>NC_142653.1:30205833-30914166 GCF_055504915.1 Nelumbo nucifera
TCTCATTCATGCTAATTTTAATTCCCATTCTCATTCCTGTTTGAATCAAACAGATTATGGGAATAGATCATTCCGATTTCGATTCTCAAAGATTATGATTCCAATTCTGACTGTAAACCAAACGGACCCTATCTCATCCGTTTTTCCTTTGTGGGTTAGAAATAAAAATATTTTAATAATTATTTACCAAATATATTATTTATTTTATTATTTAAAAGCGTTTATGATTTTGTCAAGAAATCTATAGTACCAACCAAACTAAACCTGAGCCTCCATTCAGGGCCGTTTTCGCAAGTAAAAGGCCTATTCCAACAGTGGGCCCTCAACCTTGCACGACAAGAGGATGTCATTTTGGTCATTTCAACATCAAGGCTACCTTAGTCATTTTGGCATTTAAATTCTTACACGTTACAAGTAGTTTTGGTAAGTAAAACTGTAAAAGGCCCACTCCAACAGTGGGCCCCCTCTCAATATTAGGTAATTAGAATCCTTGCGTTATTAGTTTAGGGCTGGCAATAGCATTTGTTTATAAGGATCACTGGGCCTTCCTGGGAAACTGGGCTTGAACAAAGTCCATCTACCCTTCTCCAGGTTTAGGAATATAGGCTTAGGCCCTCTTCAGGTATTGTGGGCTTTTTGTAAAAAATATCTTGCTTTTTACTTCAAACCTTAATTTTAACATTTCTATAAGTAAACTTATAGAAATTGGAATAAAAATATAAATTAGACATAAAACAATACATTGCATGTAGATAAATATATTTATAAATAAAAAATAAAAAATTGAAATGAAAATATAAATTAGACATAAAATCCGTATGTGGAAGGAGTCCGGATCTCCTGCTCATAAGAACTCTGCCACGTCTACCCACATAATGTGTTGTGGGTAAACGTGGGCAGGAGATCCGGAATCATGTGCAAGAGATCATAACGATGGGATCCAATTAAGATGGAATTCGCATGGGCGCTCCAGAGAACGTACCCCACATGCACATCGTTACATTTTGGCATTTGTGATCGGGAGATGTTTCAAATATATGGTTGGGATGTGCTGTGGGGCGCCCATAGGATGCTCTTTCTGGGGCACCCATGCAAATTCAATAAAGGGTAGGAAAAAGGCTTCACAGCTAATACAGGAATGGGATGGAAAGATGGCTCGACTATTGCCACCAGTGGTTTTGAACCGTTGTTGACTCAAACAGTCAGACTGTTTGGCCCTGGAATCATTTAGGTAACTGGTTCTGTTTTACCCCTAACCCATTTTTTGGCCAAAAACCGTTGATTTGGTCTCATTGTTCAGGCGGTCAAACTGTTGATCCATTCGACATAGGTAATGGTTTTTAGCCATTTTTACTTTTTAAATTTAGAACAAACCATCCATTTGAATAAAATAGTTGAACCACTGACCTAAAAACCGATGGCCAAAGTGAATCCAGTTTCGTGTCAGTTTTTAAAACATTGATTGTCATCGTATAAAGGTGGAGTTCCTCGGTACCGTCTAAATTGGCCTGCCCTGCCTAATCCCTTCTCTCTTTTCACACTCACTCACATCTTTTTTTAGATTAATGGAAAACTGAACTAGTCTTTCTGTTTTTCAAAAATACTGAATCAAAACTTAATTAATCAATATGGTTAATCAGATTTTTCGATTTTTGGAATTTTTATGAACACCCCTAAAGCCAACCTTACAATGCTAAAAGCCAAACCCAATACATCAAAACCCTTTCAAACGGGTACTAAGTTATGTGGCAAATTTGGAAAAGCATTTCTTGATTATTTTTCCAGGCAGGATGAAGACAAATTCATTTGGAAAATGACTGGCCGTTTCGCCACATTCATTGAAAGTTTCAAACATATATTAATACATACAATTGGGCATTCTAGGGTCTGCCAGCCAAAGGCAGCTAAGCACCAAATAAATGTGTTAGTGCGCATTCCATTCATCCATTATAGTATGTGACAATACAAATACACGGGAACATGCAATGGTCCCGGTGGACTACTTTTTATCCTTTTGTATAGTTCCTATGTACTATTACCTCACTTTTTAGTCTATGATTTCGTCATTCATTGGCTGTTATGATATACAATAAGATCACCTTGCAACTGATCAATAACGATTTCCTTTCTTTTCACCATGTGTCGATCTCAAATTTCTGTTGTATGATTTTTTTGGAAACAAGGTTCAAATTATTGAAACACATCGATATGTTGAAATAAATATATTGATAATTTGAATTTAGTGTTCTTTATTTTCTTAATTATGATTTATTGATATGATATATATTAATTGATACAGGCCGATATATTGCAAAATTTTGATCATTGATTGAAAATGAATCCAATCCAAACATATCATAGGTTCATCGACTTAGATTGTTTTTCTTATAGTGAATGGAAAATTAAACCCCTACAGACACAAACACTGAATATGTTGCATAAGCATTTTTTTTTTTTGTCTGGAATAACACTGGGACATTGGGAAAGGAATATAGTACTACAGTTCTTTATTAGGACCATACACAGGGGTTGGCCACAACGAAAAGACCAAAGCCCACATATATTTGTGGGATCCCCAGATTGGGGGAGTGGGATTCTAAGGTATAATTTTTAGCTTGTGATAGGGCCTTAGTGAGTGGCCAACTTATATCATGCCATTATGCCAAGCTGCATCTATATATATTCTTATGATCTTATCAATTTGATCCCTTTATTTTATATGGTAAGGGGTCTAATACCCATCTACCATACAAAACTACTTGTTCCTATCAAAAGTACACCTTACATAAAATCAGATTCACATGCCATATTCTCCTTCATCATCTTCTTGTAACCTCAGAGAGTGTTGATGTATATCAGTTTCCTCGTTAGGATTAGGGTGTCAGTGGAGCGGTTTTGGGTTAGACCCTGATCAAATCAATATCAATTTGAATGGATTGGATGGACCAATAAGACATATTGAATTAGACAAATCCAGATTTAATGGTCTGAGGTATATATAAGATTGGGTTGAACTTCGTCCATTCATAATGAATTTGTATTGGGTTGCGTTGGTTTGAATCAATATCCAGTCCATTGATAAAATATAAGAATATAGGTGTCGATGGACCAGGTTTAGGTTGGAACCCATCTAAATTTAAACCAATTTGAACAGACGGGACATTCTACACATTAAATTGGACCGATCCAAATTGGTCCAAAATATTTATTGAATTTGGATTGGATTGAGCCTGATCCATCAGTAATGGGCTCATATTACAGATCCAATCCGCAGTTGAGAGTTGAGACTTATACTTGAAAAGTAAATCTCCTTCTTAGGTTTTGTCAGTGGAGCCCACCCGATAGACCCAATCCGGCTTTGGCTTGACCCAATAGATGCAGATTTGGGCCGCGCAATGGATTTGATTCTATGTGCCAGATTTAGGGTCCACTGGTTGAATATATATATATAATAATCATTTAATTTGATAAATAAATGGGATGTGTTCAAAACTTCATATCACACCCCCAATTCTCCATTCCAAAAAGATAAATGCGATTCTCTCTGTCATTGTCTGAGGTTGATTAGTTTCACAAACAGAAACACTAACAACTCTACTGGGCCACGAGCCCACGATGGCACGACCCACGAAATCCATCCCTAGCTTCGAGCATAAAATACAACAACAGACCCTAGACAAACTTAAAAATGACAAGTAATTTGGTGCCGTTGATTGCGTTTATTGTACGTAAAGAGCACGGATTAGGGGCTGTTCAACCAATAATAACGTCCCACGTCATCCGTGTATCCAAGTGAGAGATTGGAGAGCGTGTGGGCCATGTACTATGGCTGACGTGGGGCGCGGGGGAATCTTGTGGGGGCTAATTTGATGTCCAGCTAATCCGGACTCCTTTAATGCATCGCGTCACCTAAACGGTTACTGAGATACATTCTTTTCTATTGCAGAAGAAGAAGATGAAGATGAAGATAGATAGATAGAGAGAGAGGTTGCAATTTACCTCAGAAAAACGAAAAAAGTAGTGCTCCATGGTTGGCTTTTATATTCGATTGAACGAGTGAATTACAGGAAGTAGCAGAGAGAGAGAGAGAGAGAGGTAGCAATTTACCTTAGAAAAATGAAAAAGTAGTGCTCCATGGCTTTTTATATTCGATTGAACGAGTGAATTACAGAAACAGAAAGTAGTCTTCACCATAAGATTACATTCTTTTAACAAACCATGTGGGTATAAACCGCGAGGGCCTTCTATGGACAAATCCAGATATGTAACCGGAAAATCACATTACCTCCATGACTACTCCATCTAATTCCCCGTCTCACCTATTTTTCCGTCTGTAACACCTGATGACGGCATACTTCTTGGGTGGACCTTTCTGGTTCTCCACAACTTACCACTGCTGGGTTTTCCCTCGTAGGTCGCCCTCTCTCCTCTCCTCTTTCTCTCTTCTTCTATTCTCTTCATCCTTTCTTTATGCTGCTTTCGCAGGACATAAACTTCAGCAAAACTAACTCCGATCGACGACATGGCAGGGAAGTTCAGAACTCAGAACTCAGAACCAGAAGATGATATATTTTGGTGGCAGATGGGAGATTGGTGGAGGGGGAATTTATAGCTGCAAAATATTGCCTTGATGAGCAAGCCATCACTACCATTGTGGATGTCCAAGTGTCTCATTCAGTGTAATTTATTTTACTACATAAAAGACGGCCGCCTACACTAGAGTTCACCAGATGAAGTGGGGCACACAGATAAGAAAAAAGCAGTAGCTTTTGAAGATATATGGGGAGAAAGCTCACCTCTTGTATAGAGTAAAGACCACCCGGGCAAAAAAGCTGGCTTTCAGGCTTTGGTACAGGCTTTAGGTTTGTTATTAGGTGGGTTCGAGTAGTTCGACCGAGTTAAGCTGTGGGTATATATATATATATATATCATCAACTTCCGATGATATGCCAGATCCCATTTAGCCGGAGCATTGATAAGACCAGCTTTCCCTTGAGAAGTTGACAGCGGATGTGGGGACAAAAGTTGATGAAACTCCACAAGATATTATAGTATTAATCTTAACAATTAGTCTAACAGATCCATAGATTTCAATGGCAAAAGGATTTACAAGAAAAACCATTCTATGGGTTGGGTTGGGAAGCACAAAGTATTTTACTATTTTCTATTTAAAGTTTGATCATGACATAAAGAAATCAGTTAGATTTGTATTAGATAAAGCTTTGAGTGTGGTTACATGATTGAACAGTACTGAATCAAGGCTGGAACAAAGGTACACAAGTAGAGTACCAGAGATTTGCATCATTTTCTCGTTGGAATCAGTGGCTGATACAATCTGGATAAGTTTTGCACAGTGCACTTCTATACATGGATGATGCACCTTTCCGAGTTCGAAATTATTAGGTGGAATGGAGTTGGAATAAAACAATAATATCTCTGGTGTCACAGAAATAAGAGAATAAATCAGTGTTTTCAAACCCCCATTCACCCCGATAATCGGACCGTTCGGCCTGAGAATCATCCAAGCAATCAGTTCCCTTTTACCCTCAACCTGGTCTTTGGCTAAAAATGATTGATTTGATCAGTAGCCCACTGATTCAAGCATTAAAACTGTCAACTTATTTGATCCATTCAATGGTTTTGATTATTATTTATTTATTTTATTTTATTTTTCAATTAAAATAGATTATCCATTTAAATCGGATGATTAAACTATCGACAAAAAAGCTGATGATCAGAATAATTCCGATTCTGGATCGATTTTTAAAACCTTGAAACAAACCGTATCTTTTTACATGCTGAATTGAATCAACTCGGTTATTTAATTAACTTGACTCCACATATATATCCTTTAGCCTTTCCAAATCTCTTTTTTAACCGTCCAATTTATTTGTTTCCCCTCAAAATTTTCTTCAAATACTTCCTATTTTACCACTTGAATGGTGGGTCCCAAACATTTTAATACAATATATTTGCACAATCTGAATTAGAAACGATAACCCATGGATGGAACTGGCAGACCAACATTAGTTAACAAAGGAGAAAAGACTATACGAAATGTCAAGGCATATCACATATGCTTCGGGCCCATGTAAGGTCGATAAAGTGCCAAACCATTAACCGACAAAGCAGGGAATCATTAGATTGTTGAAATATCCATGGGCTTCATGGCTTATCTTCAAGGCCCAAGGTTGCCAGATCCATTTAGAAGTGTAGACTAAAATAATGTGAATGTGTGGTCAAGAATATCTGGATGTGACAGGCCTGTGCTGAGTACGGGATTATCAGTTTTTCTTTCGAACATACAAGACAATAAATCACCACATAAGGCTGCGTTTAGAAACATGCAAATAAGTGTGAGTAAATATGTAAAGCGTAAAAGGGTTCATATAAATTGTAAATTAGAGTTAGTTTTGCACTGATAAATTTATCTTCTTAACTGTAATGAATGCAAACATGAATTCTAATAAAATATATATTATTTTTTTTTAATCAAAAGCCTACTTGAATGCAAACTTACTTCTTTTTTATTGATGTACTTTTACATCTTATTATCAATGTAAACTAGTGAATGACCCCGTACTAAGTACAAGGAAGTTATATATATATATATATATATATATATATATATATATATATATATATATATATATATACATGGGTCATTAAATTTAACTTGAATCGTTTATTAATTTAAGTTAACCATTATTATTATTATTAATTTATTTTAATATTTAATTTAAATATTTTGTTATATAGTAATACTATTAACTAAATTTATAATTATTTAAAAATTTACTTAAATATTTTTTTTCAACCTAGTATAATTATTATATAATAGATTTGTTAATTCATATTTTGCATTTACAAATAAACATTAATGATTTGGCTTAACAATTTTAATTACTGTTAATAAATATTGATTCTTATTTAAGATTTAATTACTGTATTCGGTAATTATTATGGGGCCTGCTTTGAATAAACATTAATGATAACTGATGATTGTTATTTCATTTTTATTATTTACTTAATTAAGTACTTGATGATTGTTATTATTATTAATTATTTTTATAAATAACTAATCGTTATTATTATTTACTTAATTCAGTAATTTTCAGCAAGTAATTATTTGATTTAATAGACTTTAAGTAACTAAATTTTGCTATTTATAACTTTTTTAATAATAATCAGTATTATTAAAATAATATTAATATTATACTAATTATAATAATATTAGTAATAGTAATAATTATATTATTATTATTATTAAGTAATTAATTTTCTGTAGTTAAATATTTATTTAATTAATGAAGTAATAATTATTAAGTAATAAATTGATTGTGAGTACTTAATATGTGTATATTGAGTAATAAATTTATTATAATTATTATTTTTTGTTAAATAATGAAATAATAATTGCTTTTGTAATTAATTAATTTAACAATGTTGAGTAATTAAAAGTTTAATAAATTAACTTTCACTCATTCAAATAATTAATGGGAGATAATAATTTTATTAATTATAATTACTGATAATAACCAGTATTATTAATATATTAATAATTATATATTCAGTAATAATAATAATAATAATAATAATAATAATAATAATAATAATAATAATAATAATAATAATAATAATAATAATAATAATAATAATAATAATAATAATAATAATAATAATAATAATAATAATAATAATAATACTATTGTTTAGTTTCTGTACTAAACAGAGAATGAACACAAACAAACATCTAAAAAAAAATACAGAAATTCAGGTTTCTGTAAATCAGTTTTAAAACACTAACCAGATTGAATCACTTTCTCTGAATTCGAAGTTTTTGTGAAATGCAATTTGAAGCAGCTCTTGTATTGAACCCTTCTCCCGTTTTAGATATGCACAATCAATCTATTCTCCCGTTTTGCTGAAACTTTTTTACTGGTTTTTTAAAACAAAGGTGCAAAGTTTGAAAACAGTGGGTGGTGGATGCAGTCCGTGCTGAAACTTTTCTTTTGCTGGCGTTTGAAACAGAGGTGCAGAGTTTAAAACAGTTGGTGGTGGATGGATGCAGTCCAAATGGGGTTTTGCATTCCTTACGTCTCCTCTTCCTACATTTTTGTTTAGTGGCCTGCTAACTGACTACCTGAGGGGTTTTGCATTCTTGAAATTCAGATACATGAGTTGCTAAGTGTCTTTTGAATGGGAAGGCATTTGAGAAGGCCACGTGTCTGACTGGGAGGGGCTTTGGCTTGAAGTTACTGTTCAAATTTCCACTTTTCTTTTTTTAGAAAAGGATTGAGAGTGGGAGTTTCCCACTTCACATGACACTGCATTGTGATGCATGTTAATGGGCTTTGTTATCGAAAGACAATTAATCAGAAGAAGATACTTGTCTAATTTGTTTACCAATTTGAGTACAGGTGTCTGAATGGAGGAGAGTCACATGTTTGACTGGGGGAGACTTTGGCCTGATTTCATTATTTTAATATATATATATATATATATGCATTGGTGTATCATTTGTTAATACATAAATGTAATGTTGCCAAACACAGATAAAAATGAACCAGAGTGCAAATTTACCCTGAACTGGAATTTACTCATTTACACTCTATTTGCATTGTTTCCAAACGCAGCGTAAATAATTCTGGAGTTTATCCTCCCACTAGCATCAACTAAACAAATTGAAGAATAAGAGAAAGAAAAGTTGTGCTTCGCATACAATGCTTGATCTTCATGATAACCAGCAGCATCCAACCAATTAGCAGCTTGATTCGCCTCTTGATAAACGTGATTGCATTTTACATTCAGCCTCCATTCTTCACATATCTTCAATAATCGTTTTTGACATTCCATGGAATAGACGCCCTACCTTTGAGACAGTCAATGACTAGATTTGTGTCTCCTTCAATTATAATGTTTTATTACTAAATAGTTTTGCAATTATGTGGGCTTCTAAGGCTGCCCATGCTTCTGCTATGCTAATTGTGCTACACACCCTATTGAAATTAGCCCGTCACTTTTTGTAGAGGCATCAAAATTTATTTTAATAATTGATTCATTTGGGCTGCACCATTTGATCCATGTATTCTTCTTTTCCTTTGTTTTTTCCCAATTGAGGTTATATTATGTTATGTTTGGTTTGAAGGAAAGAATAGGGGAAGGAAGGGAAATGCAAGAAAATCTATACAAGATTTGTAAAGATTTCCTCCCTTTCCTTTCTTTTGCCTACTTTTTCCTTCAAACCAAACATAGCCTTAGTGAATTCCCCCTTACCATCCATGGCCTTGTTAAAAATAATAGCAGGAGGTATAAGGTTATTACGAGAGATCTTCCCATTCCTATATATTCTTCTAAATTCTCCATAACAGAAACACTTGGAATTCTTTGAACTCTATTTTCATGCCTTTTGTTATTCTATCGATCCTTTCCCACCAAGATCTTACGCTCTCTCTTGTGTGATCCGGCTTTGCTTCTTCCCATTGGAGAAGATTCCATGCCTTTCGTTATTCCATTTATCTGGGCTCTATCACAGGGGCAGAGTTCATTGAAGTTGTGCAAAGTTCATTGTATCCTTATCACTGTCACAAAAGAGCAAGGGTTAGTTGAACGCAATGGCTGTGGAAACAATGATATTGTTCCATATTATTAATAAAATACATAGGATCTGCACCTTTTACAGTGTAGTCCATAAATTTATTATGCTAATCCCAATTCGTCACAAATGGTCCAATCAAGTGAGGATGAGCCCAATAGCCCAAGATCAAATCCAACCCAAGTCATGATACTCAGTAATGTTAATTTTATTAACCCTTGATTAATCCAGTCAATTAAAAAGATGGGTTCATTGAAACTTTGAATCATTGGGGGTTGATTTACCCCTTACTTCTGTTATAGCCTTTTTCGTCTTGTATAAAAAAAAAACTTGGGTGAATTTGATTTAATTAAAAATGTTATAAGATTCCTACAACAAAACCTGTGCATCATATGGATTCCGACTAATAATTTTATCGGAAAAGTATGGACAGGCCTAATTCAGATTTTTGATTTCCACTGCAAAATTATAAACATTTAGAAGGTCAAAAAAACCACACTCTATGCACTCATATTTATCTGTGAATTGGCATTAATTCCGAACCGACACTTATCCTAAATGTACTTTAAGCCTATAAATTCAAATTCTGACCCTAAAATTATCGGTCATTTTCCCTAATTTTATTAACCCTAACATAATCCGATCAATTAAAAAAATAGGTTTATTGAAAAATCGGATCATCAGTTCGATCTTGTTTCTTGATGAATCTCTGAATCGACTACATAAAAAAACATATGTATGTGACACCCACGACGAGGTTGGGTGCGTTTTAGGGGTTGTAACAAGTAGCAAGGGCGTTCTTTGTCCGTCAATCACGCCTGTCGGCCTTTTAGCTTCCAATTCGAGGCTAAAAACATGCCTCAGCCTCAAAAGATGAGTGGCATTCATTCAGTTTTTATATGCTACCGGCCAGTCACCTTGATGTTGACCTACCAAGATAAGGGAGTAGCAAAGTCCAACTTGCTTGGAAAAATAGGGCCCCAGCCCCCTAGCTGGCTTTGCTTGAGCTTGAGCGCATTACTATCTAACTACGCCTTTGTGTTCCACAGAATGACAGTTTGAGTTGAGATGGCTCGAGCCGCTCGACTGGCAGTGGACCACAATGAAGGGTCCGTTCGTCCGTCCCAATCCACCGACGAGTACACCTTCACCTCCGTGGAAGGAGGAGAAGATCATGACCATCGTCTGGTGGATTACATGAACGCGTAACATTAAGGGTCCATTTAATTTATAGTCAGAATTGGAATGGTCTATTTCTCCCACCTGGAATGGATTTGGAATGAATTAGGGGAGCAAATGGATCGCCGATTCGAGATCCGATCTTATTTGGGTCGGATCGGATTAATCGGATCACCACTTATCCAATCCAAGAAGATTCGGTCCGATGTGTTATATATTATATAATATATATGTTATTTATTTATTTATAAATATATTATTTATATTGTATTTTTATAAATTTGTTATATTCTTTATTTTTTTATAAATAACATGTATATATGATGAAAATAATTAAAAAAAATATTTGTTTTTTTGTTTTTTTCTTTATTTAAATTGGTATATTTTATTTTTAAAGAAAATAGGTCGGTTTAAATCAGATCTGAAGATCCAATAAGATCCGAATTTAGATTGAGTCCTATTAGTTCTGATCAGATCTTCAGATTGGATTGGATCCGACATGAATAGTGTTGGATCGGATTTGAATATACCTAATTCGAATCCGATCTGTTTGCATCCCTAGAATGGTTTCTCATTCCCTAAGTAGGGGTGTCAATTAGACTGGATTCGATCCAATCCGATTCAGTCCAATGTGAGTCCATTACAAATGAACCAGGTCTAATCCAATCCAATGAATATTTTAGACCATTTTGGACTGGTCCAATATGTTCAAATTTATTTTAGTTTAGATTGGTTTCAACCCAAACCTGGTCCGTTGACACCTATATTCTTATCTTATATTAATGGATAGGATTTTGGCTTAATCCAACCCAATCCAATATAAATTTATTACAAATGGATCAGGTCCAATCCAATCTAATAAATATTTTGGACTGGATTGGTCCAATCCAATATGTGTTATTGGTCCATCCAATCCATCCAAATTGATTTTGGAATGGATGGGGTCAAGTCTAAAACCAGTCCATTAACACCTAGGAGTGCAAATGGATTGGATCATGATCTAGTCCAAGATCTGATGCCATTTGGTCGAGTTCAGATCACATTGCTCAAATCTTTGGATTGGATTGGATCGAATAATATGATCTGATTAGAAATTGGATTGGATTCGAATCACCCCTATCCGATCCGAGAAGATCCAATCTGATATATATTATATATTTATAAATATAAATATATAATACATATATATGTTATTTATTTATTTATAAATATATTTTTATAAAAAGCATGTATATATATGATGGAAATAGTTAAAAATACTTATATTTTTTGTTTTTACTTTATTTAAATCAGTATATTTTATTTTTCTTTTAATGCTTTATTAATTTTTAAAGAAAAGAAGTTGGATCAAAGCAGATTCGAAGAACTAACTTACTGATAGGATTCAAATTCAAATCTAGTCTTATCAAATTTGTTTGGATTTTCGGATCAGATCGGATCTGACATGAATAGTGTCGGATCAGATTTGAATATACCCTGATTCGAATTTGATCCAATTTATTTACATTTTTATTGACACCCTTATTCCCAAGGGAGGGGGAGAGAATGACCATTCCTTTAAACGGGGAATGCCATTCCAACAAAAATGAGAATGAGGTTTCAATCCGTCCAATCAAACAATTAGAACACGAATAGATTATTCCAATTCCGATTCCATACCCTACTCCCACCAACGAAATGAATCTTAGGTTTTTAAGATTCAAACATGAGTCTTTCCCTGCTTAATAAATTAAATTAGTTTTCTCTTACCATCCATGCTGATGCTATCCAACATAAGCCAAGCCCAAAGAGGATCCACTAGCGGAGCCTCTTCATGGGACTTCGGGCTTTATCATTTGATAAGCTACCAGGCCCAAGCCTTTAGAGTGCTAAGCCCGAGCTTCTTTTTTATTTACTATTTTTTATTTGGGTTATTTACTAAAATAACTTATGGTCTCTTGGATTTACTATAGAGATATAGGGATAAGTGGACTGCAATCCACCTCAGAAATCTGAATTGCAGCTCCCTCCTAGTCTATTAGTGGCCTCTCCTCTATAAACCGCATTCTGCCCGTGAATTTGGCATCAATCAACAGGCAGGATTCAGTCCACCTGTAAAAATCCTAGCTCCACCTTAAGTGTGAACCAAACTATAAAAACCCCTTTAGATAACCTATTTATACTTTGTATTTTACTAGAATACCCCTATAATTCGCAACTGATTACTTAAATGACCTTTCATAAGACCAAGGTGGAAAATGATTTTTTAACTTTAATGTTTGTTTGAAAATTTTAATCAAAAGAAAATAAAAATAAAAATACTAGTCTTGCTCCTAATAAAATGCAAACAATCAATTTATTCTGTTAGTTTTGTTCTTTGTTCAAAGAAGGTAAGCTGTTACAGATGAAGAACCTGGATGCCATTGTTCTTTCATTTTCTTCATTCCCCTGAACCAAACATTGTTTGGTAGATCTGGAAACCAAATATTGTTTATTTTTAAAAGTTTGATATGAAGTATTAAGGGTATTTTTGAAATAAACAATTATGGGTCCATGCCCTTAAACATTTTCAACTCGGTTTAGATGGTCATGTGGCCATTTCTAAATGCCAATACAAATAGGTTCTCAATGGAAGGTTAATTAACTAAATTGGTTGCAAACTATAGGGCAGGTTTTAGTAAATAACTCTTTTATTTTGCTATATACTTTGGATATCGTGAATGGAATTATGGGAATTGTTAGGTTGAAAAAAAATTTGCTCTTGGATGTACTTCCACTTTTTCATGGTGGATGATTCAGCCATGCCTTTTGTTTTGATGAAACTTTTTGATTGCTAAATGAGGTGGCTTGAACATCCACCGTGAAAAGGCAGAACTACATACTTCTAGGATGGAGCGAAATAAAGCTCTGTTAGGTTGAGCTTAAGCAGTGAGGTTTTTGAATAGGTTTTTATTTTCCAATATGCCCCCTTAGGTGAATTCATGTTTGTAGCATGGACAAGCACAGACCCACTCATCTTATGTTGTTGAACTTTAATTAATTATAATGGAGGTGAAAAAGATCGAACACTCGACCATATTGTCAAACATGCCATCTTAAAAAACCCTTCAACATCGAAGTTTAAGCTATTAGGTGAAGTCCTTGAATAGGTTTTCATTATCAGGAATTATATCTACCCACTTTTTTCTAGCTGAACCATCCAACAACATCTTCACTGTGGAACTTCTAATTAAGGTGGTGTTCGGTAATGTGTTCATCTCGTGGATGGATTGTTTCGGTCCACGCCACCGGATGAATTCCCCGTTCGATTGGTCATGGATGGGACTAGTCAACACTATATCATAAACCGGCCCTGTCTACACCCCAAATTATCGTCAACAGCATTTTCTCGTGGATGGGGTTGGTCCACGATTCGTTTTTGTTACCCTGCTTCACAACATCCTGCAAACCCTAAACATCATTTTACCGTTGAAGGTCTCCACTACCAAAGATCTCTGTCGCTGTGCTCCGCTGAAGCTCTCCTCCGTCGAATCTCTCTACCGCTGGTATGTCATTAGATTTGTTAGAAACAAGTTTGTTAGTTTGTATAAATAGTTTGGTGCTATGTTTGTCTTGTAATAATTTGTTATTTGCTTGTTTAAATATTATTTTTAATATTTTTATCAATAAAATAATAATTTTTATTTTTTAAAATTATTTTATTACCATTTTTATTGAATTTAATACTTTTTTTAGTTAATATTCAATTGTCAAAGCCTTTTTTTCAATTTATTTATTATATAAAATATACAAATTAAACAATTGTGATCATGGCCTGTGTAGATTACTTCATATTAAGTATATAAGACATATGAAATCATAAAGTGTGGTATGGATCCCGTACCTAGAGAATACCACTATAAGTGTGGACTAGCCTAATCCACATATCCTCTACACCTAGAAATCTTAGCTCCACACTAGAGGTGGACTGAATCCTCCAAATTCACGGGCAAGATGCGTTTTATAGGGCTACTATTATTCTACGAAGGGCTGCAATTTCAAATTTCTAAGGTGGATTGCAGAACATTTATCTCTTAAATTAAAGCCTGATAAACTTGATGATGCAAAACTTACTTTAACGTCTCTTTGAAGGAAATCCTGCCTCACGGTTGCCCAGTAACTATGAAACCCTCTCCATGTGCCACCACCACAACAAGATCACTGAAAGAGACTTCTCATTCCGAAATCATGGGATTCCCAATAACTTATTCCCGGTCTTTGAGATCATTATTTGTTACAGTTACTACTCACATGACACGAAACGACAAGAAAGTAGACAGAATTCCAGACTAAAATTAACCTGAATGGTTAACATCGTCAGCATTTTGATAGACCCAAAAACGAAGATGTGAAAATGGGTTTTATCTAAACAGATTTTTCAGCCTCATTGAAGCTTCGAGGATGCTTTCTCTGTGGCCAAATGCACTAACTCTGATATACTCTTCACCACCAGGGCCGAATCCCCTCCCAGGAACTGTACTGATGTGTGTCTTCTCAAGAATCTCATCAAATACATCCCAAGAGCTTGAACCTGGGAAATGCACCCAAACGTAAGGAGCATTTTTGCCACCATATGCCTTCAAACCCAGCGATGCAAATGTATCCAGAATTATTCTTGCATTCTCCTTGTAGTAATCAATTACGCCACGTACAGCCTGAAACAGTTTTGCAGGCAGAAAGCTCTCAGCAAGATAAACTACGCCCATGTAGCATATATGAAGCCATGAGCTGAGAATCTAGAGAGACTCACCATGGAACCTTCAGGGGATAAGCAAGCCAGGCCCCCTGCCTGAGCAATGTTGGATGCGCCATTGAAGCAGGTGCAGACAATGCGGTTGAAATCTTTTATGACAGGAAAGCCGTTAGCAAAGCACAGCTCCTCGGGAACCACTGTCCAGCCGAGACGGACGCCGGTGAACCCAGCAAATTTGGAGAAGGAAGAGACCTCAATTGCGACCTAAACGGCAACCAAAGCTTTGTTAGAGAGGCAAAAGAAGGCTTTGACTGGTTCAGTTCTCCATGGCTGAGACTTTGGGTGACAAGCTGTGTTACAGTCACAGTCGTACCTCTCTTGCCCCAGGAATTTCGAAGATAGACCTTGGGCTATCATCTGAGATATAAGCGGCATACGCAGAGTCGTATATGATGATTGATCCATTTTTTCTTGCGAACTCCACTAGTTGCTCTAGCTGCTTTCTCGACGCAGCATAACCAGTTGGGTTATTTGGGGAGCAGAAGAAAATGATGTCAGTCCTTGCTGTGGTCGACAAGTCTGGAAAGAAATTGTTCTGAGGCCCACATTTCATGTACTCGATGTTCCAGTATTTCCCTGTTTCCTCCTGAAGCTCTCCAGCTTGACCAATTATAACACCCGAATCTATATATGCCTGCATCAAGAAATCCATGAGAGAGAGAGAGAGAGAGGATTGGGTGGTAATCTGTTACTGTGTCCATTAATTCATAATACAGAAAAAAGAAGGCAAAGGAAAAACAGTAATGCATGATGTTATAAGCAAGAAGAGTTGGATTACCGGAAATGAAGGGTCTTGGACGGCCATTGTCACATTGGAACCCAGAAGCAGCTGCGATGGGAAGCAGAGAAATCAGGATGTTTGGTGAATCAGGACGCGATGACATTCATCATATAATAAGTACAGCTTAATTTTAGAAGCTAATTCCAGGATAAGACCAAAATGTTTCTCAAGCCCAAATGCAAATAAAAAGAAACAAAGTTCAGTTCACCAAATTCTCAAGCACCGGACCTGAAGGCGGGAAATGTCGCACTGTGCACCATCTGATACGAAAATTTCTGTGTCCTTCACCTTTAGACCTCTGTAAATCACATCTGCAATTGCCTTCCTTAATGACTGTAGTACAATGGGGAAAGAAAGTTAGCAATCCTTGTATAAAACCCACCCAAGAAAGAATTAAAATATATGCAAAATTATAACGAAAAACTGGAAAATGAATTCAAAGCGCTAGTTATATATTAGGCTTCTTATTGGCATTAATTCTATAAGCTTATGCACAAATGTTACATAGTTAACCTCATTTTAAGTACTACTTTTGTACATAAGGAAGGAGAGCAAATACAAATATGTAGAGTGCAATATTATGTATTTTGTATGTCCCTCTAAACTGAGCCTAATGCACTGGTTAGTGGTTGCAATTGGCTATTGTCATCAAGGTTTTTAAAACCGGACCGGATAGGAAACCGTTTTGGGCTCTGGTTCTCGGGTTGAATGGTCCGACCATCTGGTCCGAATGGACAGTCTGTTTTGACAAAAAATATAAAAAAATTAAAAAAAAACAAAAAAATGGCCAAAAAGTGTTGTCCAGATTGACAGTTCGACGGTTTGACCTCTTGGGTCAGCGGTTCGTTGACCAAATCAATGATTTTTGGCCAAAAGATGGTTTTGAGGTAAAACGGAACTGGTCAGGTGACAGGTTCCCAGTTTTGAAAACACTGATTTTCATAGTTAGATTTGGGAGTGCTTAAAAATAAGTGCTTATTTGAATAAGCACTTATTTTGGGCCAGGGCCACACTAATAAGGCGCCTATTTACATTTGGGGAATAAGCCCAACTATATGCTTATTCAATAACTGATAACTTCTGTTTAAAATAAGTATTTTTTTCACCAAACACTCATGAACACTTAATAAAATTAAGCATTTATTTTTCAAATAAACACTCCTAAACTTAGCCATTTGTTTAAGGTAACATTGAATTTTCAACTTTAGCAAGTCAAGGGAAAAAACTTTGGCTCCTTCCACGGAGGAGGCTTTTCCTCAATAAACCCACACCAGACACTACCCATGGAATACATTATCAATTCCTCCCTTAGTAGATCATATATACATCTATCACTTAGAAGCTCAATAGGGTTTTGGTGTTTTCTTATTGGTTTGATCCTGGATTGACCCAACCCATTGACAGCCTCAATGGGAAGGGATTCTATAAGCATCACAATAATACCATCTATGATCAGTTAATAAGCATGGTTAAGCAAGTAATTTAGTATGAGACAATAGAACAATCTGACAAAACATAAAAGAGCTAGGGAGAAAGGGAGAAACCAGTCCAAGCACAATAGCATTACCTTGTTACCTTGCTCAGCTCCATACCCTTTGTAACCCTTAACAGTTGATAAAGCTTGTGCTTGCTGCAAAACAGCTTAATTACTAATCAGTGAACTACAACGAGACTGGCAATGGTTTCTAATCACCTAATTGGGATTGTTTGGCTGAACATATCCGCTGTGTAGCAGGTTGTGGAACCAATGATTACACACCACTCTAGTGATATATACATGTGATTCATAGTTAGAGGTTGAATGATTGTGAGTCCAATGTGTTAAAAGACTAATTATAATTGGTCCCATAGCCTTCTGAACAGGTATGGCGTTCAGCGAATCCTATCTCAAATAGGGTACTGTTAGGAGTGCTTTGTTTTCTACCATTGGAGTTTTGAATAGTAGATGTATGGTTGCTAAAGGAATAGTTCAGTTGGTTAGAGCGTGTAGCTGTTAACCACAAGGTCGGAGGTGTTCAAGCCTTTCTTCTAGCGTGTTTTTATTCTATTTTTTTCCTCTCTTTAAAAAATGAAAATTTCAAGCCGAAGTTTTGGTTGTATTTGATGGCAATGCAAATAAATTTGTACTGATGCAAAACTTTAATAGTGCTGGAATAGCTCAGTTGGTTAGAGCGTGTGGCTGTTAACCACAAGGTCGGAGGTTCAAGCCCTCCTTCTAGCGTGCTTTTTTTCTATTTTCTTCTTCTCTTTTAAAAATGAAAATTTCAAGCCGAAGTTTTGGTTGCAATGCAAATAAATTTGTACTGACGCAAAAACTTTAGCATAGTTTAGTTGGTTAGAGAGTATATGAAACTTTTGAGGCGAACTTTAGGTTGTGTTTGGTTGCAATGCAAATAAATTTATACTGATACAAAATTATGGCAGTGCTGGAATAGCTCAGTTGGTTAGAGCGTGTGGCTGTTAACCACAAGGTTGGAGGTTCAAACCCTCCTTCTAGCGTGTTTTCTTCTATTTTCTCTCTCTTAAAAAAATGAAAGTTTTAAGCCGAACTTTAGGTTGTGTTTGATTGCAATGCAAATAAATTTGTACTGATGCAAAATCATGACAATGTAAGTACTGGAATAGCTTAGTTGGTTAGAGCGTGTGGCTGTTAACCACAAGGTTGGAGGTTCAAACCCTCCTTTAGCGTGTTTTTTCCTATTTTCTCTCTCTTAAAAAAATGAAAGTTTTGAGCCGAACTTTAGGTTGTGTTTGGTTGCAATGCAAATAAATTTGTACTGATGCAAAATTATGGCAGTACAAATGATTTAAGTGTAAATTCTGACCTATTTTTGTTTCAAATTTTAGCTTATTTTGTTTGATTGTAATACAAATGAAATAAATTAAGACATAAAGCAGAATAAAACAAAATTAAACAAGAACTTTAGGTTGTGTTTGGTTGCAATGCAAATAAATTTGTACTGATGCAAAATTATGGCAGTACAAATGATTTAAGTGTAAATTCTGACCTATTTTTGTTTCAAATTTTAGCTTATTTTGTTTGATTGTAATACAAATGAAATAAATTAAGACATAAAGTAGAATAAAACAAAATTAAACAAGAATTTGCATTTTTTACATTTGCACTCCTATATATTTATACTAGTGCAAATAAATTTGCACTGCAACCAAACACAGCATTAGGGCCATATGGTTAGGATAAGGTTTCCTTGAATTGGGTTCACTAACAAATTGATACTTTTTTTTTTGGTATCTATTGTTATTCATAAATAGATAATACTTATTATTTGATTAAAAAAATAAAGAATAATATAGATATATTAGAAAATTAATAGTGGTCAATCCAACTCAACAAGCATTATTTAGATAATATATTCAATTTAATTAGCAGACTCCTTCCCCCACCCCACAAAGAAATAAATAAACAAAACGAAAGAAAAAGAAGTGAACAAAATCAAGCCTTAAATGGGGTTGGCTAAACGAAATCTGTCCCACCATTCTACTTCTTATTTTATACTATTAGAATCATCACAAGATGATTGTGTCCATAGGTTTTAATTTCATCATATTTTTATGAGATTTCAAATTAGTTTGGGACCAATGAAAATGAGGTGCCCAAATTCCATTGTTTGGTTGTCTTTCATTAAATTCTGAAGTTTTTAATTTGTGAGACTATATGTTTAGTTATAGTATAATAATTAACTTAATTCAGTATAAAAAAAAAAGAGAAATGTCACCTAATCCCACCCTAGTTATACAAAATGTGGAGGTTTAGGAATCGTTATAAACAATTGTTGGCAACCACTAGGCCTTATAAAATAATGATCCCAAGCCAATAACCGATTTAACAAGTTTCTAATGCCATTACATTATAATAGAAACTGATGGGTAGTAAATGCTGATAATTGACAAGGTTTGGAATTCACTCTCAAAGGAATTTCCATGAAGTCAGCCTGTAACCCCACTTGTGCTGTCTGAACTCAAGTCAATCCAACTCAACAAGCTTTATTGAAATACTCTATTAAATTTAATTAGCAAGACTCCCCCCCCCCACACACACACATAAATAAACAAAACAAAAGAAAAATAATAAATAAAGTCAAGCCCTAAATGGGGTTGGATAAATGAGATTCCAAATTAGTTTGGGACCAATGAAAACGAGGTGGCCAAATTCCACTGTCTTGATGGGTTTTATTAAATTATGAAGTTTTCAATTTGATGGATTTTATGCTTAGTTATAGTACAATAATTAACTTAATTCAATATATTTTATACTGGGAAAAAACAAAGAGAAATGTCACCTAATAAATAGTTATTTGCAACGACTAGACCTTATAATGATCCCAAGCCAATAACCAATTTAACTAGTTTCTAATGCCATTATATTATAATAGAAACTGATGGGTAGCAAATGATTATAATTAATAAGGTTTGGGATTCTCTCTTAAAGGAATTTCCATGGAGTCAGCCTGTGAACTCCACCAGTGCCGTCTGAACTCAAGTCTTTTGTCTTGTATACTTGTCTATGTAACTCCAACTCAGCCAATGGAGTGGTTCATGAGTCCATCTCTTTGGCTTAGTTTTCCACTAGGGTCTTCTTTAAATAGAAAAAAAAAAATTAATCATATTAGCATTTAGTTGGCTGAAGAGAAAAAGGGACCCAAAGCATGGTTCTTAGTTTCTTACCTCAACCATGTTGGATGTGATGATGTCGGGTATCGGCTCAGTGGTATCACCAATTCCAAGGCTTATCAACTTTGCATAAGGATATTTCTGAAGGTGTTCATTTTCACGCATACCAATCTGTTTTCAATTTCATACAAAGAGAATTGGCAAGAAAGATCTATTTAAATGGTTTCAAAGTTCAAACAGTTGATAAGGAATTTGAGAGGAAAGATGAAAACCCATTTCTGGGAGCTAGCATGTAGCCATGCACAAACTGGGCTAGACTTGGACCGAACTGATCATAATATAGCAATGGGCCAATGTGGGTTTAGTGCTACGCCACCATTAAAGACTGAGTGGTCAACTGGGCCTATATTAATGCATTGATTGACCCCAAAACCTCAACAATCAATATCTCAAGCCCTAAACTCTAAAGTTTGTAATGAAGTGTTTAATGTAGGCTGACCGAACTGGAGCAAGAAATTGAGATCTGAAGGCCCGAAATTGGCTTAGAATTTTTGACTGATATGTTTAAGGCTAAGGTCATCCCTGAAAGACTACTGCCAAGCAAGATGGGGCCAAAGGCCCAAAGGCCACCGGACAAAATCAGACAGGGTAATAAACGCCAGTTCTAGTCTTGATGAACTTTTGGGAAACAAATCCTTTTAGACATTCTAACTACCATTCAGTGTCCCTTTCTTAACCTCGCCCCTTATGTATTTTGGGCTGCCAATTGATCAGGTCTGGGCCGGATCAGGGTAGACCCAGTCGCTTATCCATAATAAAAAGCTTAGTCCTGGTTCCGGCCCTATGGGTGCTAGGCCCGAGATTATAACTAAGAAGCCTTTAACCTGGTAATTTGACAATACATTTAGTAATTCTTTTGCCCTCTTCTCAAAATATCATATGCATACCCTATAGATTTATAATTTTAGACATCTTATAATAATCATCATCATCATCTATGCCTTCTCCAAATTATATGGGCTTGGCTGCATGAATCCTATTTCACCATTCCCTTCTATTCAGTGACATATCCATTATAGGCATGCTTAAATCATTTCTTATTATTTCCAGGCAAGCCCTTTTTGGTCTGCCCCTTAGTTTTTTAACTTCTTCAATGTGTGACAGATTATTCTTTCTAACAAATGATGTAGATGGTCTTTTATGCATGTTACCAAATCATCTCATTCTATTTTTTCTCATAGATCTAGAACTGAATCGGGGCTCAAGATACAAATTGAAAGCTTGGTGTGATAGGGTTGGGTGTAAGTTTCTAGGTTGACTCGCCCTATCCTATATGTCAATTTTCTCCTCTTTTAATCTTAACTACCACAAGGCTAAGGAGAGATAATGACTAAATATGCACAATGCTTTATATCTTAAACCATTTACACAATTCAAATAAATCTAATTTTACTTCTATGGGAAATTTATAGTTTGATCCCCTCATAAATTTTTATCGGTTTTTATTTTCTCAAACCCCACCTATACACACTTGTTATTATTTCCAGCTGTACAGACTTATAAAAATTTATGAGGTCGAGGAATCAATAAAAACCCCTATATTTATCAGGGCAATAAAAAGATTACTTTGAAAGCCAACCTTTTGCTCATCTATTCAAAACTTTAAAACTACTAAAATGAAACCATCATGCATTGACAAAATCACCCTTAATTTATGTTTGTTGCCTTTTTTCTTCAGACTACCATTCCCTTCTTTTACCAAGATACTTATGCAATGAAATGCTAGTAATCAATGACTTCTTCATCCTTTTTCAATTATGTACATCTATAGGCATATGGCTTATAAAAGTAGAAAAAACATTAACTTATTTCGAATTTTACATTTTTTGCATAATAATTTTGGACCTAATGTTTTCAAAACTCACTCTATTTTATCTTATTTGCTTTCTCACCCATAAAAAGAATATTGCTTTTATGATCCTTTTATGGCTAAAGTGCCTTTGTTATTTTAATTGGAAATAGTGGTATTAATATCTTTTAAATTGAAAATAGTGCCCAGTAAAATAATTGTAATTAGAAATACACTATATATACATGCATACATACATATATATACATACATACATATATATACATTAATTAAGTGCTCTATAACATTTATTGAAAACTTTTCCACTATATCCTCATTATCCACTATAAAAAGTTAAGAAAAATACTAGAGTTCCAGAATCTAAAAATGTTCATTAGAGATGGAAAAATATTACGAAAATGACACTTAATGTGTTATTTCATTACTTAAGAAAATTTTAGAATAAATATATGAGAATAATTAATTATTAGAATAAAAATTTTAGATAGTATCTAATGCACCACTTAAAAGCCAAAATATTGAAGAGAAACCCTAATTATTAAATTGGATGGCCAAAGTTGTACTTGAGAAATCAGGATGCAAAAGTTAAATGCTTCATGGTGCTTTATATTATATGACTTACTCTTCATTCCAGTCAACAAAGTTTCATAGACAAAACACAAAACTTCTGGTTTGGGATTGACTGAAAGAAATGAAAGAGAATCCATCTTCATTAATGCTGCAATATTCTTAGGATACCTCTTGGCTGTTTTTTAATCAATATTCCTATCTTCTTGTTGCAGCTCCATTCTTATTAATCTGTGCGTGCATTGAACTAGTTCAAAACCCATTTTCTGGCCAATTTTTCAAAAATACAAGACTCTGGACCTTATAGTTCATGATAAATCCTAAAGGTACACTACAAAAAAACAGGTTTTCTTTCTAAAGGGGTGTAGACACACAATTACACTTATGATACATAAGAGAACCCAAATATATTTTTATCCCAATATTGTTGAATATTTATATTATTGGCATATTAGACAATTTACTGAAAAAAAGATTTTTTTGCATCACTGATTATTTGTAAAAGTAAAATGTGCAAAGTTTGATTTTATAATTTATATGCTGATTTGTTAACAAAATGATGAGCCTAGCTAGTCCAAATGAAGTCAAACTGACTGGAATTATTAAAATCTTTTTAAGTTTTAACTAAGCTAGGCATGGGGTTCATTTTTTTTTTCCATGGTCGGTGAGACACAAAATTGATTTCAGGCTTGATTTGAAGAAATTTCCTAGTAAGTAGATTGGCTTGTTGATTGCACCTCAGATTTCTCTTATCCCTAGAACCTGCATCAGGGCACATAGCTACAGAAGAAAGCTTCAAATTCCAGAAGTTAATTAAAAATAAACACAAACAGCATAGATGAAGAGAAAGAATAAGATCAAACCAATAAAAAGCTTGGATTCTTCAATCCAACAAAGAAATATGGGAGTAAAAAAAAAAAAAAAGCTTGAATCTAGTCACAGACCTCAGGAAACAGATACCCATTTCTGAGCTTCTCCAAATTTACGTTACGGGGGACCCTTGTGCAATGATCTGCAATTGCATTGCACTGTTCATCATTTCTTTAAAAAGACAAAAGATCCCTAAGAAAATAAATGAAAAACCAACTCAAGAGATCACTCAATGTTCAATTTCTGGTGGGTGAAGATTGAAGAATGCTTTGCCATGCACATACCGACTCTTCTCCTCTCCGTCTTGACGACCTCCCCACTACAATGAAATCATCATCCATCAATTAATCAATAAAGAGCTGCTGTCTTCTACTGATCAGTGATCAGTGATGTATGCATAATTTATGAAACTACTGGAGCTCAAAAGCAGCATCCACTTACCTGGTCTGGACCATCCTTGGCTTAAGCATCAAGGAAGGACGGACGGAAATGCAAGGTGATAGTTGAATCTGATGATAATACATCTTTCCCTTTAGCTAAGCTTTGTATGCAAATTACAGAAGGGAGAGTTGAGAGTTGAGAGCTAGAAATTAATGAATCACTTGGACGTGAGCTGATGAGTTCTCATGCTATGTGTTTGTATATATATAGCACAAGAGTGGTTGAGAGTTCAGACTCTTGTGAAAGAGTTTCCTTGAAGAAATGTATATGGGTCTCCTATGATGACTTGGAACCGTTGATTTGAACTGTGGAACAGGTGGGGTTGGCAGAGTTTTCTGTGATGGACCCTGGAAGCCTACAGAATACCTTTCCAAAGCTTCACGGCATCTGGGTTCCAAGATATCCATGTGATTATTGAACATTTAATTATTTGAATGGACCAATCAACTATTTGAAAATCCAATCAATTAATTAGTCATGGCACCAAAAATTTACTAAAAACACCAAGTAGTCCAATTTCCACATTCCCTTCCCTCCCCACCCTCCTCCACACACACACAACCTCATTTCTTGGTATTTTCCATGTCATTTGTGTGATGGTTTTGAGTCTTGACCCACCTATACCAAATGTAACATGGAAAATTCTTGTTGCTTCTAGCTTTTCTTCTACCTACTTAAGGGGCACACCTTATCACCAGTTGGCTACTGTGGTTTTCTGACCAAACAAAGTTAACATATTCTGTGGAGCTGTGGAAGAATCTGGCAAGAAACCCAGATTTTTCTTGGTTATAGAAGGGTTTCAACCAGCACTTCTCCAACTTTCCACCAGTGAAGTGAAGAAACTAATAAAACACAGTTAGAAGGACACTCCAAAGGGGTTGAGGATGGTTGTTGGTTGAATCAATGATCCGAAAGCTGGACCAGAGATGGATGGATGGCTGGGTTGAATAGGACCCAAACCCAAAAGTTCAATTTGACAGGATCATTGAATAGAATATAATGGTCCAAACAGGAAAACGACATCAACTTCCATCATACTACTCTGTAATATAATTTTGCCATGTAGCAGTCTAAATTCAGCAGCCTGCAGGGATGTCAACAGGGCTCTCCCTGCATGACACGTATGGAAAGCCCTGCTGGCTGTCCAACGTGAAAAGCCAAAGCTTATTCAAGCAGTCCCTATCTTCCGACAAAGATCGTCCTTTACGCTTTATACTAATATATATATATACTAATAAGCATGCATATATACAAAGATACCGTGACCAGATACTTAGCTCAAGGTGGACCAGACCAACCATCTCAAAGCCTTTAATTTATTGTTATGACCACGAGAACTACGTTCGTGAAAAGTTTGATTCAAATCGGTCTAAATCGAGTTTCGAGTTGAACTTGAACTTTAATATATAGGTTCATTTGCTACATCACTCCCTCGAATTTACTCTTACCTATGACCATACCTTGAATCAAAAGAAATGATCTCTTATGAGGCCACCGAAACACCATGATTCTCGATTTTGGCTAACAATATTGTCTATAAACAATGTTTGGCAAAAGAATCCGGAAAGACAAAATAATTGGTTCAAGTCTCAAAGAAACTCAACCAAAACTTCAACCCTACCAAATAGGCCCTTAGGTTTGGGGTTTAAATTTTGTTTGTATCAAAATAAATTTTGAGGGCAAAAACATAATTAAAATCTAGCTATTCCATCCAAAGTCTGTATAATAAATAAACCCTTGCTGAAATCTCTCTTGAAGTTTAGTAATTGTAATCACCTCCCCTGAACTTTTTAATACAATTGCAAGTAGATCCCCTTTGGTAGAATCTTCTTAAAATAAAAAGGCATAAAATGTTCAAGATATCCATGCAATTACTATTGAGACTGGTTTCTATGGTGAAAACATACAGACTTTATGAATGACAAAAACAAAGAGAATTTAAAGTAGTAGCTTTACCTTTGAGTGATTGATATGAAGGGCAAGTTTGGAAGATAAATCAATTTCAAAAAAGAGATTGGGAGGGTTCGGGGTAGTGATTTATACGAAGAGAAGATTTGGAAAATAAACATTTTTGTCAAAAGTAATTGCATGGGCATTTTGCTAATGGCTTTTTTAAGAAAATTCTATCAAAGGGGGTCTACTTGCAACTATGTCAGAAAGTTAAGGGGAGGCGATTACAATTATCAAACTTCGAGGGAGGTTTCAGCAACAACCAGAAAATTCCGGGGAGGTTTTAACAATTTACCCTAAAATTTATCACAATCTATAGATTGTTAATTAATTAAGTTTCAGCACAATGTATGGATGAGCTGCACTTATCTGCACTTTAAGCCCAATAGGGCTTTTGTTTGGAGAGGCATGTTAAAGAATAAAACCTATTTAGAGACCTTGCCTAACAGATTAAGCTCTTAGGTTGAACAGTAGTCCTTTGAGAATTGCATTCTATATTTTATCCCTTTTTTGTGTGAACTCAACATAAAAGGTTTTATATATCTCGTTTATGGAACAAGGCAGCTCATGAGCTGGCTTGCCGTTTTGATTGTTTTGCATTGTAAATCAGAAAAAAATTTGGCTGTTTGTTAGAAAAAAAAAACAACTTGGATTATTTTAGAAGCATAAATGATATCTCATAACAAGTGTAGATAAAATAATATTTATACACGACACTTTTTTAATTGAAAAGACAAATTAAGATCTGAATTAGCTAAGATGTCATATGTAGAGGCCCCAAAAACAGTCCGAGCTGTTTTTTTTTCAAACAGTTAAAGTGATCTCTCCTAAAACAATGACCTAGTCTTCTTTGCTGGATTTTATAAGGTCATTGTTATCAAATGAAATGTAATCTTTTTGATGATAAAAGGAATCAGCTTAAAGAAAACAGTTTCCATCCGATAAAGCACAAGATGCTTTAGGATATATATTTATTTCACTAGTGAGGCTCCCTGCAATTGCACGAAAATACACAGCATCCAATAATATGATGACAAAAGGGATTATAAAGAAATATAAACATCATATCATAGCTCCGGAAAAAGTATTATACCTGCTAAAAATTACATGTCAATTCATTGTTTATTATGGTTTTAAATTTTTAATTTCTCTCCTTTTGAAGGGGTTGAAATTCATATACTTGTATCATATCTTTTCCTTGGAGGAATGTTAATTGTGACCAGTTAAAAATGCCCATTGAATACAAGCATGCATGCACACATATAAATACAAACATGCATAAATGGTCATGAAAGATTCTCTATATATTTAGTGGAGGTTTCTGAAGTCAACTACTATTTTCACTCAAGTCTTCTCTCGCATGAAGCCAATTTAATCAGACTGTTTACTGGGTACCCCAGAAGAGATTATCAAATAGAAGATAATCTGCAGTCATAATATAAATGAATAAAAATGGACCATTTTGTTTGTACTAAGAGAGAGATTGGTAAAATCTAAGGGTGCAAAGATCTAAGGTCGATCTTATTTGGTCGAATTGGGATCATTCTCTATCTGATCCGAGAAAAGATTCAATTTGATGTGTTATATATTTATAAATATATATATATATATATATATATATAATATATATGCTATTTATTTATTTATAAAATATATTATTTATATTGTATTTTTATAAATTTATTATATTATTTATTTATTTTTATAAAAATCATATATATATATATGATGAGTAATTAAAAAATAATTGTATTTTTTTGTTTTTTTTTAATTTAAATTAGTATATTTTATTTTTTCTTTTAATAATTTATTAATCTTTAAAGAAAACAAGTCAGATCATATCAGATCTGAAGATCCGAAAATTCGACAGGATTCGAATTCAGATCGAGTCCTATCATATTTGATTAAATCTTTGGATTGGATCGAATCCGACGTAAATAATATCATATTAGATTCAAATATACCTTGATTCAAATACAATCCAATCCGTTTGCATCGCTAGTCAAAACATGTCTACTCTTATAGTTTAATCCACTTTAGCTCTTGTCGTACATTTATTGTAATATTTTTTCCCCGAGCGATGTAGTAGAGGTTGAGTGAGAAAAAAATGAAACTGCCAAAGATCTCTTTAACATCTCATTATGTCAAGAATCTTCAACAAGAGACCCAAAAGGGACTTCTCGTAATAATCATATATGTATATATCTTTTCATGGAGTAAAGTTTTAACTCTCAACCCAACAAACTAGTGGCCCCCAGGTGAAACAAGGCTAGTTTTTTCAGAAGGGTTGGTGCTGAAATAGACCTAGAACCTGCTTCAGATTCGCAGGAACCTCTTTTCTTAGGCTGGGTTAAAGAAAAATAATGGATTGGAGTCAAGATTGTTATTAAATTATACAAACAAGCGTCAGATTAGAATTATTTGTTATTATATGTTAATTTCTTCTATTACCCTGTTAGTGTATATTCTTTGGGTTTGCATGTGATTATGCTTATGTTTTATTATAAAAATGCAAAATAGTACTGGTTTTATGAAAAGGAAGATGGTGATGTTATGCTTATCTAGCTATTATCTGGGCTAGGTTGACCGAAGAGCTGAACTTCTAATAAGTTATTCTAACCCAAATCCAATCTAAAGCTTATAATAAGGTACCAAGTTAGGTATTTTTTTTTAATGTATCTAATTAAATAGCTTCAGGCAATTAATTGCATCCTTGTAATTAAAACCAATTAGCTAAGTGGGTGATCCCCTTTTCTCATTCTAGTTACATCTTTGATAGATTCACTTCTGTCTGAAATTTTGCTTGATGGTTTTGGATAGAAAGTTGAAAAGATTTCTAATGTGGTGGGAAACATTGGGCTCCACTATGGTTGGTTGAAAATTGGATTTTTTGAATCATTCAATTCATTTGAAGCTGATTTGAGGCTATATATTGAATCATACGCGCAACCCATTGGAGCATATGTTTCATACCTTTATAGTGTGGTTGAAAAAGGAATTGGAACTGAAATTGCCTATTCCCCCCCCCGCCCCCCCCCCCCGCCCCCCCCCCCAACCCTGTTTTGTTTAGATGGGAGTCGGAAACCAACTGAGGTGGAGGGAGAGAGGGATAGGGGTTTGGGAGGGGCGGGGGTTAACTCATTTGTCTTGGGGGAAGGTCAGAATGGCCATTCTCTAAATAGGGAATGCCATTTTGTCAAGAATAGGAATCAGAATCTCATACTCACCAATACAAACAGATAGAATAAAAAAAAAAAAAGAAGCATTCTAATTCCGATTCCAAACCCTTGTTCCCATTAACCAAAGGAACCCTCAATACTTCAAACCCTATTTGAAACTATGACTCAATAGGAGATTTATTATAGGTTATTATATTACTTATCTACATTAGACAATGACATTATAGTTTTGCCACATAGAAAAGTAAATTAGATGTGATGGTCATGGGTCAGGCCTGAGCTGAACTCAGCACCTATGATAAGGGACATAGCCCAAGCCCGGGTCCACAACAGTACGACTACAAAACTACAAAACCTAGGCCCAATTATGTAGTGTTTCAGGTTTGAACTAGGTTAAATTGGTTGCCTAGGAATTTGTTTGTTTAACTAATAAATGATACTTACACAATTATCAGTATAATTAGATGCTATTTGGCAAGTCTTTTTAGGAAGATCTTTCGACAGTTCAGATTGGTATGTAAATATCTTGATCCACCATGATTTATCGAGCTGTTAAATGAAAGATTTTAGGCATGAAAAAATGGAAAGCTTCATTTGAAGTTTATTGAGTTTTAGTCATTTTGAACTTTTATGAGCTTTTTGAGTGCAGGTCTTTCTAGTTTTCTGTCTTCCATTGCTAAACAATAAAAAATGACTTTTTTTTGGGTTCAATGGTCTTTGGCAAACCCAAAAAATCTTATGGAAAGACTTGCCAAAATATGTAGGTATATTAAATCCTTGTAAGTTTTGGTTAGAACTTTGATACGGTTGATTAACTACAAGTTTTGGTATGATATTCAAATCCTTGTAAGTATTATACTTACTTCTAATGAAGAATATTCAAAAGCTAGAGAGAGTCAAACACGTAGTGAACAGCTTTTTGGGTAATTTAAACATGGATATTGAAAAGAAAGGCATAATATTCGGTCATGTCGTAACTTCCACAGAACAGAAATACCACGAATGTTCTAACAAGTTTCCACCAATTTTCATGAGCTTAGTCCTCCTTTAATTAGATTAGTTACAATGAAGCTTCCAAGGAATTAATTATTTCTTCTCTAATCTCCTCCAGTCTCCCCACAAGTAGAAATAGAGGCAGTGAAGTGGAAAATGAGAATTCAGAAGTCAGAAGAGAGACAGAGAAATGACGTTTCCTAGTCTGAGTGGAATAACTCCTACGCTTTTCTTTTCCGTTTTCATCTTATCCAGGAATGAACGACCTGTCCTTCTGTGAACTAACAGTCCATGGCGCACATGCACGCCAGATGCTTGAACTTTGGAGTCTGCGACGTGAACAGAAGAATCTAGCACTAGCACATGGCTTTTGACTCTTTCACGTTCTTTGCTTTTTGCCAATCCCACCACGTCATGCATTAACGCATCCCGGGCCTCTGATCGTAGATCTGTGTGGGTTTTTCATACTTTTAAAAGTATGAAAGCAAAAATATATCATGTTTTTTATACTTTTATACTTTCAAAAGTAGTATTTTATAAAAATCTATCCAAACAGGGTCTAAGATAACCGTGTTATTTTTTGAGATTAATATAGGGTTTATAGAAGATTTATTTTCTCTAAATGTTTTCCAAGTGGATAAATGATTTTTCCACCTAGAGAAAAGTTGTCAACATTTGAATGCCATAAAATTGTTCTTTTTAATAATAACTTTTTACGGCTAAAACAATCATTATCTTATTTATTTAAGAAATAAAAGAATATAATTGCATTTACCTAGATAAATAATTTTCTGGAAAATTAATGGGGCCTAAATGCAATGCAAAGAAAGACAATAAGAGACCATGAAGATTTTGTCTTTGTTTCTTCTATTGTTAATTAGAGGTGTTCATATGGTCCCAATTGTTACCGTTTGGTCTTAGAATTTCTTGGAGCGTAATTTTCTGAACCAATCTGGTATATGTTTGGCATCGATGCTGCAGATGCAACACCGTTTTCTCAACTGATGTGTGGATTGGAAGTACTGTTTTCTTAGAAAAGCAATGTCTTTTTTTGTTTGTTTGGAATCGTTGCTGCCAGGTAGGATATTTACTGTAGCAACAACAACTTTTTCTGTTTGGTACTAATGCTCCAGGAAATGTTTTCAGCATTGGTACCCATTATCCAATGCCACATCAACGCCCTGTTGGCAGCAATGAGTTACAGCTATAGGAAATGCCAAATTTGGCGTTGCTCCAAGCCATGCTTTCCCAATTTCCGAGACGTGGCTTGGAGCATTGTTTTTTATGGAAAAATGGTTCCAAACAAATACTTGTTTCCTGGAGCACCATTTTTTCCGATATGACACTGATGTGGTGCCGTTTTTTGGACAACAACAATGATGCCAAACAGACACCTGGTTTTCTGAATTTTAGAAATCATATCAGACCATCAACTGAATTATTAATATATATATATATAATATAATGTATATATTTAAACATATATAAAATAATTATATATACAATATAAATATTCATTTAATTACATTTAAAAATATTACATAATTCTTTAATCTTTTAAACAAAAACTCCTTAATCTCTTTACTTAATTTATAAGATCAAATAAATCTGATTAACCAATAAACACCTAATAAAAAAAAAACTGAACAAACATAATCTCCAAGCAAAGGAAAAACTAAACAAAACAAAGCCTGATTAATTTCTCTCTAACTCTCTCATACTCCTGAATCATATTAGAAATCGGACCCGACTATAATACAAGATCTGGTCTGATTTATATACTAAAATGATTTGTTCTAATTTGAGAATTTCTCATATTATAATTGTTCAGTTTGGTCTAAGATTTCTTTCAAATCAAACCAGACCGGACTGTGAACACCCCTAGTTTAAAATTTGAATGACAAAAACATATTCTATCGTAGGAGTTTTCATGGTTCGATTTGGTTACGAGAAAATCTCATATCAAACCTGAAACTTACAATCTGAGAAATTCTCATACTAAATCAAATCGTTTTATCATTGAAATCAAACTAAACTAAACCATTTGGTTTCCGATGCGTACTGTTTGGTTTATTCTGTTAGGCTTACCACAATTAGAAGGCTCAAATAACAGACATGTTGGAAAAAAGTTAATCAGATTTGCCTTTATTTATTATTAATTATTACTATTTTTTTTGTGTTGGTTAGAGTTATGTTTGATTAGGTGTTTAATGGTTAAAGGTTTTCAAATCTTATTATATTCACTTAATCTTAATCTTACAAAGTAAAGCGTTATATAATATGTATAAATTAAGGTTAAATGAATACTTATGTTGTGTGTGTTTATGACTTATATGGTCTGACTTTTGAAATTTAGAAATCTTGATCAAAATTGTGAACCAAATTTTTAAAATTCTCGAAATTAGACCCATTTATAAGACCAAATTAGACTAAACTATCTGTAGGTATATAGTGTTCATGCGGTTCCTCAGAAAACATTAAACACTGTATTCATATTACATAAAGGCTTGCGATTAGTTTACAGCCAACTTTTCCCTTGCGATGAGTCCGTGATGCACCACATGCCTGTGATGAACCCACATAGTGCATCGTGGAAACACGATAAACTCACGGTTCATCGTACGCTCTCGATGAACCCACTCATAGCTCGAGCCAAGGCAAACCTAGGCTGAATCCACGATAGGACCCACGTGCACTTAGACGTGCGATAAACCTTCAACCACCGCGATGCCATGGACCATTAAAGAACCGTGCCCAAATGACACCTATGCATGTAACTCCGAAAGGACAAACGTGGCAAGGCGCCATGTATGGATAACGAGACGTCACTCACCAGACGGTGGCGTCACTAGTGCCACGTCAATTAAGTAAGGCATGCAAGAGGTAGTAGCCCACGTAAGTAATGAGGGTTCCTAAGCGAAAGGAAATCCGATTTTCAGAAAGATCTTCATGAGACATATGGCGAGACCTCAGTGGTGCACTTAATGATTGACAGCAAATCCAATATTTCATTTCCCGATAAGAGATAAATACTTTTATTTCCTACCTTTTAGGATCTTGGGATTTTCCTCATAAATAGAGATCCTCCTCGTATTGAAATTCATTTGGCATTCAAGTACCCTTTGCCTTGGACTCCCTACTCTACCACTAAAACCTAGCACCTTAGATCGAGAGCCAATTTCATTCCCATTCATAGTCTTTCTCTGTCTTTCAAAGAGACCATCCCCCAATCAAGCCTTACCCTATCTACACTATCAATTACAGTCTGATTTAATATAATTTGGCAGTTTATATCATATAATGAAAACCCCTACTTTGTGAGGTTAAATTTAGGCTAGGGTGAGTATCCAGTTTATTTGGTTAAAAACCAAACTGAATAAACCAAAATAATGCAAAACTAAAATAATCGAAACTAATATTTTTGTTTAATTTTTAATCAAAACTAAATTATATATGTATATATATATATAGTGTTTTCAAAACTGGACCGAAAAAATTGAGAACCAGTCACCTGATTGTTTCCGTTTCACCCCGAAACTGCTTTTGGCTAAAAATCATTGATTTGGTCAATGAACCACTGACTCGAGCAATCGAGTTGTCGAACTGTTGACCCGAACAACAATTTTTTTGGCCTTTTTTGTTTTATTTTTTATAATTTTTTTGTCAAAATAGGCCATTCGTTCGAACCATTCAACCCGTGAATCAGACCCCAAAACAGTTCTCTATCCAGTCCAGTTTTAAAAACCTTGTGTGTGTGTTGAGGGGGATTGAATGTTAGATGGGGTTTTAGACTTTCACTATATGGTCTAACCACCAAGCCGCTCCATTGATGGTTTGGTCTAGTTTGGCCTTAAAATGGTTTGATTTGGTTTAAGAATTTCTCAAACTATAATTTTCTAAATTTAATAAACCAGATCAAACCATAAATCAAATTATTAATAATACGTTTATTAATATATAATATGCATGTTTAAGCATGTTCATTTAACATTTCATATATTAATTATTGTTGCTTGCTTCAAATTTTAACTTGTAATTTGATGACAAGGAGCTGTTTTTGTTTGAGAAAGTGTGAATATCATTTATATAATAGTAATAGGTGGCATTTCCTAATATTTCAATTTAATATTTGAATTATGTTTGTTATATATTTATGTAGGTATACTTATTATTTAGGCTCTGTAATTGGGTTAAACCCAACAGAATGGCCGATACCATAATAGAAACCAAACCAAACTGTAATAATATGGTTTTGGCTGATTTGGTTTTTATACTAAAATGGTTTGGTTTGATCTTAAAATTTCTCAAACTGTAATTTATCGGTTTGGTCTGTGATCTTCTCCAAACCGAGCCCTAATTTTTTGTTAAGACTGCGGAGTGAGTTTTTATACTCACAAAGCCTAACCCATGACACCCGGCCCCTACTTATAATAAGTATATTTTCACATATATTAAGAAAATAAGAATTAATAATTATAAAAAGTGGGTGAGTTTAAATCTACATCTGACATGATGGATAGATGCTTTTACAAGTTAGAAGGGTCAGATTTGAGCCAAATATAAATCTTGCTTGTTGAATCCAAGGGGATCCTATAGGCTGTGTTTGATTGCAATGAAAATAAATTTTCCCTGATGCAAAATTATGGCATTGCAAATGATTTGAGTGTAAATTTTAACCTATTTCTGTTTCAAATTTTAGCTTATTTTATTTGATTGCAATATAAATAAAGTAAATTAAGACATAAAACAGAATAAAATAAAACCTAAAACAAAATTAAACAAAAATTGCATTTTTTTATTTGCGCTCCTATGCATTTATACTGATGTAAATAAAATTGAACTGCAATCAAACACAGAATAGAACTAAAGTGTTTGACTCCTGTTCCCCTCATTATAATTAATTAAATTTCAGCACAAGTTATAAGTGGGCTTATATTCATTAACACTTCAAGCCCAATATACTACCCTGTAAGACATTGTGTTAGAAAATAAAAAACTATTTAGGGACCTCCCCTAACAGATTAAACTTCTAACGTTAAGAAGTTCCTTAGGCTCAGTTTAGAAGGAGTATAAATACAAATATGCAAAGTATAAAACCTTATATTTTGTATTATTTTGTATATATTTGTACTGTATATATTTATATTTGTATTCTTTCTAAATTGAACTTTAAGGGGACAGCCATATACACCATTAGTATATGTATGTCTGTATTTATATAAATTCATTAAGATTGTAAGCTTGACTTAGACTAAACCAAAAAACTTGATGGAATAACCCGAAAAGCTTGAGATCTGATTGAATTTTGGATTAAATTCGGTTTTTTTTCCTACGAGATTGGATTCAGATTTGAGCTTTTAATAAACTGTTCGGACTTGCGTCCAATCCTAAACCAACACGATTACAATCTTACCACTAGAATTGAATTGTAAACGTAATGTCATCTTCTGCATGTCTAGTTCAGAGCATGCATGCAGATGAGCTACTTTCAAATTCAACGTATGAGTGGAGCATCCCAATTAGAGATGAGTATGGGCCAGTTCAGTCTGATTCTAAAGCAGAGCCTGAAACCTACTCCATAGGGGTTGGTTCCAGATTTTTGAAACCGAATCCTACCTTGATAAAGATTGGTTCTAGGATCTGCTCTGACTTTGGTGGTTCCAATGTCGATTCCAAAGTTTACCCATGGATATAGGTGTTCATTGTATGGTCCAAGTTGCAAAATCGAACCAAACCAAATTTATGATTTGGTTCTGCCTGTACTTTAAACTAGTTTGGTTCTGTTTGACATTTTCTTAAATTACAATTTATGGTTTTAATTTGGTTTACTGAATTTTATAAACTAAGCCTAATTGTAAATCAAAAGCCAAATTGATATAAATGTATGTATTATATAAATATATAATAAACTCTTTTATTTTATAATAAATAATAAAATAAAAGTTTGGAAAAATCTCACTCAAACCCACCCCACAAGTTTGTGAGGTGGGGATAAATGAAAATTTCCCTATAAGACTGACAAAATACCCTTAATGGTATGACAAATACTACGACTCCATTAATTATCAATATACCTATTCACTGGCCATGCTCAGGCTTAATTTTTTGTCAAAAATTCTAATGGCCCGATCCAAAACCCAAGATAGTAAGTATTAAGTTGGGCCTGAAGTCCGGTGTGTGACCAGTTGTAATTATCAGTTTATTACGTTTCGTTTGCACATGACTCTTCTAATGCTTTTAAAACCCAATTTAATGGTCACTCAAATTTGTTTGTTTTCCCTCCTCGACATCGTCTATAATAACCCTTTTGAGGGGAATTCAATTTGGAGTATGACCCAGCTTTTCTCGCACCATTACAATTTCCTTGTTTTGGCAAATAGGGGAACCGTTTTCTTGAGTGGATTCAATGGTTTGACCACATGGTCAGACCACTATTTTCGATCTAAGTTCTAAGGTCCGTTTGGTTTGTAGATAGAATCGGAATCAGAATTGAAATCGGTATCTCCAGGAATTGGAATCGGAATCGGAACCATTTATTCAAGATCTTGGAGCTTGGATACACACCCAACCGAGTTTGGGAGAGATTTAAGCTGGTTTGAGTGAACATTTGACACGGCAATGCTCAGCAGTCTCGCTGTTTAACGACTGGAATGCTCTGTTAACATTGCAGAAAAAAATAGATAAATTAAATTTAGGAATAAAACAAGATAACTGAAGAAGAGATATGCTTAGAAGATTTTCTGTTTATAGACATGCTTGGATTTACATTAAAATACAACAAAAAATAATAATATTGGCTCCGTTTGGCATGTCTTTCTGCACGATCTGTCGGCTACTTACAAGCCTAGTAGACTGTGATTCGGTCTTTTCCTGTTTGGTTTGCAGTAGATCTAGCACCAAAAGCGATGCACAGAAAAGACGTGAAAAGCCCAAAAGGTTGATTTTTGGAAAGCTCCAAATGGAGCTTTTGCGTTTTTTTATATTCGTCTTTGTGTAGTAAGATGTGCAGAAAGACACGCCTTAACCAAAAGGGCTTCAGGCTGTTCACATCTTAATACAAAAACTCAATGCCTCTTTTGACCGTCAGAGCTACTAGAAGATTTTACCAAAAAAGACTTGCCAAATGGCCTCATCATCGGATGACCTGTAAAGTGTATGAAGTCAAGAGGAAAGAATAATATCAGAAGAAGTAGAGGAACCAAAAGCCATACAACCTGAGACTCATTTTACTGCATTTACATTTGATATGTGGAGATAAAAAGAACTCCAAGAACTAAGCAAAAAAGAAACCAAGAGGCTAATAAAAATTGTAGATAGTAAAAATATCTAGGTTGCTGATAGTGTCGAGATTCAGAGATGGATTGGGGATAGACTCCATAGACATGTCGACTTCCTTAACTCCATTATCACGTAGTGTTCGTACATCATGCTTCTACTTTCTGGTTTCTGACATTTACAGAAATCCAGAAACTGAAGAGATGGGATTGGCAGTGGCAACGGTTGAGGCTGATTTGGAAGAAGAAGAAGATGAAGAAAGAGAGGACGAATGATGATCGACGACAGTCTTAACTCACTAGAAATGGGGTTGGTTGACGGTTGTCTTCACCGGAAATGGGGTTGACGGCGGCGATGGCGGATAGTATGGAGGTTTAAGGAATTGCTTACACAGCCTTCAAACTTTAGTGGAGTAAGGATTGGAATCAAATAGGGTGTTTTCTATCAAAAAATAAATGGACCGAAATGGGAATCACATTACTTGGGGTGGGTCGGGAACGGCCATGCCATTCTTCCATATGGGGGAATCCCATTCCAGCAAGAATGGGAATGGGAATGGGATTCCCCCATATGGAACACACTCCTAATTCGTAATTAGAATTGGAACTGTTTTTGCCTCAGTACTCTTTCTATATAGAGGGAATTGGTGGCAACAGAATAGATATCCTTGGAGGAAAGAATGGAAGCTCAGGCCCGTTTGGGCTCAGAATTCTTGAACTCTTGCATTGATCACATAATTAGTTGCATGTCCATTCATTAACTTTATTTCTTCCATTTGGGCTCAGAATTCTTAAAATGATACAAATAGTAGTTTCTCACAAATCAGAAAATAGGATGAACTTATCTATCTACTGTGACAGCTTTCATGGCACCTTTACTTCATCCCCTTCTAGCGGGAGATTGTGAGCTTGAATCTGATTTTAGTTTAGGTGGCGATAGTTGTGTTCAACTTATGCAGACTGCTGCAGCAACTCACATGCTTAAGCCTAATAACTCTTTTAGAGGAGTATGACTGATGTACGCGCACATGGCAGGTCCAATGGCGCTCGGACATGTGGCATTCTCAGATGGCGATGTGCAGCCTAGGGAAGATTGCATTTTGGCTGTCCGCTTGTAATTAATTCCAGGCAGGTTTAAGTATAAATAAGTGGCGTCACTTCCAAGCTAAGGGATCTTGGCATTTACTACTTTTAGTTCTTTAGCTTCCTGGTAATTTTGTCTGAGCTATCTTATTCAGGCCTTGTCCTACCTACTGTGCTATGCTCTTATTAACTTGACCGTCGAGTCTCCACCCTTGGGATCATAACCGGGGCCTTTGACATTCATCTTTTTCCATAGGTCGGACTTATAGGCCCTCGGCTCTAAGAGCCCTAAGATTCTTCAGCCAGCCCTTGTCTTGGAAGTGATTTGACATTATTGCCCTCAGCCTATTCCAATCATCAACAATGACAATATGTAAACCAATAAATTTTCTTTTTTTTTATGTTTTTTAATCTCTTTATATGTAATTGAATCTCAAATTATGTATGTCTCTTTACATGTTCATTGGATTGTGTTGGGTTTGGATTTTCATGCATATTTTTATTTCTTTATATGTTTTTATTAGGGACAAAATTGAAAATCATGATTAATTCAAATTCCACATCTTGATGAACCAAACAACATAAATCAGAATTCAATTCTGATTCCTGTCTGAACCAAATAAATAGGGGAATGAGCCATTCTAATTCCCATTCTGATCGCGAACCAAATAGACCGTAATGGCTGAATCATAGATTTAGGCTTCCAAATTTACTGTAGCGACCATTTATCGAGGCTAGTGTTTCAACTTTCAAGACACCTAAGAAAGCTTCTCAATTGATTTTGGTTTACATTGCATCTGTAACAGGATTTCTGAAGACTTTTTTTTTTTTTAATTTATTGCAAAAGATTAGTATTGTTGATTCTGAAATCGGACAACCTTGAACAATAAATTTATCAATATATGAAGAGTTGTCATCAGATGTCGGGTGACAACTTAAAAAATTGATTCTTTTCATTTCAAACCAAAAGGTTAACACTTACCTCACCAGATGTACAGGGGATCTTTGTATATTTCAATTTCATGAATTTTAGAACCCCACGCCTCTCTCGAAGTTCATGGAATAGATGTGCAAGAGTTTTATTGGGTATAATGCATATATGAGAAAGCACTAGCTGCTTTTGAGAATGGTTTAAAAATTTGAAGGGGAGAGAGAGAGAGCATGTTTTGAAAATTTGAAGAATAGTTAAGAACAAATTAATTTATTTTGAAAAATTTCTGATTAGTACCCTGTATTTTGGATTTAGTGTTATTTTGGTTCCGGAACTTTAAAATGTGACAATTCAGTATCTGAATTTTTAAAATGTGATAATTCAGTACCTGTTGTTAATTAACTGTTAATCAGCCGTTAAGTGACATTTTAAAAAAAAACACAAATTTCCTTCGAATATCATCTAATTTTCTTTATCAACTATCTAAATATTGACAAAAAAATTAATAGTCTCAAATTTTTGCCTCTTTTATTCAAGAAAGTTGGGGTCACTAGAATGCCCACTCAAACCTAATCCTAACTTTCTTGAATGGAAGAAGCAAGGATTTTGGATTGTTAATTTTTTGTCAACATTTAGATGGTTGATAAAGAAAATTAAATGACACTCGAAAGGCATTTGTGTCCTTTTCAAATGTCACTTAACGATAGGTTAACTGTTGATTAATGGCAGGTATTGGATTGTCACGTTTGAAAGCTTGGGTACTGAATTGTCTCATTTTAAAGTTTGGGGACCAAAGTGGCACTAGGCACAAAGTACAAGGTACTAATCGGGAATTGCGTAATTTTTTTTATCTATTTTAATGACAGTATTTAACAAAATTGAATTTCTAAAACTTCTTTGGGTATTTTTAATAGGTTTTTAATTTTAAGAGTATTAAAAGTAAATGTAAGATAGTTATGGTACTTTAAGAAATTAGCACTTTTAACTTTTAAGTTGGATAAAGTACAAAGATCTCTTGTACTATGGGGATACTGATAATTATCCTCCCTCAACTTTCACCTTGCAACAAATAAAAATAATTTTTTATTTTAGTAATTATTTTTATTTAATATAACGAATATATGAATTATGGCATCATGAATTTCTTTTAAAAGTTGGATCATTTACCCATCATCTAGATAAGAAAAGGCTTTGCTTTCGGAGCAGTTTTAAGTTATATATTTCATCTACATTATATAAATAATTTTTACTTATCACACATTCATACTTAATTCTTATTTGACATAATTAATATATATTTTTTGATTACTTGTAATTTTTTTATTATATTTTAAAGATTTATTATTTAAGTATCATGTAATCAATTAATCCATTTGACCCAAACCACTGAACCACCATCCAAAAAGGAAAATAGTTTGATTTATAGATTGACATTAAATTTTGTATAACATTTTCATCAATGGTAGAATTATTTCTTATGTATAACACTTATTTTTGTTCAATATGATGAATGAATAATATTAGAGATGTACCCAACATTTTATTTTTTATAAATATGTAACATTAGATATGTGCTCAAAATTTCTCTATTTTTTTTATTTTTGTGATTCTTTGTATTTTCCATTTTTAAATATTTTATTATTTGATTATGACATCATTCATTTCTAGGTTGATTTTAAATTTGGAATTTCATTTTCATCATTAATAAAAATACTTCATACATTCCATACTTATTTCTGTTTTATATAATGAATATACAGTGTTAGAGATATGCTCAATTCTTTATTTTTTGTATTATATATTTTATTTATTTTAATCTTTTATTATTTAATTATGGTAATACTTATTAACCCATTTGACCCACCACCAAAAGGGAAGAAAAATGGTTTTGTTTTCAAATTACATTTTCAAAATATTTATTTTTATACTATTAAAATTAATGTTGTATATTTAATTAATAGAATTTAATGATGAGATAAATATATATATAAGGTATATTCTCTCATTAAATCCTATTTTTAATATATATATATATATATATTTAATGAGTGAGAATAGGAAAATAATTTTATTTTCAATTGTTTTTAAATTTTACATTCCATTTCTATTATTAATAAAAAAATATTTTTTATCATACTTATTATTGTTTAGTATGTCAAATATATGTTAAAAATGTTTCCATTTTTTAATTTCTATATTTTTTTGCATGTTATCTATTTTGAGTTTTATTATTTAATTGTGGTAACATGGATTTGCCCATTTGACTAAAAATGGTTTTAAAAGTATAAGTTTTATGTTATTAGAATTATTAATTTATTATAGACTTAATTAATGGAATTTTATAATGAGAAAAAACATAAATGCCTTAAATATATAATTGAATGAAGGTGAATGCATGTTAATATCTTAAATATTGAATTTAATGAGAGAATTGAATGCATTAAATATCTTAAAATTACCTCTTTTCAACTCATTTAATATCAATAACCAATTACCCTATCTACTCATTTTTACCAATAAATTTAAATATAAAAGGATAAATTTTATCCTCAAAAAATTCCAGAAATATTTTTGAGGCTATTCGTGATTTTTAAAGTAGTATAGATACAGATTTATTTGAACGATTTATGATTCAGTTTGTTTCTGAATATAATATTAACTATATTTATAGCAATATAACAACTATGATGGTGTTTGGAAGCGTGGGTATTTATTGGGACCGATTTTCAAGAAAACATAGGATACACGTCATCGCCAATCAGTCAACCGTTGGGGGAAACAATTCACCGATGCATGAAATGACGCCAAATTTGACGTTTCATGCATCGATGGGGTCTCGATTTACAAGGCACACCCAATTTTTCAATAAACGTCTGAACCAAATAATGAAATATATGAGTGTTTGTTGAAATGCCTATATGGATCCGACGTGGCACTATTTTTTTGAAAAACGGCCACGGTTCCAAACATCCCCTATGATGTCTTGCATATATATTCATAAAAGTGAGAAAACCTGACAAAGACAACAAGAAACTATGTAGAGGAAATTCCATATTATTTACAACCAAAGACCAACAACTAATAGATGATCTATTTCTTATCTAGATCTCAAACAAAACACCAATCTCATTTCAAGCATACTCTTCAAATGGCTTGGTCATTACTAGAGACCTAGATAGCACATTTCATATCCTCTCTGCACATTTCATATGGTTTGAAGCCGCTCCGTTGCCATCTGTGGTCTTTCCCACTTTGGAATAAGGAGGAATTAGGTGATAAACTTGACCTACTGAATGGAGCAAGAAGTATTGGCCATTAACCAATGTTGGTCCAACTAGATGTTGCCACTGTTCAATAAAAACCTTATTTTGTGGCATTTGTAAATAATTTCCCCCATCTATTTCTCTTCTCCAACCTTTAAAACCGGTAGATGATCATTTCATTCTTAAATCTTTATAACAATTTGAGAAAGCCGAAGAGGTTGTGCACTTAACAATATATATTATTACTGGACTAGCTAAATATAATACAACATTGCAATGGCGGATGGACCAATAGGCCTCAAGGCGACGCTCTGCAACCCGACAATGACAAACTATATATCTTGTTTTCATTGTAATTCAAGATGCTATCAGAATTTTTTTTTTCCTTCCCTCGTAATTTTTGTTGGAATTTATTTTCTCTTTTGGCGAGAAGTGATGGAGATACAACAATAGAGATATTTTTGGATCAATTAGAAAATGGGTGAAGAAAAGAAAATAAAGAAAGCTTATATGGATATTTTGGTAATTTAACTCCATCATCTGCCATAGTAGGAGGAGATTTCTATTGCAAATGAAACTTTAGGGGATACTTGTTGCTTGAACCCATAGTAGAATGAGTCTTTGTAATTTAACTTTTGGGAAAATTTCCGATCAGTACGTGTACTTTGGTTCGAGTGACAATTTGATCCTCAAACTTTAAAATGCAACAATTCAGTACTTGAATTTTCAAAACGCAACAATCTAGTACCTGCTGTTAATGGACCGTCAGTTATGTATATCATAAGACATATAGTAATATCAAAATTATCTTTGAAAATAAAACACACTGTTCACCATCGTTTCATGACAAAATTGCCCTTAATTGATTAAGGGTGTGAATATGAACAAATTGGCGAGATTGAAGGCAAAGAAAGAGATAAAAAACCCAAGCTGATATGTTCCGCAGAGGACAATGATCGCCATGGATGGAGGGTGAAGGATTCCATGGATATTGCACAATAGACCCCAACCAACGAGAAATATACTGGAAACACCTTGCTCTGCAGGTTCCTGAACTGATGCCTCAGAAGATTTCTAGAACAAGAGAGAAACTAGTAATTGAGAAATCGATGAACAAGTTTTAAATTTCTTATAAAAATTCATATCATAGCCTATAGTTACTGGAAGGATGGAAATTTGGGGATTATATAAGAGATAGAGTGGGAGACGAGAGGAGTGGGGGTTAACATACTTGAACATGATAATTCCGCCGATAAAGGTAATCCAAAGAGTTGTGCCAAAAGCGGCTGAGAAACACAAGAGATGAGCAAGCTTCAGAGAGTTGTATAGCATCGACGAATATCCAACATTTGATTTTGATCCGAAGGTTTTGGGAGAGAAAAGAGTTCTGATTGCAAGGAATGCTACCGTTGCTAGAAATCAAGTTAACCAAGCTATCTCTCTCTCTCTCTCTCTCCTTCAAGGGAACTAAATTTGAAATGATTGTAATTATTGCTTTGTTCATTGTTCATCTCCCATTGAATGTAGCTTGTTGAGGCTGAAAAGTTTGATGGTTGGTTTTGATTTTAGCATATAATTGATAAAGAAAATTAGATGGCACTTGAAGGGCATTTGTGTCTTTTCACATGACACTTAATGAATAGTTAATGGTAGGTACTAGATTATTGCATTTTAAAAATTCATGTACTATATTATCACATTTTAAAGTTAAGGAACCAAATTGTAACTCAAGCCAAAATACAGGGTACTGATTGGGAAATTTCCCTTAACTTTTAAGTTTTAAATCTCTCTCTCTAACCACTTCAATCTCGACTAACCCGTAATGTGGGCATGGCATGGACTGATGGTAGCCTAGATGCCATATGGGTCGGTCCGTGCTTGGGTAGCATGGTCCCCTAGGTAGCTTAGGTCAGGCTTTGGCATGGCCTATGGGCTATGACCCCGTTCCTAGACATGTTGGGTCTAGCTCAGGCTGGGCCTACTTTTTCCTTTTCATTTTTCCTAAGAAAAATTAGAAAAAAAGCATATAACAGAAGAAAATTAACATGAAATATAGACAATAAATTGAAAAAAAAATTGTGAAAATTTATTTCACTTCAAATTTAATCTATACTAAAAAATAAAAAAATCATTGAAAAAATAATACAAATATAGTCGTTGGTCACTTGGCCTCCCTCCAATGATTATATTCTCATGTGCCACACCCATACCAAGCCGATGATACTCAAAAGTCCGAGGCTCAACTCGTCTGATCCAATTATCTTGGATTTGGATGATATATTTATATAATCGGATGGAATTGAATGTTACGATCTACATCCGATTTGAATTTGACCAATTCGATCTGATTAAAATCCGCTTTTGATTATATTATAATAAATCTATTATGTTATATTTATATTAATTTATTATATATAAAAGTTAAAAAAAAATAAATTTATAATTTTCTGGTATTTTAGAAAATTTAGAACGGAATCGGATTAAATTCAAGTCCAATTCGAATCCATTAGAATTCCAATTTGATTCCGAGTCTTTAAATCCGATTGCACTTCGGATCTCATGCGGATTTTGTTGCATCCAATCTGAATCTGATCCGATTACAACCCTAACTGTATCATGTTTAGACCTGTTCATGGGCCGGGTGGCCCGACGGGCCGGCCCGGCCCTCGGACGGGCTTGAACAGGTATATGGGTCTGTGGGCTTAACCTCAGGCCAAAAAGCCCAGTCCGCAATAAATTCGAGTCGGGCTCGGGATTTGCCAAAATAGCCCGACCCGACCTAAAATTAAACCTAAAAACCCTAGTCGAATACCCCCCTCTTTTTTTACCTCTTTGCCTCTTTCCCTTCTTTTTCCAGCCGAACCCTTTTTCTCAAATCTCCACATCCTCCACACTCCATAGTGAGGCGGCAAACGTTCATCGATGCAACAACTCCGGTGGCGACGGTGAGTTCTCTCTCTCTCTCTCTCTCTAACGCGAACTGATTAGTGATCACTGTTAGACCTCTTCATGGGCCGGGTGGCCCGACGGTATAGGCCCGCGGGCTTAACCTCGGGCCAAAAAGCCCGACCCACAATAAATTCGAGCCAGGCTCGGGATTTGTCAAAATAGCCCGACCCGACCTATAACTAAACCTAAAAACCGTAGTTGAATACCCCTATTTTTTTTACCTCTTTGCCTTCTTTTTCCCACCGAATTCTTCTTCTCCACATCCTCTTTCCCTTTTTTATATTCTTTTTTTAATATAAGTAAATTTTGAATTTATATATTTTTTAATATAAATATATTCTGATTTATATTGATTATTGAATAGGAAAAATTTCTAATTTTTTTTATTAGGTCGGGCTTTGGGCTTTTTATTAGGGCCAGGCTCGGGCTCAAGTTGTAGGCCCATTGGTCGGGCTGGGCTCGGGCTCGGGCCTAACATATTTCTGTTAATGAAGAGTAAAAGCCCGGCCCGACCCGACCCATGAACATGTCTAATCACTGTCAAAACCCAAGTTGTTGAAACCAGTCCTCGATTTCGAACCACAAATAACAGTACCCAGGAAGCTTTGCAAGCTCAAAAGTTCAGTGAGAGCCTCAGCCTGTCGAATTCCTCTGAATTGGATTCTTCATCATCTGAAGACAACGACAATGATCTCAACGCTATTGCCTACATGGGAAACGACTGGAAGGAGAAGAAGATAATGATGATGATGTCGAAAGACTGCTAAGGATTTAAGAGGGGTCGACGGAGCTGGAAGTCGAAGATTAGAGAGTTTGTGGACTCGCAGATGAGGAAGTTAATGGAGACGCAAGAGGCCTGGCTGAAGAAAATGCTGAAGACCTTAGAACACAAGAAACAAGAGAGGATGTCCAGGGAGGAAGAATGGAGGAGGCAGGAGGCAGCTCGGTTGGATAGAGAACAGAAGTTCTAGGCTAAGGAGCGAGCTTGGATTGAAGCTCGAGATGCTGCATTAATGGAAGCCTTGAATAAGTTTACGAGAAGAGAACTAAAGAGCTCCTTCACTGAAGAGCTGGTGGCTCCACACCTCCACGATAACGATAACAGTGAAAACCAGAATGAGAATGTAAGTGAAATGCTTGATAGCACCACGAACAGTAATAAATGGCCGGAACAGGGAAAAATTCTAATTTTTTTTATTGGGTTGGGATTCGGACTCGGGCTCGGGCTTCGGGCTTTTTATCAGGGCCGGGCTCGAGCCTAACGTATTTCCATTAACGAAGAGTAAAAGCCCGGCCCGGCCCGGCCCTTGAACAGGTCTAACCATGTTGTGTCGTCTCTGCAGACTAGGCTGGCATGGCCCAGCAGGGGCCGTGCCGGCCCGGCCCACATTACAGCTCTAGACTAGACTCGACTCTCGAAGTCGAAATGCCCTAACATTGCTCTGCTCTGCTCAGACCCTACACACTTGCTCACCCGTACTCTCGACTCCGAGCTACGGCCTAGATTACAGTTCATCAACACTCCACCCTTTTCAATCTGAGTCCAAGTTAAACCGTACTCCGGCGCTAGCCCCTGATGATTAAAGTCAATACGTTCGTCGGTATTCCCTGCGTACGGCACCGGATCACAGCGACTAACGCTTGCTTACTCTGACCGGGTAAGTTTTCTATTCTCCTTCGTATCTCTCAATCTTACTGGTTAGCTTTGTATTCTTATTATTTCAATTCAATCTCACTGAAGCTCATATTCATTCTGCCTTTTGCTCCCTTCTGTAATATATATCTTGTTTGCTAATCGATTCCCCAGATTTTGTTGACATTCAGATTTTGAGTTTCTATAGTTTTAGCAGGAAAAACCTATTTGTTCAAATCATATGGTTTTGAATGTTTGTGGGAAAAAATCCGTATGAATTTACTAATTTGAAATTTCTTCAAAATGGGCTCTCTTATCTCTCTATCTGGGGAGCTTTTTGCGTATACCATAATACAATTGGTGCTTTTTTTGGGAGTGGGTTTTTGGGTGTTGACATTCACTTTATACATTGTAACCTAATTCATAAATGTCATCACGGGATTCATGGATTGTAACCTAAGAGAAAGAGATTCCCTTCTTGTTCACTCTCAATTCCCAACTCGCGATCTTGAACATACCAAAACTGATTTGGCGATTTCCATGGTGTCCTAATCCCAAATTCGTGCTTGATCTACTAAATTAAGAATAAAAGGTTTGGAATTTTGTGAATTCAATATTCTCCAAACATTTCTATTACAGAAATCCGTATTTATAGACTACCAAAACATTTCTAATATTAGAACTAATACACCAAAAAACGCTGAAATATACACAAGATAATCCAGGAACTACTATGAATACTTAATTCATGATTAAGTGCAGGAGTTTTTGTAAATAATAAATACAAATTTTACCAAAAGTGCAGACTTGAAAAATAATTGGGCTCCTACTTAAATTATTCCTAAAACCAATAAAACAAGGAAAAAAAATGCAAACCCCTCCCCCACGAAAAAAGTAATTTCTTGCAGAACTATGTGTTTGTATAATTGGTCTATAACTTGTAATTTTGGAATAATTGGCCTTTAATTTGAAATTTTACATTGGGTAGTATTCTGCATCCCACTTATTGCTTACCCTGGACATTTATATTTCAATAATGTTCATTTTGCATCACATATTATCATGTTTTATGTCAACTTGCAGAAGGAAGATTTTGCTGCTAAATTAGTTTTCTGTCACTGGTCTTGTGAACTTCAAAATGAATCCTTATATTTGTGCTTCTAAATTTTGTTGGGCTTGTGATACTTGCCCAATAAGTTTTAAGGAAACTTGTGACTCACTTCTTGTAGCACTTTTTTATGCATGTGTAATGTGTGAAATTGGATTATTCATCACTGTAGTATGATGGTATCATTGCAGGGTATCAACTTAGAGCCTGTGTTGCAATCTTATGTTTTTTAATGTTACAAGGGCAAGGAGATACCTTCATCAATCTCATGAGGTCTTTCCTTCTCTTTCTGGCATAGTACTTAGTGTTGGTCATCTGAGAACCTTCAAATCGATGACAGATTTTCAAGAAGATGGTTCGCCTGGATTTTCTTCACTTGTATCAGAGGGAGGACTTCATATTCAAAAGTCTATATCAGTATGCCATGATGAGAGGTGTTCCTTTTCAAGTGTCCAATCCACCCCAGACATTGAAAAGAAGTATGTTCATCATGTTTATGATGCCATTGCTCCCCATTTTAGCTCCACTCGATTTGCTAAATGGCCAAAAGTGGCCACATTTTTGAACTCCTTGCCACTCGGATCTCTCATCCTGGATGCAGGATGTGGGAATGGGAAATATTTGGGTTTAAATCCTGATTGCTTTTTTATAGGCTGTGATATAAGTGCACCTCTGATCAATATATGTGCAGGAAGAGGTCATGAAGCAATGGTTGCAGATGCTGTAAATCTTCCTTATAGAACAGGTTTTGGTGATGCAGCAATCTCTATTGCTGTATTGCATCACCTAAGCACAGAAAGTAGAAGGAAGAAAGCTATAGAAGAATTAGTTCGAGTTGTTAAGAAGGGTGGCCTGGTTCTAATAACGGTTTGGGCTGTAGAACAGGAAGATAAGTCATTGGTTACAAAGTGGACCCCTCTTACAAATAAGTACACAGAGGAGTGGATAGGTCCTGGTAGTCCTCGTGTCCGTAGTCCTTCTTCCTTAACACTAGAGAGCATATCAGAAACTGAGGAGAATAGTTTTGGAGATTGTCAGGAGAAACAAATGTCAAATAAACATACACATTTGCAAAAGCTAGATGGTTCAGTGGCTTATGAAAATTGGACTAACAATAAGAACCAACAGGAATATTTCGTCCCTTGGCACTTACCATATCATCGTGCAGAAGTCAGTGGTGAATCTGCTCGGGCTCTTGCAAATGGGTTGGCAAAAAAAGATGATAAAAAGGGTGCTGTTGTTTACAATAGGTATTACCATGTGTTCATTGAAGGCGAGTTGGAAAGGTAACAACATTATTTGCTCTGCTAATGGCTTTGTAGCTTTTCTTTGTTTTCTTTTTATCTTTCCCTAAGCAGAGTTGCTTATGCACCATTAAAATATATGTTCATTTTCACAATGTCTTTAGGCTTTTTTGTTTATAATTTTTTTGTCATAAATAGCACTAGCATTGCTAGAGCTCTATCATCAAGACATGCAATAAGGATATTTCAACATTTTTATTAGACCAAGTTTGGTTTTTGTTTCCCATCTATATCTCATTAGGCCTAGAAACATAGTTGTCAAGGCGACAAGGCGCCCTTTGAGGCTCGCCTCGCCTAATCGCCAAACAGTTTTATATTATGTATTATATTCTTTTTTTATTCTTTATTTTTTGACATTATAATTATAAAATAGGCACTATTAAACTAAAATAGGCCAACTGATGGTGGCTCAGTTGGTAGGTTCTCTGACTCGTCGGAGTAGAGACCTGGGATCAAATCCCGCTGCCACCAGGGGTTGGGGGGGTTAAGGGAAAGGGGATGGGCTACCCCCTGTTGTGTAGCCCCATGAAGCAAAGAAAAAGACAAGGCAGCCCCCTTCTCGCCTAGCCTCGCCTTGGCACCTTGAAAACTATGCCTAGAAATAATTCAGTTTTCTAGGATCATCCAATTTTTTTCCTTTTGAACCTATTTTTTATTCTAATAAGCTCATAATATTTCTATAGTTTTTCCTTCCTCTTAGTTATTGCTACTATTATATTTTAAATATAATTTTTGTTTGTGACCATATTTCTATATATTTCTCTCCTATGTGTCAATCTGTATTCTCACATTTCACATTCACAATTCTGTGTGTGTGTGTTCAGTGATCAATTAAAAAATCATGTGAGACAGCTTATAGGAACTATTTTGAATATTTGTTTGTCTCTGTTTTATCCATTTTGATATGTTGTCTTATGCTTTTGAACCACATTTAGAACCACTTTGTCAAGTTAGACCTTACCTTTATCAGAAAAAAAAGGTACAAGCTACTTGACCTTGTAAGGAAGGGGAATACTTTATATATCTCTGTGGCTTTTGTGAGTGTATTCTATTTGGCTTCTAGCATCCTACATTAGGAGGCTCTTCATGTTGGAACTACAGTTGCATTTTCAATCCTTATCCACCAGAAGGAATGAAGACTCATTCATGAATGGAGAATATTTTTGTTGTACATTAATGTATAAGAATTATCTCACAGAGCAATTACTAACCCATTTAGAGGGATGATGCCAGACATTCTACAGGTGTTAAGTTTGAACCAGGCAGTGTATGATGTATTTTCATCACACTGACTGTGTAACCATAATGTAATGGAAACTGTCAAGAGTTGTTCAGCTGAATAGTACACATGAAGAGTGTCTGATGAAGACATGGATATGCCACATATAATATCCTAACCTATAAAATTCTCAGGCGGATTCTTGTAATCATTCACATTTTCATATTTTGTTTTTTATTAACCTGGTTCTGACTGCATTCTATCTATACAAAAGGTTTTCATCTTTTTTTTCCCATTTTTTTGCAGGTTAGCATCTGGCGTCAGCAATGCCATCATCCTTGATCAGTTCTATGATAAATCTAACTGGTGTATTATCCTCAAAAAGACATGACCTTCGTGTACGTTTCTTAAATGTGTAATGATTAGTCATTACTGCCTTTTCCTTGGCATGCAAAATAACATTTCAGCAGTGGCATAAGTGGTCAGAGAACAGAAGAGTTGGACCATTTCATCAAATATGAGAACCAATTGCTTCCTTTGAGATGATAGCTTAACCTCCTTTTATGTATCCTGGGGTTACCATTACGAGTTGTCAATACAGCAGTCGTATTGTTATTAAAGCCCATTTCTATCATTTTAACCTGATCCCTCTATTTTTGGCGCAGGTTTCAGTTGCTGATGGTCTTAACCTATCCGCACATCAGTTTGGAGAATTGGAGTTTTGGCTTCACAGTTGATATGAATGAAGCACAAATGTCGATTGATATTCAATTTTGATTGCCTTTCTGGTCGATGGAGTGGATTTTTTCTTCACAACTTTGTGCTTTATTTGTGGATTGTTGGGAGAGTGAGAGAGGGGTCTCTACATGAGACGTAGTTGAGTTGTAGAGTTAAGAGAAGAAACAAAGAAGGAAATATGAGTTGTATGACAATTCTTTCTCATAAAATTTAATCTTTGATGTGTCAGGGCAACAACAAACACAGTTACCCGCCATCTTTCTAGAATCAAGCAAGCAAACAGAATCTAAGGGTCCGTTTGGTTTACAATCAGGATTTCAGATAGGAATCAGAATGAGAATTGTAATCAGCTGGAATGAGATTTGATTCCCAAGGAAAGGGAGGGAATGGTTGTTCCTTCAAATAGGGGAATGCCATTCTACCAGAAATGGGAATGAAATTCTGATTCAATCCAATCAAATAGTTGGAATGGATCCAATTCCAGACCCCTATTCCAGGGAACCAAATGGGCCCTAAGCGTTTATACTGGAAGTTATGCCCTGTTGGGAAGTTATATCAGTAGTGTGAAAAGAAGGCAGCTCACTGCCTGTCCAACATGCTGTAGCCTGTACATTGTAGACGAGTTGGGGCCGCCAAAATTCTTGTCTTCTAGCGAATCTAGCCTGCTGCCTGCCATTTCAGGAGCCCCACCGCGTCTCATGTGCTGTGCGGTTAGCTACTTGCTAGCCTTGTCGAAAAGGAAAGTAGAAAACCTTCTACCATCCCCTCCTTGGCCTTGATAATTATTCAGGTTAAGTACTACTAGGAACCAGCCTCTTATTGAAATTGCCCTACCAAGATTTAAAGCAATTAAAATATGACACGAGGAATCAACGTTTGCACGTCTCTTGAATATAGGTCCTGCAACTCCAAGAAGAAATACTTGTTATATGGATGCCATGCCAATTTGCAAGCATTTGGCTCCCTCCCCCCAAAATTCGTCTATACTATTTCTCCCCTCGTCCTCCACCTGCCTTCTCATTATCCGTAGAATGGGTTTGGTTAGATTTCAATGGGTGGTGCAGCAGGTTGGGTTAGAATCAATGTTTCAAAAAACGATCAGGAATGGGAACTATTCTGGCCACCGGTTTAGGGCATGGCCCATTTTTATAAAAAAAATTAAAAATAATTAAAATATAAAAATGACCAAAACTATTGAACGGGTTGGTGGTTCGACCACCTGGGTCAATGGGTCATTGACCAATTCAATGGTTTTTGGCCAGGGTTTGGGGTAAAATGGAATCTGGTTGCTTGGATGATTTTTGGACTGAACGGTCCAACCATCTAAGTCAACAATGGTTCGAAAACATTAGCTAGAATCAAGGTTCAAAAAGTCAACACGTAGATACGCTCCTACAGATGGTGTATCGGGGTTCTGACTGGTTCAGGGGGTGGAAGAGCCTTAAACCAACCCCCCTAACTGGTTTTGAAAAAAAAAAGTACCGATACTGCCTGATACGCCCCTACCGATGTATTGGGCGTATCAATATTTAGAACCTTGATTAGAATAAGAATGGCCCTAGGTTGGGTCATACACATTTTTTGTTCCATAAATACTGATGGGTGTTAAATGGATTGATGGATTGGGGATGCACGATGATCTGTTAGCAGTACCACGTTTCGTATCAATGGCATACTTTACTAGGAGATGGTACTAGTATGCAAAGTAGAGGCATACTACGTTTCGAATCAATGGGTTGGGGAAGCACGATGATCTTTACTTGGAGTATCATCAAATATGCCCTTTCGTATGGGACGGGAAGAGGCTCTAAAAGACTATAACTATCATGAAATGTTTATCAGATGTGCATTGGATCAGACACCAAAAATACATTGGAAGAAATGACCAGTTCGTAGATGGTACTACCGTACTAGTATGCAAACTGCAAAGTAGAGAGCTATTTCATCAAAATTGGTGTAAATATACTTGCGAAAAGAAAAAGATATCATTTGCACATTTTCGTTTTGGTCATTGATATTATTCGGCAGTTTGAGGCATCTCATACATTAAAATGAACAAGTAAAAACCGACTTGATGTGCTGCTACAGGGTAAGAAATTTGATCTGCATAAGGTGCAAAAGGAAATAAAAACCGATAAATTAATTGTTCTCTCAAATGCTGTAAACATTTAAACTCATTTTTGACAAGATGTTGCTCAACCGCATATGGCATATAAAGTGGGTCTTCAAAAGGACAGGATTGTCTTAGCTACGGGAGTATGAAAATTCCCACATTGAGGATTTTATGTAACAGAAGGAAGAAGATTGCAGCTATCTTCTTCTTCCTTCATTTGGTCCATGTCTACCTCTTTTGCCTGAATGTAAGGTATTAAACAGAAGGAAGCTTATTTGAATGCTAATTGTTCAAGCCCCAGTCATAGGTCTGGTATGTCATTTTCAATTGAGTGTTAGTAAGCAACTCCAGCAACTTCTCTGACTTCTCCGGCTCCAGATAGTTGGCTACATACTTCAATACCTCTGTGTCATTCTTGCCAAAGTCTACGCTATACCTGAAAATTAGAAGCAAAGAGAAATCAAAGCCAGACCACCACAATGTTAGTTATCACAAGAACTAGAATAATCTCTGGGGAAATGCATGGTTCTCGAAACAGAATGAACCACTCACAGCAACCACAGACTGGAGACCATCCAGAAGTAATTAGTCCAAAAATTGGGTAATTCCACTAGAAATATGCCAACTTAGCACAAGTATAGAAAGAAAACTCTTGCTCTCCAGCTGTCCTGACTTTGTTATTACCTTCGCCCATACTGGGAAGAAAGCTTTTCTTTGTGCAAACGACTATCATGTTGATAAACACTAAAAATTGTTCCTGTATTCTTTAGAAACTTACCATCGAAGAATTCTATTGACTGATGCCACCTTTGCTTCCACATCAAAATTTACACCTCCATTCCTTACAAAATCATAGGCTGCCTCCTTCAGCTCCTTGTCAATGTTTCCAGGTGAGTAGCATCGAAGAGCTGGCCCTGACCGGGTGCCACAGACCAGAGCAAAATGAACTAGTGGTTCTGCATTTGAAAGGGATACCTGATCCAGTCCAACAGCCATTACTTGTCTGGAGCAATGCATAAGATGGACATTCAAATCTCTACTATCTCGAAACAGGGGTTGCCATATCTCACCTTGGAACGTCTGTCTCTCACACTAAAGGGCTTCATCAGATTGTATGGGGGTCGTTGATTTCCCCTTAAGATGCCATTATGAATAAATGAAAGTGAGTAGGTGCATCCGCCAACAACATACTTGAAGTCTCCAAGCATTTTTCGCCGCCCCAATGCTCCAACAGGATAACCCCAGAGTAATATTGCATGGATGGCCATCATATTATACAGATTTATGAAGAAAGCAAGTTTCTCCTCCCTGGATATATCCTGCAGATCTACCCTCTGAAGCTCCTCAACTACTCTTAAATACCTGTGCAGAAATAGAAAAAGAAAATTAGAAAAAGTTAACAGACACTTGTTAACATTTTTCATTTATAACTTCAAATTTTAATATTCAGAAAACCTTGCAAACTCCTCACTGCCATGGATACTTCTGTAATCAACATGTTTTCCATCCTCAGAGGTGTAAGCTTCAAAGATTGCGAATGACAAATATCTCAACCTTGATGCAATTTCGACAATGGACTTTGGTTTCATATCAATGGTGCCCCTTGGAAAATTGTGACATTGAGACAAGATGATGGGATCATGATCCAAGAACCGATATAAATGGTTGCCATCTTCAAAGACATTCTCGCTGGATAGCAAACCTCATCGAGAACAAACAGGAAATAATCATCCCATCAGAACATGTGTCAAATAGTGAGCACAAAATAGTGTTGTCAAAACCAGACTGGACATCAACCCGCTGAATGTGACAGGTCACTGGTCAATTCGTCTGACCATGCGATTTGCACAAGTAAAAATGCATGAAAAATCAATGAAAGTAATAAAAACTTAAAACTCATCTTTTCATTAATTTAATGTCTAATAGAAGTTTCAAAACAAAAATATTATATTGCATAACACCTTGTAATCATATTTAAGAAGATTTTACCAAATCAACATTTTGGAAACAGAGATCATATAGAAAACTTTTCTGGGGATTTATCATAGTTTAATCATGTGGTCTGATCTGAATCTAACAACACTAACACAAGATGTAGAGAGAAAGTATGCATATCCTGAGAGGAACAGTGCCAAGAAACATACTCAAGAACATGCCAAAAGAAATGTTTGTTTGCAAGCTTTCGTCCAAGCTCAATAGCCTGTCTCATAAAAACCAGGAGAAAGAAGAACACTAAGTGAACATAGGATTGAGATAGAACAAGAATGCTACCAAGTCTTAGTGTTATACAATATGATTTGTCAAGCACCATAAAGAATGAATTAAAAGTTAGGAGGTCGCAGCACTCATGCTGGGGCTTCAAGACCCAGAATCTTTATAGGTCACAGAAAGAACTGATAAGCATGAAACCACGGGTTTGAGTATGAGGGTAGCCATTTCATGCAAAAAATGGTAGAGATTAGCTCCATATCCAGTCTACCCCTCCCAAAACCCAAGATAGCCAGGACCAGTATTGGGTAGTGGCCTTTTTTAGTCAGAGATCATACAGCTAAGATTTTTGCTGTGCACATGGTTATAACAGGTCAATTTGTAGGTCATTGAACGTGGTCCAAAAAAGTTTGACCGTTTTAATGGTTATTCTCTTATATACCAGACTAACATATAATGCATGAGAGCAAGACCAATATATATTTAAAGATAAATACATCCATATACTCTCTTCAAAGCTCCAGCCAACCTTGAAGAATTAATATTCAATTAAAAGCAGATAACCTAAGACAACCATAACAATTAGAGCACTGAGAACACCTCAGGCCTACAAGATTGTATGATTTCCTTTATGGCCAATAATACCAAAATCCAAAGGGCAATTATCCAGTATAAATAAACTTAAACTAAGAGTGTTATTGGGTTAATCACAAAAATCAGGGAAGTGGGACTCTCTTACCCTATTGGCCCCTGCCTAGGAGATATTCTGAACAAAAAATTGGCCTGTTGCCATTAAACCTTTGACTCTGGATGTTTGTCACATTTTTGTCCAGAGACGAAGAAATGTGAGCAATTGTCTTGTGAGAACCATCCTTATCAGGCCAGTTTATTGCATAGAATATCCCTGAGGTGACCTCAATAGATTTGGAGGCTTGGAATCCTGAATGTTTACAGTCATTTATGCTGGTGCCATAATTAAGTGGATGTAAGCTCAGGCTTTCCCCAAGATTAAAAGTGCATAAGAACTAACCTCTTCTCTTTCCAAGTACTGATGCTCTGATAAAAAATCTGTAGCTTCTGACCCTAGAAAGCAGTTGGTGAACCTGCGTAACTTATAAAACCTGTCCTTGACCACAATAGTTTCTCTCATCTTCCGAACAATAACAGCCAATTCATCCACTGTCCCACTACTGGAGATGTCATCTTCACCAGAAAATGGTGGCATAGGAGCTGCAGCAGATGGTTCTTGAGTAATCAGATCTTGAATCCTCTCTGAAAGTTTTCCAGATTCATCCATGGCCTTGAGTTCACTCAGTCCTCCGGCCAGGAATTCATTGAAAAACACCTTAGGAACAGCAGAAGATCCAGTGTTCTTCTCCAGTTCTAGTTTTCGACTCGGAAAGATGTCAATGTTAATCTCTACGTATCTTAGCCTTTTCTGACGTAGAAATAGCCTAACCTCTTTACTTTCCTGGCAACCGAGCCTTGTATAAAGTATTACTCTTCCCTTCATTGGTAGTGGTTGTACTAATTCTTCAGTGCATGCTTCTTCCTTTTCCTCCCTTTTGCTCTGTGTATCTACATCCCATGCAATCTTGAAATAGATAAAAGGATTCCATGTGGATCTTTCCGCTGTTTTTTGAGAGGCTTCTTTTGCTTGGCTTCCCAACGAAGAATCCTCTCCCTCCTTAATCCCTGAATTATCATGATACTCTTCATCATGAGGAAACTTTTGTCTATCTTCATCTCTTCTTCTGGAAAGACGATGAAGAAAAGTAGATACAGAAGCGACAGTAGAGAAAGCAACTGTTCCTTTCTCCTTAACAAAGTTCTTAAGTGTCTCAGCCTTTTCAGGCCAAGTAGGTCTTTGTGCCTCTGGGCCAAGATCCGAGGACTGTGCAGCTGAACTCCTTGTAGGTTCCACACCACGAATGTCAGTTCCATCAGAGGCAGGTTCTGCCTCTTTCTCCTTACCTAGATTCTTCTCTGCCACCTGCTTTGTCCCTTCTTGGTTTTCAGACTCCAATCCTCTAGACTCCTCACTCTCAATGTTTGGGTTCTCTCCTTCCTTGTCTGAATTGAGATGCTCTTCACTGATGTTTGAAGATTTCAATTCAGAATGTACTTCCTCTTCTTTTGGAAGATCAACTATGTCTGAATTGAGATGCTCTTCACTGATGTTCGAGGATTTCAATTCATACTGTGCTTCCTCTTTTTTTGGAGGATCAACTATGTCTGAATTGAGATGCTCTTCACTGATGTTCGAGGATTTCAATTCACACTGTGCTTCCTCTTCTTTTGGAGGATCAACTATGTCTGAATTGAGATGCTCTTCACTGATATTTGAGGATTTCAATTCACATTGTGCTTCCTCCTCTTTTGGAAGATCAACTATGTCTGAATTGAGATGCTCTTCACTGATATTTGAGGATTTCAATTCACACTGTTCTTTCTCCTCTTTTGTAAGACCAACTATATCTGAATCGAGCTGCTCTTCACTGGTGTTTGAGGATTTCAATTCACAATGTACTTCCTCTTCTTTTGGAAGATCAACTACATCTTTCTCCTGTTTTTCAGAAGTTGGATGGACCACCGCATTTCTCCCATTGAAGTCTTCACTTTCCATAATTCAAGCAAATAAGGCCAAGCTTGGACTTTAATTTAAGGATACATGGGCTCTGAAAATTTAATCAGCCTGCAGTGTTTAATTATGTCAAGCTAGTGAGATATTTCCACAGTCCTGCAAAAAAAAACGTGTATTAAGGCATAAACCCACGGAAGTAGACTAACATCAAGCATTTAATTTAAGATTTTGAGCCACGTTTAAACTCATTTGGAAACACAAAAGTTGACAGAAATTTAGGTGGATTTTTTAGATTTGGTTGTAACTTTAAGAAAGCACAAGCACCCTTGATAGAAAAAATAAAAATGTTATCTACATAGTTTTAGTATTATTTCTTACTGTCTTCATTTCAATAACCTCTTTGTTATCTCTGTTATATATCTATTTATCCATTTTTGTTCTCTCTATTTTATTCCCAAATTCTTGGTTCCTTATTATTTTTTTCCATCTTCCTTCTTTGGAAAATGGAAAGGAAAACCAGAATGTCAATTATTTCCAGCAAAATTTTAATCCTTCCCTAGCATTTCTGAGAATATCCCACCAGAAGGCCTTTAAAATTCAGTGTATAATGATGCTAGGCATATTCAAAATACATAGGGAGTAATTGTTTGCTCACGTCATAATTTCTATATTAATTTGAATCCGATGTAATAGTTGGGACTTGGGAGAGTTAATTGGATAAATTTGAAAAAATAAAAAATAATAATAAATAACATTTTTTATTCAAAAATAATAACATTTTTTCAGAACTCTAGACATCGACGATCTTTTTAGTATTTGATATAAATAATAAGTTAAGGACAAAAATAATTCTGACAAGATTCAGAGATCCATGTTTTAAAACTTTAACAGTTCAACACGTGGTAGTCAATTATATCTATCTAAATAAATGAAAACATGGGGATTTATTGTTTACTTTCTTCATAAGAGTTCTATATTAAGTGGAGAAATAACATTTATGGCAGTTATACAGCTTTAACATAGAAGAATAGTTTTAACAGTTTTTCTTAGAAATGTGGATATTTGTGGTGTTTTTTAACGATTCAAACGAAGTATTCATGAAGGATAGCAAGAATTCCCAACGAGGTCCACACTCCACAGACTTTTAATTTTTGAACACTTCAACACAGTTGCTAATTCGCTTCGTAAATGAATACACGAAGCAATTAGCGATTAGCAAGAAAGTTAATGCAGCCTAGTCCTTTTTCATGGAACCGACAAAAGGTTGTTTTCTTTTTCTTTTTCTTTTTTAGTTAAAAGATTGATCAAACAAATAAATGTCAAATAAGCAGGAGAATAAACAGAAACCAGATGAAAAATTCAACTCTAAACGGATGGGAGGAAAACGTAGCCAATCAACGAATCACACCTCATCCTTTACTTCTCTCATAAAAATGGAAGTCATGAAAGCAAGCTTCAGGTGTCTCTCACTCTCTCCCCTAAAATGGCTCAAAAAATAAAATGAAATGGCAATTAAAAATCCAAAACCCAAAGATTGCGATGCGAGATACAGTAAAAACTAAAAGGCAATTATAAGAGAGGAAATCAAAATGACATCGAAACCGGAAGCGAAGCAGCAAAAGCAAAACATAAATAAATAAATAAACCATCAAACACGAATATGAAATATCATAATAAGAAGGCGTTGATCTCCAACGCGGATGTTCCGAAACCGTAACTTTATGAAGACATGAAAAGCATACATCAGAACCAGCTCCATTGGGGTTTCTACAACCTAATTTATAGAAACACTGCGAAGAAACATAAAGATCAATGTAACCAAGCGTCTGGAAACAAATTCAAATAGTAACATGGGAGAAACCAGCGGATCTAACGGAAACAATGCAATATTCGATAAAATGGTAGAGCTCCAGAAGAAGAGAGAAACAAAATATTGAAGATCTGAAGAAACATAACTTACAGAGAGAATTCTCGAAGAACAACTCGGATCAAATAGAAATAATCCGAGATGGTTGATGGTAACAGACGAACATGGAAAGCGGGAACTCCACAGGTGAAATGCATGCACGGATCATCAACTGATCAAGAGTTAAGAGTTGAGACTTAAGACCCTTTTATAGGTTTATATATTTTTGGAAAAATGCTAAAAGACCCTTTATCTTTCTAGATATACAAATTAGGTCCCATATGTAAATGAAATAATGCCCATGGGTCCTCTCACTCCTAGCCACGTAACGTGGCCAACGTTGGGCCCAATGCCGGTCTCGGTCTATTTACTATTTTGGGTTCCTATTGTGTAATTGTGTTGTGTAGAGAGCAGAGATCTGGCCATCTCATCAACCCCTAAGAATTGGGATCTGCTCACAATAAAAACTGTGCCAACATGCTTCCAAATCTGCACATCTCACCATGATCAGACTGGACCCATCATGTCTGCAATGTGTGGATACAGATCATGTTGGAATAAGTGGGAACAGTTTTCTGTTGTGAGCAGGTTGCCCAACCCACAAATGATGACCAGGTCACTCGTCACTCGGTGAAGTTGTAACTTTGCCATGCTGTCAGTATTCCATCATCCTAGAGAATTAGGATTTTGCTTTCACAAAATCCAAACTCATACTAACCTCACAGCCATTGCAGTCAAGCATTGAGAATATCTCCCAAAAAAATCATACAAAGCCCGAAGATGTTCCCAATGCACGGCTGAAAGGCTGTGGGAACAGATTTTGTGAGTAGGGAATTCTTATTCTATCTATCATAGAAGATTCTCATATGATATGACCACGGTACAAAGTATTGGACGTATTATATGGTATCTTCCGCTGAGTATATGCCTATTTTAATATAATTTTAATTTTTAAGACATCCTTTTCTGAATAATAAATAATATAAAAATGGCTTCATGTGAAATTTTAATAAGAAAATAAAAAAGGAAGGTTACAAGTATCCATATACCCAATTAAACATATGGAGAATGACGGTTCATCCCAGCATCAGAATTCTTAGGCTCAAGTGCCCAATGTACAATTGGGGTAGATGTCAGTTCGGAATTGATGCTAATTCATGGGCAGGCATTGGTGTATGGGTTGGAGGTATTTGACATTTTGAATTTTTGTAGGTCTGCAGTGGAATTAAGAATTCTGCAGTGAGTTGTCGCATACTTTTCCATTAAACATATAGGGGTAATATGCAAAATGGAGTGAATCATATTGGATATTGGATATGTGTATTCAAATTTGAATTATTTATATTCAATTTTGAATCATATCAGATCAGATCCATTAAATCCGAATTGACTTCATATTGTAATCGAATATTGTTAATAAATAAAGGATATATTGCTGAAATCTCCCCTAAAGTTTTCAACCATTGCTAAAACCTTTCCTGATGTTTGGTAATTGCAATCACCTCCCCTCAAATTTGTGACATAGTAGCAAGTCGACCCCCTTGTAAGAATCTTCTAACAAGAGGCACAAAAATGCCCAAAATACCCATACAGTTACTATTGAGGCTGGTTTCTATTGAAAAAATGAATAGAAATTTTATAAACAAAAAAATAGAGAATTCAAAATTGCAACTTTACTTTTGAATGATTGATATGAAGGGCAAATTTGAAAAATAAATCAATTTCAAAAAACAGATTGAAAGGGTTTGTGCTAGTGATTCATATGAAGAGAAAATTTGAAAACTAAACATTTTGATCAAAAGTAACTTCATGGATATTTTGGACATTTTTGTGCCTCTTTTTAGAGGATTCTAACAAGGGGAGTCTACTTGCAACTATGTCAGAAAGTGCATGGGAGGTGATTGCAATTACCAAACTTCAGAGGAGGTTTCAGCAATTTACCGATAAATTAAACTAAAAATGAATAAAAAAAATAACATATTTAAAACTTGAACCTATGACCATTAAGTAAAAACACAACATTCAAACTAGTTTTACAAATAGATATAATATAAATTTTAAGTATGGGAAAATCTATGATGCCAGAAAGACATAATACCAGAAAGGCTTCTACTAATCACAAGCCCCTGTGAATTTTGGTCAAAATCCACCTGATTGGTTCCTACTTTTATGATGCGGGTTGATTGGTTGTAAGTTTCACCATATCATGTCTTTCCGGCATCATAGTCTAACCCTTTAAGTATATATGAGCATATAAATCAAATTGAATGGGATTTTACTGGGTCAAATAGGAGTAAATCCATATTCGATTCAATTATAAATAAATGAAAGATGGATCACCATTTAATGGGATTGAATTCGAATTCAAAATGACTGTCATGTACATGTTTAAACATATATATAAAACCCTAAACTATGTAGAGTGCAAAACCTTGTATTTTGTATGGATTTGCACTATACGTATACGTATTTGTATTCATATTCCTTCCAAACTGGGCCTTAACGAGTACAAATGCAAATATATACAGTGCAAATACATACAAAATAATATAAAATATAAGGTTTTGCACTCTACATATTTGCATTTGTACTCCTTCCAAACTAAGCCTTAATTTTTTCCCCTAACTCTAATTTTTTACTTAATTCTCTCATCTTATTGACTGTATCCACAACACATCGCAGCTGCACATGGAGAACATCTCATCCTCCTACATAATATTATGCAGGGGAGATATTCCCAATTCATGGAGGTAGTGTGTTGTGAGTAGATGTGGACAGAATTCTCGTGGGCAGATGATCCGGCCACCTATGATGAACTCTTTTTCTTTGGTGTACAAGTCAACTTGAATTTTCTTAGTGTCAGCTAGTTCTGGCAAATCACTGTCACCTTTGTTATGGAAAATCGCTTGTGTCAATCTTCAATATGATCCACCTCTGAATAGAAAGTTCTTATCTTTAGGTGGATTAGAAACCTCCTAACAACGCCTTGTGTGGAAAAGGAGAATATATAAATACTGCAACAAATATATATATATATATATATATATATATATATATATATATATATGAAGGCTATTTTTACAAATGTTTCAGTGATACTATGTCAATAGGTCATGCTTGGCACAGGTTGACCTCAACCTGAAACCCAATTAGGCTGACCCAGGTCAGGTCAAGGCGGGTTTACCACTTATAGACACTGACATTCCTAACCCAAAAAAGAAAAGCCAAATTAATCCACATACAAAAAGATTAAAAAAAAAGAAGATTTCAGTGCCTGGGGATAAAATAGTCTAGGAATGACATCATCTTGCAGATCTATCTTGATGGCACAACTTCCTGGAGTCCATGTAGACCCATGGATATTGCTGTGTATTCTCTCTCTCTCTCTCTAATTTTTGCCCAAGGACTATGATAGTATCTTCTTTGCTTCCTGGATGCAACACCTTGTGCATTTTGTTGTAGCTTTCTCTCTTTTTCTTACCAAATTCTGGTTAACAACAAACAAAAGAAGAAAAATACCTAAATAGAAATTTGAAAAGCGTCATCATGGCCAGCATATTTATCTCAAAGGAAAGAATGTAAGCATGAGCATATACCTAATTACAACTTACAAGGAACAACCAAAAGGCAGTGGCTCAGGCAGTGGGTGTAATGGTTAGGTAGGAGGAAATATTTGATTGGGAGGTTTAAAGGCAGTGGCTCAGGCAGAGAGTGGGGAGTCTGAAGTTGTTGCTTTGATGAAGGGGATTCTTGTTTTCTTTTTGCTAGCTATAAAGGTGTGAGAGAGGTGGAGAGCCTGTTTCTTTTGAAGAGGTGTAATGGTCAGTGAGTGTTTGCTTACTTGGTTGGTGTTGTGTGTTGAGTGAAGGTGTTGTCTTTGCACCTTATAAGTGATAAAGATTTTTCTTTTGCTATCAAAACAAAAAATCATGGTAGGTGGCAACTTTAAGTTTCTGTAATTGCAACCAACTCGGCATTTCATGGTCCAAATCAGTCCTTACTGGAAATCCCTACAGCTTTTCTCTTAAGACCTTGAGAACACCGGTGCTCTTCTGGAGACAAGTAGGCTCTATACAAGAACTTCTACTTCAGTTTTAAGTTTCAGAGAGAATGGTGCTAGTCTCATCATCATCATCTAAGCCTTGTCCCAACTATATGGGTTCAGATACATCAATCCTGTTTTGCCATTCAATTCTGTTCACTGCCATATCCATCATTCAACTGTGGAGAGAATGATACTTGACTATGACCAGAAATCAACATTGGGGCATTGCTCTGTCATGTTCCAATCCTACATATAAGCTGGAAAAAAGTTATAGCACTAAAAAGGAAAATATGGAAAGTTTTGGAAAGGTAACAGAAAGACCAAGACTGCCCTTTCAAGATAAATCAGAAGAACTGTCACCATGTATTTATTTTCAGTCGGCTCCATGGCGTGCAATTATAGCAGGACCCAGGACCATTTAGGATATTCATAGTTATTAACAAGTCTGAGCATCAGCAACACAGATCACATTCAATGAGTGGAAAGGCAGACAGTGGTAGTGGATCACCAATCCACCAAATAAGAACAAAGGTAGAAGAACAACTCACCATGGTACACCACACTGTGAATGTTGTCCTTGCTAAAGCGTTTAAACACATTGCTCTTATTCTCAGAAAAATTATTTGATACCAGCAAAGCAAGCAGTGGATTATTGTGGGCAACAATACACATAGATAAAGTGATTGCCAGGGCTAATAAGATAAATGAATGTACAAGTATGACTAGATAAGGAAAATAAAGGGAAAGTGTATGATTGCCTTGACCAAGGTGCCAAAAAATCTAAAACAAAAAAGTGTAAACCAAAAAAAAAGGATATTAGATGCAACAATAACTAATGCTTGATCGGAAATATATCTCCACAGCCAAAATCTCATATTTTCTGGTGAAGAATTTGCAAGCCCCTCTGAAGAACTGAACAGAGTTGGCATAGTTTATCAAATACCTGTCACAGTTTGAAGGATCAGTTAAAATATATTTTCAATCCAAGCATTATAACGTTCAATTTCAATAAGCAAGCAATGTGCATCAAAATTGACATAATCACTTGATCTGCTGGCTGACCTCTAATACATTGTACCCCACATGGAGCTTGATTGTTCCTTGACCACGGATCATGTGATATATTAGGCTGATATCTGATGGAAGAAAATAAATATTGTAAAGAAAGTCTTCTTGTTCAAGTTACTCAATATAGAAACTCTCATGCTTCAAAGTTCCAGGACAATGACCAACTGAATCATCATCATCATCATCCAAGCCTTATCCCAACTATATCGGGTCGGCTCAAGACTAACTGAATAAAGAAGACAATTGTAGGATTATTTTTTTTATCAAGGAACATTGGAGGGATACTATTAATGTGATCCAGAAGTTCCATTTATTCCACCTGTTTCTTGAAGAAGAATGACTCCAAGGGCCAACACAATTAAACACCCTAAATCAGATAGCTCTGCTGCATGTGGTCTCTTGAACTGCCTGCCACAAGCACTGTTAGGTTATCTTATAAGGATTAACAATAGGATCCTGTGGAGCTTACTTGCTTGGCAAGGTACAACTACTATAACACCCTTCTGATAAAATCCAAACTCTCGTTCTGCTTCTTCCAGCAGCTTAATGAATTCAGGATTGTCAAGATAGCTCAATGCAATAAAGAACTTCTTTGACTCGGCATCACCTGTTGTGAATACTGCAAAATGCCCCTCCTTCACATCTCCAATCTTGTCTTCCCGTCTGGATAGGGAAATGACACCTCTCTGCAGCTTCTTCACTGCGTGCTTGAGCCTAACTACGGTATTGGTCTCTCTAGCTCTCATTCTAACTCCTGGGGTGGTTGATGCTTCTTAGCTGATGCTTAGTGTTTTTTGGGTTACTGGGAGATTGAAACAATCTAGGACTTAAATAGATGGAGAAGAAAAAGATTTTTGATGAACAGTTTTCACCATGTGGTGATTCCTTCTCTCTGATTGACCTTCTTCTACCTTGTATGCCAGCTTGTCACAGATGATACGTCCCTCTCTTTAGGCTGTGATTGGTTGCAATGCAAATAAATTTGGCTATGGCAGTGCAAATGATTTGAGTGCAAATTCTGACCTATTTTTTTTCGAAGTGTAGTTTATTTTGTTTGGTTGCAGTACAAATGAAGTAAATTCTGACCTATCTTGTTTACCCTGTCTATCAAACAAAAAAAAAAGCAAACCTGAAAAAGGATTATTTTATGCAAACATGTGTTAATAAAAACATGATAAAAACTGACATTAAACTGCATCTTTCAAAACTTTTCCTACTTGTCAATCCCAATATCATAGATCTGATTAATGCCCACTATGTAACCCATTTCCACATATAAGAGAAAAGAGACCAGAAAATGCCTTAAACAGCAATGACCATCATATGAGATTTGGGTTCTCAATCAATGCCTTTGCTACCAAAGAACTGTCAGAAAATAAAAGGACAACTACAGTCAACGATACACAAAGTTCCATAAGTCAATGGCTACAAGATCAATCACTTCACTTGGTACTGACTTACATAGATCCCAGTGCAGTCCCTCGGATTGTGTGAGGCCTTAGAAATCTCCAACAAGCATCTTTAAACTTTGAAACTTTGTAAAGTATTGGATCAGATCCAGCAGCTCCAGCTTGACTAGAAGCCTGTCCCCCATCACTTTCTAGTCAGTATTATAAAAGTAACCTAAATTAACTTCATTTATCAAATGAACTGATTTTTCTTCAAAGAAACTCCTGACGATAAGCTGGCATACCAACTTGGAGTGAAATTACATTGATTTAGTCAATACAACTCTTAAGATCAACTGCAGCTTTCGAAACATACTCATCATAAAAGTGTCTCAATATCAAGATCACAGGCCTGAAGATTATTTTATTCCATAACAGAGCTTCTAGCCTTCTACATGTTTCTACAGTAACATCCTTCTGAACATGAGCATTATAAGTCCATACAAGATCACTTCACAGAGTACATAATTACATATATAAAAGATCCAAGTGTATCTCCTGAAACAAAAAAAAAAGAATCAGCCACTGAAAATCAATTGTTGAACCACTTCACAGAGTACGAAATTACATCTACTTCCTCTTGCAATATGTGGTCTTCTTCCTAAAGTAATTGTTGAACCACTTCTTGAGTTATCTTTGTTTTTCATAATTACATCAATTGCAGCTTGCAATATGGAGAGTCTCAATATCTGTTTTGAGAAGAGAGCCTTGTTGAATTCCTCAATTTTCTTGAAGACCAGACCTCCTTGATTTTTGGTTTTACAGATATGGTGTCATGGGATTGTGTAAACTTTTGTTTGTGTTGTTTCCTTCCCACCATAACCTCTTCTGGATTCTTTCTATTTCTTTAATTGTTTTTTCTTTCTGTAATAATGAGTGGGACATTAAGTAGGTGGGTAAGGCTTGTAACACTGTTTTCACTAGTGTAGTTCTCCGGTTCTCGCTGCTTGTGACAACAATTTTGCCTCCCAAGTAGCCAGTCTAGTGTTCATTTTATCCACAATTTCCCAATGGTTATTGTTTTGTTTACCTTGGAAAAATAACTTGGCTCCCAGATATTTTTCTTAAATCTTTATGCGTTTCATTCTGAGAATTTTGAGGAGTATTTTTTCCTTTCTTCTATGATTTCCTCTACTGAACTAAGCCCCTGCTTTTGTCAAGTTAATTTTTTCTCCCGACCAGCTTTTAAATGTTGCCAGTAATTCGTTGACCTTCCTTAACTGATCTGGTTCATCCTTACAGATTATAACACAGTCATCTGCAAATAGCAGATGTGATATTGGAGGACCATTTGTACATAATCTTATACCTTGCAGTTCCTTATTGTCTTCAACTTTCTGGAAGAGGCTAGACAGTGCTTGCATCCCTATAATGAATAGGTAAGGTGAAAGTGGATCACCTTGTCTTGTTCCATTCCTAACCTGAAAAAATTCTTTTAGGGTTCCATTTATTTTAATCGAGAACCTTGGTGTTTGAATACAAAAATTCACTATTTTGCACCATCTTTCTGGGAATCCCATTTTCTCCATCATTTTCACTAAAAAATCCCTTTGAATTCTATTATATGCCTTTGACATATCAACACCTTGCCTGCCCTTAATGAATGCAGCCTGGTTTGGAGCCATTAGTTTTTCTAGTTTTTGCTGAATCCTTAACACCAAGCATTTGGATATTATTCTGTAGACCAGATTAGTTGAGTTTATTTCGGGGGGGAATTATGCAGTTAAAAAGAATCTTTCACTACTTTATACACTTGTTCTTTAACTGTACGCCAGTATTTTTGGTTAAAAGGGGGGGGGGGAGAAACCATCTGGACCAGGAGCTGAATGGGCTTTCAGGGATTTAACTATCATGTCGATTTCTTCTTCAGTGGGGGGATGAGTACTTCATTTGCTTCCTCCTGTGTCAGTGTCTTTGGGTTTAAGTTCTGAAAGTCTACATCTGTTTCATGTTGGGAATCACTCACTTGTTTGATGTGTTGTTTGAAAGCCTCTGCAATCTCCTCCATGTCCATGAATTCCTCACTCTCCTTTTTCAGAAATTGTAGAGAATTTCTTCTCCTGTGTTTCTGTCTCCTATTAGCCAGGTTTCTCTTGACCTCAATCTCCACAGTTTTTCTTCTCAAATTTTCCATTTTTCATATTCTCTCTTCAGCAGATATCTCTTAGCTCTTGTATCTGATGTCTCCTCATTTTCCAGTTTTTGAATTTCTTCCTCAATTTGTCTCAGCCTTTCCTCAATTCTTCCAAAATTTTCCCTGTTCCATTTTTTGAATCAAAAGATGCAAGAAAATGGAATCTTATAATTAACCACGATTCAAATAAAATTAAGAACTTAGTTTGGAACAACACTATCATCACCATCTATCTGGTTTTACAGCCATCCATTGTGGACCAAATGTTTTAAGAACTGAACTTAAAAGCTAGTTGCTGGGTGACAGGTTTGGTGGTTTGAGTGACTGTTTGGGAGGACATTCAGGCTGCGGCTTTTGTCCTTGCAAGATGGGCCCTGCCGGAAAACCTGTAAGTAATGTTTGCAAAAATTGCAGAAAGCCCAAATATGCTTTCATTCAGCAACAGGAAAAGAAAGAAAAGAAAAACATATTTCTGTGGAGCTTCATTTATAGGTACCTTCTTCAAAGCAGCTCAATCAAAGCTTCAGCCTTCCCAAACTGGCTATTAACTGGATGGATTTGCTTGTTAAACTAGTCAAAACTATGAAAATCCTTGGACTCAATGGATGTGATCTGATCTGAGTCAAGGTTCAGATAAGCCCAGTCCCCAACCACCAAGAAAACACCCAGATCCAGTTCTTACCTATAAGTAATAGACCTGCTGGAATCAATTATAACATCCTACTACTACTACTACTATATCCCCATCTAAAATGATAATTTTAGACATACTATATGAAATTATATATCTTTGTTATATAATGTTAATACTTGCCTTGGCTTCAAGTCCAGATCACCAAGCAATAGTTTTAGTCCATATATTTTTCTCTCTCCCCACTTTTCTCATCTCTCTTCTCTTTTGCAAGTGCCAGTCAACTAGTATATAGTACAATTCTGGTATTAATAAGTCAGAATAATTAAATCCAACCCAACGTTGGGTGGCTTAAGAAGAAGGGTTGACTGCCCTGCTGAAATCTTCACTGTAGTTCAAGATTGCATGAGCTTAGCGAGCTTTGCAAATGTATCCTTTTCTTTTGTCAAATGATCAGCAAATAGAGTGGCACTGCGGCTGCTCAAAGGGGCCTTTGTGGGTCTGAGCTCTGGTTGGACGCTGCCTGACGCAGCGTGGAAGCAATGAGAACCGGAGCTGGCGATGCAAGCACTGGGCGTTCGCTAGCACCTAGCGAAAAACACCGATTTCTCTAGGAGAGAGAAAAGGTGGCGAAAATAGGAAGAAGAGAACTTGAAGAAATTCTGAAAATCTGAAGTATGAATTGATGATTAACTTTGGGAAAATAGCAGTATTTATAATACATTTGGGAATTGTAAAAGAACTAGGAAAGAACATGAGTCTTGATCTTGATCTTGATCCTCTTGGGCTGTCTTGATAAGGTCGAACCCTCTTGGAATTCTTGGGCTTGATCTTCCACCGTCCGATCTCCCTAGCTCTCCTTATGCATGAATCTGAGAGTCTTGGATTTCTTGATGCTTCTGTCTTTGTTGGATCTTGATTGGAGTCTTGAATTCTTGCTAATCTTGGAAGAGTCTTGATAATCTTGGATTCTTGATAAGTCTTGGAGTCTTGGAAGAGTCTTAATGGATCTTGAATTATCCTATTATCCTTTCTTGACTTATCTTGGACTCTTGACCTTATCCTAGGAGCTGCCGCCCCTAGGGGTGAGATGGGCTTTGGGATGGGCCTCCATCATTCTCCCCCACTTGGAGAGAACGCGACCCCGAGTCGTGACGAGGATAGGCAAGTGTTATCTCTAGCAGGTACCGGTGAAGGTTAGCAACGTTGAAGATCTTGGATATACCCATATGATCTGGTAGGTCCACTATATAGGCATTATCATTAATCTTCTTCACGAACACTTGAGGTCGGCGGTGTTTGTCTGCGGCCATCTTGTACTTGGCATTGGATTGCTCTAGCTTTTGCTTCACGATGTCTTGGACGGACTGGATTTGTTCTGCCATCTGTTCTGCTGAGATACTGGCACTGGGTACCTTGGGTAGTTTCACTAAATCTAGTGCATGGTTAGGGACCTTCATGTACACGATGGAGAATGGGGATCTGCCTGTAGAGCTATGCACTGCATTGTTATAGGCGAACTCAGCCTGGGCTATGGCGAAGTCCCACTATTTCGGCCGTTCCCGGCATATGCTGCAAATTAAATTCCCTAAGGTTCGATTTACCACTTCTGTTTGTCCATCTGTCTGCGGATGGGCTGTACTGCTGAAATTAAGTGATGAATCAAACAACCTCCACAGGGTCATCCAAAAGTGACTGAGGAACCGTGTGTCATGATCTGAAGTGATGGTCTTGGGTACCCCATGTAAGCGAACAATCTCTCTGAAAAATAATTTGGCTGTTGCGGATGCATCTGCTATTTTCTTGCATGGGAGGAAGTGAGCCATTTTTGAGAACCTATCAACCACCACAAAGACGAAGTCCATGTTCCTTTGGGTCTTTGGCAAGCCTAACACAAAATCCATGGACAAGTCTTCCCATATAGCAGTAGGAACGGGTAGGGGCATGTAGAGACCTGTGTTCTGGGTTTGTCCCTTCGTTGTCTGACAAACATAGCACCTTCTTACGATGGTAGACACGTCCCTTCTCAATTTTGGCCAGTAATATCGCCCCTTAACAGCTTCTATTGTTTTGTCCCTTCCCAAGTGTCCTGCTAGTCCACCCCCATGCAAATCCCTGATGATCTTTTCGCGGAGGGAGGTGCAAGGGATATACAGCTGTTCCCCTTTCATAAGGAACCCGTCATAAATAAAGAAGTCTTCTGCTGACTGCTTATTCACACATTTCTCCCATACCTGTTGGAAGTCTTCATCTTGGGCATATAAGTCTTTTAGGCACTCAAAACCCACAATCTCAACGCTGAGGGTCATGATGAGAGCTACATGCCTGCTAAGTGCATCAGCCACTTTATTTTGCTGTCCAATCTTATACACAATTTTATATGGGAACTTGTCTAAGAAAGTAGACCATCTGGCATGTAAATCACTCCTTAATTGCCTTTGCCCACTAAGATATTTTAGGGCCTGGTGGTCAGTATAGAGAACAAATTCTTTTGCAATTAAATAGTGTTCCCATGTTTTCAAGGCTCTTATCACAGCATAAAATTCCTTGTCATAAGTAGACCACTTTCTCCTGGCTTCACATAATTTTTCACTAAAGAAAGCAATGGGTCTTTTCTCTTGGGACAATACAGCCCCTATGCCAACTCCACTGGCGTCACATTCAACTTCAAATAATTTATTGAAATCTGGTAAGGCAAGAACAGGAGCAGTACATAACTTTTCTTTTATGAGAGCAAAACTTTGCTCTTGTTCTTCTTCCCATTGAAATTTCCCCTTTTTCAAGTATTCAGTAATGGGAGCCATGATACTACTAAAATTCTTAATAAAACACCTATAGAAGGTTGCCAACCCATGAAATCGCCTGACATCTGTGACAGTGGATGGGGTCGGCCACTCCCTAATGGCTTTTACCTTTTCCTCATCTACTTTCACACCATCCTTGCTTATAATAAATCCCAGGAATAATAAATTATCATTCATAAAGATGCATTTCTTCAAATTAGCATATAATTTATTTTCCCTCAATGTTTTCAGGACCTCCCTAGTATGTCCCACATGCTCAGTGATAGATTTACTGTATATCAAAATATCATCAAAATAGACTACCACAAATTTACCAATGAAGGGGCGCAATACCTGGTTCATCAGCCTCATGAAAGTGCTGGGTGCGTTGGTTAGTCCAAAGGGCATGACTAACCACTTGAACAAGCCATCTCTAGTCTTGAAGGTTGTCTTCCATTCATCTCCGGGACGGATCCTGATTTGATGATATCCACTCTTGAAATCTATTTTTGAGAAAACTACAGCTCCGCTTAGTTGGTCCAGCATGTCGTCCAGCCTAGGAATGGGAAATTTGTACCCAATGGTGATCTTGTTAATGGCCCTGCTGTCGACACACATTCTCCAACTGCCATCCTTCTTAGGTGTTAATAAGGCAGGTACTGCACAAGGACTCATGCTGATTTGAATGTGTCCCTTTTTCAATAATTCTTCTACCTTTTCCCATAAGATTTCATTCTCCTTAGGACTCATCCTATAATGTGGGAGGTTAGGTAGACTAGCACCTGGAACAAAATCAATATGGTGTTGTATATCTCTCATGGGAGGGAGTTCATTTGGTAACTCCTCTGGAACTACATCATTAAATTCATCCAGTAGTTCCTGTATTTCAGCTGGAATTGTATTTTCATCATTAACATCTTCTCCTTTTACTATTAATAAATGTATCTCATGAGTATCCTTACATTCTTTAACAAATTCAGCATGATGATGGGTGATGGTAAGGAAATTCTTTTCATGTGCCTTGGGAGTATTTGTAATACTTTTTTTCTGCTATGGGTAACAAAGTATAACGTGTACCTTCTTTTTCAAGTTGGTAGGTATTCTTCCTACCCATGTGCCTTGCATCTGTATCAAATTGCCAAGGCCTCCCTAACAAAATATGGCAACAATTCATATCTACAATATCACAATATGCTTCATCGTGGTACTTACCAATTGAAAAAGGTACCTTGCAGCGTTCTTCCACTCGTACGCCGCCTCCTTCCTTGATCCACCCAATTGTGTATGGGTTGGGATGTTTTTCAAGAATCAGCTGTAATTGTTGGATGACATCCCTGCAAATAATATTTTCCTGACTACCACTGTCAATAATTAAATTAAATAAATTTCCCTTGACAGTACATCTGGTACGAAATAATCTGTGCCTTTGAGAAGTATCCTTATTTTTCTGGGACAACATCAATTTTCTTACCACACAAGTATTCTCCTCATGTTCATATGGACCATCTTCATTCTCCCCATCAGATCCACAATATACTTCCTCCTCAATATCTTCTTCCTCCTCCCTTTCTACCATATTAACTACCTTCCTCCTGGGACAGTCACTGGATCTATGTCCAACCTCATTACATTTAAAACATTTAATAGGAGCAGGCCTTGCATAAGGGTTACTGGGTTTAGGAGGGTTGGAAGGATTACCTCGAGTATGTCCTCCTATAGTAGCCTTACCGGCGTTACTTGTACTTTCCGGGTGAGAAGGTTGTACTGCTGGAACTGATTTGTTCCTGTCGACATTGCCGGTCTGTTGTCGCTCCCGTTGTACCGGCGATAATTATCACTGCGTGCCTTGTCTTTGAACATTAATTCTGCTTTCAAGGCTAGGTTCCTTGCTTCCTGCACACTAAGAACCATCTGTACACCAATTTTATCTCTGATAGACGGTCTTAAACCGCTTAGATAACGGGCTGCTTGCTGGTTATCACTTTCAAATAATTGATTTCTTTCAGCTAATCTCAAAAATTCAGATGTATATTCATTAGCACTACGAGAACCCTGTGCACACCTCTGATAAGATTCAAACATATATTGTTCACAGTCAGGAGGTAAAAATCTACCTCTGATCAATTGTTTCATGCGCCTCCAGGTTCGAACAGGACCCCTTCCTTCTCTCATCCGGGTCTCTCTCATCCGTTTCCACCAAACAGATGCGCCTCCCTTTAATCGGAAAGCTACTAATTTTACCCTTCATTCCTCTGGTATTTCCATGTAATCAAAGAACCTATCGACTTCTGTGATCCAATCAGAAGTCCCTCTATACCAAGATCTCCACTAAAAGTAGGAATATCTACCTTGAGTTTAAATTCATCATTATTCCTACGGGGGTTGAAATTACCTTGATTTTGAAATTACCTTGATTGTGCCAATTTCTACCGTTTCTGTCATTGCCGGGAAGAACTGGAGCACCACCAAATTCGAAATCGTCATCACTATCATCGTCAAGAACTGGGCGTCGGGACGCAGTAGCGACGGGTGGTCTATCGTGGTCGTCTCCTGTGATCTGCTGTGGATTTTCCCGGATTCGTGGGACAACCTCCCGTAACAAGGTTTGCAGTTGTTCAGTCACCTCTGCCAACTGCCGTTCGATGTTACGTGTGGCTGTACGCTGCTCTTCGATTGCTCTCCAAACAGCTGGAAACCCCTGATCTCCGTCACGGGGTGGGTTGCGACTGCTACCGTCTAAGTTGGACATGACTGGGCGAATTCCCTGCTCTGATACCACCTGACGCAGCATGGAAGCAATGAGAACCGGAGCTGGCGATGCAAGCACCGGGCGTTCGCTAGCACCTAGCGAAAAACACCGATTTCTCTAGGAGAGAGAAAAGGTGGCGAAAATAGGAAGAAGAGAACTTGAAGAAATTCTGAAAATCTGAAGTATGAATTGATGATTAACTTTGGGAAAATAGCAGTATTTATAATACATTTGGGAATTGTAAAAGAACTAGGAAAGAACATGAGTCTTGATCTTGATCCTCTTGGGCTATCTTGATAAGGTCGAACCCTGTTGGAATTCTTGGGCTTGATCTTCCACCGTCCGATCTCCCTAGCTCTCCTTATGCATGAATCTGGGAGTCTTGGATTTCTTGATGCTTCTTGGAGTCTTTGTTGGATCTTGATTGGAGTCTTGAATTCTTGCTAATCTTGAAGGACTCTTGATAATCTTGGATTCTTGATAAGTCTTGGAGTCTTGGAAGAGTCTTAATGGATCTTGAATTATCCTATTATCCTTTCTTGACTTATCTTGGACTCTTGACCTTATCCTAGGAGCTGCCGCCCCTAGGGGTGAGATGGGCTTTGGGATGGACCTCCATCACTGCCCCTCTATGGTTAGCTAGTGGTTTGTTTTCAGACTAGTCTGGTGTTTAATTTTCTGCTTTTCTGTTTCTTGGTAGGCTTTTAGATTTAGTCTTTGTTGTTTTTTTTTCAAGTTGCTGTTGTTTTCTTTCTGCTGCTGTATTGGCTTTGGCCTTCCTTGTTGTTAGTTTAATGAATGGCTGTTCACCAAAATAAAAATAAAAAAACAAATTATTTTCTTGTTGCTAGTTCTAAAAACAAATCAAGACTATCTGGTTTAAAAAAAAATTTGCTCTTAAGAAAAACTGTCTTAGTTGTATATGTGCTTTTTGTTTCCAAAACTGCAAAAAATAAAAAAATAAAAATAAACATGGTCTTGAATTTCTGGTTTAAAAACATGATGACATCTGATGACCTCTTATCACATTTCACACCGGAGGAGTTAAGCACACTATGTGTATAATGATATAGCAGAAAAGCATGATAAAAAAGGAGCTGTACTTTGTTAGGGCTTCACTTGGCCTGGGCTTGGGCTTGTGATAAGACTAATACCAATATTGCCCTCAAATGAGCCTTGCCTGTCCAAAGTTAAATCTTACTGCACCCATTGCATTATAAATTGAACCTTATGTTAGTGTGTTTGTTGCTGTATAGCTTGAATTTTATGTACATGGGGTGCACTATAAAGAAGCACAAGGTATAACTAAGAAGTGCTTAAAAGGGTTGGCTATACTAATGACTGCACAAATTCCAGTTGTGCCTGTTTGTTTCAACTTATCCAACACAACCAACTTTGTGAGGCCTGTTTCCAAACTCGATGAGACAGAGTGATGCTTAGTTGCTTAGCCTGACACATGACAATTATCTTTTTCACTTGACCAAAAAGACTGAATGATCAAGAGTCTTTCATATAAAATGTTAATCTTGGACCCATTGTTAGAACTTGGAGACTTTTCATCATTTTTTTCCTCCATTGATGGGTTAATTAAATTTGAGACCCAAAACCCTTGCAAGCTGGTAATTAGAATAAAATTCCCCTTGGGGGAAGATTTGGTATTAAAATATTAAAACGTGTAGACTGTTTTTGTTTTTGGTTCGACAAAAAAATAAAAGAGCAATAGAAAGTTAAGGGAAAGTTCTCAAGAAATTTCACAAAGTTTATTGAGAACTTTGCCTCAATTCTCCATTTCTCTCTGACCCAATTAGGGAGCCCCATTTCTTGATTTTGCTCAAAATTTCATCATCTAGGCAATTACCAATAGCCAAATGACTTAAGTCCCTCTGCAATGTCACTGTTTGGTTGAATTCTTATGAATCAACTTCTTGATATACTTCTATTCAACTGCATTATTTGGAAACAAAGAAATCAATTGGGTTGAGAAGAACAGTGGGCTTTAGAACACAAAGGCTGAGATGGCTAAACTGAATAACTTATTGTGGGGGTGTTCTCCAATGTGATGTTGTTTTCTTTGTTGCAAGTTTCAAAAACAAAACAAAACTTTGAAAACAAATTGTTGATTATTAAAGCAAGTGTGTTTTATGCAATCATATTTCATTGACCATATAATTTATATACCATAAAATTTGCTGTGTTTTTAAAAACCATTATTTTAATAGTTTTAAAAACATTTATTGTTCTTTGGAACAAAACCATCTTGTCTTTGCTTTTCAAAACAAAAACGCCATTCAAAAGCATGTTTTCGTTTTCTCACTAATGTGACAATTTCGAAAACAAATGAAGACAAAGGCATTCATGTTGTAGAAAACCCTTAAATAATTATATAATAAAATATTTCAAGATATTATCAAATATAACAATCAACCCAATTTCAGCTCCATCCAGAAGGAGCTCACAACCTTATTCATTAAAAAAGCATTAAGTCATATTTTGTAATAGGCCCATAATTTTCTACCCGGATATATAGCAATCAGGATCAGCATCAAATGGGTCTAATTTAACCTAAAACCAGAAAGAAACAGATGTATTTTTTTTTTCTTTTTTTCCTCCCTCTTACTTCTCAGTTCGAACATCTACCAGGGATCATCAGTGATCCCATGGTTGTTCTTGAATTGTGTCTTTGTTTTGAGAACCAAAAGCAAGTTTGTTTTATTTGAAAAAAAATTGATTCATATTTTGAGAAGGAGGCTCGCATAAGATCTCTTTTTGACATCAAGAGAGCTTTCAGACTTAAAGCCTGATTTAGAGTGTTTGGAAACAAAAGCATTTGGGACAAGTTGATAAAATCAAAGTATATTAGATCCACTCCTATCTACCCCTTTCTTGGACAAACCTAAATCTTGTTCTAGATTATGGCAAGAATTACTCGAGGAAAAGCAAATTAGTGTATGCAGTAATAGGGGTAAGCATTGTTTGGTTAAAACTAAAAAATCGAACTGAAAGTTTTGGTTTCAGTTTCAGTTTTCAGATTTGGAAATTCAGTTAATTAATCGAAAAAATCGAATTAACCAAATTTTATTATTTATAATATATATTGATGAAATTCAGTTTTAACTAAAAAATTTTGTCCCGATTTGGATTTTCATTTAAAATTTCAGTTTATTCAGTTTAATTTTTAACCAAATAAAGTAATAAACCATTGTTCATCCCTATACAGTAGCAGGTGGATAGTAGGTAAAGGAAACTGACTTGGCCCTGAACCATTGTTCTATATATGTGGTTGAAGATGTGTTAGTTGCTGAATTTGAGGTAAACAAGGTTTTAAATGATGAAGGAATTAACTTGGTCTTTTCAAGAGAAGTAAACCATACCTGGTCATATTAGACAGCTTTTTATACTAATTCTAAGTGTTGCTTAAGTTAAGATAATGATAAGTTATCAGGTCTCACGACACTCAAGTTAATTGTTACAAGTATGTTGGGGAATCTGGTCTTCCTCTTAAAAGTTTTTTATGTGAAAATTTGTGCATGGTGCTATCCAGGTGAATGATGTGATTGCTAAAAGAGGGGTTTCCTTAGTCTCAAAATGTGTTTGGTATGGCAGTCATGGCATTGAAACATTTAATCATCTTTTTGTTTCAGGGGTGATGGCTAAAAAGATTTGGTCCTATCAACTAGTGGCTCAGTTGGTAGGATCTCTGACTCATTGTAGCAGAAACCTGGGATCAAATTCCGTTGTCACCAGGGTTTGGGGGGTTAAGGGGATGGGGGATGGGCTATCCCTGTTGTGTAGCTCCATGAAAGAAGAAGAAGAAGAACATTTGGCCTTACTTCAGTTTCTTATTTGACATTTTTGTGTACCTTACTCAATCACTCTATGGAAAGAAAGAAGATGTAAAATAGCTTATGAGAACAAAAATTCATCACCAAATAGGGTCCTAATGTAATCTATTATATCTTCAAATATTCTCTCTCTTTTTAAGTCTTTCAAATTCCAATCAAACCTCTCAAAAAGGTTAAGAGTGAGGTGGATTATTTGGAAATTCTCTATATATCAGTTTCCTTTCAAGCTTAACGTGGATGGAGCTTTTTAAGGATGAATTCCTTGCTCTTCTTGATGGTCTTAAAATATGTATGGATTAACCGCATTTTGGTGGACTCTTTAGTTGGTGTTACCACTTGGCCGACTACTTATTACAAGGATCACAAGCATTGTTAGCACTATGTAGATTTAGGTTGTTCATTCTCTCTCTGTGAAGGAAATAAATGTGTTGACTATTTAACTAATTTGGAGTGAATGAAAGAAGTTTTAAGATCTTTGAAAGTGAATCAGCCCTTCCTAGAACCCTCTCTAAATTGCTTAGAGAAGATTACATGGGTCTCCCTTCTTTGTATATTGGTCAAATCTATGTTGTTTTTTATTTATTTTGTATGGTCTGTTTGTTTGAATGGGATCGAATTTGTGAATGAGTGGATTTACTCTCTAGGCTTGGGGCAAGGTGGGCTAAGTCCTCCTCTGTTATCTTTTTGTTTGATCATGGTTATTGATGGAGTAAAGTTTGGAGTAAAAAAAAAAAAAGATAAATAAAAGGGACACACTTATAACTTCTCTCAAAGAACAGAGAAAATATATTAAACGTTCTAGCATTATGGTGGGAGTGTTTGGGGGAATCTCCCAACCCTCCTTCCAGAAGGCAGGAGTCAATCTCAAAATCTCCACTTGGGGTGTTCAAATTCGATTGTCAAACAGAAAACCAAACTGAACCGAACCAAATAAGTCAATTTGGTTTGGTTACTTCAGTGTTCAGTTCGGTTCGGTTTTATGATTTTAGAAATTTCAGTTTTTGGTTTTTGGTTCGGCTTGAAAAAAAAAACAAAAATTGGATTAATCAAAATAAATATATATATTTATATTTTAATTATATATGTTAATATTAACATTACTATTTATAATAATAATAATATCTAATATGTATTTTAATTATAAATATTGATATAGTTCAATAATAATAATTATTAATATAAATATAAAATACATTTATTTTTAACTAACCAATTTGAATTTGGTTTCAAGTCTAATTCGGTTCGGTTTGGTTTATGAAAATGGCCTAACGGGTTGCTGTGTTCATGTTTTTTTTTTTTTTTTTTCATTTTTCTTTCGAAGTTGTCATACCAGAAAAATTAAAAACACCTTGAAATGTATTTTTGCTTTAACATTACCTATCTGCTTCCTCAGTATAGAATCCAATGTGAAAAATAAAATGCACAGGCCAAGATTGATTCCCACAGAAGTTAAAAGAGCAGAGATAATCATTACTTCAATTTGTTATCAAAAGGAGGTCAGAACAGAGTACATTCCTGTTCTCTTAAATGCCCAAATTCAACTTTAAAAAGGTGAAAACCTGTAGAAAAAGAGCGGGAAATGTTGTTCGAAGCAAATCACTCAATTGTCCGAAAGAAGGTAAACTAAATTTAATGTAAGAAGCCCCAAAACAAACAAGGAGCTACCAGGGAACAATTATTCTGATGGGTGGATAGTGAAACTAGTAACTTCATCCTACAACAAAAGAGCCAAGAAAAATAGATTATTCAGGCCAAAACATCTGTAACAGATGAGCAGATCTCCTTTGCTTGTTTCTTATCTGATTAGCATAAAAGTAAACAAAAGAATATAAATAAGTTTAACTACAATCTTATGGAATATGACAAGTAACTAGGTGGCTGATCATGATTTTGTCTTCTGATCAGAACTTGGGGTGAATTTAAACTTTTGCTCATTTCTTCCCCTTCTGTTCTGAGATGGATACCATGGAACCCGACATGTACAGTGGGTCATCTCTTCCTTTATGGATAGCATTTTTTTACTATGACTGTGCTTTATGGGTAGCATGAAACGAGTTATTTACATGAAGAAGGCTTGAGTTGCCAAGCTGTATTGATTTTTGCAAAATAGAGGGATTCATGGGTGTTTTCTTGATTAAGGCCTTCATGAGTTTAATCTGTGATGCCTATGACTGTTCATAAGAAGGTCCAATCCGACCAAACCGACCAACCCGAACTGAACCAATTAGTTTTCTAGTTCCGTAGTTCCTATTTTCCTACTTAATTAGTCTTCTACTAGAATTAGAACAGCCCTATCTTCTAGTTCATACTTAACTAAATTGTATCTATCCTAATTTCTCTAGTCTTTTACACCAAATAGGCAACCCATTAGGCAATTACAATTAGAATTAGGTGTCCTTCTAGTTCTACGCTTCTCTATCATTTTTGTACAGGAGCAAAACCGAAACCGACCCAACCCGACTCAAACCGACCAGGTCAGTTTTGCCTATCAGTGGGTCGATTTCGGTTTCCACCTCATGTAGCCCGACCAAGTCGGGTCGGTTGGGAAAACCCCTATAAACCGACCCAACCCGACCCGTGAACAGCCCTAGTGATGCCCATTCCAAGCGAAGCGAAGATAGAATGGGTCATGTTGGTCTATGTATGGTGTCCTGTAGGTCTTTTACAACCCAGATCCCGGCCGATTTGACGGAACCGTTTATATATGTAGGAGTTTTTAATTGTGCAATGTCAGCATGACACGTGGCAATGTTAAAATACTATTGTGACATGTCATCCAAAAAGCAAGTCTTATGTTGTAGAATTTGAGATTGTATGGATTTGTCAAAATATAATGAATTCAATCATCCTACAAAATTTTCTCAGCAACCAAACATTGGAAGTAAAATTGGTAGAATAATTGGTCTCAACAACCAAACACCCAGTGACAGGATTGATAAAAAAATATTTCCCTTCTCGTCCCTTGCCAATGCCATCTCATCTCATCCTTTCTCAGCAACCAAACAGATCAAACACAGCCTTAGTTTTCCTTTTAAGAAAATTTTGGCTGTCCACATTCAATGAATGCAGGTCTTTTGCCAACCAAAAAACTTTCCAATATGACAACATGATATGTATCCATACATCTCATACATGTGGATCCCAGTCTTATGATGAGACATGCGAATACAGATTATATTGGAATTGTATTGAAATCAAGGTTTTTAAAACCGACCTAGAGAACGGATCGGTCAAGGGTCCGGTTCCCAGGTTGAACAGTCCAACCGTTCGAACCAAACAATCGGCCTGTTCATATGGTCAAAACCGTTTGAATGATTAATCACCCAGGTCAGATTTGCTAACCAAAATCAATGGTTTTGAGGAAAAATCTAGTTTGGGGAAAAAAATGAAACTGATCACCTGACCGATTCATGGTTTTTCTGATCCGACCATCCGGTCCGGTCCGATTTTAAAAACCATAATTGAAACAGTTTTTATTGAAAGGAGATCCCGATTGACAGTCAACAGCCTTTGATGTCTATAAGACCTCTTCCCATGACACATTAGTGGATACAGTTATACCTGTTACTGTTACATGAAATTCATTTAGACTAACCTGATAGCCAAAGAGGGCCCTGTGGATAGCAGAGATCAGATATGAGAGGCCAAACCGAAGCCCACATGAGTCTTATTAAATTGTTTACATGATTTTGTTTTTGAAAGCTTTTTTTCGTTGGCTTCAGAAATAAGAACCCATATTGTTCTTTTTTTTTATTAAGCCTAAGAACCACTTATGCTATATTTCTTTTGCCGATATTTGTGGTTTTTTGCAAAAAATAATAATAAAAAGAATGAATGAAATTCGCCTTTCACTGATTTAAACATTATTTTCTAAACATCGCTAGTTTTGTCAAATGGAAAATTTTATGATGTAGAAAAGATATGATATGAAAAGAGTTTTGACCAATCAAAATTCATTCATTCATCAATTTTGATAAATAATACCTTATTTGCTATCACTTATGTTATTTCAATTTATTTGTCAGTTGTTTTTCCCATATCATAGTCGAACCCTTGAGAAGCATACGATACATGCCCCATATTGTAATATGCCTGATAAAAGGTGTATCATATCATACTTTGAATCTTGATATCAAATGCTAAAGACGTAGCTGCTGGGATGGTCACTTGGTTCCTCTGCATATAGATGTGCAATGTTTTAAAAACCGAATTGGAGGCTGAACCGTTTTCTAAATGTAACATATGCATTGTTTTATATTTAATTTATATTTTAATTTAATTTTTAAATTTTATTTATAAAAAATAAAAAATTATGATTTGAGGCCTAAAAAGGTTTTTTTGGTGAAAATAGTGGTACAAGGCACTTTCAGGAACTTGGAATGCATAGATCTTGAAAAGTTATCCGAAATAATAAAAAAGATCACCCCAATCGGACATCGAAGTGTAAAGTTATGGCCTCCAGAAGTTTGCATATACATTTTAGTTTGCAACCAATGACCTGATCACCTAGTCAAATGGGTCAACAGTCCAACTGCCTAGATTGAATGGTTTTTTACCAGTTTTTTGGTTCTAGTAGAACCAGACCTAGAATTATGGCTGGGTGAATGGTTCAACCAACAGGGTCAGCAATGGATTGGAAACACTATTGATGTACGGGATCAAATCCGCGTGATTATAGGCTTCCCATGATAAGGTCAATGGACCCCACATACACCTAGGCCTATCAATGATACCCAAAATCCGTGACCCAACCCGACATCCAATTTGATTATCTACGATTCTGATGTGTTTATGCAATCGGATCATATTTGTATTTTACAAAATGCATCTGATTAGTTATCAGATTGGCTCTAATTTGACCCATCAGATCTGATTAAAATTGGAATTTGATTATATTATATATGAATTTATATATATATAATAAATTCAGTATGTTATATTTAGATTAATTTATTATATATAACAGTTGAGAAGCAATTAACTTTCTAAGTTTTCAATAATAAGATCAGATTCGAACTTTGCTGAACCCGATCCGATTAGAGCCTTATATGCACCCTGTTTTTCTTTTATTAGGGAATGGTATGATAAGAAATGTTTCAGTGGGTTCTCATGTTTAGATAAAGAAGAAGAGTAGAGATTGAGATAGAGTTTTAAATTTTTTTAATTAATGCAATTATTTGAATGCAATGTTTTAAAAACCGACTTGAAACGAGAACCGGAGCCACTGGTTTCTGGGTCAGAGGTTTGGCCATCTGGTGTGAATAAATGGGTCATTATAATTAAGAAAAACCATTATGGGTCGATGGTTTAACTGCCTAGATCAGTGGATTGTTGATTAAGTCAATGATTTTTTATCAAAGAACAGGTTAAAAGTGAAATAGAATCAATTGCCTGGATGATTGAGCAATAAACTGACGATGTAGAATGAAACAATCTGTATGAATTTTCAATTTTCCACCAAAAAGAATGTGGTTGAAAGCCTTTTACCCTCCAAAGTCTGAATCATGAAATCCAAGGGAGTGTTGGCCATTTTTGCTGATGTGGCAAATTCACATCTATCTTTGTTTTAGAAAACCGAATCATTCTGATGGGTGCATTTTTTAGTTTGGAACAGCAGACTCTAATTTTGATTATAACTCCTCTTTTTCTTTTCCTTTTTTTTCATGATCAAGTCTCCCTCTTAATCCGACATGGACTGGTCATTGATGTGGCCCATCATACTGGTAGGTAGGTAGGAGAAAACGTTGGGTACAACCAAATGAAGGAAATAGAACTTACACTCATGTGGTGGTTGCCAACATCTTCAATTCATCACCATCTATTATCAAATCTAAAAGTGCTTTCTAGAATGTCAAACAAAGACCGGTCCAAAAGTATAGAGATTACTATATGACGTGGCAAGTTTCAACTCTTCAATTGTTGATTATTTACTTTAGCTATCCAGCCCAGTCCAAGCTTACCACGGGTCTGAGAAGACCCAAATCCGATCTTTGAGAAGTCAGGTTGGGCAGCTGGGCTTGGATTTCATGGTCCACTTTGCAATCCTAGTCACTGGACCACATTTATCACATGGCCTGTGATATCAGGTATTTAGGTGTGATAACTAAAAATGTGACAAAGAAAATGTTTTAAGCGTTTGGTAAGAGTTCTTCTAAGAAATATAATCAAAATCAAAACACTTTTAAGCCCTAAAATACAAAGTCTAAAATTGGGCCTTGTGTTTTAGGGCTTGACACAAACCCAGAAGTTTATCTAAATGAAAGTTAAATAATCTATTTATTGGGTTCGATTATGATACCGGAAAAATTTATAACCAATCAACGGGTATTGACAAAAGCCCAATTTGAGTCACCCAAATTGTACTTCTTATTTTTCAATTTTGTAATAAAATTATTACTTCATAAATAAAAATATCTTGTAAATCAGGTTATTCATTAGATATAAACTAATGGGAGATAAAAATATATTATAAATAAGAGAAATTGATGCAAGATAAATTATTTTACTTTTCAAAACAAAAATAATGTAACTTTACGGATATGAAAACTATGTTTTATTTAAGAAAAGTAAAAAACAAATAAGAGAAGAATTAACTGTAATACTAACGTTGTCACTTCACTTGTCAATCTCAGACCAAACACAAAACCGCAGCGCTCACTGGATCCCGTTGTACTTCTACTCTACCAATTAACCACCTTATTAGTCCATTCAAACCAAGGTTCAAAGTATAATCGTATCCGTACTTAGAAATGACCGAAACTTTATTTTTTTTAGTTTTTTTTCATATTTTGATTTTTTAGAAAATAGTTCGAAACATCTGGAAACTTTTTCAAAAGATACAATATGATACATCCTATATCGAGCATATTGTATCGATACTTTGAATCATGATTCAAACCGTAAAAACTGTCATTTGATCAAGATCTCAGAAGGCCGTTGGGTCACCAAGTCACCGGTTCAATCAACCAATCCAGTCGAAGTAAAATGATATGATAGTGGTTAGTAATTTATTATTAATAAGGCCTCGTTCGCTTTTCGGCAAGTTACTAATTCATTTAGTTAAATGCATTTGGATAATTTTTTTTAAGAAACACTTATCTGAGTAAGTGCATTTACCCATGTTGTTTTATTTCTCATGTAAATAAGGCAATAACCATTTTAACTATAAAAGTTCATTATTAAAAGGGACATTTTTGTTCTATTCAAGTGTTGACAACTTTCCCTTAAGTGGGGAAGTTATTTACCCACATAGTAGATGGGTATCACTTACCCACTTATCCGAATAAGAAAATAAACTTTCTCTAATCCCCACATAAATCTAAAAAAAGAACATGAGATTGAGTTAGTGGAGTCCAAATCACCTATCAACAATATGCATTCCAACACCCTCCCAACTCGACCTTGTGCCCCTCCATTTGTAGTTTGTTAATGAATGCTTAGTTTTATAGCCAAATATAATGGAAATTTTCTGTTATTTTAAAATGCAAAAAAAAGTCAGAAATGGGAAATTTATGGTTTGACCCCTTCATATATTTTAATTGTTTTTTTATTTTATTTTATCAAATTCCCACCTATGCTATAGTATCTCTATTGTATTTTGATAAATTCCTCCACCTATCATTATTTCCAATTGTACAAATTCATAAAAAAATTATGAGACGAGGAACTAATACCCCCAATAACTAAAAACTTATTTTCATTTCGTTCCAACACAAAGATGTATTTTTACCTTTTATTGTATATTATTTTGTATGCATTTATGCTATACATATTTATATGTGTATTCCTTCCAAATTGAGCCTTAGTTTGGAAAGAGTACAAATACAAATATGTAGAGCGCAGAATCTTATATTTTGTATTATTTTGTATGAATTTGTACTATACATATTTGTATTTGTATTCCTTCCAACTAAGCCTAAACACCTAGACAACTAAACCCAAGTGCAAATTCGCTTAAGATGAGAAGAATACTTGACAGTACTTCTTGGCCTAATCTGTCAAAGACGAATGTATGTCTTCAGGCTTCGTTCATTTATGGTAAATGTCTAACTTACCTACTTCAAAGAAGGATAAGTCTTTTTCAACTAAGGCTCCATTTGTTTGTGATACAAATACTGAATCGGGGTATTTATGTACTCCAGTTCGCATTTGTCAGCATTTATTTGATACGTAAAAAAATAATGGTTATCAGAGCAAAAATGCATTTTCTGACATTTTAGTACTCTGAAAAGAGAGCATTACTGTACCTATTTTTTGGATACAATTTCGCATTCTCTTGATAATTAACTTTTTTACCAAAGTTAAGGCATTAAAACATATGATATTTGGAGCATTTAATGATGGGTCCACACTTTTGCATTGATTTCAAACAAATAAGATGAATGCAAAAACGATTTAAAATGTGAACCATGTTTACATTGATGAACTGAAAAATAAGTAAATATATAATGTACATATTTGTGCTTACATTACAAACAAACGCAACCTAAATGATCAAAAACTTATTTGGATGAAGTTTATTTATCATGACACCCATACAATTTTTCAAGTGAATACAAGAAAATTGATCAAATTTCACATTGATAAACTCCCCTTCCCCCCCAATTTACCAATAAACAAACGACGCACAAGTATTAGAGATGTACTTGTGGTGGTGTAATTACCAAACTATCCTAATGTGAAAATGGTGCGAACACCGTTAATTGAATACATGTGAAAGCATAGTGAATGTACATATGATGTTTAATTAATTTTGAGTATTCTCATTATGACGTTCCTACCAAAGGCAACTCGCTGCATCTACTGCTCAAAGGAACGCTACCTGCCCCTATGTCATTTATGAGGAGATTGTCTATCCAATCACAAGTGAACACGCCAATGTTTTAGGTTATAAAAACTCACCCAACCATGTGAAATATCGGTGTATTTATTCATTATCTGTTCAATGCATATCTACAATGTAGTGTTTTTGAACCGTGTTGATTTGAACGGTCAAACCGTTTGGCCCAGAAACTATTTAGGCAATCGTTCTGTTTCATCCTTAACTCGGTCCTTGACCAAAATCCATTGATTTTGATCAATAACCTATAGGTGGTTGAATCATCAATCCATTTGACCTGAATAATAGTTTTTGGGTATTTTTGTTTTAATTTTTTTTATTTATTCACTTAGAATAAATCATTTATTCAAACTGGATGGTTGAACCACTGACCCAAAAACCAATGGTGAAAGCAATTCCGGCTGCAAGTGACTTATGGGTGGCGTCATGGTTTTTAAAACCAAATAGGTCAGGGGTCCAGTTACTGGTTCAAACGGTCCAACTATTCAAGCCGAACGGCCAGCCCGTTCTGACAAAATAAATTAAAAATTTTGAAAAACGATCAAAACCATTCTAACGGGTCAAACGATTAATCAGCCGATTCAACGGTTTGTTGATCAAAATCAACAGTTTTAAAAGAAAAAAACAGTATTGGAGAAAAACAAAACCGGCCTAATGACCGTTCCCAATTTTTTTGATCCGACCGTCCGATTCAATCAGGTTTTGAAAACAATGGGTGGCGTTCTTGTGGGTAAGTAAAGTAAATCCGACAATTAGTTGAAGTTAAGGACATGAGTAACCTGTGGTCCATGTCCATATGATGAATGTACACACTAGTTGAAGCTAAACTCAGCTTGGACTGTCTATCAAAGTAACCAATTCTGTGTACCTGCGAATTTGTGAAAATCTGTTGAGAATAGAGCTGAAAACGACACAGGGCTGGGCTGGTTGCAATGCAGCTGTTTGTCGGCAATGACCCGATAGTTGTGATTGTCATTTGGTGTCTCTCCAAAAATTATCAAGGCCCCATTTTGTTTGTAGGAATATGGGTTTGGAATTTCATTATTGTTGTAAGAGCATTTAGGGGTGGCAACGAGTTGAGTTTTTTACGAATTGCTCAAGTTCGATTGAAAGTATGAAATTGAGGCCCCATTTGGTTTGCAGGAATATGGGTTTGGAATCTCATTTCTGCCGGAGTAGTATTTAGGAGTGGCAACGAGTCAAGCTTTTCACGAACTGCTCGAGCTCAATTTGGCTCAGTTTCAATCGAGCTCAAGCTTGAGCTCAAACCCAATTTATAGACTCAATTAATAAACGAGCCAAGCTCGAACCTAATAGAACTCGACTTGTGAGGCTCGCAATCCGAGCTCAAATATATATAAATAAAATTATTATAATTCTTAATTTTTTAAATATCAAATAAAAAATATTTTTTATATATAATTTTTTATTTTTATAAAATATTTTTCCTCAAATCGAGCTTGAACTGAGTCGAGCTTGAGCTCGACATTCTAACTCAAACCGAACTCGAGCTCGAGCTCGAGCCTTATACAACCTTGGCGAGCCGAGCTTGAGCCTCATACTATTCGACTCGGCTCGAATCCACCCCTAATAGCATTCTCCTATTTGAGGGAATGGTCATTTCCTGCCCCTCCTTTGGAAATGAAATCTCATTCATGTTGATTCTAATTTTCATTCCCATTCTTGCTTGAGCTAAACATATTATGGAAATTGACCATTCCAATTCCCATTTCAAAGGATTCCGATTCCGACTGTAAACCAAATAAACCCTAAAATTTTAAGGGTTGTTTAACAACATGATTTGTATGCTTTAGGAAACAAAACCAACTGTCCACATCAGAAAATATATATATATATATATATATATACATATATATATATATATATATATATATATATATATATATGTGTGTGTATATGTTGTATGTATACATATATACTAATATGACAACACGGCCCAACCCATGAACCTAAAACCCCAAACCCAATATAGCCCATAAAATCATACCGGGCCCATGGCCATCGGCTGAGGTCATGCCAGCCGCGGGCAGCACGGCCAGCCTGAATTACACCTCTATTTATTAAAATCTCGCGAAGGTAAATTGATCCACTAAATAATTGATCAACTTTCTCGTTATAAACTAATTTTTCATGAAAAAAAATAAATTAATCAGATAACCAATATTCTCTTGAAGGATGGATAAATTGCTTAACTTTCCACCCGCACCCGAGTACAAATCCAGCATATTTTCGGTGAAAGCTGCTACGTTTGAAACCAGAGTATTTTTGCTTTCATGCTCAATCAAAGAAACAAATTCTTTTCCAATTTCCATGTAAAACTGTAAAGGCGTAAAGCCAAATCCGTTGGCTGCTTAGTTAGTGCTTACCAGTTTCTACCTAACTAATTCAATGAACTGAGCCAGTTACTTGGCACCAAACCCCAAAAAATAATGCTACGACACCAACCTCCAATATCTATACTACGGAAGATAGACACCAGAATTGAAGAGCAAGTGTCCAGATCTAGACCAGTATCCTGCTGTGAAACAGTAGAAGAATCCAAGCGATTCTGTACGATCTACGAGTCCACCTGTTATTTTGATCGGATGGTTTGATGAGTGAAATTGTTGACAAATCCAACGGCAAGAACGGCGTAGCATTGTAGTTCCAATAGTCCCTCGCCCACACAAATTTCCAATTAACAAGTGGACCGGAGACGGCCCACCCACTGACCCAACTCCCATGGCCCACCCGCCATGTCGCTGTCAAAGAAACCAGAGATGTGAAGATGACTGATGACTTCAATTCAAATATAACTGCAGAGAGAGAGAGAAACGAACCCCATTCGACATTAGTCGCTTTTATATTTTTGCGAAGTTGGATTCATCATTCATTGATCCATTCCTCCGGTTCCTCCTCTGCTCTGCAAGAAGATGAAACTAACAATGAGATCGTGGTCGGAGTTGGTGTCGAACCTTTACACCCTGACCATCTTCTCCTTCTATCTGTTAATGGAAATAGCCCACCTGATCAAATTCGCGGCAGGGAGCGCTTGGCGGTTCCAGAAATGTCCGGTCTCGACGGCCCAGTACCTCGCAATGGTGGAAGAAAAGCACCCGGCGGTTCGTTACCGGAGCGGAGGCAGAGGAGAGCCCAAGGAGTGCGTCGTTTGCCTATCCAAGTTCGAGGAAGGAGAAGAGGTGCGAGAGCTGCGATGCAAGCACGAGTTCCACAAGGACTGCTTGGATAAATGGCTCCAGCAGCGGCAGGCCACATGTCCGCTCTGCCGGCGGTCCGTGCTGGGCGACAAGATTGTGTTCGAACAATGCCAGTTTCAGATGGAGCAGTCGTACGACGGTTACGATGATGACCTGATTTTCCTGTTCTCCGCCTTACACGGTAGTTCCTTCCACGGAATGTCTCTGTCTTAGACGGAACCAGAACCAGAAACACTCTTCTTCCTGTAAATATTTTCGTTACTTTTTGACTTTTTTCCCATTATATATATACAAATTAATTGGATTTTTTTTATTAATTGCAAATATAAATGTCTAAAATTTCATATTAGGATTGAGTTCTGTGCTGGTTTCTGTCAAACGCTTTAGATCCAGGAATCGGAGATTGACAATAGAAAGTCAGAAACAGCTTTTCGTAGCGTAGCCGCGTTGAAAAGCTTGATTCAAAGTTGGTCAATAGGAATTGAGGTGCGGAACGATTACTTTTCTTATGCTTTTTTCTCCTCTCGTATCCTGGGAAACTTCGTCAATAGGAATTGAGGAGACTCAACACAAACAACTAATCTCGACCCGTTCTTTGCGTCACAAATGCGCTTGTCGCTCCAGAATTACGCCCGTATGTCGACAAGACGACAACGACAAAAGAAACAAGCGAACGATTAGATGTCTGGTCTCGGATGGAATCCCAACTCCTGTACACGCAACTCTCGACGGTCGACGTCCAAAGATAGCATACATTAGGATCCCATCCTTAAGATCAGCTACCACTACATCCCAGTCCCAGATTCCAGATTCCCCCCCCTCGACTAAAGACTAAGGCTGTGTTTGTTTTCATGTGAAAAGCGTCCAAAGTTAAAAATGGATAGTCATTTGAAAAAAAAATAAATAAATAAGCCGGAAATGGTTTATTTGTGGCATAAGTAAAAGAGGGAGAGGGTGGTCTGAGAGAAGTACTGAAATCAAAATTTGGATAAGCTTTTGCTTTTGAGGGTTGGACCATAAGGTTGCTTTCAGAAAAGGGGTTTTTATTGTTCAATACACACCCCATAAACTTTTTCACAGGTGGAAATAGTGAAGATGGGACTGATGGAGGAATGAATCAAAATTCAAGGGGTAGTGAATCATAGTTGGGGTGTTTGATAAATAAATAAAACAGAAAAAATAATAAAATTCTTTGAGGTGGACTGAACTCTACATTTCTCTTTAGAAAAAGTGTAAAACGTATATGTATTGATGCCGATGCAAATTTGGTCAAAATTTGAGAAAGCAAGCTTAATTTAATTTAAGTTAATAAAATTTGTATTGTGTTTGGTCTTGAAAAGTATACGTACAAATTTCAAGACCACAATCTATCGCTTTTTCTATTGACCAAATTTGAGTGTAAAAGTTTTTTTTAGAAAGTTAGCCTAAGGCTAAATGCATTCCACGACTCAGTTAAAGATTGCAAATTTGCAATAATTCTTTTAAGAATGAAGGGGTCATAGACAAGTATGAGTGCTATGTAGAGTAAGTCATGACGCGCCACACTGTGGGCATGAGAAAGTAAGCTCCAGGGTGGCATTATATAAGTATACGATCAGCCAGCCCAGGTCATTTCGGTCCATTTTACTAATTAAATTTTAGTGCTGGACATTTCAGCCAATCCATGTCTTTCTTCGTTCATCCATATTAGCCGTTTTCCATCTTCCTATGCAGTCATCCACCATTTTCTTTCACTTTTTTCCCTCTTTTCATCGGAATTTTAGCTCCCATAAACTATATTGGTTTAATCCCTCGTCACAGAGTATCTAGGCAGTAGACCTGTTCATGAACCAGGTAGCCCAACGGGCTGGCCTGGCCTGGCCCGTTATTGAGTCAGGCTTGGTCATAATTTTAGGCCTGTGGACTCGACCTCGGGCCTAAAGCATCTGGCCCGACTTTTTTTTGGGGCAAGGCTTCGGGCTTTCTCCGTGAACTATATTGGTTTAATCACTCGTCACAAAGTATGTAAGCAGTAGATCTATTCATGAGCCAAGTAGCCCGACGGGCTAGCTTGGCCCGACCTGTTATTAAGTTAGGCTTGGTCATAATTTTAGGCCTATGGACTTGGCCTCGGGCCTAAAGCATCAGGCTTGACTTTTTTTTTTTTGGCCAGGCTCGGGCTTTCTCAAAAAAGCTCGGCCCAAGCCCGAACCTGACTTGATACTATATATTAAATAAGAAATATATTTTATTTAATAAATAAATATATATATGTACAATATTTTTCTTTGTTCTTCTTCTCTTTTTTCCAAGTAATAGTGAGATGTTTATTATTTTTGAGTTTTGAAGGCTCTTAATATAAATAAAACACTTTTTATTGAATAAAAAAAAGAAAAAAATTCTATTTTCAAATTTCTGGCTAGACTCAAACTTGGGCCCGGGCTTTGGGCTCAAGACTTAGAACCGATGGTTGGACTGGGCTCGAGCTCGGGCTTAAGTGTATTCTATTGATAAATATACAAAGCCCGACCCAAACCCGGCCCGGTCCATGAACAGGTTTAGTAGGCAGCCCCTCTAGGGTTCAGCCACTTTCTTTTCCTCCCTTCCCCCTTCCCGGTTCATCCACTCAAGCCAACTCCGTGGATTTTAAGGTTTAGACCATCATCATTGTCGGCCTTACACATGTAATTGATCACCAATCTATTAGTCTCCAATGGGGATCAAAAGTCTCCACCGACAAAGGCTTGACAATTGTGAGAGCATCACCTTTAAATATAAATCTAAAAACTCCATTTCTAGGGCAAAGGAAATGACTTCATAAAAAGCATATGCTTCAGCCATTTGAGGATCACAAGGAGGGTAATTACTAACCTAGCAAATAGAAAAAGCACCATTGTGGTCCTGAACAACTAGACCAGTGGAAATGTCCTCTAAACCTACAACAACATCAATATTGACTTTTAATGAGCCCAATTGTGGAGCTTGCCAAAGGGTATGCATTTTTTAGTTTTCCAAGCCCTTAACATATGATATATGCTTTTATAATTACTTTCATTGGATTGAAAGCTAAAGTAATCATACAACCAATCATCTTTCTTGTTGTCATTCTCATGATCCATACTCTACCATAAGGCAATAAAGTTTGCTACATCTGAAAAACAAGCCACACCATATTGGTTGTACGCCATGACATATGAACAAAAGATGTAGAAGATCCTTAGCAATATTGCCACAAATCAAGTAGTTAGTAGATTTAAATTGCATGGACTGTAGTTTGGCTCTGGTAGATAGGGGTGGTCACGAGCTGAGCTCTTCGCAAGTTATTCGAGCTCGGTTTATGAAAAGCTCAGTTCGGCTCGGTTTCAATCGAGCTTCAACTCGAGTTCGAGCCTAATTTATAGGCTCGTTTATTAATCAAGCTAAACTCGAGCCTTATAAAGCTCGGCTCGTAAGGCTCGTGAACTGGCTCGAATAACTACATAATAATAATAATAATAATAATAATAATAATAATAATAATAATAATAATATTATTATTATTATTATTATTATTATTATTATTATTATTATTATTATTATTATTATTATTATAATTCTTAATTTTTTAAATATCAAATAAAAATATTTTTATATATAATTTTTTATATTTTTATAAAACATTTTTCTCAAGTTGAACTCGAGCTTACAAGCTTTTGACTCAAGTCGAGCTCGAGCTCAAGGTTCTAGCTTGAACCAAGTTCAAACCTTGTACTACATTGGCGAGCTGAGCTCAAATAGCTAGTTATTTGGCTTAGCTCGGCTTGAATATGCTATTGCTAGTAGGTAAAATATTATGCACAAGCATTTTACATATGAGTGTACAAGTTTGACTCCCCCTATTTTAAGTAAACTTTACTCTGATTTTGAGTCCAATTAACGGTGCAAAGCAAAAGCTAAACGATACAGAAAAAAAAATAACCAAACATATTAAAGTGATCATATTTCCACTTATCTTCTCATTGGTCCACAATTTAGAAAGTATATTTACCAATTACATTAAGTCATTAACAACATTATAAATAGGGAAAATTACACTTTAGTACCATAGAATTTTGGGGTAGTGTCAAGTTTGTACTCGAACCTTCAAATGTGTCACTGCAGTACCTAAACTTTCAAAAGTGTCGAGTTGGTCTCTGCTGTCAAGTGACCATCAGCTATCTGTTGAAAATGCCAAAACTATCCCTAAAAAAAGACATTGTTCATTGTCTTCTACCTTGAGATTGAACCGGTTATCTTCAAAGAAAAAGAGAGAAAAAACATAAAATGTGATAAAATAAAACAATAACTGAAAGCAAAGAAATAACTAGACAATAATATCTTTCAGACCTAAAGTTAGAAGACAATGACTTCATTAGTCTAGAATTTCAAACACCTCAACCGGTTCAGTTTGATCAAGCCATCAAGGTAGAAGACAATGAACAACTTCTTTTGATGGGTAGTTTTGATATTTTCAACAGATAACTGATGGTCAGTCAGTTAATGATATGGACCAACTTGACACTTTTTGAAAATTTAGGTACTGCAGTGACACATTTAAAAGTTTGGGTACTAACTTGACACTACCCTCAAAGTTAAGGATACTAAAGTGAAATTTCCCTTAAAAATATTAAGTGTGATGTTTCACTTTCTTACTAGTTCACAATTTTGTTTCATGATGCAATTTTTGCATCATAGATTTTGCCCTCCATTTGAATGCAAATGCATAAGAAAAAAACAAATTCACTTTCATTTTCCATGCAAAGATATCTTCTTACCAAACAATTGCAAAGCTGAACCGAAATGCATATTATATCACCCTAGTTCTTCATTTGCACTCTTACCAAACACAGCCTCAAAAACTAAAACGAACCCAATAAGTATTTTGATAATTTAGTAACAATTGTTTTAAAAATGTAATTATTTATAGCCAAAACACTATTGAGTTCATAGCATAAAGCTAAAAATTTGGGACTTTGTGTTGTGACACCATACCTACTTTATCATGGCAAATATTAAAAGTTTTTGGGTTGGATTATTTTTATTTGACTTAGTAAACTAAATTAGGTTTGATTTGTTAATTGTCATTAAAGAATATGACCTACTTTTTTAACTTGAATTATAAAACAATACATATCAAGATCAATAGAGGGCAATTTTATATATTGTTTTGTCTGAAACCTACTATACACGTTATAAATGATGCAGCACCTACGCTGCATTTTCATTTGATTTAGGAGACAAAAGGCTGTATTTGGTACCATTGCTATTTTTACTTGAAAGGATTGGGTCGTCTAAAGATTTCTTGTCACATTGCCTCAACTAGAATAAGACTTGCATTAAATGCATTTTGTTTTGAATCAAGGGGTAGTTAGGCTCATGATTGTGTGTGTCTAACCGATCAGTGTTTTATATGTTATTTGTATGTTATTGCTGATTTTGGAACTAGTGATCTATGGTTTTAGAACTAGCAACATGGCTTTCTGTCAAACACAACTTTTTGCATTAAGTGTTTGTTTGGAACCGTTGTTGTTGCTCTATAAAATGGTGCCACATCAGCATCATGTAGGAAAAAACGGTGCTGCAGAAAATAGTCATTTGTTTGGAATCGTTTTTCCATAGAAAATGGTGCTTCAAGCCACACCTTGGAAATCGGGAAGACATGGCTTGGAGCAACGTTAAATTTGGCGTTTCCTGGAGCTGCAGCTCATTGTTGCCAACAGGACAGTGATGTGGCAATGGATAATGGGTATGTGCAGAAAACGTTTCTTGGAGCATTGGTACCAAACAGAAAAAATTGTTGTGGCTCTAAGAAACGTCCTATCTGATAGCAACGATTCCAAACAAAAAAAAAAATCAGTAGAAAACGGTGCTGCAACTGCAGTATCATGCCAAACATATACTAAAAAAAAGATTAGGGTAAATTATATCTAATAGGTACCCTGTAATTTGGAGGTAATGACAGTTAAGGATTTAAATATTCAAATATGACTCTACCTTAAACTTATTAAAATATACACATAACCGTTGGCATTCCTTCAGTTATCTTGCACTAAACATTTTAAAATCCTAAAACAACCCTTCTTTTCTCATTTTTGTTCTCATTTTTGAACAAACTACACGTTGAAGCAGCACAACGATCCATAACCTACCTTCATTTTCTTTCACAATGCTGAACGAACTAGGCAGAATGGTTGCGCAACTCTGTTCTCTTTTTTCTAGCAACAAACAATGAAATCATGTCTCTTATTTCTATAAACATAAGAAATAGGAGACGTATTTGAAACTAGGGACGGAGTCAAGTATATTGGTTGGGGGGTCTTTTCCCCTAAACTATTTGTTAAAACCAAGTACGTGGAGGTTGGGTCAAGAATACAGTAAAATGGGTTCATGGCTTGAAGCAAACTCCAAATTCAGAGGTTTTAGATATTATTTTAGAGATGTGTTTCTGGTCTCAATACAATCATTCAGTCCTCCGAAATTCTTTCTAATCTATTTTTTTTTTTTTCAAGTAGTGCCATTGATCTTAAATAGATTGATAGATAATGAGCATTTTGGTAAATTTATCACCCATATTAACGTTTGTTAATAATGCTGGACCTGAGTGTATATTTCACAAAGTACAGGGCACTAAAGTGTTACAATTGAAAGTTCAGGCCCTTAAAGTGTCATTACTCCCAAAATAAGAGTACCAATATGTAATTTTCCCCAAAGATTGATATGATTTTCAAACCAGAACGTCTATTTTTAGAAGGGAAAATTTCCAATTAGTACCATATACTTTGGGTCCAGTGTCACTTTGGTCCCCCTAACTTTAAAATGAGACAATTCCGCACCTGAACTTTCAAAATGTGTCAATCCAATACCTACTGTTAATTAGACATTAAGTGGCCCTTGAAAAGACATAAATGCCCTTTGAATGTCATCTAAGTTTCTTTATCAACCATCCAAACCCAACTTTCTTGAATAGAAGATGTGAGGATTTTTTACTGTTCATTTTTATCAACGTTTGGATGGTTGATAACGAAAATTAGATAACACTTGAAGGGTATTTGTGTCTTTTCAAATGCCATTTAACGACTAGTTAACATATGGTTAATGGTAGGTACTAAAATGGCACGGTTTGAAAATCTGGGTATTGAATTGTCACATTTTAAAGTTCGGGGGCCAAAGTAGCATTAGGCCCAAAATACACGGTACTAATCGGGAATTTTCCCTTTTTAGAACCACAAACCACCTAAAATTTCATTAATTCGTTTTTTTAGTGGAAAGCTTGGCCATGGGTCATTCAACAAATAAATATGACTTGGGCTCTCTCAACTAAACACGTTTAAACAAATAATTGCGGTTGGGGCCTCTCAACTAATCATGTTTTTCGTAGTGCTTATTTGAATAAGCACTTATTTTGGGCCGGGGCCACACCAATAAGCACTTATTTGCATTTGGGAAATAAGCCTGAAATAAGTGCTTATTCTAACAATAAGTACTTATTTGAGAAGCCTAAGACTGCATTTGGCATTCCTTATTTTAAGGACCTATCTCCTTTTCTAGTTAAAATGCTCCTATGAACCTGAATTTTTAATTGAAAAAAGGAGACAAGTCCTTAAATAAGGAATGCCAAATGCAGCCTAAATTTTGGGCTTATTTTTAAGTACTTATTTCCTTTTTGGCTTATCTTAGCCTGTCACATCATTTTAAAAATACCTATACTACCCTTGTTCAAAATAAGTGCTTTTTCACCAAATGGTAATAAGTGCTTACTAGAATAAGCACTTGTTTTTAAGCACATATTTTTCAAATAAGCACTCCCAAACTTGACCATAGTTGGAGGGCACAAAACTCCCAATAGGTTGTGATGAAGGAAGATTTGGCCCGACCTCTTGACCACCCAACACGTGGCAGAAGCAACAGCTAGGCACGACAGTACGCTCAAGGCGCGAGCTCCTAGAGGAGGAACCAGTGGTCTGAGCTCCCCAAAAGGAGCCCGAACTCTCCCTTTGACCCCAAGCCTTACGAGGAGCGCAAAGGGCAACAACCCGAACTGGCCCGCCCCAGGGCAATTCGGGCCACACCTCTACCCGAACTCAAGACTTCACCTTGCACACCACTCTAGCACTTCGGCTCCAGGCCGCCGAATTGAACAACCGTACCTGACACCAAAGGAGTCTGTATCCTGAGGCAGTGCACCTGACTGACTTAGGATCTGACACTTGACAGCTGCACTTCAACGGCCACCTGCCACCGCCACCTCCAGTCACAGAGACGGCTCCGACAAAAAGAGCAGTGGCGGTTGTCTGCCCCAGCAAAGGTTATGACACCCGAACTGGAAGAAGTGCAGAGGTAATGATACCCGACCTGACAGAAGCTTGGGAGTGAATGCGCGAAGTGGTTATAAAAGGCTCTCTTCCCCCCCCCCCCCCCCCAAGAAGAGGTATGTGAGAACTTTGCGCCATCTGGTTTATTATATTGCCTTTGAGAAGATACTAACTTGAGCTTCGGAGCACTCTCACCGGGTTCATCCCCGGAGATACTCACTTTCTTCCCCGTTTCAGGCACCATCTGCTCCAACCAGAGGCAAGATCGTTGACAGCTAGGACCGGCCGAATTGCGCTCCATCAATTGGCACCGTCTGTGGGAAACGCTTCTAAAAGCCTCCCTCTAAAACTCTCATAACCCCCCTTTTTTCCAAGAAACCCCAACACCCATGGCTTCTTCCAGCAATGCCGGACGTAGCACGGAGATGAACGCCACCGGGGAACAACTTCAAGTCCCTGTGGTGTGCATCAGACAGTTCACCATCCCCCTTCCGGTGGATGGGATCCCCAGCCTGAATGCGCCACGAACAGTGGCGCCCGTGAATCTTCCCACCATGAACGTCCCCCTTCCTCTCCCTATCGAGACAACCTTTACCGAACCAACTGTTGTCCCCCTGGCGACTAGCCAAAACCAGTTTAATGACTTGATGCAGTGCATGCGGGCAATGCAAGCCCAAATGCAGCAGCACCAAGTATTGCACCACATCTTTCAGTATCACTATCAACAGCAGTTCCCCTAACTGCCTCTGAACCAACCACAACTTCCACCTCGGCACCCCGCTCCAAAGCCGGTTAAGCCCTCCCCTCAGGGCGGATGCCTTCACCGAGGAGAAGCCTTCCAACTTCAGAACCCCTCCAAGAGTCAGGCCTCATCCCCAGGCCAGAGGGAAAGAAAAATCACCCCCACCTCGCAACTCGCCGGAGGATCGGGAACCTCACCCGCCAAGTCAGTACCTCGGCACTCCAAGTCTAAGCTCCCGCCCACGGAGAACCGATTCAGCGTCCTAGCGGCAAACTACCAACAGTTCGGGCCCATCGAGCTCGGCAACACCGAAGCCAGCAGCGCCAGTACCAGGTCCACTCAGCAACGAAGACGTCGGCGGAGTCGCCGAACTACCACCCGCGTCCTACCCGAACTCCGAGGTAAAGAAGAGACAAGCTCGGACAAGGTAAAAGCTGCCCCTATTCTCTTAGTCCCTTCCCCCTCTCATCAGAACTCCTTGCAATCCCCATGCCCAGAGATTTCAAACTCCCCCCTTTAGACAAGTATGATGGGTTATTCGACCCCAACGACCACGTCGATGCCTTCCAGTCCCAAATGCACCTGGCAAGGGCCAGTGAATCATGCATGTGCGTGGCTTTCACTACCACCTTCAGGGGGTGGCCCGCACCTGGTACAGGAACCTAGCCCCCGGGTCAATAAGAAGTTGGACCTAGTTCATGCAGGTCTTCACCGCGCACTTTGTTACCAACAAACGGTGCCCCAGAACCGAGGAGAGCATCTTCGGAGTAGTCCAAAAAGAAGGAGAGTCCATCCGGGGCTACATCAAGCGGTTCAATGATGCGTGCTTGTAGATACCGCGACTGGACCCCGCGGTGCAGCTTGCGGCAGCCAAGAGATGGGTGACACAAAGGAGTTCAGGTGGCACATGGTAGTTAGCCAGCCCGCGACTGTAGCTGAATTCCTCAAGCTCGTGGATAAATTCATGATAACAGAGGAAGAGATCAACCAAAGAACCGAGAGCGGGATCGAGAAAAGGAAGAGGGAAGGCGAGCCCTCCAACCCAGATGACAGGAGGAGGAAAGATCCAGCTTGGGAGATGATGCCAAGCCAGCCGTTCCGAGCTCCCTTAACAGCTCGGACAGATTACACACCCTTAAACGCGAAGAGGGCTGAGATCTTGATGTCAATCAAAGACGCCCTGTACGTAAAGTGGCCACCTCGCCTAAAAGGGAACCCCAACGAGAGGAACAAAAACTTGTACTGCAGTTTCCATAGAGACCACAGTCATAGTACCGAACATTGTAATAATCTCCGGGACGAGATAGAGGGACTCATCCGTCGCGGGTACTTGAGGAATTTTGTACAGCATAGCAATAATAATAATAATAAGACAGGTCGGCAAGGGGAGCACGGTAAGGATGCCCCTGAGTCCAATAGCAGGCTGGCCGAACCGTCACAAAGACAGCCTCCGGAGGAGAGGCCTATTCGGGGAACCATCCACATGATAGTGGGAGGTTCGGTAAAAGCGGGTTGCACTTCGGCAGCGGCCCGGGTGTCAGTTCGCGAAGCTGCCCGAGAAGAACAGAACCCTCCAAAGAGGCCAAAGACGGAGGAACCGATTTTCTTCACAGAAGACGATGCGCGAGGGGTCCACTACCCCCACGATGATGCGCTAGTCATCAAACTAAGGATCAACAACTTCGAAGTCAGGCGCGTGCTTGTTGATTCAGGTAGCTCGGTGAACATTCTCTTCAAGTCGGCGTTTGACCAGCTTCAGTTGCAGAGAAGCGAGCTGAAGCCCGCAAACACTCCTCTGGTGGGCTTCAGCGGAGAGGAAGTCAGGCCCTTCGGGAAAATAACAATACCAGTGGAAGTCGGCACATGTCCCTGTGCGGTCAGACTCAACCATGATTTCTTGGTGGTTGCGACCCCCTCCCCATACAATGCCATAATATGGCGGCCAATCACTCATGTCCTACGAGCAGTGGTCTCCACCTACTACTTGGCAATGAAGTTTCCTACATACTTCGGTGTGGGGGTAGCGCGGGACGACCAGCTCGAGTCCCGCAAGTGCTATGTTGCCGCCCTGAAGGGAAAAACCAAGGTGGCCGACGACCTCGAACTGGAGCGGCCTACGAAGCAAGGCGAAGAACGAGCTGCGCCCACAGAAGAAATGATCGCAATCCAAACTTCAGTTGCGGACCCAGCTCGGATGCTACAGATCAGTGCTTCCGTCCAGGAACCTCTACGATCCGAACTGGTAAGTTTCTTACTTCAAAATTTAGATATTTTTGCATGGTCCGCGACCGATATGCCTGGTATTAACCGCAACCTTATAACTCACAAACTTAATACTGACCCTGTAGTCAGACCCATTAGACAGAAGAAACGCAACTTAGCCCCAGAACGCTAGAGGGCGGTCGACGAGGAGGTCGAAAAGCAGCTCGCAGCAGATTTCATAAGGGAAGTTCACTACCCGAGCTGGGTAGCCAACCTAGTGCTGGTAAAAAAGGCAAACGGCAAGTGGCGCATGTGCGTCGACTACACCGACCTGAACCGAGCCTACCCGAAAGATTGCTTCCCCCTCCCCAGAATTGACCGCCTAGTGGACGTGACCTTGGGACATGAGTTGCTAAGCTTCTTGGATGCCTACTCGGGCTACAACCAAATCAGGATGGACCAGTCTGATGAGGAAAAAACCACCTTGATAACTGAGTTCGGCCTGTACTACTACAAGGTCATGCCCTTCGAACTGAAGAATGCTGGGGCGACCTTCCAAAGACTCGTGAATAAGCTGTTTCAGCCCTTAATTGGCACAAAGATATAATGTTATGTAGACGACATGGTCGTCGAGACACAGTTTTCGCATGAATTAATACAAGACTTAGATTCTGTCTTCCAAATTCTGCGTCAATTTAGCATGAAACTAAACCCAAACAAGTGTGTCTTTGGAGTCACCTCGGGTAAGTTCCTAGGGTACATCGTCAACCGGCGCGGTATTGCGGCCAACCCGGACAAGATAAAGGTCATCCTAGATATGAAACCACCCCGAAAGGTAAAAGCGGTTCAGAGGCTAAATGGCCGCATAGCCACTCTGAGCCGCTTCATGTCCAAATCGGCATACCGCTGCCTGTCTTTCTTTAAAGCAATTAAAGGCAAAGGGTTCAAATGGACCCGAGACTGCCAACTCGCGTTCGACGAGCTAAAGAACTACCTCACTAGTGTGTCGGTCTTAACCAGGCCCGAGGAGGGCGAGGTCTTAGAACTGTACCTCTCGGCAAGCGACAAGGTGGTCAGTTCGGTACTAATAAAAGAAGTAGATTGGGTCCAACGACCCATCTATTATGTTAGTAAAATTTTGCAGGGAGCGGAGACAAGATACCCGCAGATAGAAAAGTTGGCATACGCATTGATAATTGCAGCTCGAAAACTCCGCCCATATTTCCAGGCTCGCACTGTCATCGTCTTGACTGACAAACCTCTGAGGCAAGTCTTACTCAAGCCCGAGGTTTCCGGCCGGCTGACAAAGTGGGCCATCGAGCTCAGCGAGTACGACCTCCAGTATAAGCCACGAACTGCTATTAAGGCCCAAGCCTTGGCATATTTTATCGTCGAGTTCACGTTCAGCCTCGAAGTCCCTAGGCCGGTTGAGCCCGAGATCCCTAGTTCGGGTGAGCCCGGAGCTCCTAGCCAATAGAGTCTGAACCCCGTAAAGTAGCAACCAGGATGGCATCTCTCCTAGTTAGGCCAAACGCGAACTGGGATGAGGAGCCATGGATCCTTCTCGTAGATGGCTCCTCGAACCAAAGGGGCAGCGGGGCTGGAATAGTCCTGCGCAGCCCGGATGGCACAAAATTGGAATACGCGCTACGCTTTGAGTTCGCAACATCCAACAACGAGGTAGAGTACGAGGCATTGATAGCCGGGCTGGCCCTAGCGCAAAAGGTAAGAGCGAAACACATAGTTATCTGCAGTGATTCCCAGCTTGTGGTAAACCAGGTTACGGGCGAATACGAAGCACGCGAGCTAACTATGATCACCTACTTGGCAAAGGTAAAGGAGGCTCTGCTCAACTTCCAATCACACTTCATCAAGCAAATCTCGATGTCAGAGAACACTGAGGCCGATGCCTTGTCCCGGATAGCCAGCATTAGTCACAACGCCATGAGAACCGTGTACATAGAGGACTTACCTCGGCCTAGCATTCTCGATGAGGCAGAGGAGGTCGCTCCTGTCCTTGAAGCAGAGCCGAGATGGATCGACCCACTCGCGATCTTCTTGCTAGATGGGACCCTCCCTGCGGACCGCAATGCAGCCAAAAGGGTGCAGCGCCAGACAGCCAAATATGTCATAATAGACGGACGACTGTACTGACGGTCCTACACGCTCCCCTACCTGCGTTGCTTGCAACCTGCCGAAGCCGAGCTCGTACTCCGTGACACTCATGAAGGTCTGTGCGGCGGACACTTGGGAGGCAGGGCCCTCGCTTAGAAGGCACTTCGACAAAGGTACTACTGGCCAACGATGAAGGCAGAGGCCATCAAGCTCGTCAGAAAATGCGACAAGTGTCAGAAGCATGCCAATATCCACCATCAGTCTGCCGCCAACCTCAAGTACGTCACCAGTCCATGGCATTTTGCACAATGGGGCATCGACCTTCTGGGGCCATTCCCACCAGCAACAGGTGGAAGGAAGTTCCTAGTGGTGGTGGTAGATTACTTCACAAAGTGGGTAGAAGCTAAACCTCTCACAACAGTTACAGCCCGAAACGTACAGAACTTCTTTTGAAAGAACATAGTATGTCGCTTCGGGTTACCTCGGGTATTGATCTCCAACAATGGCAAGCAGTTCGAGGACATCAAGTTTCAGGAATGGTGCCAAGATATGGGGATTCGACAGAACTTCACATCGGTCGGGCACCCGTAGGCAAACGGTCAAACGAAAGTGATGAACAGAGCTATCCTCCGCAGACTGAAAGCACGACTAGACCGAGCTAAAGGATTGTGGGCGGACGAGCTACCAAGTGTTCTATGGGCTCACCGAACTACGAAAAAACCGCCACGAGAGAGACCCCCTTTAACCTCACCTACGACACCGAAGCGGTAATCCCGGCGGAGATCGAAATACCTACACTACGACTAGAAGCATACAACGATCAGACAAACGGAGACGAGCTACATACCAACCTCGACCTATTGGACGAGATAAGAAACCTCGCGTACATCCAAACCGCAGCTTACCAGCAAAGAGTAGCTCGGTACTACAATGCCAATAAAAAAGCGGAACTTCGGCGTCGACGACCTGGTTCTCCGTAAGATCATGGCACCCGAGCCCGGTGTGGGCAAACTTGGACCGAATTGGGAAGAGCCCTACCAAGTAAAGAGGGCGCTCGGGAGAGCATACGAGCTCGAAACATTAGAGGGCAAACAAGTACCCCGAGCATGGAACGTTGTTAACTTAAGACGATACTACCTATAAATTACCAAGCGAAGTGGACTAGGAGTCGCTATCAGAGCTTGAGGGTTAGAATGACGAGCTAACAAGGACCTCGGCACCATAAGACTTAGTCACCTCTTCATGGACACGCAAAGGCAAAATGATAACGAGCTAACAAGGACCTTGGCATCTCATCATCAGAAGCATATGGTCAGTTTGGGAAAAAGAGGGTGACAACTTAATCAAAAGAACATTTCATTATAAAACACTCTGTTTACATTCCAAAAAAAAAAAAAACTTCATTTCCAGTAGTTCGACAAATCTCAGTCCTCACCCTCGGAAGGCACGTCGACGATACCCAAGGGTCCTGCCTCATCCTCAGAATCCGGTTCACCATCAGCCTCATCAGCCATCTCCTGAGTGATGTGCGAAGTAGTTATGACGCTGATGTCGAGCTCGGGGTACGTATTCCTGATCATCCACCGGCTCAGTTTAAAACCCCTTCTGTACGAGCCCACCATCAGGTCGTCAAAGTGCGGCGAGGCAATATAGTCTTCAATGGCCTTTTACTTGGCATCCTCGATGCCCTGAGAAAAGATCTCTATCCTCTCCCTAATATCCTCTTGAAGGTATTCGACCTGATGCTGCAAGTCCAGCCTCAGGTCCGCCATGTGCTTCACCACCACTCCCATGGCCTCGGTATCTCTCTGAGACCTTGCCAACCTGGTCTATGTAGCACGAGAAGCCGCTTCGGCAGCGCGAGAAGACGCTTCAGCAGCGCGGAAAGCCTCTTCGGCAGCTCGTGCCCGCCTCGAGCTCCTCTCTGCTTGGGCCACTAAGGCATGGATGGAGGAGTTCACCTACCAAAATGAAAAAATAACGAGAATGAGCAGCAGCGAGAAAGGTAATGACAAGGAGCCTGACAAGAAGTCGCTGACTTACCACCATGGCATGAGAGGCAGCACGCCCGGCTATATGGTTCAAAGGAAGCTCGGTCCAAGCCGCGACCTCCTCAGGGTAAATGGCCTCCCTACTTTTTTGAAGAGCATGGTTCGGCGACAACACGCTCCTAAACTCGCCTTGGCCTCCCGAGCTTGAAGGCCCAGTTCGCGTATAGGCAGTCTCAGTGTAAGGAGGAGCCCCCGTATAAGCAGCCTCGGTGTAAGGGGCCCCTGCCGCTTCTTGTACGGGAGGGGCCATCTCGGGCTCCTTGGGCGGATCCGCTGGCGGGTAGCCTGGCACCTCGGGCTCCGCATCTTGGGGCAGTTCAGCATGAGCCCGTTTGGCAACTCGCTTCCTCCTCTTCATGGCATGAAACAGGTTCCCACCACGAGTCTTCTCTGCCTCCATCACACCTGCACAAAGAGCTCGGCACAAAGAGCTCCATCACACCTACCCGAACTCAAACCGGCCTGGATGAGCTTGGCCTCCGTCAGATAATGGTGGCATTTTAGCCCAAGTCGGGCCCATTCCCGGAGGCCCTTTGCCACCTCCCTATCTAGCGTAACACCGGCATCGGGGGCAGCCATCCCCCACCCGGTTTGGAACGGCTACCTCATTGCACTTCGCACCCTGAAGTAGTCTTGTTTCCACGTCGGAACCTTGTTGGGAAGATTGTGTAAAAGCTTGAAACCCGGGCGAGGAGACAAGTAGTATGCCCGCCTACGCCCGGGAAGGGGACCCGCTTGCTTCTTAAGCATTAGAATGGAGAAAAAGATCTCAAGGTCTAAAGGCAAAATCTGTTCGCAAAAGAGGGAGATAGTCCCAACCAAATTTCAGATAGAATTCGGGTGGAGCTGACCAACGGTAACGCCGAAGTGGTTCATAACCTCGACGATGAGGGGGTGGAAAGGTAGGCGCAACCCAACGGCGAGCTGCTCCCGGAATATCACGATCTCATCAGGACTGTGTTCCCAAGGAAAGTCACCCGAGGGTATAAAGTAGGTATACTCCCTAGGCAGGTTAAACTGGGTGATAAGGGAGTAAAGCCCCTTAGGCGTCATGGTTGAGGGCCCAAACTTGTCCAACGTCCGACCTTGATGGGAGGAGGACGCCAAACTACCCGAAGCAACTCGGCCTACGGGTTCGAACTCTTCCTCGAGCTCCTCCTCGAGCTCTACCTCGGGTTCACTAAGGCTGTCGGGGGTTGCAGCTCGGTTCGTAGAACCTGCATCTGACCCCCTTGAAGAACCGTCTGAGTTGTCCAAGCTAGACATCAGGAGGAAAAGAATACCAGGAAGAAAGCACCGACTCACCCGGAAAAAGCAAACGGACTACGAAAGGTTGACGCGAGCTAAAAACTTGGACGTGAGCTCAAGAAACAAACGCAGGAGAATGGCAATGGAAAGCGACTGGGGGTCCCCCACTATTTATACCCACAGTGACCGAAAACCGACAGTTCTGATCGAGGCAAATCCAACGGCCCACGATCAAGCTGACCGCAAGCCTCCTAAGACCGAGACGTGATTGGCCGCACGTCTTTTGAAACTGAAGTAGCGCTGGCGCACGTCTCCCCGCATTGAAGGCAGCAGCGATGCGTTTTTTCAAATTTGAAATAACGCCCATTGTCACATCTCCCAGCCGCGCGTTTTTTTAATTTTGAAATAATGTGCGTTGTCACGTCTCCCGGCATTTAAAGATGGACTGGCGCGTTCCCTAACTTTTTGGCGCTCGAGAAACCTGGAAATCTCCTAACGAATGCACACTTCGCGCTATCAGTAAACCGGTTCGAAGTACGGGTCAAATCCACCCGCCACCTCGCGAACTCCCCGCGCCAGGGCAAGCCCCTTAGCGCGAGGAGTGGGGGACAATTGATGAAGGAAGATTTGGCCCGACCTCTTGACCACCCAACACGTGGCAGAAGCAACAGCTCGGCACGGCAGTACGCTCAAGGCGCGAGCTCCTAGAGGAGGAACCAGCGGTCCGAGCTCCCAAAAAGGAGCCCAAACTCTCCCTTTGACCCCGAGCCTTACGAGGAGCGCAAAGGGCAACAACCCGAACTGGCCCGCCCCAGGGCAATTCGGGCCACACCTCTACCCGAACTCAAGACTTCACCTCGCACACCACTCCAGCACTTCGGCTCCAGGCCGCCGAACTGAACAACCATACCTGACACCAAAGGAGTCAGTATCCTGAGGCGGCGCACCTAACTGACTTAGGATCTGACACTTGACAGCCGCACTTCAACGGCCACCTGCCACCGCCACCTCCAGTCACAGAGACAGCTCCGACAAAAAGAGCAGTGGCGGTTGTCTGCCCCAGCAGAGGTAATGACACCCGAACTGGTAGAAGTGCAAAGGTAATGATACCCGACCTGACAGAAGCTTGGGAGTGAGTGCGTGAAGTGGTTATAAAAGGCTCTCTTCCACCCCCCCCCCCAAGAAGAGGTATGTGAGAACTTTGCGCCATCTGATTTATTATCTTGACTTTGAGAAGATACTAACTTGAGCTTCGAAGCACTCTCACCGGGTTCCTCCCCGGAGATACTCGCTTTCTTCCCCGTTTCAGGCACCTTCTGTTCCAGCCAGAGGCAAGATCGTTGATAGCTAAGACCGGCCGGATTGCACTCCATCAAGTTGGTCCCATCCAAGATGGGTAGGGTTCAAAAAACCAAACAACTAGAGGTGTTCAATATATGGTCTAGACCAACAAACTGCACCAAACCAAAATGAAATTGGCGATTTGGTCTGATCTGGCCTTAAAAATTATTTGGTTTAGTTCAATTTTTTGAATTCCAGAAATTAAACCATAAATTAAACTAAACTTAATTATATTTGTAATGTATATGCATGTATGTATTCATTTACATTTAGACATTTCATAATTCTTAAGTAGTTAATACATTGTTGCTTGTTTCAATTTTTATATTGTAATTAGATGTGCAAGAAACTGTTTATGTTTGAGAAATTGTGGTGCTTCTTAATATTTCAATTTGATATTTGAAATATATTATGTAGGTATGCATTGTATTTGGACTTTCTAATTGGATTAAGCCCGATAGAATGACCAAACCGTATAAGAAAACAAACCATTTGGTTTCTATATTTGGCTTGAGAATTTATCAAGCTGTATTTACCGGTTTGATCTGAGATCTTTTCAAACCGAACTAAACAGAACCATGCATGAACACACCTACAAATGACAATATAAAATGGAGAAACAAGAAAGAAATTATATAAATACAAATTTCTGTTACTCTTAGAACTCACACGTGGAAGCTGGAGCCTTATTTTAGTCCATATGATTTTTGGGAAATTATCTATAATCTCCCTTTCACTTCGGTGGAAAAAAGGACCATGCAATGCACCAAGGAGCCTTCACACTTTAGGCCCAGTTTGGGAAGAATACAAATACAATTATGTAGAGCGCAAACCATATTTATATTTGCACTCTTTTCAAACTGAGCTTTAATGAAATGCCTTCAACTTCCACGCTGTGCATAAACGCCCACATAACCAAGCAGAACTACTAAACATATCAGTGTTCCGTATGCGTGGGCCCACACTCTGAAACCAATAATGTAATGGAATGAGAACAAATTAGCTCCCACACAATAAAAAATACATGGGCTCACAACCATTCAGGAAGTGTTTGGTTTCATTGCCGTTTTTCAAGAAAACGACGCCACATTGGAGCCACATCAGATATTCTTGAAAAGGCAAAAAATGCATGCATTGATTCTCAAAAATCGGTGCCACATCAGATATTTTGACGTTTTTTGCATTCTCCAAAGCCCAAACGTTGTAAGGAATGGTCACTAATGTGATTCCAACATGACACCAATTTCTCGGAAAATGACAATGAAACCAAGTACCTCCCGACCATTGCATTGCTGTTTTTCTGAGAAAGAGCAAAGAAACCAAACATCACCTCAATCTCTCACTTAGCATTTATGGCTGACATGGGGTATTATCATTGGTTCCACATCCCACAAAACATCCATGAGCCATCACTTATTATTCACTTTCAGCTTATCCAAATTATTATGAAAGACAGGCATACTCAGGATGACAAGTAGCAAATCCGGGCTCCAATGAGATTTGTTAACAGTCGCTCAGATCGGGTACATCCAAAATGAACCTAATGTGCAGCTGTAGTCTCCTGTGCTGTGGGTAGGTGTGGACAGGAGATCCACTGCCTCCTCATAATGGTATTAAATCGGATGGTAAATAAAAGAAAGTGAATGTACTATACCTCTCATACAGTGTATTGTTCAGACATGTATATTTCAATGTATACAAAATACCCTTAAAAGAAAGTGAATTTACAAATGAGCAAAATGCCACTGACTTAAAGACGAGGGACCCCTTGAAGTCACAAGAAGATGAAGATATATCAATGTTTAGGTGGTGGTGCATTGTATGGACACTCATGATTTAGGCATGTCAATGTACTTTATGGCTTTCTTATCCTTATAAATGTGATTTGAATAAAATTGATCAACAAAAATAGATGAATGGCATTAGTTATGGAACCTTTTTTTGGGCAGGAGAGAGAGAGAGAGAGAGAGAGAGAGAGAAAAGTATATGATTTAAACCTTTAAACCGTAAGGGCATCTAAAAGGAGCTTGAATCTACTACCCACAAGGTACTGCAGATGTTTCCAATGCATGGCTATGGTGTCTTGTGGGTAGTGTGGGTAGCATTGTGGGTAGAAAATGAAGATCCGGAGTCATCTAAATGTCGGGAAGTTTTAAGTTACAGGAAGTTTTAGATAGTTTCCTCTCCTCTTTGCTGATGTGTAAGACGGATTTATATTATTATATACAAGTTTAGATCTTTTCAACTATTAGACAACTCAACATGCTTAATAAACTGATCAACAAAAAATTAATGAAACAGTATTAGTGGTGGAACATTGTTTTGGCAGGAGAGAGAGAGAGAGAGAGAGTCATGAAGTATATGATTTACAAAACCTTGCAGGGTTCCTTGGAGGAGAAAAGATTAGCTGAACTTGATAGGACCAACCATGCGTTTTGCTCCACACCAGCCGTAGATGCAAGTGACAGATTGAGTAATTGTGAGGCATATGCACTTAATGGCTGGTATGGAGCAAAAAGATTGGTCCCACAGCCCATAAAACAGCTATATCAAGTTCAGTTAATCTGCTCTCAGAGGGAAGTATCTAAACATCGGGAAGTTTTAGATGTTGTCAATAAAGTGACAAGAGGTTTTAGATAATTTTCTTTTTTCTTTGCTGATGTGTAAGATGGACTTGTATAACCCTAGAAACTAATAGAATTTTCTGCAAACCCGATCAGATTTGGATGCTCCTTGTGATGAATGACTGAAGCTGGGGCACTCTAACCTAAGAAACAAAATAAAGAATCCGAGACATACAGTGATACAGTCTACTAGAGCAGTATACAATAGAGAGCAACCCAATCCAAATTGGGCTGAACGCAATGGGAGGTTACTTGCCCTTCCCAGTCTGTTATCCCATACACACATCATATAGTATATGAGATGGCATTATATAATGGCTTAATCCAACATTTATTTCCCTATTTTTAAGGTGAGGAACATAACTGATTTGCATGCACTTTGGGAGCAAGATACTCAATAGACTAATTCAAGCCCCTCCATATTGAGATTTGAGACAAGTGTCTCACTGACCAGGGATCTCATCACTTAATCACCCAACCTAAACCAAGCCAAATGGCTTTCTGTTGACCTAATAAGAGCTGGAAATAGGACCCAATGTAATCCAATAACAGTGGTTTCTCCATGCATAATAATTTTCAAGGAAACAAGCAACCAAATATTTTTTTCTTTTTATGGAAAATAGATAATAATAATATAGGAAAAAGAAAAAAAAAAGAATGTTGCCTGTGTGTGAAAGTGAAGCTGAAGCACAGAGATAACCAATCTTCCATCAACATGTAGCTTATCATGACCACTGGATTTTCCAACATGTTGAGGATCAAATGAGGGCCAATGGCTACTCATCCATCATTTTCCTCCCTACAAAGTTATCTAAAAGCATTGAAAACATGCAGTTATATTACTTGAAAAGTTTATTCTTGACCAAGAAAGTTATTAAAAAGACCTAAAAGAACTATTGAAACAAGTAATCCAACCTTCAGGGTAGGTTCTTTTAAAAATGATATGTTTGCATTATTTGCATAAAAAATAAAAAGCTAATCACAGAATAAAAGAAGTGAATTAAGAGAAAGTTGAATTGTATTTTGACCACCCCCTAAAACTAAGGCAAACATTTTTGCAATACAATACTTGGTCGTGGATACCATCCATTCAACCAATGAATCTGCATTTTGTAGGAATACCATGTGATTAAGTATGGTGGAGACCCAAGACATACAGTATTACATGATGGTCAATGAAATTCATTGGTGTGAACTGCCCAAATTATAATTTAAGCAAAATAGAGACTATTTTCTTCCGGTTGGTGAGATAGGTTTTCTTTTTTTTTTTTGATGAATGGTTGGTGAGATGGGTTTCAACAGCAATCTTTTCTTTTTACTACAGATTGTAAATCAAAAAATCAGACCAGAAAGTTCGGTCAGGGAAGTGTACCCATTTCATTTGACACTCTGATTGCCACCTTACTGAATGCCTTTGGGATGCATAAGAGATAGATATTGAGCAACTGAGATTCCATATGAATCTCTTGGAACTAACCTGCTTAAAATAAACATAGATGCATGCATCTGACAAAGCATAGATCATAGAGGAAGCACATTTCTCTTAACTGCCGGGTAGTTCATACATCTCTGAGACTGCTTCCAGCAATTTGTCATTCTCATACTCAGATTGGGACACTGGAATGTATTTGATTTCACTCCTTGTAAGGACTTCTAGGCCTTATTCTCAATCAGGCTTGTATATTTTCTTGTCATTCTCCATCCATAGCCCAACATTAACTAATGTAACATTGATCTACATGGACTAGCTACCATTTTGTCAATCCCCAGAATTCCATCTTTTGCTTGGATGACACAAAGGTTCAATTTGGCTGAAGGCAACGTTCAGATGAGGACTCTAGTTCCAATTCAACATCTCCACATGCACTAAGAACTGTGGTAAGGATGTAGTCATCCACCTTAATTCCTTCTGCTTGCATCCGATACATGAGCTTTAGAGCCTCTCGGCAAAGCCCATTTCTTGCATACCCTACAATCATTGCCTTCCAGGACACCGAATTCCGTTCAGGCATGCTATCAAAAACTTTAATTGCCTCAGAAACACACCCACATTTTGCATACATATCAATTAAAGCACTGCCCACAAACACATTAGACAAAGAGCAAGTCTTGTTAACAGATGAGTGAATCCATTTACCTTGCAAAAGAGCTTTTACATTGGCACATGCTTTTAAAGCTGATGAATAAGTAAATGGGTTTGGCACAACACCTTCGCACAGCATTTCTTTCAAGAACTCCAGAGCCTCTAAACCATATCCAAGATGTGCATAACCAGAGATTATTGCAGTCCATGAGACAACACCCCTAAAAGGCATGGATTGAAGAACTTTGGAAGCATAAATGAACTCTGCACATTTGCAGTAGAACCAGACAAGGGTGCTCCCTACATAGATATTGTTTTGGATGGAATTCTTCAAGACCTGAGTATGAACTTCCTTTCCAGTGGTTAAGGCCCCAATTGAGCCACAAGCCCTAAGGATGCCGACAATGGTCAACTTATTTGCATATATATTTCGCCTCTTCATTACTCGAAAAAGGCTTATGGCCTCTTCACCAAGTCCATTTTGTGCATAGCCTGCTATCATGGAAGTCCATGTGACAGTATTTCTCTTCCTCATTCTATCGAACACTTTTTTAGATGCTAAAACTTCCCCACATTTTGCATACATGCCAACTAGAGAAGTCCCTACAAAAACGTCATCCTTGAACATACTCTTAACTAAAGCACCATGTAGTTGTCTCCCAAAACTTAGATCCTCCACTTCACTACATGCCTTCAGAACACTACACACTGTATACTCATTTGGAATAAAACCCTCAGATTGCATTTTTGCAAACAAATGAAAAGCCTCTTCTTCATGACCATGTTGTGCACAAGCTGTTATGATTGTGGTCCAACAAACTACATCGTGCTCTAACATTCGATCAAATGCTTGAAATGCAGAAGATAGATCACAGCATTGGGCATAGAAGTGAACAACGGCACTATCAACAATCAAGTTACTCCAATTCCCTTTTAGAATGCAAGCATGAATTTGTCTTCCAAGCTCAAAATTTGATCTCCTACTGCATAGGTTCAATATACACACAAATGTTTTACTGTTAGCTTGTACGCCACTTTCAACCAACTCGCTGAATAACCGTGAAGCTTCTTCGTCGAACCCAGCTCTCAAATAACCATTAAGAATCGCAGTCCATGAAACAACATTTCTTTCCATCATTCTGTCGAACACCTTACGAGCCTCCAATAATTTACCAACTCTCGCATAGCTAGAAATCAAATTATTATCTACAAACGTCACAGGAGCCCCTAAAAATTTTACAACGATTGCATGTAATCTTCTAATTTCTTTAACAGTACAAGACGACTGAATCAAGGAAGCAAGTACGCCAAGATCCCTCGACACAGAATCAGATAAATCGGCGTCTGGGTTTTGTGCGGAATGGGAAACATGGCAGGTTTTCTGTAATCTGTTCGAAAACAAGCGATCTTTACAAGAAAAACAAAGATACTTTGTGAGATTCTTGTACTTCTTCTGGTTTATCCCAACTTGCTTGCTCCCTTTTGACGATTGGGATGGTTGAGGAAGAAACAAACAGGGTGGTTGAAATTGAGGAATGTACAAGAAGGAGGGCGAAAGCATTGCAGGGATTAGCCGTTTTCGCGGGAACACAGACGGCTTGAATCTACTGATCCCTGTTCTCACAACCAGTGGTCGTCTGCCTTGTGATATGGTGCTTAACCAGCGTATCAAAGCTTAAAAGAGAATTTTTTTTCACAATTAAGGGATCCTTCATATAAAAAGTGCGGATTTTTGTCGTCAGATTGGAATTTTCTGAACAACATACCCCACCTTGGATTGATAAGGAAGATTTTCATTTTGCTTCTTGCCACGTGTCAAGTGGAAGAAAATCATGATTTGCTGTAATATTGTTGCTAATATATTTACTATTTATTCCCCGAAAGCCCTGCCTCATGCGGGGAGCCCTCTTTGAATCATCACCAAAATCCTAGTTCCTAAATCCTAACTAGTATTCCTGAAGTTCCGTCCAGGTCGAAATTTCTAATACCAGATATATTTCTTGTACGAGTTTTCGTCCATGGAGATTGCTTCTGCGACTATTCAAACATCACGTCTACTCCCAAACCGTTGGTATCCAGTTAGAGGTTCTATCTGTTCACGAGACTTCTCTGTTTCTTTGAGCTTCAAGAGAAATTCAAGTCTAGCTTCTCCATTCTCCTGCGGAAACAAAGGTCAGGAGCTCTACCACTTCTGAGGTTTTGATTTGATCGAGTATTTAGGGCTTTGCTAGGTTAAGCTTTAGAAAAAATCATTTAGTTCTCAGTTTCTGCTTCTTTTTTTATATTTTCTACATTTGCTGTTGAAGTTTTTGTAAGATTAACTTTTACATATTCACTCGTTTTTTTAGAAAGAAAGTAGGAAGGTGTCTGATTGAATACACAAAAACAACAGTCTTTTGCCTAACTAGACATGTAATTGTATGTAACTGTGCTTTTGACGACTGAAAATAAAAGGAGAGATTAAGAGAAGAATGCTAACCACAGTTTTGGTTATATGATTAAAAGAGCGGATTTTGTAGGAAAAAAGGAGTTTGTTGGATAATTTCAGTTCTACATATTCAATTTATCCACAGAATTTGGCAATAATATAAAGGATAGGCTAATTACATTGTCTCCTTTCATTTCGGACGAATACATATGAGAAAAGTTTTATGTGAACGAGTAGTAGTAGCTTTGATAGGTTGGTCAAATATTTTATATTCGATTTTCAAGTCATATGAGTGTTTTCATATTTCTGTCATTCAAGGGTTCTACCTTAAGTGTAAATGCTTCTTGTTTCTTGAATGAAAAAATGTTCCTTTAAGTAAGATTTGTCTGCTAATTTTAGAAATCTCACAAACATTATCTCACACTTTTAGGTTTTCAGGTATTCAGTTCTGTATGGACTTGTTTGATGCAACCATGCTATATTAATGATTTGTACTTGTGATAAATCATAACCTCTTGTCTGTGTTTCACTGATTCAACTGATGCTTTTCAGGGTTTCATTTATCCCTTCAACCAATTCGGCCACAACAATTTTCTCTCAAAGCCATTGCTGGTGATACAGCAGCAGTACCAAATGATTGTGCTAGGGAGGAACCATCATTCTCCCAATCATCCAGCAATATGGATATTCATGAGGAAAGCACAGAAGAAAATAGTGAACTTGTTGATGGGCAAGACAAGTCAGAGTTAGACAATGCTAAAATGATCAGAGTTTGTGACAAGTTAATTGAGGTTTTCATGGTTGACAAACCTACAACAACTGATTGGAGAAGGTTGCTAGCTTTCAGCAAGGAATGGAGCAATATCCGCCCACATTTCTTTGGTCACTACCAGGAGCGAGCAGATAATGAGAGTGATCCTATGATGAAACACAAGCTACTTCGACTTGGAAGGAAGCTGAAGGAGGTAGGTTTCAACACTCATTGGCCATGGATTATTTATTCCATGTAAGCTAATGCTTTCTGCATTTGGCATGCTTGGTTTGATTGATGATAATCTACAAGTATCAACAAGCTTTTTTGTTTTATGGGGGGATTTATTTTTGGAGTGCGTTATCATTCACCATTTGATGAATCTTCTGGGGCAATATGTTCCTTTTTGGGATGCTTTTGAGCTGTTATTTCTCAGAAACTGTTTCCTGTGCAAGTATTCCCTGAATATCAAAGAGTATCTGATTGATCATATGGTTCTACTTTAGTAGTTTCCAAAAGGAAATTAGTACATCAACCATTTCATGAAATCCATATAGAGTTTCTCTTTTTCAGATTGATGAAGATGTGCAAAGACATAATGAGCTTCTTGAAATAATCAGGGGAGCACCATCTGAGATTAGTGCAGTTGTTGCCAGGCGGCGTAAAGATTTTACCAAGGAATTCTTTGTCCATCTTCACACAGTAGCAGAATCCTATTATGATAATCCAACAGAGCAAAATGGTGAGCCTTTTAGGTCATTTGAATATGTAGCTCATTTTTTAGCACCTGATTATCTACTTTGGGTGGATATCAAATTTGGACAGAATGTTTGTGTTTAATTATGTTTTCCATTTGAGTAAATTTTGTGATTCATATTTGATTTTTATCAAATAGCATTGTGACTTCTTGATGATGTTACATCTGTCATAAAATTCTATACCTATCCATGGTGTGGGAAGAATTGCAAAGCTGAATATATATCGTTTTGTTTTTGTTTGAAAAGCTTTGGCCAAGCTCGGGAATACATGCATAGCTGCAGTACAGGCTTATGATACTGCATCTGAAAGTATTGAAGCATTGAATGCTGCTGAGCTGAAGTTCCATGATATAATCAATTCACCTTCTCTAGATGCTGCTTGCAGAAAGATAGACAATTTGGCTGAGAAGAATCAACTTGATTCTGCATTGGTGCTGATGATCACCAAAGCTTGGTCAGCAGCCAAGGAATCAAACATGATGAAAGATGAGGTACAATGATAATTAGCTTCAGAAGGAATCAATTTTCTTCCTTAACATTTTTCTACTTTCTTGCCTAAGGTAATAACTGATATAGTGTTCACAAGTTGCAGTATACATATAACTTGTCTTTTTCTTAGTTCTTGGTAAGTTGTTAATTTTTTTTCATTAGTAAAACTTTGATTATATTAATTGAATGAGAAAAGATAATACAATTTTGATTTGACGATCATGATATCATCCCTACAATCAATACTGTGTTACAAAGATGCCCAAAACAATGGATTGTGCTTCACAAATAATAAATAGGTCTTGTCAAGGACCAATGCGACCTGGCTGAAACATTCCAACCTTCATATAAGGTTGGCTTGGCTGATTTGAACTTTGAATTGGTTTGACTGGGGAGATCACAACTATACATGATTTGCTTTCATTAAGTTAATAGGAACCATTTAATGGTTTTCTTTCTTATTTAAATTTCTATATCAATGATCCAATTATGAATATATCTTGAATAGGTTGACAATCTTAGCTCAAGCCAAACTCGTTGTTTGCAACCTCTTTATATCCTAACCCTTTTTTTAATTCTCACTTCAAGTATTCAATAGTATACCCGATATTGTTTATATTCTTGATAATTGGTTCAATTCTCTCCTCTATTCTTATATCTGGATTTGTTCTCCACTATTCTTTCTCATTCATCCTGTATTGCCTTAACCCTGAATCTTCTTTCTTTTTTTCCTTATAAGTAACCTACAAATTTATCAATAAAGTGGAAATTGAGGAAAAAATTAAGACAGGCCAAAGGGTGAAGTACCATGTCTTCCTCTCTCCTATGAGTGCCCATCTTCGCATCAAACAGAATTTGTATTGCCTAAATTATGCTAAAGTCTCTTGGCCATCAAAAAAGGGGAGCTCTAAATAGAAATGGGCATGTATGTAGTTATATACCTACCTGATTATACATGTTTATAGCTGATTCACACCCTTGCAAGGGGATACCAGATGAAACAATCATCACAAAGGGATCAGTCTTTAGCTGATGTTTCTCAACTACAAGATCTCCTAGACCAAAATTCTTGGAATTGTTTGATCTGAGCTGCCAATTTGTTCCATTTCTTTGGACCAGATAAAAGATTATGTCAAGAGATTAAAATTCATGTTAATTGATGGCTATTATCGACTGATTGATCAATTCATTATAAGTATGACCTCCTGGATGGTGCTGATAGCCTGATACATATTGGGTCCCAAACCTTTTGAGCATGTCCATGTGTTAGCAAGACTGGAGCATATCTTTCTCTAGGTTCCCATACTTACACAAGATTCTTCTTTTTTTTTTTTTTTGATGAATACTTACACAAGATTCTTCTTTGATCATTAGATGAAAACCTTATTGATAGTCAATGTGTATGATGCACAATTTCATGGGTCCTTGCATGAGAAGTGAACACATTAAGAGAGAAAATATTCCCTGACAATAGATGATGGGTGGGGATAGGGAGACCTGAAGAATCCTAACATCCCCATCCCCCATAAGAGAGACTAGCATAAACCATCCCCAATAAATTGCTCAACATAAGATAGGCCTTATCACCCCTCCCCTGAATCATATGTTCATTTTGGAAGCCAGGAGTCTCAAGCTCCAATAGCCTTCTTGCATTTATCGTTAACCACCTCAAACCCCCCAACTCCCATGAAAAAAGGAAAACTTAAATGCCACTGAAATCCTTGTTCTAATCTTTTACTTATTTTATTTTTTAAGGAAACAGTAACTTTCATTGATAAGATTAAAAAAGTATATCTGTCACCACTCAAAGGATGGCTAGAGAACCCAACAACATAAACAATCCTACAAGCATGCCCAAAACAAAGCTTCCCTATTTACTCTTTGCTTAGCTAAAGCATCAACCATTCCATTTGCTGGTCTTCTTGCCCATTTAAACTGCACTCTTAACTCCCTTGCTAAGTTCAAAATTTTTCCCTTAGTGGTTGCCTGAAAGACCACATACCCAAACTTCAATCCAATTAAGAACATTAGTACAAATCTCCTTAGCAAAGTCATAGCCATGATGATTTCACCATGTTATTCTAAATTAACCACCTATTTGTGAAGGAGTTATGTTCCCAGTTGCACAATTGTCAAATTTTAGATTCATAGCTCCCTGTTGTACATGCCAGCCAGGAGGGCCCAGTTGGTGTGCACTCCTGGATTCTTTTCTATCATGTATTTCCTTTACGAGTCTCTCATGGTCAGGACCAACATTGGGTAATGGCCCTTTTTCTTCATCCTTTTCATGTACAATACTTTTTCTATATTTAATACAATACATATCAGTTACTCCCAAATATAAGAAGGAAGAAAAAGAAATGAGAATTCAAACTGATCATCAGAATTGTTTTTTTTTTCATTTGAATATCTGTACAAGTTCTACTACGATTTATAATTTTTGTTCCATTTCAGGTGAAAGATATATTGTACCACTTGTACATGACTGCAAGAGGTAACCTTCAAAGGCTCATGCCAAAAGAGATTAGGATACTCAAGTATCTTCTCACAATTAAGGATCCAGAGGAGCAGCTATGTGCTTTAAAAGATGCATTTACCCCTGGAGATGAACTTGAAGGAAAGGATGTAGACTGCCTATACACGTATGTTTCAAGAAACAATACCTCTGCTGCCCTAGTTATCTTTAATTAGAATTAAAAAAAAAAAAAAAACAGCAAAAGAAAAGCAAAGTCCACTTCTCTTAGATTGTCAGACATTAGCCAATGGCAATATATACGTACATATGCAGGGATTTGAGGTCCCCCTGTTGCTGGAATCATAGGTTTTCATGAAGGATCATCCAATTGTGTCATTTGTTTTTGCCATACAATGTGGATACTTGATGGTGCTCCAGCTTCCTTGCATGTGCATAATTTGAACCATAGTTCTGCTAGTGATAAAGCATTTGTTTCGACCAAGAGGATATCATTTTAGGTTTTCCTGCAGTTTTCCTTTCTTTTCTTTTTTCCCTTTTCATAAATTTTCTGCTTTTTTTAATTACTTTTTTCCCCTCTTGTCTGATACTGTCATTTTTTCCTTCTGGTTCTGGCTATGTTTGTCTTGTGATGTATTGAGCTTCTGTACTTTCATAGGACGCCAGAGAAGCTGTATACATGGATTAGTACTGTTATGGATGCCTTCCATTTCAGCAGAGAAGGCACTCTTGTTCGGGAAGCTAGGGACTTGATGAACCCAAAAATTATTGAAAGATTAGAGGAACTGAAGGTGCTAGTCCAGAAGAACTTCATGTGAGACAACTTCACTTATCTCTCACAGTGGATTTATTTAGGAAAGTTCAACCTTAGACTCTCAACCCACAAGTACGATATTGAAATTCATAAATTTCAACCCAAATTTATGGTCCTCACCTTGCAAATGTATTTCTTGATTCCGAGGCATCATTAAAACCCACTGACTTCATTTGGAAGCCTTAACCTTCTTTCTGAGTTGATTTGAGTGAAGAATCCCCACAAATTTTCTATGGTAGGAGTAGGACTGTCTCCTTTCTGGGGGGAGATATCTGATGCAAATTATATGATATTTTGAATTTATTACATGGAAATTTATTCTCTTACTGATCGTGGACTCTTGGTGTCAAACTTTTCTGTTTTTTTTTAACTTTTAGTCAGCTGATTTGTGACGCAAAAGATCTGTGTGTGCACTCATATGCTCATGCCACTCCTTGAACCATGAAATAGTAGGCAGGCATATTTACAATTTCAGGAGCTTTAAGAGTAAATTAATTGTCAGATTTCAATGTTCTGAATATCCTTTCATTACCGATCCTCTTTTTTCTTAGACCATTCTTGTTGAAATTTGTGAATATAAGCCCTATTTTCACGTCTATATGCTATCTATTGATTGCATCAATCCCAACACCCAGCTGACAGTTCTAGCAAGAACCAAAAGACACTAGCTTTGATTTCAAGTTTCCTAGACTACTCGATCCACACATCTCACCTTATTTGAAACCTTGATATGAAACCCTGTCAACATCCGTTCGAAATAGCCTATTTGAGCCCTTATAGTTATTTGGACTCATTCTATATGTTAGTTAAACCTTGTTCTAAACATTTTTCTTCCCTGAAACTCTCTGAGGTCTGAGCTATGTGATCTTTTTTACATTTCGTTGTTTTAATGCAAATCTACTGGGATGAAGAGAAACACAGAAAATTTGTAATTTGTAATAGCCAACAACTGTGAAATGGTATACAGACAGGCCTCCGTTCTAAATTGATTGCAGATGGTTGGGGCACAAAACCATAACATTGTTCAATTGAGATGCGGAAATGAAGATGAATAGTAGCCTTGCTCCAGTTCCCCACTCAGGTCTAGTTAGGAGGAATCGAATGGACCAGCTCCCTGGATGAGCCATGATACTGATACAGGTTCAGGTTCCTTTTGCTTGTACCTGATCGACGTACGTCAGAGAACTGTGCCTGTCCATTGAAATTGAAATTCCATTGTCACAGTCCTGGTGATCTAAACACAACTGTGTTGGATCCTCATCGTGAATTCGTCATCATCATCATCATCCATGTGTTATCCCCAATTAGGTCAACTGCTTGAAACCCTTGTCCAACTATACAGGGTTTTTGCCAATCAACTTTATTTAAATGTGCTTAAATCATTTCTTATAATTCTAATACCTCAAGTTCTAGTTAGGATTGGCAACAGGGCAGGTTCAAGATGGGGATCATAATTTCCATCATCGATCCCAATTTTAAAATAAAGGTCCGTTTGATTCATAGTCGGAATTGGAATCAGAATCAAAATCCTCCGGAATTAGAATCGGAATGGTCCGTTCCCATAGTCTTTTTGGTTTAGACAGGAATTGGAATGAGAATTAAAATCAGTAGGAATGGGATTTCACTCCCAAGGGAGGGGCAAGGAATGGCCATTCCCTTATATGGGGGAATGCCATTCCAGCAGGAATGGGAATGAAATTCCAATTCCACCCAATCAAACAGTTAGAATGGGAATAGCCCATTCCGATTCCGATTCCATAGCCCTATTCTTGCAAATCGAACGCTAAATTTCTATTCCCTAACATAGATCCTCACCAAGAATAAAAATTATCCTTTATCCCCAATTCCCAACAAAGACAGGTTCAAATTGGGATCATTTGCCAACAAAACAAGTTCCAACACCCTACCAACTTGGTCTAACATTATACATCTCGTTATAAAACTGGGGCGTAACCCACTATGTATAAGATGTCAGTGTCAGATGTTAGTAGGTATTGGACCTAAAATCCCCAAAAATTTTTAAAATATAAATACTATTTGTATGTGGAGATTTCATTCCCCATCCCTGCTTGAGTATCCTATTAATCGGGATCTCCGTCCCTGCCCCATTAAACAATATCCATCCCCAATCCGATGGGAGAGGTTGGGTACTAGAGGGGATGGGAAAACTGACATCCCTATTCTAAACCATTCAGTTCTAATCCGTTCAAATGTGTAATAAATAAAATACTTTTTGGCAAATCTTTGTAAAAAAACTTTTAGGATTTTGTATTTAAAGACAAAAAAAAGATATATTCAGTTTTTAGGGTTTTGTCTTTTAAAGACAAAAACCATTTGATAAATGATTTGATTTATCAGATATTTAAAAACATATTCAAAAGAAGCTATATATCAAATAAAAACACCATAAAACTTCATTTGAAGCTACTTGAACAAAAAAAAAAAAAAAAAGACTAATTTTCCATCTTTCAATAACACTTGCCGAAACTCCGCCTTTTATTCTAATCGGCATAATTAGTGGTTTTCTATGCACGTGCCGAACCACTTAAGTGGATTGAGGAACGAGTAAAGTGAAAAAAGCGGATATTGATTAGGGTCGCGGAGCACATGAATTTGCCCCAGAACCACTCAATTTTAGCCATCCATTCCTAACTTGGAACTTTGCAACACCGAAAACCCAAGTCACCAATAAGGGGAATTTTTGGCATATAAGTTAATGACAGTCAATTATGTAGATTCCTTGACGCGGGTTCCATCGTTAGACATCACAACCCAAATATCTATGCATATGCAATATGTAAGCCAATTCCCACTTCGGCTAATGTTTTGGGCCCATAAACCTCTGAATTGCCGCTGGCTAAACCCCGAGTCCAAAAATCTGAACCCCATGAATTCTGAAATCTGAAGGGAAAAGCGTGTAACAAATTGGATTGGATTTATCATCTATATTATAGGCCTTAAGAAACTATAGGTTTTATGTACAGAAACTACAGAAAAATAGAACTTACAAAGGACCAAATAAAAACATCCGATCAATTGTATAACCGTGGCAATGAACTAGGAACGACTCCCAATTCCCAAAGTCATCAATCAAGCTGAGATGAGACCATCAATTGCAGCAAGTCCCAAATCGCTTTTGGGCTCCAGAACCCTCTTCACCAGATGAAACTTGTCTTCTGCAGCTTTCCTAACCCAAGAGAAGCCATCCCCATCCATCCTGCGTGCCAGGACCGAGACATAAGAAACCAAATGGACCTCCTCCGCCTTGGCTCTCCTCATCCTCCTCTCGTACTCCTCTGCAACCAGAATCGCGATATCCGCCATTTTTCCCTTTCCTTCGCTTCTTCGTCGAACGCTCGAAACCCAAAACAATTTACAATCGTTGGTGTGGTCGCTTACCGAATAATCGTCCACGTCTGGGCATTTTATACCAGCAACTGGGTTGTGGGTTGTGATGATGGGTCGGAATGTGGTTGGATTCGTAGTCATCGTTCATCCCTGCATGTGGGGCGGTTACTGTTTTGGATAAGATCAACTTTTATTTTATGGTTTCATACAATTATACCTTCTCTTCTTTTCCCCCTTTTCCAAGTTTTTTAATGGTTTTATATTTTTTTTTAATCTAATTACTGCGGATTCTAGTGGAAAATCTAGGCTGTTTGGGATCCGAGGAAATACATGATAGAGTCACTACAAGAAGATTGATGAGATCAATAGATCTTATTGCTTACACCGTTGAATTGAAATGGTAAAATAAAGCAATAAATAATAATAATGGTTATTTATTAGAACAATTCCTATAATTTCTCAGATTTATTTGAACTTATTCTATAATTTTTATTTTATTAAGACAACTCATATAATATGCAATAAATTTATTTGATCCATCTTTACTATTAACATTATGTTTGGTTTGAAGGAAAAAATAGGGAGTAAAGGTTTCCCTACATTTTCTTTCCTTTCCGTATTTTTTCCTTTAAATCAAACACAGTTTAAGTGTATATATTTCCATTTGAAAATAATAACATGATCGCCTAAATTGATTTAAAAATGCTAGAGGGCTGAATCCATAATTTTTTTATTTTAAAAATATCCTTAACATTTCGCAGAAAAAACAAAACTAATCAAAAAGAATTAAAGATCCAAATAAAGTGATTATTTGTATTTTATTAAGGGTAAAAATAGTATTTTTAATTTTAATTTTTTATTAAAATTATTCAAATAAACATTAGGATCAAAATTGTTATTTTCTGTGAAGATATATTAAATAGCTCAAATGCAAATTAAAGGATTATAATTAGAGTGTTTTAGTAAATTCATGAAATTGTAGGGTATTTTGATAAATAACCCTATACACGTACATTATGCATTTATATAGATTTGATGGGTAGAGTAGGTGGGTCGTGATCACCGTCCATTAATACTGATCATTGACCACGCTGACTGGTCAGCCAACGCGTTTCCCACCTAGAACTAGAAGTAGATAACTAAATCAAGTTTGATTCGTGTCATTGAAGAAAAAGATTCAGATTCAGCGGTGAGTGACCATCTACGAGGCTACAGGCTACGACCAGGTCATGGACTCATGGGCCAATGGCTGACGACCGACCGACTTCTTGGTCAGCACCCAAAAAATTTAAAAAACAATTGAACAACGGGTGGATTGGAATCTTCTTGAACTTTCTCGGAAGCGTTTGATAGAGTGCTTTCTTACTCCCCTTAATAAGTATTAAGTATTACATCATGGTGATGGTGGTTGAGATTCAAAATATTTTAATCAAAGCTACCAATCGGACAATTTAGGGAGCACCGAGCCGTCGTCATGATTAAAAGAGAGGGCGTCAAGTTGTAGCCACATTGTAGCAAATCTCATAGAGTATGTATCCAGAATAGTTTTAGGATTCGTTTGGTTCGCAAGAATAAGGGTTTGTAATTGGAATCCAATGGTCCAACCATTTGGTTGGGTAGAATTGAAATGGCATTTTCTCATTTTAAGAAATGGTCATTCCTATTCCAGCCATTCTAATTTTGTTTTTGATTCCCGTCAAACTGAATGAACAAGAAAATGGGTGATCCTCGGGCCGGGCTTTGCACTTATGATAAGGGTTATAACCTAGGCCAGAGTCCAGCCCAGTCCGGGGTTTTAGGCCTGGAATATAAGACCAAGCCCAGGTCTACATGGCCTCAATTGAGTCGGGCCTATGTCTTTAATATATAAAATATTACACATATATAATATTTTATATTAAATGACATATATAATATGCATGTAAACTTATTTTATACACTATAATATAAATTATACATATTATATTATAATATTTATATATAATATATAATATAATATAATATAAAATAAAATAAAATAATATGTATAAATATATATTATATATAAAATGTGTGTTTAGATATATGTAGGCCGAGTTAGGCCTAGGCCAGGCTTGAAGTATTAGACACAAACTCGACTCCCTAGGCAGGAAGAAGACTATTAGAAAGTTTTTCCATTTGAATTTTAATATTGACCACAAACCAAACGGATCTTTAATCATGAACATCCAGACCGAGCTACCTATAAACAGTGCTCCGAACATCATATATTAATACCACCTGTCCACCACATTTGAGAGTTTTTGATGTAACATTACGTGTCAATATCAAACACATGGGAAGAGAGTGACCCACCTCCACCTCCGTTTATCACGTCGTGGTCATGGGCCAGTGTGGTAGTGCCGGAACAGGATCTACTCCTCACACAGGGGCGCCTCACAAGCACATCCACCCTGTATTAGGAACATCTCCCGTGAATAATTACTTATAAGTACGGGAGATGTTCCCAATGCATGGTAGGATGTGCTTGTGAGGAGATTATTTTCATTTCAGTGTGATAATGCGACTGCATCCTTAATCCATCATCATCGATAACAAATTTCTATTCTTAACTTAACTAGTAAATACGCATGTGCATTTTATGTGGCAATCTCAAATAATAATGATAATCTCAATATTTTTTCAAAACCTATTTAAAAATATAAATAATCAAAGAATGGTGTGTTCATGGATTTAAATTTTGTATTTCATTTTTATTGTCAATAAAAATACTTCTTATTTATCATATTTATTTTTGTTTAATACGATAAATATATAATATTAGAGATGTGTATATTTTTTAATATTTTTATTGTATCTATTTTTTAGTACTTAATATATAATTATGGCATCATGTATTGACCTATTTTACTTTAAAAAAGTGTATTATTTTTGGACAACTTTAAATTTTCTTTTCATTTTCATAATTAATTCTAAAAATAATTATTGTTTATCACACTTTTATTTGTTTTATATGATAAATTGATAAATAATTCAAAGATATCACATATTTTTTATTTTTAATTTCTTTTCCTACATCGTACTTGTTCTACCTAACATATGCCCACAATATTCATAGCATTTTTGGTCTCTAGATACTCCATAGTATCATTTATATTTGCTACTTCATAATAGTTTGTTTGGTTTAAATAGTGGAATGTCTTTAGGTCTCCAAGGGGTGGAGCCATGAATTTTTTATTAGGGGGGCCAAAACTTATGGATAGCCCATAGGGGGTCAACCATTGGATAGGAAGTTGGGGGAGGGAGGAAACTTACATGGAAAAATGTATTATGTGTGGGGATTTATGGACCATAAGGGGGCCATCCGGCAATGCTTCCCCTGGGTCCTCCCTTGGCCCCTAGCCCCAAAATTCCACTGCAAGTCTACAATGACCAACCTTGAAAGCACCAAAATTCCATTCCAACGGCCCTGATTTAGAAAACCTAGATTAATCATTTTTCTTTTATATTAGAACCATCCACTTGACTCATCACCTTAATCCATGCCTATCCACCAAATTTCATTATAAAACTCCCCCGTTTGACCCATCGTAAAACTCCTCACCTGAATCCGTGCCTATCCACTTGACTCCTCACATTAATCATTATTAATGATTATTAACAATAATAATGATATTGGAAACAATTAATCATTACTATAATTAATCAATTAATGATAGTAATGAGTATAATAATGATAATAACGATTAATAATAATAAATATTAATGATAGCAATGATTAATAACAATAAATAATTATTAATGATAGTAATGATAGTAAATTTGATTATTATTATTAGTAACAATAATAATAATAGTATAATAACAATAACATTGTTACTATCATTACTATCAATAATAAATATAAATAACAATAAATAATTACTATTGTTAATATTTATCATTATATAATGATTATTATTAACTAATGATAGTTAATAATTATTGTTAACTATCATTAATAATTACTATTATTAAAATAAATAAATTTAAAAGAATCTAAAAAGTAGAAAAATAATTATAGCATATACATACATACATATATACATACATACATACATACATACATACATACATACATATATATATATATATATATGTTAAAACAAAGTGGTCAAGAAAGTATAATTAGTAACAATAATAACGATAATGATAATTAGTAACAATAATCATTATTGTAATTAAAATGATTATATAATAATAATGATATAATCAATAATAATAATAATTGTTTATTGATTATTGTTAAGATAATAATGATAAATCATTAATAATGATATTAATCATTATTAATTAAATAATGATTATATAATTTAATAATAATTATAATAATATTTATTATAATTAATCATTATTATAAATGATTATAATGATTTAATAATAATCATTATAATCATTATCAATAAGTATAATAATGATTAATAATTTAATGTCAAGTAATTATAATTAATACTATTATTATTTTCCAATAAATACTTCATTTAGTGAAAGTTAAGTTATAAAACTTTCAATTATTCGATATTATTAAATTTAAAGAATTACAAAAACAAATATTATTTTATGAATTAACTAAAAATCATAATTATAACAAATTAATTACTTAATAAAAATAAAAATAATAATAATAGTAGTAGTAATAGTAGTAGTAGTAATAATAATAATAATAATAATAATAATACTTTAATATTTATTAATTACCATTTAGAATTAATAATGAGCAATATTGTTAGTAATAAATTATCAGTAATTAAGTATTAGTAGCAATTATTATAAGAAATTATTTTTCTGAATTAATAATGAGCAATATTATCCCTAATTAATTATTATCAGCAATTAAGCAATAGTAGTAATTATTATAAGAAATTATTTTCAGTAATTAATTATTATCAACAAGTAATTATTATTAGTAATTAATAGCTGGAATTAATTAATTAGAAATAGTTAATAGTAATTATTATTAGTACTCAATAATTGGAATTAATTAATTAGTTTAGTAGTTAACAATAATTAATAACATTGTTTCCTTTTTGTTATGAAATGATTGAAAGTGGGAGATTCCCACTTCTCACAACTCAAGCATGGTGGTGGGCTCCATTCTTCATGTTAGTGGACTCTTTTCTTAAACTACCACTAATCAAAATTTGGCACATGTCTAGTGGGCTATATTTCTGAACTACCACAAATCAGAATTTGACACATGTCCATTTTGTTTAAATCTTTGGAATGACAATATAGATGGGCCATATGTCTAATTGTAGGGGGCTTTGGCCTAAAATCATTAATAATAATCATTAACAATATTACTATAATAATTATCACTATTATTATTATTAATGATTATTATATGATTATTGTATGATTATTAATGATAGTAATGATTATTAACATTTATCATAATGATTATTATTGTTATTATAATTACACGATGCTAGTTATGTAATAATTGTTATTAATAATGATATAATAACAATAAATATAATTGTTACTCATTATATTAACAATTATTATTGATTATTATAATAATAATTGTTAATTGGTTAATAATAACAATTAATATTATTGTAATTATAATGATTATTAACAATCATTAATAACTGTTATTATAATCATTAATGATATCAATAATAATTATTGATATTGATCCTCATTAATGTTGGAATGATAATTACTATGTTGTTAATCATTAATGATCCTCATTATAACAATAATTATTATTATTAATGATAAAAATAATCATTATATTGATCCTTATTATTGTTATTATATCATTAATGATTATTGTTATCATTATAATTTATATAATTTATTAATGTATTATATAATGATAATTTAATTACATATCATGATATAATCATATAATCAAATTATTATCATTAATAGCAATTAATCATTATAATTATTATCATTGGATATAATTTATTATTGTATGATTATTAATAATAATCATTATAATAACATAATTAATAATGATATCAATAACAATTATTGACATTGATCCTCATTAATTTTAGAATGATAATTACTATGTTAATCATTATTGACAGTAATGATAGTAACAACAATATTATTGTTACTATTGTAATTATCATTATAATAATGATATATGTAATTTCTATTATTATAATTATTACTAAAAATTACTATCGTTAGTAATAGTAATTAATATTATTAATCAATATATCATTATTATCATATTGGTAATAATTATATTAATATTAATGATAATAACCACTATTATATTAATGATAATTACTATCATTATTACAATGATAATGTTAATTATAATTATCATTAACTTACATTAGTAATAATAACAATCTATATATAATTGTTATCGATATCATTCCAATGTGTAATGTAATGCATGTTGTCTTGTAGATCTCCCGTCACGCATCGTAGATTTGTCGTCGCTGCAATTGGGATTTGTCTCTTCGTTTCTGCTACCGTCACCTTGCATGCTCCGTATTCATAATGATTTCTCTTGGGCGAATGATTTATTCTCTTTTTCTTGGATTGTGTCTCTTCGTTTTTGCTACCGTCGCCTTGCATGCTCACCATCCATAATGATTTGTTCTCTAATGAAGTCATGATACCAGTTAGGGCTATTCACACTAGTGTAAAAACTGACCAAACCGATCTAACTCGAACCGGTGTGGTCGGTTTTCAAATAGGCTAGTCTGCTTCGGTTTAGAAATAAACATAGCCCGATTGAACGGTTCGATTGAGATTTATAAATCCGTAAACTAAAATAAAACGGAACCGAACCGAGCACATGTTAATTATACATGTGACCTTAACTTAACCATTCCCATGTCTCAATTCCCATTTTCCAATTGGTAAGAGGCAATTAATTAATGACTGGTGTGAAGGTCTCATTGTTAGGCTCATTGTTAGACATAGCCACATAGCCCCTAAAGATTGTACAAGTGAAAAGTGACTTGACCAAGCATAGCCCTTAGGCATTGCATAGGTGAGAAGTGACTTGACCCCTAGTCCCTAATCATAATTATTCTCTATGTCAAAATTTAAACCTATTAGTTGTTTTCTCTCATATCTCATATTTATTCTATATTTACTTTTAAAAATGAAATAACAATAATATATTGTTTTGATTGAGAGATTAATAATTAATTACAAAACAATAATATTAGGTTTTTTAGGGGTGTATAGGCTATACTCTCTACTCGTTATCTAAACTATTAACAGAAGAATTAAATATTTAGTTATTTACAAACTCTGAACATGTCAATTTCCTTGGGTTGTGGGCCCAAATCAAATCAAGACTAAGGTAAAAGAGTTACTTGGTTTGGTATAAACCGATCAAACCGACAAATCGAAACATATCATTATACTTCGGTTATTGTTCTATTTTGGTCGGTTTCGGTTGATGTAGTGACATGCTTTTTCTTTCAAAGCATTCTATAAATGACATGCTTTTTCTTTCTTTTCAGTATTAGAATTGGGGACTATGGGTTCTTTCCAATATTAGAATATTCTATAAATGATGTTTTGGGGACTACTTTTTCTTTCTTTTCAGTATTAGAATTGCATTAAACAACGGAGGACATGATTTATTTGCACATTTATGACCTGATCTTTTTTCTTCTCTATAAGAAGCAGCTTACTGACAACTAAGAAGTTCGAACGGTCTTTGACTCCGTATTTCATCGTATTTAGGGGAAAAGTTGGAATATTTTTTAGAGGGGTGGGTGGACTATATATTCCTTACAAAAATTTAAGGGACCCACTTAATTAGGATATCGGCTCTCTAACCTTAATGGTATTTAAATTCTAAATGAATTAATTTAGCAATCTACAACTAATTTTACTTTTTCTTGTTGAATAATGTGGAAAGTGTATTACATACTTGAAGATATGGAGGCATTCCCTTGTATGGTCACAATGCATTGTCAGATAGTTGGATTTGTTACATGGTAGAATGTTAGAAAAAGTTAAAGAAAAAACTTTTTTTTTGATAAAAAGAAATGTAATTTCAAATACTAGACAAAAAAAAATGACTAAAATGGTTTGATGCCATTTTTTCATATTGTTTATACTCCATTTGAAGGTTCTTGTAATTCTTGAGTGTATAATTATGTCTCTTAGTAAAAGTTAGAGGTTTTTTATTTTTTTATGAATAATGAGTGATTTTATTGAGAATTAGAAATATATGGAAGTATATTAAGGATTAGAAATAATGAGTGATTTTATGAATAATGAGTGATTTCATTATTAGAAATAATGAGTGATTTTTTATGTATAATTATGTCTTTGTGGCATAAAGTATATGGAAGATTGAGGTTCTAGAATAATAAAATGTATCTTCTGTTTTTGCACAATCTTGAATGGTACAACAATTGTAAAGCGCTTAACTTTCATGAGCTAACTTAGGAAACTACTAATCAATGACTCCTTCCTATTTTTGGTTATGTAACTCTGGAAAAATACATGGAAGTTTATCCTACATTGATTTTTTCTTTTGCTCTTGAGAGCTAAGGGCCGGGTCCAAATTTATCTTCACCTATTTTTAATGGGTCTATTTCAGAGATCAATTTAATTCATAATTGTTCATATTGGCAAATACCTTCTTAGATTCTTAGTTGTTCCAGTTTCCTTATTATCATGGTTGCTTTGCTTGAGAGTTCCTTTGGTCTCTCACCCTTTCTGTCATTTTGTGGAAGGTTTATTGTTGGGTATATTAGGCTGTGTTTGGTAAGAGTTTAAGCAGTGAATATACTGGCATGAACGCAAATTTGTTTAAATACAAGGATGCAAACTTGGTTTGGTTTTGCACTGATAAATTTACAGTGTCATGTTTAGTTGTGATAGAAGCCAACCTATTTTACATTGGTGAACTTTGGGCGCAAAGTTTGCTTCCAATTCGTTCCCATTTTGAATGTAAAAACAGTTTAAAAAAAAAAAGAAATTTACTTTCATTATCAGTACAAAAACATACTCTTACCAATCACCTGCAAAACTGAATCAAAGTGTAAATTCTTTTCTGTTCTGCATTTGCACTCTTACCAAATACAGCCTTATGTACAGTCTATCATTATTCTTTATCATGACATTTTATTACTTGTTTTTCTAATATTCCTGTGTTTTTTTGTTGACATATGCATGATGCCCTTTGCAGGTGAAAGAGATCTTAATTGAGGAGTCAAATGTCTAGCCAGTTAATTGCCCAGTTACTGTTTGTGGTGACATTCATGGCCAATTTCATGATATAATGAAATTCTTTCAGACAGGAGGTCATGTACTAAAGACAAATTACATATTATGGTAATCTTTAAATGCTTGTGTCTATTAACTATGCTTTTCTAACTTGTTTGTGTCACATGTTATTATGCCATTATTTTTGTAGACTTTAAGTCTTCCTAAATCCTTGGCAGGGAGATTTTGTTGATCATGGCTACAACAGTCTAGAAGTTTCTACCCCTTCTTTCTATTTCTCATTTTGAACTCTAGGACTCTACTTTTATGCTAAAGTCAAATTAAAGTCTGTCATTTTTTTTGTTTACATGATATTCTACTTGAATAATCTGACTTGCATCTAGCATAGAAGTAGAGAAGAAGAGGAGAAAACCAGAAAAGAAGGGGAGATTGTGGGATTACTGGACCTGCCATATCAATTCCACAATCCCCCTCAAGCTGGTCAGTTCATGTAATATAATCCCAGCTTGCTACAAATAAAGTCAGCCAGAAGTAGGTTTATGGACTGTGAATAGGTCAATTCATGTTATATAATCCCAGCTTGCTACAAATAAAATCAACCAGAAGTAGATTTATGGACTGTGAATAGATCAACAAGTTGATTCCCCAAGTTGACATGGGGAGTGCTAATGTCTTTACCAAGATGACAAGCACCTTTATCATGTTGTTCAATCACTCATTTAGTTAATATTTAGTTCAATTTGCTTATTTAAATATTACTCATATTGGTTCCAATAGCATGATTGGTTCTAATAGGGGATGTCAGGGAGACCAAAAGAAGATGATGGAGAGAGAGAGAGAGAGAGTTCGGTGATGTTACTCTGTTTGGTGCTTGGCCCATTAACGACTACCATCTTCAATATGATATGATGATGCACATCTACCTCTCTCATATTCAATAAGAAATCCCCAATTTTTCATATTTTCTCATGAATACATTTTTATATTCAAATTTTACCACCATAGCGAGAAAGTTTAGCATAAAAAAAAATCATTAAAAATGGTTGATCAAGTAAACAATAATTAAATAAAAAATTATTAATAAAATAATAATATTATTAAATTTAATATGACTATATGTATATATTAAAGTAATACTTCAACCGGTTAGTCTACTATATGCTCTATTTTTTTTTAGTTTTTTAGTAGTTATTTAATGTTAAATCGGTTAGCTCTGATCGAACTAGCTATCTTTCTGCAAATTTAGAGAGGTTTCCATCTCAAAGAAGTTTGCAACTCAGAGAAATCTGCAACCCAGGGATCTGAACTTCAGAAAACCTTCATTCGGTTAATCTATTATCCCAACTATTAATGTTTCTTCCCATTTAAATTTCATCTAACTGAACTTTCAATGTTTCAGATCAGTCTACATCTTCAGAGAACTTTGCAACTTATACAAGTCTACAACTTAGAGAAGTTTGAAGTTCAGCAATACTTCAATTGGTTAGTTTACTATATGCTCTATCTTTTTTTAGTTTTTTAGTAGTTATTTAATGTTAAATCGGTTTGATCTGTTCAATAGATAGGGTTTAGTAAAACTAGTAAATTGGTTAGCTCTGTTCACCGCTGGCTGTTATCACAACTGAATTGTGTTTTCAATTCATAAATGTTTATGATTTATTAAACCACTAAACTGGTTTTAGTAAAACCAGTAATAGCAATAATGCTACTCATAAATGTTTATAATTTATTAGAACTTATTAATTGCTAAAAAATCACTGATAATATCAAAATTAATGTCAATATTAGAAAAATAAATTTAATTAATAGTGAAACTTATATTTATCAGCATTTTAATTAATTATTAATTTTCCCATAATAATTGACCAAAATAACCGAAAATATTTATATATACTTATTGCTAAACAATTAATGATCATATAAAAATTAATTATATATATATATATATGAATAAATATTAATAATTACTGGAATAATTACTTATATTACTGAAATTATAACATATATATTAATATTAATGATTTGAAAATCAATTATATTAATAATATATTAATTTCTAAAAATAATATTAGTAATTATAATTACTGATATTAAATATTATTCATTATATATCTATAATGATAGTAATATCAGTAATTAACATTATTAATAAATCTGAATATTAATAATAGAAATAATTATAATATTAAAATTACTGATTTTAATATCAGTTATGCTATTAATAATATTGAAAATAATAAATTACCAAAAGTGGCTTTTTTATTAAAAAATTTACCAAAATTACTGTAAATATCAATAACTAGTTATTGTCAAAATGTTACTGATAATATCAAAAATAAATTCAGTGTTAAAAATAATTTCAAAATTACAGAAATAAATTTTCCAATGATAATTATATATTTTTGTTAATTAATTACTGTTAAATGTATTTTTGGTAATTAATTTTAATTTTATTCTATTTATAGCTTAAATTATAATTACTGTTAAAAATCATTTAGTTACAATTTTTAAAATATATTATTTTTACAATTAGTAAATTTTTTAAATAAAAAATTACTGTTAATTGTTGTATGATGCAATGTTAATTAATTTTAATTAAGTGAAATTTTCTGATAATTATAAAATAATTACTGTAAATTGTTGTATTAATTTTATTTAGATTAAATTTTCTGGTAATTATAAATTAATTACTGTAAATTGTTGTATGATGCACTGTTAAATAATAAATGCATTAATTTTATTGTATTTATAGTAAAATTTTAATTTATAGTTAATTATCATAAACATTAAGTGTATTTAATAAAATACGGTTAATTAAAATTTTAAAATACCATTAATAATTAATACAATGGTATTTGGTCATGTACCATTAAAAGCATTAATAATTATCAAAATACCGATATTTACATTTTAACATACCATTAATAATTATTTATCAAGACCTATATCAGTTTAATTCTTTACATAATATTTTGTTACAATTTAATTACTGTTAATTATTGATAAATAAATGTAATTTTCTGTTAATTAATTAACACCAAAATTATAGATAAGCACAGAAAATTCCGAATAAATAAAAAACACAGGAAATTTTATAGATGGTAGAAAATAGAAAAATGTGATAATAATATAATATGTAACAAAAACATAAACTATAAAAACATAATATATATATATATATATATTAAAACTTTCAATTATTCATTATTTTTTTATTAAATGAATTACAAAAATTACTACTTCATTAAATATGTATATATACTATAATTATATATTATTGTTAATTAATTACTGTTAAATGTAATTAAATGTATTTTTTGGTAATTAAATTTACTTTTATGCTATTTATAACTTACATTATAATTACTACTAAAAATCATTCAGTTACAATTTTAAAAATATATTCTTTTTACAAATAGTAAATTACTTAAGTTTGTTAATGGTTATTGAAATTACTTATTTTAATTATTGTCATGAGTAATTATTATTTTCAATTTATAACATTTTCAGAAATTAATGTCATTAATTAATTACCAATTAATAAAACCAGAATAGGTTGATTTAAAATAATGTTTTCAAATCTGAAATTATTGAAAATAAAAAATGTTAATATCAAAATACAAAAAATTAAATAATTATTGGGAGAATTAGTTAGAGTAGTTCTATAATTGGTGAAATTAGTAGTATTAAGATCTGAAAATTCTAATGATAATTGATTTTAAATATTGTTTTGAAATCTGAAATTATTGACACTAAAAATAAGAATATCAATATAAAAAAAATCAAAATATTACTGAATATTTATTATCATTTCAAGTATATTTTGGAATATTTATTATATTTCAAAATAACTAATAATTACTGAATATACTTATTATAATTTATTATAACTAATATCAAAACTAAAAATTCAATATAATTATTAAAATTTTGAACTACTGAAAATATTATTACTGTTAATTAATACTACATTATTTTTCATGTATTTATAGTAATGTATTAAAATACTGTAATTATAAAATAACTTACTATAGTTATCAAAATACTGTTAATTACACTTTAAAATACCATAATTATAATTACTTCTACTTACCATTTAAAAATTATTTACTTACAATTAAACGAATATAATTGAAATTGCACACAAAATAAAAAATTATTTTCAAATTATAGAAACTATAGAAGTTGAAAAACAAAATCATAAAATAAAAATTGTAGAATATCACCAAAATTATATAAAACCACAAAAACTTGCAAATAAATAAAAAAGTGTAGGAAATTATCCATTATTTTTACTAAATTAATTACAAAAATTAATACTTCATTAAATATGTATATATATGATAAGTATATATTATTGTTAATTAATTACTGTTATTTACTGTTAAATGTATTTTTTGGTTATTAATTTTAATTTTATGCTATTTATAGCTTAAATTATAATTACTGTTAATTTTTAATTTTATATATTATTATGATGCCTTCATTAAGTTTTAATTTATACTATAATATTTACACTCATTGATTATTAATTTTTATATTTGTAGTGGAAATCTCTACCCTTTATGATGTTGAAAACTGAAAGATGAAGCCAGAACACAACATGATGCAACATATAGGAACTGTTAGTGACATGTGCTAACAATTAAGTTGTAATAATATACATCTTCCCAATGAAAGGAGGATCCAAATACTTTTGAAATCTTTATCAGATGAATGGAAGCCAATAGCACAACCTATATAGGACAAGTATAAGAAAAAAGAAATACGAAAATTCATTCAAGCTGCTTTCGAAATTGAATTGGTTGAAGAAAAACACATTTTGCAAGGTATTAGGAGGACTGCCACACTCTTTCTCTTTCCAAATCTAAGTAGTGGAAGACATGTTGGCTATTGTAGCAATGGAAGACATGGTAGAGACAGATAGAATACTAGATGATGAATGGGCACTTGATGTGTGTAATGAGTTAATGTATCATCCCTATAGGAGATTAAGTAAAAACATGCTCGGTAATAAAGCAAAATGATATGGATAAATATCCTTCTTATTCTATAGGAGATTTTGTAAATATTGATTGTTGATATTTTTTTAGGGAAAGTATAAATGTTACTCTTATTGAATAGAACCATGTTTCTTAATCCTATTAATTAATATTATGTTTATATTTTCATATAATTTTACTTATTTGTTATTGTTTCTACTATAATTTATAAGAATATCATATCAAATTTATTGAACAATACTTTTTGTTGCCAAGTGATTTATGGATTTGGAATTGAGGTTAATGGGTGACAACCGTACTTTAATATAATAAATTCTTGGAATAATCAGTTAATTATATAATAAATATAATTAACAATATTTTAATTAAATTAATGCCAGTTAAACATTAATAATCATTAATGATTTCAAAATCAATAATGAAAGTTATATGATAACAATATGTATATACATATAAACATTAATTCTTTATTAAAAATAATCATATAAATTCGTGTAAAATTATATACATGAACAAATAAACATCAGAACTTTCATTAATATTACAGATATATATTACAGATATACATTAATAAGTTTATATGCATATACATATAAACTCTCTCATGCATATAATTTTATTAACTATATCAATAATCATTCCAAAGATAAATAATTAACAATAATACATATTACAGTAATTGATAATGTATATTAATGATAATAATAACATTAACAATGATACATTAGTAATAATCATTAATAATATAAATATAATTTAATCACGTTATTACTCATGAATTAATTATAATGTAATCATTATATACAACAGATGTTATTAATAATAATGATAATAATTATTATTATAATTATTAACAATTATATAATCATTATTAATAATAATGAAACAATTGTACTAAGTATAATTAATGATAATATGCATATAATAATTAATTATTATTAACAAATTAATGATATTTTTGTTTTTATATTAATGATTAATGATTATTAATAATCAATAATTATTGTTATTAATCAATGATAATTATATAATGTTATTAATAATTAATTATCATTATAATTATATACATTAATTATCATTAATGATTAATTTAAATAATCATTGATTAATTTATTATATAATGATAATAAATGATTATCATTAATGATAATAATATTGTTATTGTTATATTATCATTTATATGATAATAAATCAAAATTAACCATTATATAATCATTAATAATAATGATAACAATTAATATAATCAATAATCATTATTATTAATATAATTATCCAATGATTATATTAAAGTAATATAAATCAAAATTTATTAATAATTATAATAATCATTATATTAATGTTATTACTCTAATAACAACAATTAATTTTTAATGATTTATATAATTATATAATAATTAAATTAGACAATTATATTAACATGAATATATAATCATTGATTAGTAATTACTAATATAATTATAATTATATAATTAATTTAATTATTTAATAATAATGTTTATTAGTTAATAATTAATATGATATAATGATTATTAATTATTATTGATAATGATTAACAATCATTAAATTATAATGATATTATAATGATTTAATAATAAGCATCATATTAAATTATCATTATAATTTAATAATAATAATGATTGTTACTCAATCATTATTTAATTAAATTATTAATAATAATGATATAAATTATTATTTATTGGATATAATTAATAATGATTATAATAATCAATCATATAATTATTATTATGATTGATTATTGTTAACAATAATGATTATTAATAAGTACGGTATTATTAATTATTAATGACTATTATAATCATTACTATCATTAATATTTATTGTTATTATTAACAATAACAATATTATTATATCATTAATAATATTATAATTGTTAATTATATCATTAACAATAATTGTTACTAATATTATTATTGTTAATAATAACAGTCATTATTGATTAATAATTTTTTTCAAAAAAAAAAGTTAATTTGAACAATAAATATAATAAATTTATTATTTTTATTACAATTGTTATTATAATAATATTGTAATAAATAACAATAATGGTAGTAATGATTTATCATTATAATAGTTAAAATAAATAATAATTATTATTATTGTTAAATAACAATAATGATTATTTATTATCATAAAAGGAATACTCAAGGCAAAGGTAACCCATATCTCACCAGTTGCAATAAATTTGTTACTAAAAACACTGAGAGTTTAATTTTCAATCAAGGTTTTGGGTTATTGCCTGAGTGATACATTTCAGCAAAATCTAAGCACAGTTGATGATCCCTCACATCCCCCCACCCACCCCAACCCATGAATCCAGGTTGATGCAGTGTTTTATGCTTTACCAAATGTATTTCCCAATCTGAGTTGATGTTCACAATCTTATCAGCCTTTTCTAGTACTATGTTCACGGATCCATTATTAAAGCAAGCAGCCTTCTCCTCTTGTCCCAGATGCAAGCCACAAGTACCAAAGTGAAATGCACTTGCCCTAGGTCCCCTCAAAGTATAAACAGGGCCACCAAAGGAGGGATAAACCTTAGCCCACAATGTTACATCCCAGTTGTAATCATCAAATGAGCAGAAATCTCTTGCCTTTGAATGGATCTTCCTCCAAACAGTCCTGTTAAAAGCATAACCAACATTTCCAATCTTCTCCACAAACAGACTCGCCAAACCTTCTCCTCTTGAGCTCACATCAGCAGGAGCCAAATTTACAGCATAGCAACGAGGACATTTCTGAGGCTTTAACATGGTAAGTAGTTGGATGTTCCGATATGCATTAGGAAGAATGAAGTGGTCTTCCTCTATGAAGAGGATATGACCCAAATGTTGCATAGTCTCATTCAACCCATCCCATACTGTGTTCATCATCCACCACCAATGATGCTTTAGCGACACAATTCTTGGAGACCTGTAGTTCCAATACAGATCACGATCTCCCTTGCAGTTCTTCTTGGATGATAGATCATATTTACCTTCACAGTCTCCGGGGGAGACACCAGGAAAGCTATTGGAGAACAAGTGAGGTGAGTATGGAGCGAAAATCTGTTTTACTTGGCAGAACCGAATTCCTTCAACTATCTTATTCATTTCTTCAAAGTACCCATCATGGCTAACTATCAATAGAGTTTCACCTATACCCTCTACCTCAGACAGGCTTTTTACAACTATCTTTAGATACTGAGGTCGGTTGTGAACGTACAGAACAATCACTATATGGTCATTTACTAGATTTGGGAAAAGATCCAAGTTTCTAGGTGGCAACCCATTCCTTTTCTCCAATGAAATTGACAAATTGGTACGTTCAGGGAGCTTGGGTTTTTCTTTCCAATCATGGGTTCTATAGCTCAACACATAATTTTCATCAGAAACCCATGTGAAATGATAAATTTGATAGAGGAAAACCAGCAACAGAACTCCCCAGAGAGCAATCACAATGGGTGGTACTAATCGGCGGAAAGCCACATGCTTGATGCGAGTTGTCCTACGCAAGATCATGAATTTATCTGTTGAAGAGCCTCCAAAAGAATTCCAGTTACAAGACTAACTACACCATCCACGTCCTCACCACAGAGGGAAGCAAAAACTTGACAAATCAATGGCCAAACTTGATAAAATTAGATCAAACGAGGCTATAAGGAGCAAGAGTCATCGATTTCCAATATCATTCATATTTACAAGAAGTATGACCAACCAAGGGCTCAACAATGAAAGCCAAACCAAGATTTTTTGTTGTTGCCAAATTGCGAGAACCCATAAAGAGGGAGATGGCTAAAGACACTGAGTTTTTGATAAATATGTCAAAAATCTTAATCCAAGATAAAGATTATAAATGATTTAACACGCAGACTAAATAGATGAGAGAACATAAACCCACCTGTTGAAGAACACAAAATCTATAGTCCAAACACGAGATTTGTCCAATAACCTAAGAAATCAAGGTGTTTGTTTAGTTGCAGCAATCTGGAAATCATTTTTTATGCACTCGATGATCAGAACATGAAAACTAAAAAGCGAGAAAACTTTGGTTATCCATGTTGGACAGCCTATCAATAAGGCTCCTTTGTATACCACGTCTATCATAATCATGGCTATCCATGTTTGACGGTATGGTTAGGCCTCTTGCATGACACGTTGATCATCATCACAATAAATATTATTATTGACAATATAATAATGATAGATTTACTAGTAATTATTAAAATATTATGATAGTAATGATAGGCTTACTATCATCATAATTTAATATTAATTACTATCATTCCTAGTAATTATTAATTATTCTTAATACTAATCACAATATAAATAATATATATTGTTAATGATAGTAATGATAATAATTATTACAGGTAATGATAGTAATTAATATTCAGATTCATTAATAATGTTAGTTACTGATATTACTAACATTATCGATATATAATGAATAATATTTAATATCAGCAATTATAATTACTAATATTATTTTTAGTAATTAATATATTATTAGCATAATTGTTATTCAAACCATTAATATTAATATCTATGTTATAATTTCAGTAATATAAGTAATTATTCCAATAATCATTAATATTTATTCATATATATATATAATTAATTTTGATATGAGCATTAATTATTTAGCAATAAGTATATATAAATATTTTCACTTACTTTGGTCAATTATTACTGGAAAATTAATAATTAATTAAATATTTTCATTGGAAAAATTATTGAAGTAAAATTAAGTTTATTTTCTAATATTGACATTAATTTTGATATTATTAGTAATTTCTTAGCAATTAATAAGTTATAATAAATCATAAACTTTTATGAGTATCAATATTTCTATTTTTATTATAGTTTTTATTATTAGTCATATTAATTAATAAATTAATATACATATTTTATGAATTATATTAATTATTTAAAATTAATATACATATTTTTATGAATTAATATACATATTTGTATGAATTATATTAATTAATTATAAAAATTAATTATTTTTCGATAACCATAATCACTTATATTAATTATAAATAAATATTATGAACATATTAACAATTAATTTTAGTAAGTTTACTATTAATTATATTATCTCACTACGAACCATCACAGGATTAGATCTTTATTACCATTGCGTGGAAAAATGACCAAAATTTGTACAACTCTATATATATGATACATCCAATAAAGTATCAAATAGGATAAATGCAGTAAATGATAATGTGGGTACCAATGAGGGGTCCGGATGTAGTAGGCATGTTAGGTAAGCACAATGAGTGAGCACATAATAGCTATGTGACACATGTCCTAGTTAATGCGCTTTTCATCCATACGTTTTTGCTCCATTAGACAAAAATTATCTATTATTTTATTATATTTGTCGAAATAATTAAAAATAAAAAAACAATGAAAAAGGAAAGCGTAATTGAGTCCCAATTCCCAACACGTTTAGGTTTTCCTTTTTTATTGTTTTTATTTTTAATTATTTTGACAAAGATAATAAAATAATGGACAATTTCTGTCTAATGGAGCAAAAATGTTTGGATGAAAGATGCATTAACTAAGACATGTGTCACACAGCTATTACGTGCTCACTCAGTGTGCTTACCTAACGTGCCTACTACATCTAGACCCATAAATGAGTTGGATAGAGAAATTGTTGAATGGTTGTTAAATATGTTACATGAACATAATGCCCTTTCAAAGGTATTCAAAATGGCATAGGATAGATTTAATGAAGAAAATCTGATTCCAATTCGATTAAGACTCATTGGTAATCGTCGAAAAGATGGTCGGTAATACAACTTACCTACTACATCTGAAATTGTAGCAATTATTGTTAGAAATGGAGATGAATACGATGCACACCGGGATGTTATTATTGAAGAAATATCAGGTAGTCTCAGGAGAATTAATGAATTGCATCCAATTTTTATGGGAATGCAGTATCCATTATTATTTTCATATGCAAATGATGGATTTAAAGTTGATTTGTTATTAACAAATCCTCAAAATGAGCGTGCAATGAAATACACAAAGATGAGCATGCATTAATATTATGCATTTAAATTGCAACAAAGGCATTTTGAAGGACAAACAATAATTTGAGGTGGACATTTGTTTCATGAATTTGTTGTTGATGCACAGTCATATATAGAAGAGAACAGGTTGACTTATTTCAAGAATAATAGTCAAATGTTTGAGTAGGACTTTATAAGGGTATAAGAGATACAATTACCGTAAGAGACACTAATGCATCATTTGTAGGATGACGCATCATATTGCCATCATATTCCACCGGAGGTCCAAGATATATGGTTCAAAATTATCATGATGCAATGGCCATCTGTAAATGGGTTGAATCGCCTGATCTCTTTCTTACATTTACATATAACCCAAAATGGAATGAAGTAAAGAAATTTGTAGAGATCATACCTGGGCTAAAAAAAAAAAGAAGACAAGATATTGTTGCTCGCATCTTCAAGATAAAATTGGACCAAATGATGAGAGATTTGAAGAAGAATTTCTTACATTTGGGAAGAGTCATTGCATGTATTATAATTATTTGTTAATTCTATTCATAGATATTCAAAAGGTAGATTTCTTAAACTACCCTTATAGTTTAGCTAATTGATTAACTTTACCCTTATTGTTTATATATTGTCTTAGAATGCCCCTATGTTTTTGATAATTGTCTAAAACCTTTCACATCCTTAACTTTCTGTCATATTTTGTCATGTAATTGATACTTTTTTCAAAAATTCGGATATACCCTTTCGGCCTTTTTACCATTTTTGTAGTGATTTTTGGGAGAAAGTCTCCCTATCTGGAGTTAATGACGCTCTTCATCTCTCCCTCTCTACAACTACTTTTGAGTTTGTTTTCCATTCCCAAATCGTTGTAAACTATAATCTTTTTGGTGGGAAAGATGTCGGGAAAAGCGAAAGGTCCAATTACATCATCAGCTCTGAACACCAAAATGGACAAGAAGAAACATGTCTTTCGATCTTGTAGAGCAGGCTTGCAGTTCCCTGTTGACTGTATTCATTGTCTCCTGAAGTCCAGGCCGGATTGCAGCTAATGGAAGAGTAGGGGCAACAATCTTGGAGTATCTTATTGCAAAAGTCTTGGAACTAGAACTGGCAGGCAATGCCAGCAAGGATCTGAAGGTTAAATGTATTACACCAAGGCATCTACAACTTGCAATTTGAGGGGGTGAAGAACTTTATATACTGATCAAAGAAATTGTAGCTGGTGGAGGTGTGATTCCTCACATCCACAAGTCCTTGATCAAAACATCCTCCAAAGACTATACATTTGTAGATTGGTTGAACTCCTTTTCTGCTGTTGAGGCTTTTAAATCCTATGAACCATTCATGACTGACCCTCCCATGTATAAGTGTAATAGGAGTTGTACCTCCCAATCAGAAATAAACACATTAACCATCCTTTGTACATGGGCTCAGAGCTTACAATCACAATAGCTCCATACATCAGCTATGACACCACTTTCAGCCTCGTCCAATGATTAGAATCAGATAGTGTGATCAATAGCTACAGCTGATGATTCTGTATACCTCCCAACCAACATTGCAGTTGATGATTCAAAGTTTTATAAACAAATTAAAAACAAGATCGATTGATAGGGCAGCAAAGGAGGAAGAGAACAAGGAGGCAATGAGGGATTTCTGATGGCGATCTCGGTGGAGGAAACTTGTTCCTAGCTCCTTGAGGCAAAGATTCCAGTGTTACTAACCCAAAACCAATAGCCCTCTTCAGCTCCTTCAAACTCTCTACATCTCCAATACATTATAGGAAATTGTAAATAAGAAAAATAGAGCCGACAGAGGGTAACAAAAGCCACCCATCTCACTTCAATTTTATTTATGGGGTATAAGATTGCTTGTGAAGATGACTTATTGCCTGATGTTACCTTGAGGTGGAATATGGCCTTGGGAATTAACTTTCTCAGAGAAGGATATTGAGTTGCCACAGTACGAGTTGTCCCCCCAATTCAGAATAGAACATGTTCAATGGCAACGATTCCATTCAAATTCAGGGACATGATTCCATTTTCTGCTTTGATGAATGTAGCCAACAACAACTGCAGTGATGATTCCGTTAATTGATGTTGTCAAACTATAGTAAACTGAGGCTTACAAATTTAAACTAAAACAATGGGTAAAATAGTATTTTTCTTCTTTCCACTAACAAACGTTAATGGTAAGGAGGATTTAGTCAATTATCAGAAAACTTAGGGGTACCCTAAGACAATATGTAAACAGTAAGGGTAGAATTAGTCAATTAACTAAACTATAAGGATAGTTTAAGAAATTTGCCCATATTTAAATCATATAATTTTAGTAAGTATAATAATTTAATTTATTTTTAATTTTTTAAGCAATTTATACCATTGAATTTAAAAAACGTGGACTCTCACATGCACATATTCTGTTATTCTTGCACCAAGATGATAAACTTTCAACACCAACAGAAGTTGCTAGAATTATTTCAACTGAACTTCCAGATAGGAATAAAAATCCTGAGGCATATGAAACAGTGGTTCAGTATATGATTCATGGTCCATGTGGAGAATTAAACTCAAATGCTCATTGCATGATTAATGGAAAATGCTTTAAGCATTATCCTAAAGAATTTTGTAATGACAACATTTGATGGAAATGATTGTCCTATATATAGGAGAAGAAATATGGGCGTATTGTAATGAAGAATGAGCATATTTTGGATAGTAGATGGATCATTTCATACAATATTGATTTACTTTATCGGTTTCAAGCACATATCAATATTGAATCATGCAATCATTCAAGATTTATTAAGTACTTATTTAAGTACGTTAATAAATGACATAGGGCTACTGTTGTTATTGAGAATGATGCAGAAGATAATCACTGTAAAATTCGTGAGGTAAGAGAAATTGATGAGATCAAAACTTATTTGGATTGCCACTATATTTCTACGTCAGAAGCTTGTTGAAGAATATTCATGTTTGATATTCAATTTTGATTCCTAAGTGTTGAAAGATTATCATTTCATCTCCCTAATGAGCAAACTATTGCCTTTAAGGATAATGACAATTTAGTTTGGGTTTTAATAGGTCCGATCGGAGTACACTAAGTTAGTCAATGGATTTATGCAAATAGTATATATGATGATGCAATGGAGTTAACATATGTTGATTTTCCTACAAAGTGGGTGTGGAATCAACAAAACAAAATTTATGCCAGAAGAAAGTCGGGTAAGTCAATTGTAAGAATCTACTACTATGTATACCTAATTTCAGGTGAATAATTTTATCTTATAATGTTTTTAAATATTGTAAGAGGTCCTATGAGTTTTGAGAAAATCATAACAGTGAATGGAATCGCCTACGCTACCTTTAAGTCAACATGTTCAACACTTAAATTGTTAGATGATGATTATAAGTGGCAAAAAGCTATTGAACAAGCCGGGTTGTAGTCTACTTGTCAACAACTACGATAAATATTTGTTACAATTCTATTATTTTGTGAGGTTTTAGACCCTAACAAGTTGTAGAATAAACATTGAGAATTGCTTTCAAACGATATATTACATCGTCATAGAATAATATTAGAAAACAATTCAATTAATCTATCAGATGAGCAATTAAAGTATTATGCATTACATGAAACTGAAAATATATTAAACAAGTGTAATAGTTCTCTTAAAGATTTTCCAACACTTTCATTTCCATATATGTCATTTTAAACTTGGGTTGAAAATAGACTAATTTGAGATGAAATGAATTATGATGGAATTTCTTAAGGATTCCATACATATTCATTGAATGTGGATCAAAACATTGTATTTGAAGCAATTTTACAAGCAGTCCATACAAATTCTAGATGATTATTTTTTGTGCATGAAAATAGAGGTATGGGAAAAACTTATCTTTGGAAAGCAATAATTGCACAGTTAAAGTCTGAACAAAGGATTGTGTTACCGTGTGTCTCATTGGGAATTGCAACGCTTTTACTACGTAGAGGAATAATTGCCCATTCAAGATTTAAAATTCCCCTTGAAATTGGGGACAACACATGTTGTCCAAGTTACTGATTTAATAATTTGGGATGAAGATCCAATGACTCATAAAAATGCATTTAAGTTTGTAGATAGAACTTTCAGAGATCTTATGCGTTTAAAGGATCCGAGTTGTTTTAAAAATATTTTTGGTGGGAAACCCATTCTTCTTGAAGGAGATTTCAAACAAAATTTATCGATTGTTAATAAGAGAATGCATGAATCAATTATTTCATCTATGATTAATAAATCATATCTTTGGCATCAATGTGTTGTTTTTTACTTAACAATAAATATGAGGCTTCAAGTTAGACACCTGGAGGATTTGACTGCAAATAATTTAAACGAATTTTGTAAGTAAATATTAAATGTTGGAGATGGTAATTGCCTGCATTATCTTTGGATAATCAACACAAACCAAGTTAAATAAGAATACTATTATAATTTTTGATACCTATAGGGAATAATCCTGTTAAGAATATTGTATTACTGTATATCATGATTTGGATTGTAAATATACAAACCACAATTATTTGACTGAAAGAGCAATTTTAGTACCTACAAATGACAAGGTCAATAAATCTTATCTACTACACTTGGTGACTGAAAAAACAATTTTAGTACTTACAAATGACAAGGTCGATAAAGTGAATGATTATATCTTATCTACTATACCTGGTGATATATCTACATATTTAAGTGTAGACACAATAAGTTATATCTCTAAATCAATTGAGAATCAATATATTTTATTCCCCATTGAGTTCTTAAATACATTGAAGTTTTCTGGAATTTCAAATCATGAACTAGAATTAAAAGTTGGAATTTCAATCATTCTTCTACGAAATTTGAACCAAAGTGATTGGTTATGCAATGAAACAATGCTGATTGTTACTCAATTAGCAAGAAGAGTAATTGAAGCTAAAATAATGTGGGTAAAGAGGTTTTCATTGTAAGGATGGTGATGACATTAACTTATTCGAATCGGCCATTTCTTCTTAAATGAAGACAATTTTCTGTGAATGTCTGTTTTGCAATGACAATCAATAAAAGTGAAGGACAAACTTTGAATTATGATGGAATTTACTTGCCACGACCTGTATTTACTCATGGACAATTATATGTGACAATCTCCTGTGTAACATCAAATAAGGGTTTAAGAATTTTGATTGAAAATAATGACAATGAAACCAGAATGATATATACAAAACATTGTCTATCATGAAGTATTTAATAATTTGTATTTAGGTATATTGATTATTAATAGTTTTTTCTTACTAATTTTTATATTTTTTGTCTAATATATTTCTTAAACTAATGAACATGTAAGTGACAATATGTCTTCAAGAGATTATCTATATATCAATGAAATAAAATCGGATTTTGATTCTTAGAAGATTAAAGTACGAATGTCACGCTTATGGAAAGCAATGGATTTAAAAAATATTGATGAGTCACGGGGTTTGGACATGTTATTAATTGATTAAAATGCAAGTATACATATTTTGCTATTTTTTCATTAACTTTGAAATTATTAATATATTTTTATTTGTTTAATTCTTTTGTAGGGAGAACAAAGACATGCTGTTATAAGGAGAAGTTTGTTTTATAAATTTGAGAAATTGTTATGCGGGAGTTCTTTATATTTTTTCAAAACTTTTAATATTGTTCAAAGTAAATGGTCATACAGAACTGTGAAATTCCAAAGCACATATTTGATTGAACCGGTTACTCTGATTGAACCGGTTACTAAAGAAATTCCAAAGCACACATTTGTCATATATTTTAAGTGGGCTACTCTGATTGAACCGGTTACTAAAGAAATTGCAGAAATTCCAAAGCACATATTTGATTTCATTGATTTTGATAACGTCAACATAAATGAAGATACTAGATATCTTCATTGCTAGTAAATTTTTAACGTTTTTTCACTTATATATATGTATATATTTATTTATATATTAACTTTATATTTGCTGATGTTGTAAATGTAATTGGTAAATTACATGCCATATCTGGTGAAAAATCTATTCATAAAAAAACATACAAACAGTGAAGTAGAAGAGTATTGTTTTGGAAAATGGTAAGTTTCTTAAACTACCCTTATGGTTTAGCTAATTAACTAAGTGTACCCTTACTATTTGAAAATTGACTGACACTATCCATACTGTTTTTAACAATTGACCAAGTCTATCCTCATCGTTAACTTTCCATTACATATAATAATATCATGCGACTAATATATTAATAACAAATTCCAAAAACACCCTTCCCACCTCCATTCCTAAAAATGCCCTCTTTAGCTGTTGTTGGAGTAGTTCCTGCCCATCTTTGTAGCTGAAATGAACTTGAAATTAAAGAAAGAAGAACCAGAGGATAGACAATCATGGATGAAAAAACCGCATCGGCCATCAAACCAACTCTCCACGAAGACGATGAGAACAGTTTGAACAATGCTTTTTTCACCAATAAAGATCATGGCTGGTAGAAGGTTACCTATGCCAAACGCCAACAAAAGAACAAACCCTCTAACTTCGCCGGTGATCCCGACAAATTCCGTCCCAACGTAGTCGCCATCGGCGACAACCCCAACACTTTTTAGTCTCTCGAGGAAAAATCCAAGGAGCGCCGCCGCCACATCGAGGCTCATAAGGTGGCCGCTACTACAACTCTTTTCGAGCTCATTCCCAAACTGAAACACCATCCCGACGATGATGGCGATGGCGAGGTTGCTAGTGGTGGCGAGAATGTGGCCAATGAAGTGAAAAAAGTCAAAGCAGAAAAAAGCCCAAGAAGCCTAAGGTTATTGTCACTGAGGCGGCTTCTAAGATCGATGCTTTTGATCTAGCAGTATACATTTTGATAGGGAGATGCAAAGTGACGAGAGAGTACCAAATCTGTCACTACAAGTTGCAGCAGTGGTGGCGGAACAGAGAGTGAAAGAGGAGGGGATAGAGAAAAATAGAGGAGAGAGAAATAACGAAAATAGAGAGAATGCGAGATAGGGACGATAGGTGGTGAGAGAGTACCAGATCCACTACTGCAACTTGTAGTGGCAGTGGCAGTGGCAGAACAAAGAGTGAAAGAGGAGGGGAGAGTGAAAGAGAGAGTGAAAGAGAGTACCAAATCCGCCATTGCAAGTTGTAGCAGCGATGGCGGAATAGAGAGTGAAAGAGAGAAAGATAGGAGAGAGAAGTAACGATAAGAGAGAGAATGAGTACCAAATCCGCCATTGCAACTATACTTTGGAGCCACCGGTTTTTAAGGTAGAGAATTTGTCTACGGAGCCAGCGCTGGATGCCAGCGCCGCCACCGCCTCTGCCTCCTCCCACCTCTAACAATGTTGCCAGAAGTGGCGGCACACGACAGCAAGCGGGTGGAGCTGATGAATGGTTTGGAGGAAGGAGATGAACAGTGTTTTTGCCCTTATTTAATATTATTTTTTAAAAATTAACTTAATTTTGAATTTTTATTAAAAATATTACTTTTATTGATATTAGAGCCCAAAAATTGCCCTATAATCCTCTAAAAAAATCACATATCCCTTTCCACATTATTTGTAGTAATTTATCTATTTTCCTATGTACAACACCAATGCTGATACGCATGCATATGGCTAGGATCGGGCTTGGGCTCCCTGAGTCCTCCTCAATTGAAGCCAAACAGAACTTGGCGAGGCCCGACTTCCAAAACCAGGACTGAATTGAAGCCCATAAAAAAAGGCCCAACGGTGATGGGCCATCTGTCATCGCAGATTTGGGTCAGGTCATCGTAGCTTGGAGCCTTGACTTGTATGTTCACTTTAGTTAGGATCTGCTCATGACATTTCGCGCCTCACACCGATCTTACAGTATATCCTGATCGCACATCGAGAATATTTCCTGTCATTTATTATTCAAAAGGAAATGTTATTAATACAAGGTGAAATGTAGCTGTGAGGTCGGTGTGAGGAGCAAATCCGAATTCGTTCACTTGCGGAATAGAAAACTTCAGAGACGGCACAACCTATGCGATTAATGAAAAGATTCCAATCCAATGATTTTTGCAGCGAGATGTACAATCCTCAGGAATCTGCAATGGCCCATCACGAAACGAAATGGAATCGTAACGGGCGCCTCTCTGTCTCTGTGCGACGAACCGACGATTGTCGAATTCGAACTTCCAACTCAACGAAACAAATTTCCATCTTACGTGCTAAACGGAGGAGGCTAGGCTTCTGCTTGAGTACGTCTGTATTCGTATGCTGTAAGTAAGCTCAGACGTTTTATTGATAATCATTGTTTTTTTTCTTCCTTTTCTTCCTTCTGTTTTTCTTCTTCGTTTCTTGAATGTCCAAATTGTGAATTTTGGTGATCATCTTTATGGAATCTGTCATTGCTTGAAAAGAAAACCTAGAATGGAAACAGCGAATTTGTTGTTGTGTTTCGTGAGCCTTGGCGTTCGCTACAACCCTAAATACTTTCTGCAATCGAAACTGGGAATCTGTTTCCTAGCTTTCTAAGTATTTCGTCGAAATTCAATTGGTTTGTAGTAGAAATCAATATATGAATCACGGAAGGTTGTGATTCTAGTTGAAGAGATTTCGGTTAAGTAGGTATTTTTAACCTTTTTCTTAATATTTAGTGATTTGTTGCAATGTTTCAGACAAAGATTGATTTTTTTTTTCTTCTTTTGGTTTAGTGGTTCTTATTTAGTATTTTTATTTTCGTTCCTAAGGGATTTTGTTCCAAACTACTAATTTGTCTTCTAGGTTTTAAGGAAAGTGTAGTAAAACCAGACAATGACCAGAAGAGCCAGTAGCTGTGCTATATGCGAGAATTCAAATCACGCTTCAATATGTGCTATGTGCGTTAATTACAGGTAAGATTTCTCGAATCATGTATTTAGTGCTGTTTGATGGTTCACATCATTGAATATTACTTTTTGACGCCACCATTGAATAAAGTTTATTAGCTTGGAGTTGAGATGAATACAATGAGGAATGCTTATCCTGTCATTGTGAGACATATTATCGCAATTCACAGACCGGATATTGGCCGGTTTTGCATGGATTCTTCTAACTGGCACTCCATCAATTCTTGATTAACACTTTTGACATAACTTGCTTATTTCAATTATCAAAAAAATAAAAAAAAACATAACTTGCCTATTTCTCATAAGTCATAAATGAACAGCTAAAATGCACAATTATGCCATTTTTTTCTATAAACTGTTATTAGGAAACAAATACAAAGTTGTAGGCATTCTATATAAAAGTATAAAATGTTAGAACTTGAAAAAATATGGAGTATTTCAATAGTTTATACTTTTATATGGATGTTTCTGTGAGTCATTTTTATTTCATCTTGCCGAGTCAGACTCCTGAACATGTGTTGGCTTCTAATTACCATGTCTGTCTCCATGCAAAGGTGATAGATCATAGATCTATGGATCTCAAACTGAACTAAATGTTAAATAAGATTTTAACGTTGAAGTTGTGAAATCATTTGTAATCCTTTTGGCACTGATACAAAAGAAAGAGATAAAATTGGAAGAAGCCTTATTTAATGGTCCCCTATATTGGGCTATTTTTATGCTAATAATGGAATATGCTCAGATACTTTATTTCTGTCAATTGTTTAATGTTATTTTTTCCTTCCACACAAGTAAAGTTCTAACGAGATACAAGAACAAAAGGTACTTTTTTGTCAGTGTCTACTGACTACTTTTAAAATGCTCTCTTATTTGCAGATTAAATGAGTACAATACAGCATTAAAATCATTGAAGAGTGTCCGTGACTCCCTGTATTTGCGATTGAGTGCAGAACTTGAGGCAAAGGTTAGGCATATATTTTACTGCATACAAGTATCTTGACTCACTTTTCCTCCTTGTTATGCATTAGTTTTATTGCTGTTACCTCTTATCCAGTTATGGATTATGTATTAATGAAACAAAGCATGTAAGTATGTAACAAGGTCCAGACAGTTCTCTTGTGTAATGTGTTTAAAGTCAGAGGGTCTCTATCTGCTAGTTAGATTGTTTAGCAAAGAAGGCTAACTGAAGAAGGAATATTCCAGTGCAAGATTGGACTGGGACCCAAATTGACTCCAGACATTTCTCTTGCTATCTTTATTAACGGGAAAAATTTGAGCCCAAAAACTGTTGCTACATGATCAGAATAAAGCCTTATTTTTGGGTAAGTATTAAAAATATAAAAAATTTTAACAACTAATATTATTTGTCAAGGACACTGAAAAAAGGTGGTGCGCAGAGCTGGTTTGAATTGGAGGATGGAATGGGTGGCCAATCTAAAGGGTCTCCTATTCAATGAATGACTTGGATTGGCTGCATTATGTTTCCACATGGAAGAAACATTACAGGTCACATTGGGAAGCTCCCTACTTGACCTAACTAATAATTTTTTTTATTGTTAACCAGAAGCTTTATTAAATTAAAAAAATAAAAGAAAATAATGATTTACAGTAGCCTGTGCCAAGCACCCCTCTTCCATTGTTACTTTGTTAGCCTAGTCCCTAAGTTTAAGCAACATTTTCTTGCTTATATTTCATCCCTCTTGGGGAATAACCACCCAATGCATATTTTTCATGTTTATTTTTATCCCTTACCTTAGCGGCTTAGCCAGTGCATCAGATAGGAATACATTTTGTGTTTTAAAAGCTGGAAATTCAGATAAATTTCCAATGGTTCTCAAAACTTGAGGCACAAAGTGAGGTTCATGCTTGAACGAATTGAGGTGCTGCTTATAAAAAAGAAGTAAAGAAACCGTAATATATAACAATATGCAATTCTAACTTCTAAAAGAAATAAAATCTTGTTTTGTTGCCTTGTAGGTTTAAGTCCTATATAGTCTAGTCTTAGGGGTAGATTCGAGCTGATCCAAGCCGAATAGTATGAGGTTCGAGCTCGGTTCGCCAAGGTAGTACGAGGCTTGAGCTCGGTTTGAGCTAGAACTTTGAGCTTGAGCTCGGCTCGAGTCAAAAACTCGTAAGCTCGAGCTTGACTTGAGAAAAATGTTTTATAAAAATAAAAAAGTTATATATTTTTATTTGATATTTAAAAAATTAAGAATTATAATAATTAGTTATTATTATATATAAAAATAAAAATTATATATATAATATTTATAGGCTCGAGCATGGCTCGAAGCTCGGTTGAAACCGAGCCAAGCTCGAGTAGCTCATGAAGAGATCAGCTTGTGGCCACCCCTATCTAGGTCATTTAAACCCTAAGAAATCAAACAACAATGTAGTAAATTACTTATTCAAACATGAAGTTTAGGGGGTTAATTTATCAAAACATAGAAAAAGTCTAGGATAGGCACACCTAGAAAGTGAGTCTTGCTTGTGACTTTTTACAGCGCTAATATATGTGTTTGTCACTGTGTATTTAGCAAAAGATGTAGATCTTAATATTTGAGTGTTTATTTTTTTGCATATTGTGCATTTAGTGCGTGCCTCTTTAAAGCCCAATATCAATTTGAGTTTCTAGTTGGGTGATTATGGATCTCTCTTATTTCCTCAACAAAGTTTACTGAGTCCAGCATTGAATTCTCACCAATGTTTAGTGAAAACATCATTGAACCAATAAAGGTCTAGGGCCAAGTTTGGGAGTGCTTAAAAATAAGTGCTTATTTGAATAAGCACTTATTTTGGGCCAAGACCACACCGATAAGCACTTATTCAAGATGCCCAAAATTCTAGCTTATTTCTAAGTGCCTATACAATAAGCACATATTTGAATTTTCCTTCCAAAACACTCCCTGATTATATTTCAAAATGCCAATAAATAGTGCCCTTTGCTCCATAGTTTTCAAGGTGCCTAGGTGAGGCTAGGCAACAGGGGGTGCCTTGTCGCCTAGTCGCCTAGGCAATGGATTTTTTTAAGTGAAAAATACATATTCTAGGTAGTTCCCTAGGTTCCATAACCATCTATCCTTAACAACTATCCATAATTTTCATAAAAAAATTATAAACTTCATGTTTATGTCTAGAAAATCAACATATTTATGAGAACTGAACCATCTTTCCTTAATAACTATCCAGAAATTTCAAAAAATATGGGGACTGAACCCCTATTTTTTGTTATAGGAAAAGAAGAAGAGATGTGTTGATTAGACGAAACTTTAAGTTTTTCCCTTACTTATTGGTTCAAATTCTGAAGTCTTTGAGGGTTCAATACATCAGTTAGCAATGTTTGTGTTGATTAAACCCTAACAAATAAGAAAATAATAAAAAGAAAATAGTTTATAAACACAAAAAATGAATACTTTTGTTTAATAATGTCTATTTTATAATTATAATCTCAAAAAAGTAACAATATAAAAGTATTTTATAAGACAGTATACAAAACCGCTAGGCGACTGGGCGAGGCGAGCCTCCAAGGGCGCCTTGTCGCCTAGGTGTTGCCTTGACAACTATGCTTTGCTCGAAGAACATAGAGTTTTCTTTCTCTATTCGGTGAAACTTTCTTCTCTACTCTTCATGTCACAACCAGGTTGGTTAACATTCTTATCTACTCTATTTTTTCTCCATTTTCTAATCTTCAACTGAACAACCACTACATTTTCTCAAAAAAAAAAGAGCAACCACTACATTCGTTTTTTCATGACTACATTCGTTCAGCTCTGTTTTTTTTTTTTGAAAGAAGGTAAAGTATGATTGTATTAATATACGGTCCTGTGTACAAAGAGAAGCTGTACAAAATGAAGGACCTCAAAAAAAAGGCCATCCTCAAAAAAGTATGATGAGATATACTATCTGTAAAATCATTATGTATAGACATCCAACTTCTCAAAACCTCTATTGCCAAGTTAATGACCTCAGCTTCAGTAGTAGATTTTTCCTCAAAAATCCTGTTGTTCCTTTCTGACCACAGTCCACATAACTGGCAACTGCCAGAGGGATGGAAGCCCAGCATAACTTTCCTTTCTTCGACAGCCCCTGAATATGCCACTCCTCTAGCAGAGCTCTAGCTGAGGCTTGCATGCACCAGCTTAGATTTAGGGATTTGCAGAAGTGTGACCATACTACAGAACCGAACTTGCAATGAAGGAAGAGATGCCCAGAGGATTCCATTTGCATATTGCAAAAACAGCATCTCCAATCTGGCAGATTAAGACCTTTATTTAGCAGCATTTCTTTGGACAGACACCTCATTTTTTTCCCCCTGTAAATGCCAGTTTCTTCTTCTTCCTAAACGTTGGGGATTTTCCAAGCTTGTACATCCAGTTGGTGAACATTCTTCTTGATGCGACACTCTTTAAATTTGTATTTTTAAATGAATTAGTGCTCATTGGAGAAAAAAAAACACTACCAAACACCCAATATAAATAAGTGATTTTTTAAAACAAGCACTTGAAAAAGCTGGGTGCCAAGTGCAAATAAGTGTTTAGTTGAATGGGCACTTGTTTTGAAGCACTTATTTTTCAAGTAAGCACTCCCAAACTTGGCCTAGATTTGATCCTAAGTACATTCTATTATGAAGTTCCCCAATATTCAGAATTTCCTAATTCAATAGTTTGTCCTTTTGTGCCAACTGCCAAACCACATGCTAAAATACCTTAACATTAAGTTTCCCTGAACAAGTCTTCATCTCTTTCTTTTTGACAAGTTAAAGGAAAATTATATTTGAGAAAAAGAAAAACTTGATACAACTTCCATCAACAAGTCTTCATCTTTCATCATACCAAATTCCATCCCAAAACTCCACTTAGAGCCATTGCTTCCTGAATTTTCATGATTTTTCCCACAAAGTAGTCTTTTTGTCCTTAAGTCAAACCTACTAAGAATTCTATTAGTTGCCCTTTAAATCCATTATAACCTACTTACAAACGTCCACTGAAAATTTCCAACCGAGGACCTACTTTTCTCAATTTGAAACTTTTCATGGTCTTGGGACAAGTTTATAGTGTTTGTAGTGAAGCCCCAAGAACCTTCATAAGACAACCTATCATACCTTTTCACATTTATCAGTAAACCTATTTAACCCTTATTCCTAACTTTACAAACCCATCTTGAGTTAATGCACCCATATTAAAGTTGTGTTGATGTCCATACTGCTCATCAGTTTCCTTCTTTTTACCCAATAGGCTTTAGATTATCCCCTGTTTAGAGACCTACAATTGCTAAACAAGAAAACATTCTTAGAGTTACTGTTCTCATTTTTGTCATTTTGATTGATGAACCTCATATTATTAAAATCTTGCTGAAAAGTTTAACAATGAGAATTTATTAGGAGTTCCATCGCTATTGAAAAATTAGTTAATGTAGTATAAGGTGAAGAAAAAGTAATATATCTATTTTATCTCTTTAGTAAAAAGTTTATGGGTTAGCTGATCTTAATCTTTCAGTCCATTAGATTCATGTTTGTTGGTCTTCTTCTAGTTTTTTCTCCTTAGTCCTTACCTATTTCCTGGTTGCTGCTGCTACCATGCCATTCTGTATAACTTATAGAAAAGCTGTTTTATTCTTTATTCTTTTTTATATTCCAATGTTGTCATTTTTATTATTAATGTTACTGTTTCCCTGCTTCACTCACCAGGGTAAAACGGATGACCAGATCAATTGGAGAGTTCTTCAGAATGAGAAACTTGCAAGATTGAGGGAGAAGCTCCATCTTGCAGAGAAACAACTACTGCAAAGTTGGTTTCCTTATAAGCGTTGTTCTTTGTTGTCTAGTTGTACATTAGCATAAGTTTTACCAGTTGATAATTCTTGTAGGGAAGGCTATGCTTCAAAATATGTCTAATGATTTAAAGGTTAGATATGAGATGCTTGAATCAGCTCAGTGCACGGTAGTACAATTTCTGACCTTACCATTTTCAATTGACTTTAGAGTTTTTAGTTATAATCTCCAAGAGGTTGTTTTATTGTGTAACTTACATACGTTGGTCATTTTCAATGCAGTTGGAAAAGAATCATGTGGAGCAGATAGAGAGTTTCTACCCAAACCTTATTTGCACTCAAAGCCTAGGTCATGTAAGAATACTTGTCATATTAAGCTCTTTTTTTATGTCTCTTCTTTGGAATTGAAAGTTAATAAATTTGTCAATTTTTTTTTATCCCATTTGTCCTGTCTGACTGTTGTTTTCTGAGGCTCATATAAACCATGACTTGTCTATCATTGTTAATGTTTGAACTATTGGATGCACTGCAGATTAATACCTAAATTTTTGAATGCATTGCAGATGGCCATTACCTCTGAACGCCTTCACAAACAGTCAGTAGTTATAAAACAGATTTGCAAATTGTTTCCACAACGCCGGGTAAGCACTTAGTGAACTCTTAATGTATCTTCAATTTAACATGAAACAGTCTTTTTTATTTTTTTATCATCAACCATATTTTCTATATAAACCCCAGTGATGACATAATTATTTAGATATATTCTTTTTAAATGCTATTTCATATTGATCTCAGCATGATCTGCATTCGTCTTCCTCTATATTTGAGGTGGATTGGCTGATTCTGATGGTTGTTATATAGGAAACCCAAACCATTATGGGATTGGGTTGGTCATTTTGGATAGGAACAGAATTAACAAAAAAATTAATTTTTTTTCTTCGTAATAAAATTTAAAATTTTATTCGTAAAATTCTATTGCCTAGGCAACTAGATGCTCACAGTCACCCAGAATTGCCTATATGCCTTGACAACTATGTATTAACTTGGGATTTTCTGATTACCCTTACACTGATACTTATTAAACCTTTAGTCATAGATCCAGTACCAAAGTATATTTACTCATAGATCAAAGAGGCCTTCAAGGACCTTGACAAATAACTCATAATGATATATGATTGCTATGTTTACCAGACTATGTAGCGGTAGAATGATGTCATATCTTTTCCTGTTTTCATCAAGCATAGGTGGTTGTCCCTTTAATATTATGTGCTATTACAAGTTAATGTTGAGCCATTGTTGCATGGTTTAGATGGCATAAGGAGCTATGTGGAAGTCATTGTTGCTAGGTATCTTTGAGTAAGATGTGATTCTGTTTCCAGGTGAATATTGATGGAGAGAGAAAAGATGGATCTAGTGGTCAATATGATCAAATATGCAATGCTCGCTTACCAAGAGGTCTTGATCCCCATTCTGTTCCACCTCAAGAGCTTGCAGCCTCCCTTGGGTAATTTCGCTTACTTGAAATCTGGTCATCCCTTTTTCTGAAAATATAACTTTTAAGTTTCTTGGGGAGGCCTTAGAGTTTCCTAAGTCATGCACCGATGTGTTCTTTCATGCATTTCCTGTGCATCTTTTGGTTAATTTCAAAATTTTATGCCTTAATATTGGTAAAATGGATTGGTAATCTGGTGGTGAGATTTTTGTGTGATCCACTGATTGGACATTTGCAGATATTTTCTACATTATTACTGTCTGGGTTCTGCTAACAGAAGCCCAAAGGTTAATACATGATTGATGTCATTACTCATTATCAACAAAAACATAATGGATATTTCTTCTTTATTAGTATGGAAAAAGATATTTCTTCCTATTGAGATTCAGGAGTTGCATCTTTTTGAGAAAATTTAACCAAGATTTATTGAGAATAAAAGGGGGGGGGGAACCCCTACAAGTTACAAAGGAGGAAGCTTGTCACTATATAGATGCTCCAAATACACACCAAATTTAGCTAGGCCATCTGCGGTATGATTGCAATCCCTAGAAATCCAAACTAAGTTAACATTCAATCCATCCCAAAGAATCCCAAGCTTCAGTCAGATAGTGATAAAGTCTCCAAGGGCCCCCTTTTTTGTCTCTTAACCATTTTATTGTATTTGCTGAATCACCTGCAATGATCAAATTCTGAATACCCAAATTCTTAATTATCCTGATTCCGGTGAGAGCAGCCATCACTTCAGTCTTTGTGGAGTCGGCCCAACCGATTGGGCCACTAAAAGTCCAGCAGATATTGCCCCTTTCGTCCCTTACTGTACCACCAATACCTGCAAAGCCTGGATTGCCTAAGACACAACCATCAAAATTAAGGATTATCACACCTTCACTGATGGAAATGGGATGCCTCAAGGGAGTTTGCTGAGGATGAGGCAGAAACAGAAAGGGGTGAATATTTCTGATAATATCATTGACTGAAAATCCTTTAAATAGATCTGAATTCACCGACCAAAGGATGCAAAGATAGGTAATATCTGAGATTAACTCCTACAAGGTTCTGTTTTTATTGTCAAAGATACGGGTGTTTCTTTCACCCCAAATGCCCCACATTACTGCATGAGGCACTGGTTGCCAAAAGACTTTACCCCTTTTGCTAAGCCCTATTCCTTGCCATTGGTCAAGTTGTCCATAATGTGTTTTGGAAAAGCCCAGCTGTACCCTGCCATATTCAAGAAATGGGACCATATCCTTTGAGTGAAGCTGCAATGAAGAAGGATGTGATCTGCAGATTCACCCTCGCTGAGACATAAAATACAAACATGAGGAGAAATGGAGTGTCTTCCCGAAAGCTTTTTTTGAAGGAGATCACAGGTATTAATTTTCTGGAGACAGGCTTCCCATACAAAGAAGCAAATTCTTGAGGGGATGTGGCTGCACCAAATTTTCTTGTAAGGAAAAGAGGGATGCTGATCTTCAGCAGTCAAAAGCCCTGAACATAGACTTAGAAGAGAATTCGCCATTTGGGTGAAGGGTCCATATATTTTTTTTGATAGATAATGATAATGAAAACTTTATTAAATAAAGAACTAAGTATTCATCATACAATTCCCCACAAAGAGGTGCGAGGTGCAGCCTCCAAACTACATCATAAAGCTTACAATTGAGCCCAAAAGAGTTGATTCCTATGTACTCCTTGTTTAGCTAGAAGGTCTGCCAGCCCATTTGCCGATTTTCTTTCCCATTGAACTGTGACTGAAATATTTGAAGTCAGCCACTTAAATCTTCTCAAAGCCCCCTTGTACGGCTAGGCTTCCGTCTCTGGTTCTTTTAGCCATCCAATAACCAATTTGGAATCACCTTCAATCATTAAATGCTCCACTGCCAACTCTCTTGCATATTCTGCTCCTTGTAACACAGCTTGGAGTTCTGCATTTACAGTCTCCCCACCCTATAGGACCAGAAAATAGAGCTACAATCTGACCCTCATCATTTCTGAAGACTCCCCCTATTCCAGATGGCCCTAGGTTGCCCAAACTACTGCCATCAAAATTTAGTTTAATGACACCTGCATTAGGAGGCTTCCAATCCACCACCGGCTTGCTTCTGATTGCAGAACTTTTAGTTAGTTGTTCCCAATTTCTCCTTATGTCATCGAAAGTGTAGGTGGAAAACAGATCCAAGGATTTTACCCAACTTATGGCCCTGCATAAGATACTTTCTAACACACATGTTTGATCCCTCTCCTTGTCATTAAAGATTCTAGCATTTCGTTCCTCCCACACAGTCCACACCAAAGCAGCTCTAACACACCTCCACAAAACTCTTCCTCATCTCTTTGGCCACCTGAAAGTTGTAGGATAAAAAAGATTGCAAATCTACACCGGTTCTGTCCACCTGCACCCAAAAAGATCAAAAAGCTTTTCCCAAAGGCCTACAACAAAAGGACAAGTGATTAGTATATAGTATCAACTTTCCTTGTTAACTTTGCATAGGGTGCACCAGTTAGGAGAGATACAAAGACTAGGTCTTCTTTTTTGCAAAACATCCAAAGTGTTGATTTTCCCGAGGGAGACTTCCCAACAAAGGGCTCCAACTTTAGGAGGGACAGGTTTGGACCAAACTTCCTTGTTATGAAAAGGTTGAGGCAATGGAGAGGAGCACAAGGAAGCAAAGGAGGCACAAAACAGGAAGAATACTATGAATAACCTTCCATGGGGATTTCAGTGTAGCATGCCGAGATACACCAGCATCCCATCCATTGTCTGCAACACCATGCACACTCCTTACCACTTTATGCCAAAGTCTCCCTTTCTAGAGGTCACCTCCATAGCCATTTACCTAATAATGTTGTATTTTTCTTCCATAGATTGCCTAATCTCAATCCCCTTGCTCCTTCCTCCTACACACTATTTCCCACCTAACCACATGATCCTTCCTCCCTTCCCCTGACTCCCACAAGAAATCCCTCATGACTTTCTCTACCTTCAAAATCACCTTTTGTGGCATTCTAAAGACAGATAGAAGGTAAGTTGGCAAGTTCGCAAGAGTAGCTCTAATTAAAGTGATCCGACCTCCATGGGAAATGTAGTTTCTCTTCCAAACTGCCAGCTTCTTTGTGCAATTTACTACGATTGAATTTCAAAAACTTCCTTCTTTTGGATTATCTCCTAGAGGCATACCCAAGTACTTCAAGGGCCAACTAGATATAAGGCAACCTAAGGACTTTGCTACCTCACTCAATTCCTCCATCTCCAAATTTACCCCCACTACACAACTCTTTTCAAAATTGACCTTCATCTTCGACACACATTCAAACAACTTTATTACTCCTTTCAAGTTTCTAGCCTTTGAAGGATCTCCAGACTCACAAAAAATGATTGTGTCATCCGCAAATTGCAAGTGTGACACCACAATACCCTCTCTTCCTACCCTCCATCCTCTAAACATATCCAGCCCATCAGCTCTCGAAATGAACCTACTAAATACATCGGCTACCAAGGTGAAAAGGAAAGGAGAAAGAGGATCCCCTTGTCTCAACCCTCTAGAGGCTGGAAAGAAGTCTCTAACCACTCCGTTAACTAAAACTGAAAAATGACAAGTTTCTAAACAAGCCTCAATCCAGCCACACCATTTCTCTCCAAACCCAAAATTCCTCAGGGCTTCCAATAGAAAAGACCAATCGACCATGTCATACGCTTTCTCCAAGTCCAGTTTACATACAAAACCTTTCTTCCCCCTTCTCTTGAAGTCCTCCACACATTCATTTGCTATCAAGATTTGATCTATGATCTGTCTACCTTGAATAATGGCCTCTTGTGATTGGCTTATTAAAGTTGGCAGGGTTGATTTTAACCTTAATGACAACACTTTGGCCAAAATTTTATAAATGCTAGTCACTAGACTGATGGGTCTAAAGTCTTTCGGTTGAACAACCTCTCCCTTTTTAGGGATCAAAGCCAGGAAGGTGGAGCTGATCCCTGGACTTATAAAGCGAGACTCCGCAAACTCCTCAAATATTGCCAATAGATCTAACTTGATGATATCTCAACAATCCTGAAAGAAAGCCATAGTGAAACCATCAGGTCCAGGAGCTTTAGGTCTATCCATTGAAAACACAACTCCCTTTATTTCTTCCAATTCAAACTCCTTTTCCAACTGATTTGCCACCTCTGAGTCCAATCTAAGCCACTCTAACCCATCCACTCTAAGCCTCACATCCCCCTGTCTTTTGTAAACTGCCTTGAAATGATTCGTGAAAACATTAGTAGTCTCCTCTTGATCATCCACTACTTCACCATTAATCTCTAACTTTTCCACGAAGTTTTTTCTCCTTCTTCCATTAGCGATTGTGTGAAAAAATTTAGTATTACCATCCCCTTCCTTAATCCATTGATGCCTTGATTTTTGTCTCCAACACATCTCTTCCTTTAGCACTATCTCTTCCAATTCCTTCTTTAGATTCCATCTTAAGGTCCTTTCTTCTTCTGAGAGAGAGTTGTGTCCTTTTTCATCCAAAAGTTCAATCTGGGAAATAACACTTAATTTCTTCTCCTCCACTCTCCCGAAATGCTCCCTATTCCACTCTTTAATTTTACATTTTAGCCTTTGAATTTTCTTGTGAAATTTGACACCCCTCCCAAGGGTACCCACCACTTCTTCACTCCACCACTCTGACCTTTTGGGTAAAGTCTGGATGTGTTAACCATATATGTTCAAATCTGAAAGGTTTAGGCCCACTCAGGAAATTCCTAGTTCCAATGCTTATCGGCCAATGGTCTGAAGTGACTCTTGGCAAGGCCCTAGCTGATAGACCTAACCAATGCTCTCCCAATCTGAACTAAAGATGAACCTATCCAGCTTAGAGCATCTCAGGTTAGATTATAGGTTGGACCAAGTGAAAACAGCTTGTTGGAGGGGGATTTCTAACAGACCACACTCATTAATAAACTCATTGAATTTTCTCATGCTAATTGTGATCACTTGATTGGGGTTATTGGTCTCATTTGTAAACCTAATCACGTTAAAATCCCCACCTAAACACCACGGACCCTCCCACAAACCCCTTATTATCATAGAGCTCTTCCCACATTTCGCCTCTCTCTCCATATCTATTCGGGCCATAGACATTCGTCATCAGTCATCACCCAGGTAAACTCTTCTCCCACACCCTTAAATTTCAAAGAAACCGTAAACCGACCTATTAGCTCTTCCATTGGCTCCACTACCTCTTTCCTCCACAAAGTCACTAAACCTCCTGAAGCCCGGCTGGATGGCAAAAAAGACCATCCTACTCCTCTAGAATACCACACACTTCTTACCCATTAACTGCCACTTTTGTTTCTTGAAGCAAGACTATATCCGGGTTTTCCTTTCTAATCAAATCCTTTATTACCCTCCTTTTCCTAGCACTACCCAACCCTCTGACATTCCAGCTCAGTATCTTCATTGGATTACTTAAATTTCCACCCTAGACACCACCATCCCTTACTTGGTTCCTTTCCTTCTTTCCCCCCTTGTACTGAATTCTAAGTCTGCTGCTGATTTTAATCTTTCTACCTCCAAAAGCTTCCTCTTTCTTGGATGATCTTTTTCCTTCTTTCCCTTCTTTTTGGAATACACTATGACACTCACTACTTCTTTCAACTTCAAGCCCATCTCTTCAGCCACTTGATTCATCGGTCACTTCCCTATTCCCTCACCCTCATTTCTTTCCTTCCCTTTTCTTTGGCTAGCCTCCTGTAGATTCACATCTTCTTCAATGTATCCAACTTCTGCATCCCTCCTAGTCAGCTCCTCAAAGGAATCAAAGATTAAATCCCAAATTTTATCACCTTGTGCCTTCCATTCAGCTTCCATACTCCCTCCATTAAACCAATTTTCCTTCTCTCTAACCAGAACCTGCTGGATTGTGGCAGACAATGGAAGGGTCTGGATGAAATCTGTTGCACTCAAAGAAGGCCCATTAGTATTCTTAAAATCAAAGACTAACATACCTGGAGAGGATGGTTTTGTTAAAGGACTTCCAAAGAAAGTTTTTGTCTTGGGACTAAACCTACAAGAACCGGTTTCCGGAGGTTCGGTGTTAGACTGAAGTTGAATGGCGGCTGAACTTGAGAAATCGGTGCCCCCTTACTGGTTACACCCCTACTTTGCTTAGAAGAACAGTTAGAAACCAAAACCACAACACCCTGCACCTGTTGAGACCTCGAGATAGCTTCTGGATCCCCCGGGCAGTGTCCAATACCCAGGCTGGTTGGCATCTCTTCTTCCCTACCCGCCTACAAGGCGGCTTCAGAGGTGATGATAACAGTCTCACCGTCATCTTTTTTGCCTTCGTCTTCCTCCAAGAAAAGCTTTGTGTCAAAACTTTCATCCCCTCGAAACCCAAGGGATTTCTCTGGCTGAATACTCCCAATACTTGAAGTTTCAGATTCGTCAAACTCAGAATCTTCCTCACTGAGTTCCAGAAAATCGTCCTCCTTTGCTACACCCTCTGTTAAACCGGCTCTCTTGTTTCTTGGATTACGTCTTTCCGGCGAGCCTAGCTCCGGCGCTGACACAGGTCTCCACTGCAACGAGCTGAAACTCCCAGGACCTCCCCTCCCTGCGTCCTTTCGAATTGGAGAGGTCCATCATCTGTCCCTTTAGTTGGCCCACGTGACCACTTAAGTGGTTACATGACTTAATTTTAAGGGCTGGCTGGGCCAGACCCAAACACTCCTTTAAGGACCTGTTGACAATCAGCCTTTGAAATGACTCGGCCCACCCCACCTGCCCTCTTTAGGTCCATTAGAACAACTTTCCCTGTGGCTAAGACAAGTTCCCTCTCTACTTGTGCCCATGTGTCCCTCTACTCTTACCACCTTACCACCTTGCTTTTTTAAAGAACGTTTCAGTCCTTTCTCTCCACCTTGACTAGAACCACTCTTATTTGGTGAAACCTGTCGAATAGCCTTCTCCCTCCTCCCTCTTTCTGTCAGAACCTGAGCATAAGACCTATAGCTCACCACCTTTTCCTCTTCTCCTAATGGCTCTTTCCCCTTGGTTGCTGGTAACTTTCCTTTTGAGTTATCCTTTCCCAAGAATACCATTTTAGTGTAAGTGTCTGCCAGATTTGAATACACCAATCCCTCACTTTCTCATAGCCTTTCTTCTTCAACCTTCTCATCCTCCTTCCTTCTCCCCTTACTCCACAAGGCAACTTCAATGGCTGTAACCAGCCAGGCTACATAGAACACTCCATCAACCATCAGCTTTACTGAACGAGGGGATATCTTCCAGATGCACATTACTCAAGCAAATTGCAGCTGAATGGAGGTCTTCCACAAAGGAGCCAGCCAGTCTTGTGATAGATACAGAAGCTGAGTGCAATTTACAACACAAAGCATATAGTTGTAACTCCTCTCCAACTACCTCAAGCAAGGCCTTACAATACTCAAAGGGGGTTAAGATGGTAGTACAGTTCAAGTTTAACTTCTTTAATAACTCTTCTCCAACTGTCCTCCAGTTTTTCGGAGGTACTATAGAAGTTACTATAAACTTTTTCTCCCACTCATTCTTGAGTTCATAGCATACTATTCTGCTATCTTTTGCTGCTTTACCCAGAATTTGTACACTTCCAACCTCTTTCTGGAACTCCTGTTTCCTAGCTCCACCAACTCCATTCACTACCTGTAACTGTTCTTCCTTCTCAGAACTGCTACCTTCTCCAAATCCCTCTCGGGCAAAGAAGTCCTTCAAAACAGTTGACACTTCTTTCCATTCAATCCCCAACTTTCCTTTAGGGAAACAAACCATTTGTTTTTTTCCTTCCCCAAAAAACTCCAACAAAGCCACAAACCTTCCTCTAGAGTTCTTTGCACTCTAACTTTCCACTCACCTGAACTGCTTTCTCCAAGAATGTCCGAAACCATACTACAGATTCTTTCCCGACCAGTAATACCATAGCCTTGTTTAGTTCTCTGATTTTCTGAGCTTTCTTCCCTTTCACCCAAAAGCTTTCAAAAAGAAACTGTTTAGTCTCAACCTTCAAGGTCCTTCTCCAGCTTGTTGCCATGATAAAATCTCCTTCCTCCAATCCTCCCCTAGCCATCTCCTTCCTTTTTGATATTACTGCTTGGGTGAAGGGTCCATAGTCGGGTGTCAGAATGAGAGGGGGATATATAGGCATCTTTGAGGGTTTGGGTTAAAGATGCCTATATATCCTCCTCGGTCCATATTCGGGTGTCAGAATGCAATCCCCCTATGCTAGTTTCATGAAATGTTCCCTTAGATCCTTACTGAGTGATAGATGACAAATGTGGATGCTGGTAAACAAATCGAATGCAGTCACAAGCTTAATATGAAAAAAAAGGTAAATATGCACTCACTATATCAGTCATCTGGTATATGGATTGCATAAGCAAGTGTAACTTAATCAACCCAGTTTTGTCCTTGTGCTGCATGCATGCATGACTTATCCTCCTCATCCAGTCACTCTAAGAGTTTTTGGTATAACCAATTTAAGCAAGCAATTGTACATATGTTGGGACTTGGGAGCTTCTGTATTTTTTGTTTGCTCTTTCATTTTAATGCAGCGATTTGCTACTAAAGATGAAACTATAGCACTACATAAGACCTAAATATTTGATTTTTCAATATATTTTAGGTTCAGTCACTATATCTACGAGTTAGCTTACTTCCTTTTAATCCTCACGTCCTGCTTACCTTAAACTTTCACTAAGCCACTTGTTGCTGAGGTGATTGATATTTATTTCACAAGTCCAAACCTCCTAGCTGGGTTCCTCTTCTCACCAAGAGGGCAGGATTCCTCCAATTTCTAAATTTAAATCTCCTAGTCTTCTCATTCATTATTCTCAAAATTGTTATTGCTGCTATGTTCTTCTCCATACAGCATGCCAGTCATATTTGTCATTCCTACAAAGGCTTTACATATCTTTGATTACCATGTATCCAAAAGTCATAAAACAGTAGAAATGTGTATTTGTATTCCATACAACTAACTCTGAGTAATATCCCGTTCAATCTCTCTCATTGTAGTTTATCCTATGGGTCCCATACTAAGTAGGGAAATACTTTTTTGAGCTATTTTAAAAGAAATGTATATTTAGGCTGTGTTTGGTTTGAAAGAAATACCTTGTACAGGTTTCCACACCTTCCCCTCCTTTCCCTACCTTTTTTCCTTCAAACCAAACACAGCCTTAGGGTGCAGGTGGCATTGAGATATTTAAACATCTATGGCATATGAATCTAAATGAGGAGGCATTCAGATATTCCATGATCATGGTCGACATATGTTACCATATGTTCTGCAAGGTGCCAACTGGCTGGTTGGTAAGGTCTCCTGCTGGTTGTAGTGGAGACTAGGGATCAAATCCCGCCTGCACCCTGGTTGGGGGTCTTGGGTTTGGGGGATGGGCTACCCTCCGTTGTGTAGCCCCATGGAGAAAAAAAACATATGTTACCATTTGTTCTTTTCTGTTCTGTTGTGCCTTGAATTCCTTTATTGCAGTCCACTCCATGACCCAACTCGACTTTTGTGGAGAAGAACCGAAGGGGAAATTTCATTGAGGTCTGTGATGTTTGCAGAGGCATGGACCTGATCCGTTTTCTGTTTATGGGCCTGACCAGAATATGTTGAGTTGTTGGGTTTTCTCAAATATGTATCTCATTGTATTCGAGCGCAAAGGGAACACTCAGAGAATGAGAACTCTGGTGTATTTGGGGTTTAGGCCTTTAGGGTTTCTATGAGAGGTTTCTCATGTACCCTCCATTGCTGTTTTCTATAGTGGATTTCTACTCCTCCATTTCCCATGGGCATAGGCTAAAGGCTGAACCACATACACGTAAACAATTGTGTGTGCTTTCTTCTCTTCTCTTGCTTCTCATATCTCTGTTTTACTTCATTATTTTGTGCCAATCAAATCTGCTGTTTCTGGGTTTTGAGTAACATTTTTCTTCATTTTTGCTTAAAATAATATGACCACAGTTCTTAGGTGGATTTAAATTTTGTCCAGCTTGTTTATATTCATATAAATTATTCCTTGTAGATTTAATGTATTTCAGATTAATACCTAATGGTTGCAAAACAGGTACATGGTGCAACTTCTAAATGTTGTAGTTCAGAACTTGGCTGCACCTGCACTTCATAATTCAGGTTTTGCGGTAAGTTTTGATGCATGCTGCATGTAAGACATGATTGTTCTCTCAGATAGTAAAGAGTTCATTGTCCTAATTTGTTTCAAAAATTGAGGGTTGACCCATATTCACATTATTATATTTACTATAAAATTCCGAAATTTGATTTAGGGTTCATGCTCACGTATATGGCAAAGGAATTCATATTGGGATGCTCGGCCATCTTCTCGGAGGTATTTTTGCCTAGAATTTTATATCATCTTGCTATCTTATCTTTTGCAAGAAAAGTTACATGATAAGATATGTGCCCTGCAGCAATGAATATCCCCTTTTTATACCCCGTGAGAACTGTTGCTCCACAAGTGCAGAGAATTCATGGTCTGATAAAAGTTCAAGTAATTTTGGTGTTGCTTCAATACAGTCAGAAAAGAAACCTCATCTGGATTCTGCTGGAAGTGGTAGCATTAATTATTCTTCTGCTTCTGTGCATTCAGTTGAAACTCACAAGGACCTGCAGAAAGGGATATCACTTCTCAAGAAAAGTGTAGCATGCATTACAGCATATTGTTACAACTCACTGTGTTTAGATGTCCCATCTGAGGCATCCACTTTTGAAGCATTTGCAAGGTTGTTAGCCACACTGTCTTCCTCCAAGGAAGTTCGATCAGTTGTTTCCTTGAAAATGGCAGGTTCAAGGTATATCCTCTTTTTTTTCCTCTGTTTTATATTGTTATTTTTCCATGTGTTGGACATTAGTGGCTAAAATTGTTTTTGGCTGGTAACATTGAATTTTACTAATAACTAGAAAATATGGTGTAAATTTACACCAGCACTCACCTTTACCCTGTCAGAGTTGCCAATAATCATCATGGATGTTCCAAACCATATATGTTGGTAGAAGAAACTGACTACCATCAAGAATACCCTGAAGTCAAACTGTCAAAGAGCTTCAATAGAAATATCTCTTCCCTACACCTACTTTTTCAAGGTTGTCTAAGTGAGCTGAACTGTCTCAAACTGCACCTTCTCCTATTGGATTACAGAACACAGTCTCTCCCGTTTGTCCCTTTGACTACCACACTTATTTCCAAGGGGCCTGATACCCACCAAACTTCAGCTCGATAGGTCCTCAGCTAGGAGGAAACCATTTTCACGTATTTTGCTTGTTGCTGATTGATGAGCATAGCATGGTAGTAATCTCCAATGGATTTATAATTTATTGCATTCGATCAATTACGATGCAGAACTGATATTTTCTTTTGATACAAGTTTTTACTTTCAAAAGCCCATCTAAATCCTCAAATGAGTACCACTTGACGCCACAAGTCCCACAAAGTTCAAATCACCATCATAGTTTATTGTATTTGATCAATTATAATGCAGAATTAATATCTACTTTTGATACAAGGTTCAGATTCCCATCTAATCCCTCAAATGAGCCCCCACTTGATGAACGTAACATGGCAGTATCAGTAATATCCGATGGTTTTTTTATCAGTAAAGCTTTAATTATATTAACTATATGTGAAAAGACAATACAACCTTGATTTCATGACCATGATATCAATCCCAAAATCAACTCTATGTTAATAAGATGCCCAAAACAATTGTTCCCTTTCTACCCCTTGTTTAGCAAGGGAGTCAGCTAACCCATTTGCACTCCTAACCCAGATCTATTGCAATCCTTTCTACTCCCCTATAAACATTCTTGAGGGTCCAAGAAGTATTTCTGTTACATATTGCCCAAGAAATGATTACTTTTGAGTCACCTTCCACCTCCAATTGACTGAAGCCCAATTGCTTAGCTAACCTGAGACCTTATAGTGAAGCGACCAATTCGGATTTTATGGAGTTAGCCACACCAACTGGTCCAGAGTAAAGAGCCAACAATCTGCCCTCCGAATTTCTTATTGCCCCACCAATACCTCCCATGCTGGGGTTACCAAAGGAGCTTCCATCAAAATTCAGCTTTACTACCTTGTGGAGGTTTCAATTCCATTTTTATTCTGTCTTTGTCTCTAGAGGAAAGTGCTATCTCCTTCCAAGCCCTTAGAATATAGTCACTGTTAAACTCCGAAATCAATCCAAAGTTTTAATCCAAAATGCTACCTTCACTTTTATTGTCTCTATTATGGAGTTAGCCACACCAATTGGTCCATAGTAAAAAGCCAACAATCTGTCTTCCAAATTTCTTATTGCTCCACCAATACCTCCCATGCTGGGGTTACCAAAAGAGCTTCCATCAAAATTCAGCTTTACTTTACTGCCTTGTGGAGGTTTGCATTGCATTTTTGTTCTGTCTTTGTCTCTAGAGGAAAGTGCTATCTCCTCCTAATCCCTTAGAGTATCAGTCTCTGTGAAACTCTGAAAGCAATCCAAAACCTTCACTTTTATTGTCTCTATTACCTCCTCCACAGGTCTACTTTTGCCATTAAAAATTATGTTGTTCCTCTCCTCCTGAACCACCCAAATAGTTGCAGCCTTAGTAACTTTCCACATCAATCTTCCTCTTTTCTTTGGGTGCCTTAGGAGATTGGGCCTGAAAATGTATGCCGCCTCTTGGGGAAGGATCCACCTACAACCATAAAGATCATAGAAAATCTCCCAGATATGTCGAACAAAGGAGCAGGAGATTAATAAGTAGGGTAGGGTTTCTCCACTTTTCCTACACAAAAAGCACATATGAGGAGAGAGGCAACAAAAAGGCCTTTTCTGCAACACATCATAGGCAACGATTCCCAACAGAAAGCTTGAACTTTTGGTGGGATAGGCCTAGATCACACTTCTTTCACCAAGAAGTCCACTCCTTGTAAAGTATGTAAGGTTAAGAAATTAAAAAGAGAAGAGCAAGAGTCCATTAGGTACCCAAATTCTAGAACCATCCAAGAGAAGGTCCAAAAAATAAGTCTTCAAGATATTAAGAAGGTTAATCACAGGAAAAAAAGAAACTTGCTCACCCTTAGGCCTCTTCTAAAACCCAAGTCCTAGTTGTTGCCTGAGGGGGAGGGGGTGCCCAAAGAGGATACTAGTGCACCTTTATGGTTAGAAAGGGCAAACAGGTCAGGGAACTGGTCTTTTAAAGGATATTCCTTTATCCAAAGGTCTTTCTACATCAGAATTTTATCACCCCTTTCCAAATCAAAGCTTGTAGAATTGAGGAACAAAGGGTATACCTCATGAATTGCTTTCTAAGGGGAGGCTAAAGTTGAATGAGGGTTGAGTTTAGCATCCCAGCCATTACCTTCCACACAAATGCTTGCTATAACTTTGTGCCATAGCTTATCTTCAAAGGGGAACCTCCATAACCATTTGTTCAAGAGCAATATTTTTGAGAGTGATATTTCCTAACCCTAGACCCCCCTAGTTCCTTTGGCTTACATGCATGTTCCTACTTAACCAAGTGATCCTTTTTTCATTCTTTGGTTCCCACAAGAAATCCCTCGTATATTTTTCTATTTGTCTTGCAATCCTTGCTGGCACATGGAAAGTGGATAGGAAATAAAGGTAGGTTTGCTAGAGTGGCTCTAATTTGGGTTATTCTTCTCCTAGGGAGATATAGTTTCTTTTCCACAGAGCTAGTTTTTTAGCAAACTCTAGTACTGGCTTCCAAAAACCATTGGCTCTTGGGTTTCCCCCAAAAGGTAATCCTTGGTAGATTATAGGCCAGCTCATCACCTTACATCCCAACACATTCATTTGCTATTAGGATTTGGTCCACAATCTGCCTTCTACAAAAGCCCTTTAAAACGTGAAATGACAGAAGGTAGAGCCTGCTTAATCCTTTCAGCGAAAACCTTTGATATGATCTTGTGGAGACACTTTATCAAGCTTATGGGCCCGAAATCCAATGGATTTATAATTTATCGCATTTGATCAATTATGATGCAGAACTAATAATTACTTTTGATTCAAGGTTCAAATCCCCATCTAATCCCTCAAATGAGCCCCACTTGAAGCGACAAGTCCCACAGAGTGTGTCAACCTTGACTGATTTCTTTTTTTTTTTCTTCGCTGCAGGGGAGGGGACTCTTCCTATATCCTTACCCACAAGACACTACCACCATGTATAGGCCTGAAATCCAATGGATTTATAATTTATTGCATTCGGCCAATAATGACACAGAACTAATATTTACTTTTGATACAAGGTTTAAATCCCCATCTAATCCCTCAAATGAGACCCACTTGAAGCAACAAAGTCCCACAAAGTGTGCCAACCTTGACTGGTTTCTTTGTTTTTTTCTTCGCTGGGGGGGGGGGAGGACTCTTCCCACATCCTTACCCACAAGACACTACCACCATGTACTGGGAACATCTCCTCATAAGTCATAAATGACAAGGGAGATATTCCCAATGCATAACTATAGTGTCCTGTGGATAGGGATGTGAGAAGAGTTTGTGGATAGGAGATTCAATCTCAATATATAAATGGTACACGTCTGAGAAATGTAGTAGATGACTTTGTTTGGAGACTCAAATTGTTCCAACTATACTTGCTTCCCTTTACTTTACACTAATGGTGGAAGCTTTGAACCCTAAAGTACAATAAATGAATAATGCAGTTGTTAGAGATGTGTCTCTTTGGACAATTCATCTTCTTGTAGATGAGGTTCACCACATTTGCCCAAATGAATGTGGATCAGTATCCTCATAGCTGTACTTTAGGAGTCCTTATTTTTCTTTATACATGTTTACCCTTCCATGGGCCCAATATTCAAATAAAAGTTGATAAGTACAAGGGTATGTTTTGTGGAAGAAGTTATCTTATTTCTTTTTTGTTTATTTTCTTTTTTGATTGGTTGCAGTTGTAGTTATTTCCAGCTCTAGCGCAATCTATACGAGTTATTGAAGCTAAAAATAAAAGCTAAAAGAAGATTCAATTTTTTTTTTTTTAAGAATACATTGTAAAATATCTCTTTATCAAGAGATATTTTATTGATGGCCTCTATAAAATCATTGATAAAGTCTTAGTAGGCAGGTTGAAGACAACTTTGCCTTTAGTAGAAGGGAGAGAAATAACAGACCAAATACTAGTGGCAAATGATGCATGGTGGATAAGAAGAAACAAGGAGGGAGAGGTCTAATTTGCAAGCTAGATTTGGAAAAAGCTTATGATATGATATTTGGTCTTTCCTTCTAGTTCTTTGGGAAAAAATTGGTTTGAGAGAGGTGGAGAAAGTGGATCAAAGGGTGCATTAATTCAGTACACGTCTTGATTCTGGTAAATAGAATAGCTAAGGACTTATTCCTAGCAAAAAAAAGGCAGGGAGATCCATCTCCCCTTTCATGTTTACTTTTGTTGCTGAAGTTCTCAAACAGACTAATTTTTAAGGCCAATCAAGACAATTTAGTTGATGGCTTTCAAAGGATCTCAACATTGAAAGTGAACTGGGGGAAGAGCTAGGTGGCAGGATTTAATATGGGGTAACAAGATATTCAACCAGTGGCAGGAATACTAGGTTGTGAGGTTAAAAGTTGGCCCTTAGAGTATCTTGTATGCCTTTGGGGGTAATCCGAGATTAGAAAGTTTTTTGGAAACTGGTTGTAGAGAGATTTACGAAAAAATTAACTTTGTGGAAATGGAATTACATCTCTATGGGAGGAAGAATACCGGGTAGAATAGCAAGGCAATTTGAGAAAATTATGATCACTTGGTCAAATGGGAATAGGTTTGCAAGTCTAAAGAACAGGGCAGACTTGGTATTGGGAATTTGATTAAGAGAAATACAACTCTGCTCAGAAAATGGTTTTGGACGTTTTCTCTAGAAGAAGATAGATTGTGGCATAAGGTCATTGGAAGTATTCATGGTGTGGCGGAAAATAGCTGGGATGCAAAGTTGGCAACTCATGCTTCATCAAAATCCCTTTGGAAAGCAATAATAGAGGTATTGCCAACCTATCTCAACTTCATTTGTTTTGATATGGGATGTGTGGAGAGAGTATTATTTTGGGAGGATCTTTGGAGTGGGGACCTTCCCCTTAAATTACAAATCCCTTACTCTACTCTTTATCCAATGACTAGGCTGAGCCATTGAACCTATCTCTAAATTTGGTTTGTTCTTGGAACATGGGTTGAACTGGGATTTTGGATTTAAGAGAGATCTGAAAGATAGTGAATGTGACTCCCTTGTTCTCTTACTTTTTTTTGATGAATGGGTGAAAAAAATTTATTAATCTCAAAGAGTTGCAAGCATCCCAAGGAGAGGCATGAGATGTGACCCCTCAAGGAAAAAACTAATTACAGCCTTTCAAACTCAGCTAGAACAAGATACAAAGTAGCCCAATAAAGACAGTCCCAAGAAGCCCCTTGTTTGGGTAATGAATCAGCTACAGGATTTGCCAATCTGCTCACCCATTGAACACTAACTATCATACTGCTATTAGCCATTTCACTTTTTTGAGGTCTCTCTGGCCCCAAATGACAGCATCCAGGTTCAAGAGCCACCCCACAACCGCCTGATAATCACCTTCAATTGGTAAATGCTCCGCCCCTAGCTGATCCGCAATCTAGATCCCTTGTACAGCAGCTAGTATCTCTGCCCTTGTAGAGTCTCCCACTCCCACTGGTCCCGGAGATAAGGAAATAATGTAGCTGTCCATATTTCTTAGAACCCCTCTTATACCTGAAGATCTGGGATTGTCCTGGCTACTCCCATCAAAATTAGCTTAATGACACCCTTCGGAGGACGTATCCATTCTACTAAACTTCTATTCTTCGTAGTAGCAGTATTAGCCACTCCTAGTTTCTCCAAGTATCATCAGAGGAATAGTCAACAGAGAAGTTTAAGGTTTTCAACCAATGGGATGCCCTTGTTCTCTTACTTTTAAAATTGGAAAATGCTTCTTTGAATGAAAACATTTCAGATGGTAGAATTTGGTCTCTCTCACCTGATGGTCTCTTCTCTTGTGCTTCCTTTTTTTAACCTTCTTGCCATGTCAGAACCTTCAGGGGTAAACTTCCTGGTAAAAGAAATCTGGTGCAAACCTATCCCTCCTAAAGTATAAGCTTTGTGTTAGGAAGTGTTCCTTGGAAAGATCAACACTTGTGACATGCTACGGAAGAAAGGCCAAATAAGTGCTTCTCTCATGTGTGCATCCCTTGCAAGGAAAGTAGTGAGACTCTCATTTATTGATCTCCTGCTCCTTTGTGCCTAGCATTTGAGAATACTTTGTTCTCTTTTTGGTTGCAGATGGGTTCCCCCACATGATATTGGTAGGTTTGTTCAACTCCAGATTCTTAAGGCAACAGAAAAAGAGAGGAAGACTGAAGTGGAGGGAAGTAAGAGCAACATTGGTGTGGACTGTTTGGGAAGAAAGGAATAAAAAAATCTTCAATGAGAATAGTAAATAAAAGGTGGGATTGATTGAAGCCATAACAGTAAGGACTGCACATTGGGTTAAAACTTTGGTCCTTTTTCGAGAATTCTCAACCAATGACATAATAAGGTCTTGGATTGAAGTGGCGCAAATAGGTAGACATGCAGAAAATGTAAGAATGGAATGGAAACCTCCAGCTACAAATAAGCTAAAGTTGAACTTTGATGGTAGCTCGTTTGGTAATCCAGGAAGAGTAGGAATAGGGGATCTTTTTAGAAACCACCAAGGAGTGGTAGTGGCCTTGTTTTCATGGTCAATTGGCTTTGGGGACTCGATTCAAGCTGCAATATGGGCTCTTTTACAAGGAATGAGATTTGCAGTACAGATTGGAGTTAGGGAATTGGAAATTGAAGGAGATTCATAATAAGTCGTCTCATGGACCAAGAAAATCAGTTCAGCTCCTTAGAAATACAGACGTGCTTTTAGGGAAATCAATCCCCTAGTGCAGAGATTTAATTCTAAGTTTAGCTGGGTAAGGACTGCAAATGGGATGACAGTTAGGCAAAGTTGTAATATGATGCAATTTGGGTGGTGGATTGCCTAATGATTGTACTAAATTTTCCGAAATTATTAATAAAATCTCTTGATAAAAGAGGGTTGTGAAAGCTGTATATTAGTATCTCCTTAGATATGGCTCTATTCGGGATCTTTTATGAGATGCCATACCCTTAATCTTTTAAAGAGTTAGAATGTTGATGACTGGTAACTAGAGGCTGGATTTATCTTTTTCTCTTACTGATTGATGATTGGAGGCTTGAAATGATCAGCATCATTTATGCTTTTTATGATATCAGGTCAAGGCACTAATATGAATGACAAAGTATGTGCTAGTTGAGGTACAACCACATTCTTTTTTTCCTTCTTCAACACTGCTTAGGTGTATCTAATTTTCTAAAGTTAATAAATAATATTAAAATTTGGTAGCTTATGAGACTCCATATTACCTATGCATAAGTGTGCAAATTGACCATGCAAGTTGTAGGTTGGTAACACAGATATTCTTACTTTATTTTACATGACATTTTTCTGTTTCATTTTTTTTCCAGGTCTTGTAAGCAAGTCCAACAATTGAATAAATCTGTATGGCATGTGAATTCAGCCATCTCATCAAGCAGTTTATTGGAGAGTGCACATTCGACACCTACAATGGTAAGACTCTGGGTCCTTGTGTCTATTTTAGAAAGGACTTAAAATATATGAAAATTAGTGCTTGGGTGATATGAAAATAGCTTCCAGATTCCATGGCATTCATCTATTTGATTGTGAAGTACTTCCACAAAGGAGATTTTTTTTTTTGGTTTCCTGAAATTTGTTAAATTTTTTGATGTGCTTCCTTTTTTCTAATTTGAAATTAAAATAATATACCTTGAGAAAATCAAAGAAAACCATTTCCAGGATATGGGTTATAAGTTTGTTCATTTTTTTGGCTACAATAATGAAACAAAGGCATCTTATTTTCCTCTGTAGAGAACACTGATGTGGACCCCACTGATGTGGTCCCCACTATGTTTGTATGGCAGCATATTTCTTTTAGTTATGTCAGTGTTAGTTGGTAGTTATTTCAATTTGTTATTTCAGCTTTATTATTAGTTTATTTGCCATGTAAGCAATAAGGGCAATTTAACCCTTTTCCAATTAATCAACATATATAAATATTAAGAGTGGGTCGGCAGATGTTAAGATCGACCCTCATTTTTTTCAATATCTCTTCGTATGCTTCTTATCTTCTCTCATCTTCTTCTTCTTTTCTGAAATTTCTTCATTATTTTTTTTTTGAATTCAAGACTGATTGTAGTCTTGATCGGCTACTTGGTATCAGAGCCGACCTAGGAGCTCTTATGTTAGTTTAATTAGATTGACTACATGAGAATCTCTTAGGTTTAGAAGTTTTTCAACAAAGAAGGAGGATTGGCTGATTCTTGGAGGTTATTGGTAGTGTGCGGCTGCTACTAAGAAGATTGTAGAAGGTTGGGAGAGTTCCAGTAGTCAGGAAGAATTAGAAAAGGCTTCGGATCCTCAAGATTAGGGTTTTGCATCAGACAGAAGGTGGTGGCCAGAGATTTTCTTTCATAAAGTAAGTTTTTCTTGAGAATAACTTTGAACAAAATCATCTTGGTCTATTCTGAGAGGTGCGGCTGGAAAATCTGTTTTTTTTCCTTTAGGGTTTTGAGGGAAAACCCTAAAATTCAGAACTGTTGTTGGTTTCAGATCAGATTTTGAACTGGTTTCATACATAATTCTGTCTTCTTTGTTCCTTGGAAGACCTAGGCCAGCTGTTATCAGTTGTTTGGGTGCTGTTTTTTCTATTACAGTAGTTTGAATTTCTTTTTTTATTAATTCTTGACTAAGAATGGAGTTCAAGAATCAGGGGGGAGGTGTTTTTGGGACTAAAAATTCTGGTAACATGTCTGAGAATGCCTTTCAGATTACAAGTGTGAACTTTGATGGATCAAACTACTTAGATTGGGCTCAATCGGCCATGATGGCCATTGAGGGTAGAGGAAAATTCAACTACTTGTTGGGAGATGTGAAAGAACCAACTAAGGAGGACCAAACTTATACCAAATGGGTTCAGGAGAACTGTTTGGTTATGACATGGTTGTGCAACTCTATGCAGCCACATATCAGCCGTAACTATTTGTGGGCCAAAACAGCCAAGGAAATCTGGGATGTCATGAAAGAGACTTACTCCCAACCCCTTAATGTTGTTAGGGCTTATGAATTGAAGTGTGAGGTTAACAACCTTAAGCAAGGAGAGAAATCAGTCTCGGTTTACTTCTCTACCTTGAAATCTCTGTGGCATGAAATTGACCACCTAGAAACACTTGAGTGGGAAAGTCAGAAGGATGCACAGATTCATAGAAAGCAAGTTGAAACTAATAGGGTTTTTGAATTCTTAGATGGTCTGAATCTTGACTATGATATTGTAAAACAACAACTACTAACAAGGGAAATGTGACCTTATCTCAAGCCTACTCCTTAGTGCATAGTGAAGAGACTAGGAGAAAGATTATGATGCAGCACTAGCCCTTACCACCAGCCTTGGCAACAGTTAAACCTAATTCTGGGGGTGATACGGAGAGGGATATAAAGAAGGAAGATAAGTGGGATCCAGTGTGTGGACATTGCAAGAAACCTAAGCATACTAAAGACGCATGTTGGAAGCTGCACCCTCATCTAGTTCTAGCAAAACTCAGGAACAAAAGGGGTAATGCTAATATGGCTGTTAATACTAATTTTGCATCATCATTGAGCACAAAAGGCACGCCTCTAGACACCCTAGCTGCTGTCCGGGCCCGACTCAGTTGGAAAAGGAAGTTGGGAATTCAGCTCAATCATCTCAACCGCCATCAGCTCCTCCCACATCAGCCTTTGCTCATTCAGGTACTCGGGCCTTAGCTTATCATGCTTCAGCTTCAGGTAACACTGAACATTGTTGGGTAATAGACTCAAGTGCATCTGACCATATGACTGGCTTGCCATCACTATTCATTACCTTTCACTTATCTTCTAGCAGAGATAAAGTGTCAATTGTTGATGGTTCCCTTGTTCCCATTTCTGGCAAGGGAGATATTAAGTTGTCTAATACCATTTCCTTATCTTCAGTTCTACATGTTCCTAAGCTTAGTACTAACTTGCTTTCAGTCAGTAGCATTACAAAACATCAGAATTGTTCAGTAACTTTTTTCCCTGACTGATGTGTTTTTCAGGACTTAGAGACAAGGGAGGTGATTGGGACTGGCCGTGAGACGAATGGGATCTATCTGCTTGGAGAGAGTTTTCATTGGGAAGATAGTGAAGATTGGAAGTCTTTTGTTTCTCAGTTTGTTAGTTAGGTTATACTTTGGCATAATCAGTTGGGTCATTTATCCTTTCGGTCTTTGATGAGTTTGTTTCCAAATTTATTTGAGTCTATTCAGATGTCCAATTTGAGATGTGAGAGTTGTGAGCTTGCAAAGTATTGTAGAACATCTTATTCATTGAGTAATAAAAGAAGTAGTAATTCTTTTGATGTTGTGCATACCAATGTTTGGGGCCCGTATCACATCACTGCTATGGGGGATACAGATATTTCTTGTTGCTTGTTGATGACTATACCCGTTTTTCTTGGGTTTACCTTATGTGTTCTCGAGATGAAGTTCCTACTTTGACCTAGATCTTTCATCAGATGATTTTAACCCAGTTTGGGGTCAAAATCAAAATCTTTAGATCTGATAATGCGAAAGAATACTTTACCAACTCATTAGCCTCTTATTTGCTTGATCATGGGATTATTCACCCGAGTACTTGTCCTTTTACACCACAACAGAATGGGGTTGCTGAGAGGAAGAATAGGCACATATTGGAGGTGGCTAGAAGCATTATGTTTAACTCCAATGTGCCTATTCGTTTCTGGGGAGATGCTATTCTTACAGCAGTGTATTTCATTAATCGGGTTCCTTCATAGGTTCTTGACATGAAGCCTCAATTTCCGCTTCTATACCCCGAAAAAGAATTGTTTACTGTTCTCTTTAAAACCTTTGGTTGCACTTGCTTTGTTCAGATTCTTGGACCTCATCATTCCAAATTTGATCCTAAGGCCTCCAAATGTATTTTTCTCGGTTATGCACAAATTCAAAAGGGTTATTGATGCTATGAACCTACTTCTGGGAGGAGATTTGTCTCGATGGATGTTACTTTCTTTGAGGAGGTACCCTATTATCCTAGGGTTTCTCCTCAGGGGAGAGTAGTGAGAGTGGGGTTAACTCATTAGAAGTTCCTTTACCTGTTCCATTGAGTGATGAGGGATGTAATGGGGAGGGTTGCCAGAGGTGTCTAGATTTGAGAGTCATAAGCAGTCCAGGCCAACCCCAGTTCCTTTTGCGGATCCAGATCTAGGTACCACAGTCCCTTTATCTGATCTAGGTCCCATTGTTGCAACCTTACCTCCTTTGGATGACCTTGACCTCCACATTGTAGTCCGTAAAGGCAAACGGCGTTGCACCACATCCACAGCTCACTGCATTTCCCAGTTCCTATCCTACGATCGCCTTTCCCCCTCTTACAGGTCTTTTCTCACATCCATTGCTGATATTCCTATCTTCAGAACAGTGCAGGAAGCCTTGTTAGTTCCTGAGTGGAAAGATGCAATGAAGGTTGAAATGGATGCTCTTCTGAGGAATAATACTTGGGAGCTAGTTGACTAGCCTAAAGGGATGAAACCGGTTGGATGTAGATGGGTATTTACTGTGAAACATAATGTTGATGATTCCATTGAAAGGTATAAGGCTCAGTTAGTTGCAAAGGGATTTACTCAGACTTATGGTATAGACTACTTGGAGACATTTGCTCCAGTAGCAAAGATGACCACTATTAAAGTTTTGTTATCCCTTGCAGCCAGTTACTCTTGGCCCTTGTTCCAGATGGATGTTAAAAATGCCTTCTTCAATGGAGACTTACAGGAAGAAGTCTACATGCAGTTACCTCCTAGATTTTATGATGCAGAGACAAGAAAGAAGGTTTGCCAGTTGAATGAAGCCTTGTAGGACTAAAGCAGTCTCCCAGAGTTTGGTTTGATAGATTCAGACAAGCCCTTGAAAAATTTGGCTATGTATAGGCCCAGTCAGACCATACATTGTTCATTAAGAGAGTGGACTCTTCCTTGACTTTGCTTGCTGTATATGTGGATGATATTGTAGTGACAGGGAATGATAACAATGAGAGTGAATCTCTTAAACAATTCCTTCATCAAGAGTTTGAGGTGAAAGATCTGAGAGAGTTACGGTACTTCTTGGGTATTGAGGTAGTTAGATCTAAACATGGGAATTTTGTTTCTCAAAGAAAGTATGTTCTAGATCTATTGGAAGAAACTGGAAAGTTGGGTGTTAAGCCTGCAGATACACCTATTGAACATAATCACAAGATCAGTGCAGAGGGTGGAGAGCCACTTGAAGATAAAGCTATGTTCCAATGGTTAGTTGGAAAACTCCTCTATCTTTGTGTCACACGACCGAGCATCGGTTATGCAGTCAGTGTTGTCAGTCAATATATGCACTCTCCTAGAACTACACACCTCCTTGCAGTTGAGAGGATATTATCATACTTGAAGAGGTGTCCAGGTAGAGGTATATTATTCAAGAATAATGATCACATGAAGATAGAGGTTTATATAGATGCTGATTGGGCTGGGAGTGTTGATGATAGAAGGTCTACCTTTAGCTATTGTGCTTTTGTAGGAGGTAACCTTGTCTCCTGGAGGAGTAAGAAACAAAGTGTTGTTTCTCGTTCTAGTGCTGAAGCTGAATATATGGTGTGGCTGAAATCCTATGGTTGAAGTCATTATTTGAGGAGTTGGGTATTACTTATGAGAAGCCCTTAATGTTGTATTGTGATAATCAGGCTGCTATTAATATAGCTCATAATCCAGTACAGCATGACAGAACTAAGCATATTGAAGTAGACCAACATTTTGTCAGAGAAAGGGTTTCGTCTCAAGAAGTGTGTCTCCCGTATATCACCTCCAGCATGCAGCTCGCAGATCTTCTCACCAAGGCTGTTCCAAGGAAGAAGTTAGAGTTAAACCTATGCAAGTTGGGAATGACAAATATCTATTCCCAACTTGAGGGGGAGTGTAGAGAACACTGATGTGGACCCCACTATGTTCGTATGGCAGCATATTTCTGTTAGTTATGTCAGTGTTAGTTGGTAGTTATTTCAGTTTGTTATTTCAGCTTTATTATTAGTTTATTTGCCATGTAAGCAATAAGGGCAAATCAGCCCTTTTACAATTAGTCAATATATATAAATATTAAGAGTGGGTCGGCAGATGTTAAGATCAACCCTCTCTTTTTTCAAAATCTCTTCGTGTGTTTCTTCTCTTCTCTCCTTCTCTTCTTCTTCTCTTCTGAAATTTCTTCATTCTTTTCTTTTGAATTCAAAAGTGATTGTAGTCTTGATCGACTACTTCCTTGAAGATCTAATGGGCATAATTTAATAAGTTTTCTCATGGTATGCTAAAGGCTCCATTCATTGATCGTATATTAGCTGTGCTTCTGTTTATGAAATCATGTTGATTCTGCCATTTTAACAGTTATTTTTGTATCCTGTAAATTTTCTATTAAAATGATTTTGGCTTTCTTGTAAAACAGTGTTGTTAGTCTTTTTAAGGATGTCAGTCTTTTAATATTCTTTTCTTCCTAATATTTGTTCTCTACTGTTTGGCAGCGTAACACTTGTGAAAATAACCTTTCAAATTCTGCTGCTAGTTTTCTTTATGCTCCTGAGATGTCTGATATTGGAAAAGTGGAAAGCCTTGTTGAAGGGTGGGATATTGTGGAGCATCCCACTTTGCCCCCTCCACCATCACAGACTGAGGACATCGAGCATTGGACAAGGGCTATGTTTATTGATGCTACAAAGAGATGATGATGCTGAGAAATATAGTATTTTGCAAGTAAATATTTACTTGAACTCATCTTTCTGTTCTTTCAGAGAAGGTAAAGTATATGATACATTGTGTCAAAAGCTTTATGCATTTATACATATAGCTCATGTACAACAGTGTGTTATAAATGAGATGATATATATTTCCCAAAAAGAAAAGGATAAAAGACCTGTTTGTCTCCCTCCCTTCACCAATTTTGAATTGATCAATTTCATGTGGACAATTTTCTTCACGTTCCATTTGGCTGGTGCAACCTTTGTTTCTGTACTTCCTGTAGGTGAAATTCCATTATCTTTTGTGCTACACATCTGAGTTTTAAATCAAGATAATCAACCACATTGTAACAACAAAGTCTATTGCAAAAGGCAGACTATTAAATACTTTGTCTTATGGTTATCTTGTGGCAAGATTAGAAGCCTCAAGTATTTTTTGGAAGAATAGATTTGTCACCAACATCTATACACTAGGATCTGACATGGAAGAGTTTTTCTTTCTTGTGAAGTATTACAGTCACAAAGGCAAAGTAGAAAATAGAAGCAAGCAGACATTGCTAGGGCTTAGGAGTTTTCCAAATACTTGCAGTTAATTTTCTTTTTGATGAAACAAACTAAATGAAGATAGATTTGTTAGACTTTTCATCTTGCTTGGAGATCTAAAATCCCAGCAATTTTCTACATGTAGTGCTGGTTGCAGAAAAAGGGCTTTACATGTTTGCAACACCACGTCTCTCTCTATAAGTACTAAAAGGAACATGATAACAGATTAAATTTCTCTCCTTCTCCCCTTCCCTCTCTCCCCCTGCCCCAAGAAAAAAAGGAAAAAAAAAATGCTTTTCCTTCTACCTTGAGTTTATTTCTTTGGTCTTTGGTACTGTATTGTATGCTTATTAATTTTACCTTGAAAATTCTAGTATCCTTTCTTTGCAGTGAGTCATGTGGTTCTATTTTATTTGCTCTGACCCAGTAAATATAATTTGTTTAGTTCTTTTGGAAGGTTTCTTGAAGGATGGAATAGAGGCCTATGAAGCAACATATATGGGCAAGCTTCAATTCTGATCATGAATTTTCTTGTGTTTTGTAGGACAGGTTTCTCCAATTATGTAGATAAAAAACAGTTAGAGAAGTTCGCATATGTAAATATATATGGGTTTTAAGGTTTGCCTATCTCCATTTGCTTCCAAGTCCCTGCAATTAAAATTCAAAAGAAAGTATTTTCTTCTATATTTGAATATTTTTTGGTTTGAAATGTAGGATTGGAAAATGCGTTGTAAAGCATCAATATACAACCCATGTTACTTTTCTTTTTACTGGATGATCCATTTCTCTTTTCTTTTATCCTGCTTATAGTAGTTAAAAGCATCTCATCAGATTCGCAAATAATTTAACAATAGATATGGCATTAAATAGAATGGAATGACAAAACAGGATTCATGTAGCCAACCCCTTACAGTTTTCTTATTTATCCAATGAAATCAAGATCATGTAAATGCTATATGCTTTAACTTGAGTGATAAAGTTTGTACCAGTGATTTATAGTTGCATCTCATTGCACTCCACGACCATTTGCAATTTCACAAGTTGGTATTGCAAATATATTGCTGCAACATTATATAGCTCTTTGTTTCAAATCTACAATTTAAGTGTTTTCATCTATTACCAAAAAAGATAGACATAAGGTGTTTTCATGGTACTAGTATTGAAAAAAAAAATGGCTGAGCTAAAAATACTGAAAAAAAAGAAGCATCAATATATAAATATTTATTGTTTACCATCCCCTTCTCCTCTCTCTCTCTCTCTCTCATGCCAAAACCGGATTTTATTTTATTATAATGACTATTAACATTTTGAAATTATAAAAAATATCCCATGCTTCTTAGTCGAGTTTGATAGCTTTATTTGAGTGGAGTCAATTTTGAAAAAAAAAAAAAAAGTTAAACCTAGTATAAATTGCTCATCCTCATCATAATGTAACTTCACATTTGCTTAAAAATGTGGTCTTTCTTTATCAGCTAAGTGAGTTTGCACAACCACACATGTTCCCAGAACATTTGTTTTAATAGGGAGATCATGTGGCACGGTTGTCTACCTATGCTATTTAATTAAGTCTCCATACACCATAACTCATGGAATGTGCATCAAAACACATTGTCATACTTAAATTGCATAATTTTCCAATATTTTCATGAAGTTTTATGACTTGTTTTGTCCATGCCAATTTTGTTAGATATCAAACTAAAATTTTAAGTTTTGGAAATTTTAGACTTTGGTCGAATTTGAGTGTTTTATATTTATATTTACCGACTTTTATTATATTAATATTATATCCAAATTTCCAGGCAGAATAAGTGAGAAAATCCCAATATTTTGGATGCGATTTCAAAATTATATTCGAAATTCATTAATTAAGCATTTAACCCTGCATTTTTCATACTTAGCATTTGTGGCTGTATCAACCTAAATTCTCAAAATTTCACTGACATAAAAACCATGGTCAACCCATTAGGATTGCTTTATTTAATGCTCCAAAGTCCTAAGAGTGAAAAAGAAAGCGAATGGACAGAAAAGAAAATAGAAAGATTGAGAAAATATCTGTTTCAATCAAAATAGCTATTTTCTAAACAATTGTGAATAGTTTATATATTGTATAACTAGACACTTCTTAACGCAATTGGATTGTATTGCATTCAGAAGTTGACTCCAGACTTGTTGACAACTGACCATGCACCAATAATCCCCATCTGGTTTCTACAATATTGGTTCGTGGACATTGTTAATAGTTGCACTGTTGCAGTCCAAACTCCAAACAAATCAGCCATCGCTGTCCAGATTTCACAAGATTAGTAATTGAATTAAATATTTGGATTCAAGAAAAGGCACTTCAGCGTCTCTCGCTTTCGTTAGCTTGCTGTGATCAGTAATTCTGATTAAGAAAAACGATTACGCAAGACCATCATTGAAGTAAAGATTCAAAGCCGACCAATGGAAGGTTCATGCCGATATTGATGGTTGACCTGGTGCTTTTTGGGTATCCATTGTCAAAAGAGAAAGTGTTCCGTTTCAAAGAGCTAGAACTCGATCGTGTCTGAGGGTCACTTATCAATGAAATAACTGGACACCACTATAAGTCTACAACCCAAGCTTAAGCTCTTGTTTGGGAGTGCTTTTTGTAAACGTTTATTGGGGAAAGTATTTAGAAGCTTTCAAGAAGGAACTGAAAAAGCACTTACGGGAGTTTGATTAAAAAAACTATAAGCGATTTTTCAACAAAATAAACCCATTTTGAAGAACAGAAGAAGCCCAAATTTTAGGCTTTTCTTATTGTGTTTCTGGCCCATCTTGATCCACCACCTAATAATCCCAATACCTATATTATTCCCCTTTTTTTGGTAGTCCATGCTACTCCCCACTTGAAAGAAGTGTTTTTTCATCAAACACTCATAAGCTGTTTATTTAATAAGCAATTATCCAAAAAATACCTGTTTAGAAACAATAAGCATTCCCAAACATTACCTAACTACTAGCAGAGAAAATGGAATAAAAAAAAAAAGAAAAAAAAAAGAGGAAAGAAACATTGATTCGGTATACAATATAATATAAAATGGAACAAACTATGGTATATAGACTGCAAAATCAAATTTAGTTTTGAAACCAACACAACAGACCCACAAGTATGTGAAGACTGAACAATACAGATACCTCTGGCTCTCTTTGAAAGGGAATTAAAATCAAAACTCATGGCTCCCACTGTGAAAGGGTAATGTGAACAATATTAAACATATGTATACACGGTATAGCTTCCAGAAATTACAGTCAGATGGGATCTACAGAGCTGCATATGTGATTGTCGGTAGGAATTGGCCAGTTCAACCAGCTAGGAAAAAAAAGCAAAATGTTGAATGGTCCACTCCACCAACTTGGAAAAGTTTCAGACGCGTACTTGGACAAGGTTCTGCAACGACGAAGTTTGCGTAAATATGGTTCTTTTTCAAATTGACATTTTCTTATGTAGAAGTTCTGAGTTAGGAAAGAAGAAAATTTTGATTATTTAGGCATGTTAATACTTGAATATTATTCTCCGGAGCAAAGAAGTCATTGTTCCTAATAAAAATAAAATGAACTATATATATGATTGACTCTATACAACATTCAAACCAACTCTACCAATATATATACATACTGATTTTATGCAATTAAGTATTTAAATACTATGAGATCATATCTGATTGGGGTGCTTCCAATTCAATTATTTGCGGAGTATTAATTGAATTCGAACTCCAATTTAATCTACCCCAGTCCAATATAAATCCATTACAAATGGACCAGGTTCAATCCAATTTCGACTACTAATCTGAACTGGCCCAATTCAAAATTGGTTTGCCGAATCCGTTTAAATTGATTCTGAGTCGAATTGGTACAACCCAAACCCGGTCCGGTCCATTGACACCCCAACCTGAAAGCCTCTGGTGTCTTTAATTCTTACTATATATAAGAGGGATTCAGATTTCCCCAACTTTGGAAATTAAAATAGTTCACACAAGGTGAGACACAGAAGTTCTATATTGGATTGATGAAGGACCAATTAAGGGGTATATTATTAAAACCCCATTTACAAAATAAAATTTTCAATTAATTGGTGAAGGCGAAATCAGACCTACTTATAGATCTAGCATTGAACCCTGGCAATCCATCTTTCTTGTCTGCCCACCAAATTTGTTTTTTTTTTTTCTTCTTTTTTTTTGGGGGGGGGGGGGGGGGCTTCAAAGTTCAGACCACCAAATTAACGATTTGCTTCTTTTGGTGCCGCCGTTGTTTCATAAACCAGTTTCGGCACGATTAGATGATATATCATATTGATACCAAAAGGTGGGGAGAGAATGAAATGTACCTAACCCACAACTTCTCCCACAACTTCTCCCACCACCCCATTTCATCTTTATAACCTGAAACCACGCTTCCATTAATTTACTTGCAACCGGAATTTGCTCCAGTTTAGTCGCTGAACTTGTGCTCTCTAAAGTTTAATACGAATCAAAGTGTTAAATTTAAACAGTTGTTGACTTGTCGAGGTCTTAATTTCAATAAATTTCCATATATTTCTAACTAGGAGGTGGAAGAAAGAAGACTCTTGGGACTCATAATTAATTCAAACATCAGCATCATCAAATAACGAATGTCTGAGACCAAGAACCAGTCAGACAATGGTTTATCTCTGGTGGGTAGACAACAATGAGGAAGGTTATCCAACCATGGCAGAGTAAGACTTCCTCCTCTTCTACGATTTCCTCTCTCTTAATTAAAAACTTACGTTTTCTCGTCAAGACAAGAAGCACGCTAACGTGTGAAAACAGAAAACTACCCGAGATTTGTCCATCGATCAGTTGTCCCCCACAGAGCCTGAGTTCAATGCTGGTTAGAACTTAGACCAAGCTCTGAAATAACTTAACATAACACAGATAATGACTGCAGGGATCACTAGCTTCGACAGTTACAACGACTGTATCAACCCTTTTAACAGCTTGAATGATTTATATATAAGAAGTTAGTAATGCATTTTGATAAATTAACTTGCTATTAGCTAGAGTCCAGGGGGATAATTCTAGTAAAACAGAAACCTTGCTATAGAAGCGAAACAAGCATCTAGACATTTCCATTCATTATATGTATGAACTATGAAGTAATTAATAATAAGACCTCTGTTTGTTCTCTCTTTGTGGACCCCTTAATTGACTTATATCAGTCCAGCTTGTAAATTCTTAATTAATTCTGTGCTTGATGTTCAAGTAATCTGATTAAATGTCTCCATTGTTTTTCTGGGTACCACTTCAAATTTCAACCTGAATCAGACCAAATCTCTTGCGGCCGGCTTTTCCTTTTTCTTTTTTTATGCCACGCGGTATTGGCCATTTGGCAGGGTTTTCATCAACCCTACCTCTTTCCATTGCAGAGAGGAGCCATGAGATTAACGTAGGCCATGATTTCTATATATAGCTGACTTGGTGCTTGTGTGCATGCCACACGCTTCCTGTTTCTTCCTCCTCCTGGCATACTCTCTCTCTCCTCCTCTGAGAATCGTAGGTATGTCAGTCTGTCTCAGTTTCTCAGCTGCTAAGGCTTCCATTTCTTCTCTCTTTTAGTCTTAGCAATATACTAATGGTGATGAAGATGATGATCCTGGTGGTGAAGTTGGGTTTCATCAGGGAGTCACAGTAAGGAAGTAGCCTCTCGAGACCTGCCCTCCACAGTTTGAGGCTCGAATTAACTTATCTGTTGGCGCTAAGTCTACTATACTTTCGCCATCTTCACCACCACCACCACCATCTTCATCTGAGTCTAAGTTAGCTTAATGATCGATAACCCTTTGCTGTTTTGCATGCAGAATTGATACAGGCAGAGAAATGGCGATGGGTAGAGTATTATTGGCTTCCATTTTGTTACTCCTGACGATTTGCAGCGGAGCCCTGGCACGAGCTCCGCCTCCGGTAACCGATGCGGTTCTTACTCAAGTGGCCAGTTCTCTGCAAATGTTCGTCGATGAACTGCCGGTGATGCCCAAACTCCATGGCTATTCCAACGGACCCAACTCGCCTAAGCCCGGCAATCTCGTCATTGGCATGTTTGAGAAGAAATGGGTTTGCATCGACCACCGTACCCTAAATTCCTTCATGAAATGAGTAGTTAGCTTAGTTATTTCTGTATATGTACGTAGTCAGTCAGTCACCACTTGTTCAAACTTTTACGCAGAAATTCCACCGGGATTTGCCAGTGACGACGGTCTTCGCATTTGGCACTTGCCCAGAGGAGGCAACCGTACCGGGTCCCACAATCGAGGCCATCCAAGGTGTACAGACATCCGTGACGTGGCAAAATCATCTCCCTGAAAGCCACATCCTCCCGTGGGACCCGACTATCCCCACCGCCATCCCTAAAAACGGTGGGGTCCCAACGGTCGTTCATCTCCACGGTGGCATCCACGAATCACAAGACGATGGCCACCCCGACGCCTGGTTCACCTCCAACTTCAGGGAGACCGGGCCCACGTGGTCCAAGGCCACCTACACGTATCCCAACATTCACCACGCTGGTAACTTCTGGTACCATGATCACGCAAAGGGGTTGACACGTGTCAACTTGCTAGCTGGCTTGATTGGTGCTTACGTCATCAGCAACCCCGCCCTGGACGCGAAACTGAACCTCCCCTCCGGGCCGGAGTTCGACCGGCACCTGATGATCTTCGACCGGAGCTTCAGTAGGGACGGCTCCCTCTACATGAACTACACCGGCGTCGTGCCGTCCATTCACCCGCAGTGGCAGCCGGAATACTTCGGCCACGCCATCGTCGTCAACGGCAAGGCCTGGCCCTACCTGAAGGTCCAACGGCGGAAGTACCGGTTCAGAATCATCAACGCCTGCAATGCTCGATATGTGTCGCTGTTCCTGAGCAACGGGCTCTCGTTTACCCAAGTCGGATCCGACGGGTCCTATCTGCCCGCACCCGTACAGACACAAACTGTTGTGTTGGCACCCGCCGAGATTGCTGATGTGATTATTGACTTCTCAACTTCAAGCGCCACCGAGGCTGTTCTGAAGAACGACGCACCGTACCCGTACCCGGTCGGTAGCTCCGTGGATCAGCTGAACTCGGTGGTGATGAAGTTCATAATCCCGCCAGGGAACCCGACCGAACCAGATACCCCCAAGATCCCAAGCAGTCTAGTGAGTTACCGAGCAACGGCGACAGTAGATGGGGCGGCCAAGAGAAGGTATATCGTGTTCTACGAGTACACCACCCCGTCGGGAGACCCGACGCACTTCCTAATAAACGGTAAGAAGTTCACCGACCCGGTGACGGAGACGCCGAAGTCCGGCAGCACAGAGGTGTGGGACGTGATCAACTTGACCAACGACGATCACCCGCTGCACATGCACTTGGCCACGTTTCAGGCAATCAAAGTGCAGGAGCTGGTGAACTTGGCCCAGTTCAACAGTTGTATGACGACCAACAACGACGCCGTGGCATGCAACGTGGCATCCTATGTAACAGGGAAATTGACTGAAATACCCCCTACAGAGAAAACGTGGAAGAACGTGGTGAAGATACCCCCTGGAAACCAGACGACCGTGGTGGTCAAGTTCAATCTGGTGGACACCAACTCCCCGTATCCGTTCGACCCGACCGGAGAACCGGGCTACGTCTACCATTGTCACGTAAGTCCGAGTTCTGTTCTTTAGGGTTTGGATTTGGGTTTGGGTCGCTTTAATTTTTTACTAAGTAATTAATCCTGTTTGGTTGTTACTGTATGTGCAGATTCTGGAACACGAAGATAACGTGATGATACGACCACTGAAGTTGGTTTGGTGATAAAGGAAAGAGATGGAGAAGAGTTTGATGTTTTGATTTAATGATTTTGTTGTATTGGTCATGGACTCATGGTTCTATGCTTCTATTGTATTGTACCAGAATTGAACTGAGAATGGATTTTGTTTTATGATAAAACCAGGAGCATAACAATAAAGTGCGTTGCCCTTCAGCTGGTTGTGATTTAGATAGATCAATACTGCATTGAACCAATAATTCTTTGCCAAGTTAACATATAGATGAATATTAATTACGGATCGTATTGTAGATCGGTCAAATTCGAATTATGTCAAATGGATGCCATTTACAATTACAACCCCTAAAATAATCATAATTACTTGCTTGCCATTACCCAATGGAATCGGGTCAGCGTCGGTTTACCACTTAACCCGATCAAATGGCATCCCTAAAATGACCACTGAAACATCAAATTGAACAAGGGCAGCTTTTTGCATCGTATTATTAATAAAAATAATATTTTTTACATAATTTTTAAAAGAAAGTAACTTTTATAAAAAAAATATCAAAAAGGGATAAAAATACTGTTCATTTCCTTCTTCCTTTAGATAACGGATCACGGCTAATTTTCCTCATTTCTTTTGTTTCTCCCCGTCGCTTATTCTCCACAGCCGACGAACCAGAATCAAACCAGCTCAGCCCACCGTCCCCTTCTCTTATTTTTCTCCTTCCCCTTCTTCTTCCTCCCTCTTTTCCTCCCCTTCTCTTATAGCTGAAGGAAGAAGGAGATAAATAGTATTTTACTATTTTTACTTTTTTTCCACAATTTAAAAAAAAAAAGTTACTTTATTTTAGAAATTATGTAAAAAATATTTCTTTTATTGATAATAAGATCCAAAAGCCTTTTATCAGCTATAATCCTTTTTTTTTTCATTGAAGTGAATCCCTTGTATAATTTGACAACTCATCTTTCTCCTCAATTTTTATTCATAAACCTCTGAGCGTTTCATGAAGAAACCTCAATGGTGCCAAACACAACCTTTGATTTGCCCTACGATTTGATTTGTATATGAGTGCAATAACTCAATCAAGGAAATCCTCCATATGTACTTTGTAATCTGTATACTACTTGAGCAATGAACCCGCCTTATGACTTCATTGTAATGAAGTTCGATTCAAATGCATATAAAATATAAGTATTTGTATTCCTTCTAAACTGAGCCTTAAAAAAGAAAATTTGTTTATGCTCCTTTTACATGAAATCAACACAGACTAAGAGACAAAATCACATCTTCTTGACTTAAAAATGAGGTATTTGTAATTGTAATAATACAAAATATTCTATTATGGACATGGTACAACTATACTCACAATACAATTTAATCACCACTCTTTTGCATGAAAAAAAAAAAAAAAAACGAGTAATCTTTGTCAGTTGTTAGGCTTGATTTGTAATTCAGTTGTTTACACACCGAATAAGGAAAATAACAATTTGATAGCAATTTCAGGTACATATTTTCATATTTTACATAGGTTACAAGGCAGATCATAAAAAGTGTTGTTAAGTGTAAGACATTTCACAAGCTGAAAATAGCACACCTGGGCACACAGTAAAGTGTAAAACACATCGCATCACTGCCCCCACATTGCATTTAGTAGGTGTTTGGCATCGGTGTTGGGAATATTGCATTTTTTCATAAAAACTATGTTGTGCATGTGAAGTTATAAGCATAGGTTTATGATAAAAAGATGTTTTTTATTTTTTGGAACGGGTGCTACCATATATGTATTTTCTAAGAAAACAACACTGGTTTTGTTTGGTACCAATGTTTTAAACATTGATCTATATTATTCATTGTCCATGATGATGCTACATTGATGTCACATCATTGTATTATTGGCAGCAATATGTCATTTTCTCGTAAAGTATTGAAATTGGCATTACTCCAAACCACATTTTCTCGATTTCCAATGTGTGTTTTGGAGCAATGTTTTTTTGGAAAAAAACAGTACCAAACAAGAGAGTGTTGTTTGAAGCACCACTTTCTCTGATGTGATGTCTACGTGGCACCGCTTTATAAAAAAATGGCATTGATGCCAAACACCGAGTTAGCCTTTCATCACGTCCTCTTTAACCTCATTGTACTTTCATTTGCATTCTCCCTACCCTATCACACTCATCACATCCTCTACAACTCTGTCGCGTTGTCATTGTATTTCCCATCACATTTAGCCCATCATCGCAACCTCCTTAAACTATGTTTGGGTTAAACTAAAAAGTAGGGAAAGGCAAAGAAACCTTGTATAGGTTTTCCTACCTTTTCCTTCAAACCAAACATAGCCTTAAAGGATTCGGGAAGGGCTATAGCTATTTGCGTCCTTACATGTGTGAGAACCCAAGTAACCACATAGACATGTTACATATCTCTAAGCCCTAATTAATCCAAGTGACATGAGCTGAATTACTTAGTAAACAAACTTACTATGGTGCAAAATAAAATTTTTTATAATGTTCAGTTTGGAAGGAGTATAAATACAAACACGTAGAGTGCAAAATAAGATTTTTTATAATATTCAGTTTGGAAGGAGTATAAATACAAACATGTAGAGTACAAAATCTTGTATTTTATATTATTTTTATATATATTTACACTGTATATATTTGCATTTGTACTCCTTCCAAACTGAGTATAAAGAATTCAGGAAAGGAACTTTCTAGAAGAGGAAGTCCACCCCCTCCCCCTATATATATAAAACAAGAAACTTTGTGATTTGGAAATTCACTAAAAACCATGTTTGTTACCTATAATGGAATAGGGTGAAATAGAAATCCAGCATAGATTAACTTTCTTTATTCCATTTAGCCACTATACATGATGTGGCTTAGCCATTTTGTTATTAATGATATAAAGTATTATTATACATTTTTTACCAAAAAACAAGGTCGTGGGCATGGATATCATATATCAAGTTAAACATGTAGTTTGGTATCGGTATCATCTTATATTTATTAGAAAAGACTCAAAGAGTAAGAAATATGCACAAATGAATTACAATTAGGAGTGCAAATGGATCGGATCATGATCCTTGGCGTTTATTAATTATTAGGTCAGGCTTTGACCATTGCAATGAACAAATTCTATTAATTAATTAATTTAAAAGTAATAAAAATCAACAAAGTTATTAATTAATAAAATGTCTACAAAATTATTATTGGCAAAACTTTAATTATTGTCTGAGCCTGGGTTCGAACCGGGGACCTCTAGTGTGTGAGACTAGCGTGATAACCAACTACACCACCCAGACATCGTTGATATAAGATTCCGCATTGTTCATTACTTCTTCTCAACCTTATAACTAAGGCTCGATTAAGGCTAACTTTGTCCCTTGACCCAAATTAGGGTCAAATTAATATGGGTTTACACTTAATCCGATCAATTGACATCCCTGGCTCTATCTAATGTTATATGGGTGCATTTTGTTTTTAATTGAAATCGAAATTTGAATGGTCTATTTCTATAGTTTATTTGGTTAAGATAGGAATTGAAATGGAGATTGAAATCAGATGGAATGAGATTTCATTCCCAAGGGAGGGGAGGGAATGATTTCTCTCAAATAGGAGAACTATTTCACTAGAAATGGAAATGGGATTCTAATTCAATTCCGATCCCATACCCCTATTCCCGTAAACCAAATGGCCTTATACACTTAAGGTTTGGTCCAAACTTTTTTAAGTGACTAGCTTGATGTGGTAGTTGAGGCCTGTTTGCTATAGCATATTTTTGGTTAATTTTTTCTTTGGGAGTTTTAAATTTTTTTTGAGCATTAATAATGATGATGATAACATTCATCGAATAGGATTTATCATTGGGAAGTCGGTGGAGGACACTGTGAAAGCTTTCTTCCACTCAGGTCGAATGATTAAGGGACTGAACAAAACATTTACTGCATCAGCCTAGATTCCACTAAGAAATTTAGACCAATCAGTTTGTGCAACACTATTTATAAAACTATAGCAAAAGTTCTAATAGATAAAATTCTGGTGGCTCACGAATTGATGGATACAATAAAAAGAAATAAGGGCAAAATTGGCTTGATGACATGCAAAATTTACATGGAAAAAGCTTATGAAAACCTGGTGGAACTTCATTGAAAAAACTTTAAGAAAAATGGAATTTCATGACAAGTGGACTAACTGGGTAATGCAATGCATTAGCTCAATGTCATATCGAGTTATAATAAATGGCTCCCCCATTAGGACTTTCAGACCACTAGGGGAATTAGATAGGGAGATCCATTATCCCCATACATCTTTCTCTTGTGTAGTGAATCCCTTTTAGGCTCATAAGTAAACAGGACAAACAAAATAAGGAAATCCTAGGATTCAAAGCATTGAAAGGTGGACCAGCAATCCCAATCCTATAACTGCACAATTTTTGCAAAGGAAAATATAGATAATGCCTTGATAATTAAGGACACCATGGAGATGTATGCTGGAGCCACATGCCAAATACCGAAATTTACTAAATCCACTGTTTTCTTCTCAAAAAATATTCACAAAAGGATATAAAAGGTCCTCTATAGAGTTCTCAAAATTCCAGTTGAAAAGAAAAAACGAAAATTACTTAGGGGCCCCCAATCATTGAGGGTAGAGTAACTACAAAGACTTTCAAGAAAGTAGAGGAAAATGTAGACAATAAGCTTGTATGATGGAAGAAAATCTCCCTCTTTGTGGCAGGAAGTCCTTCAAGCTTCCAAAATCGGTGGTGGAAAATCTGGAGATGAAACAAAGAAACTTCCTATGAGGCGGGAGGGGAAAAGGCTATAAATTTGGTAAAACAGGACACGATTTGTAAATCCAAGTTAAATGGAGGATGGGGCCTAAAAAAGCTGCATTGGGTGAATGTTGCAAGTCTAGCAAAACTAGGATGGAATGTTCCAACCCGGTTGGGCTAAAATAGTAAAGAGTAAGTATACGAGGAATGAAAATTTTTGGCAAATTACCCCAAAAAAGAATATTTATTGGGCTTGTAGAGGGATCTTTGAAAATAAAGATATCCTAAAAAAAGGAGTTGGATGAAAATTGGGAAATGGCCAATCCATTAATTTTTGGAATGATGTGTGGGTGGGGAACTCCCCCTTGGACTCGGACTCAAGTTAACAAAACCAATGTTATTTGGTGAGTGACTTCATTAAAGACATGAAACATAGAGAAATTTGTGGAGCTACTTCCCCATAATCTTTGGGGAAAAAATCAGAGCAATCCTTATTCCACTAAGGGATGAGAATGATACCATGATTTGGAAACCTGGTCCTAAAGGTGATTTCTCAATCATGATGGTTTATAGTCTATTGGAAGATGGTTTGGAGCAAAATAATGTGGATGAGAGGCTGGTTCATTTATGGAATCTGGCATGTCTTGAAAAGATTATTTTCTTCCTATTCTTGTGCTTAAAAGGAGGTTTGTAACAAATGTAAGGTTAAGAAATTGGGGTCTAAGAACTGATACAGATTGCCCCTTTCATGGACAGGAAGAAGATGCAGAACACTTGTTCCTTTATTACCAAGAATCAAGATAAATATGGGGAACTATATGTTGGAAGGGTTAGGATCCATCATATGGATGGCTGAACTATACTAGATGGTTAGGAGAGATTTCAAAAATTTCCTAATCCTTCTGGGAATCGAATTCCCTATGTTTTGAAAAACTATATTTTTTTGGACCGGTCTTGCACAACTGGACTAGATTTGAAACCAAACAAAGAGGGGGATGTGTACCTGATACGGATACCACAAACGCAGACCCCATGGTGGAAGTTCACACCCAAATCAGTCCTAAAACCAGCTTCCACTAAAGATTGCTCAGTGTATAGCTGAAGTTGATTCAGCAACACAGTTTTCAGCAAAACTGCAACCCAATTGCTTAGATCGAACTTGGGAAGGTGATCTTGAAATTCCTTTGATTTTTTCTTAAAAAAAAACATATGAAAATTTATCTCTATCAGTCATTGATAGTTGATGTTGAACTGGAAAAAAACTAGGAGACAAAAGGATGCAGAGAGGACCAGAAACTGCAAAAATATGAAGTTGTCTTGGATTGGTTTGCCCCCTCCTCTTTTATAATCTCTTATGGAGCTATCTCCACTAATCTAATTAGGAGATAATACAGATCTAAATCAGATCTGGACTCTAATTAGAGATATACTTTATCTTCTTACAAGATTAGGTGCTCCATACCTAGATTCGCCCCATGTGAAGTCATGTGACAGCTTAATTAATCATATTAATTATGGGCCTTAGGCCCATCAGCTATAAGGCTTACAACCCAAGGGTTTTGCATGGCCAACTTAGGCCTGACTTGTATGGTGTGAAACCCCATAATGACCTCCCATAAGTCCACATGGGTTCGACCCAGCCTTTATGAAAAGGTTTGGTCGAATTCACTATTAAACGCAATGAACCCCTAAGCACATCACTATGGGCTCAATATGTGCCCAACATTTACACTTAAATGATCATTGAATTTAACCATCCTATGAAGACCCAAGGATAATGGACTTAAGTAAGATAAAGCCCATCAGATAATCAGCCCTTAATGGTCTCTTACACTTAACTTTTCGACCCATAATAATCAAACACTGCCCGACAGGGAAGGACCTCTCCCCTGACTTCAAGGTGTAGTGTCACACTCTCCACTCGGATGGATTCCGGGAATTGAAACCTTTTGCAAACATTTTTCATAAAACATTAATATATACCATATAAATATATTTTGCAAAACCAAATCTCAAACACAATTAAAATACACTACCGACAATTGAGGTTTTCACAAGAGAGAGTGTAAGCCCTATCATTCATTTCATCCGACAAAGGGGTTGATCCTATCACTATGATCACCCATTCAAGTGAATTCTCAGACTGCCCCAACATACCCAAGTTTTGACCCTTAGTGGATCTCACTGATTGGCATATTAAAGACAATCCAATCCAACACCTAGTGCAGTACCATAATCAAGTCTAAGAGTAATATGTAACTTTCTAGTTTTGGCCATCAATCTCCAAGATTTAGGGAATAACTAGAAAATGGTCCGAGTTCAGTATTTCATCCAAACACACACTACATGTGCTATGGGTCTAACCCTAGCAGCTGAGACAAGCTGCCCAAACTTCTTTGGTAGCGCATCAATGTCAACATTGGCAAGATAAACTCCCCAAGTCTATCCAATGGCTAAAAATATTCTAAGCTAACACGAGTCTCATAAGTAGGGGTGATCATTTCAGCCCGGCCCGGCCCGCATATATTTAAACTTACACATTTTTATTTTACCTTATATTCTATATTTTATATATAAATATTATAACATGACATGTATAATTTATATTATATAATATATAAAATAAAAGTTTATATGTATGTTATGTCATTTAATATAAAATATTATAGATATATAATGTTTTATATATGAAAGGCATTGGCCCGGAATCAGGCCCGGCCCAGCCCGGGCCCGTGTGGACTTGGGCTAGGGCTTATGTTACAGGCTCGGGCCTAAGCTTTAGCCCTTATCATAAGTGCAAAGCCCGACCTATGATCACCCCTACTCATAAGTGTCCAGTTTAATGGGTAAATATACAGAGACATACCAATATTAATATGAAACAATAATGTACTTTTATTCATTTATAATAAATGCATTTGTACATTAATCTGATTGGGACCAAGGGCACATAGATAGTAGCCTCAATCTTATTCCCAACAAATCTATAACGGATTGGTGGGATAGGATTAGAGGTAATGTAAGTAATGACAAGTATGATTTTGGCCTTGAAAAAGTAGTCTTTACTCTTTGGAATATATGGAAATGGAGAAATGAGAAATTTTTCAAAAACAAACACTTACTCCATCCTCAAATTGGTGAAAAAATCAGAATTGATTTATGTGAATACATTAAGATTTCCTATCATGATAAAGTAGGAAAGAAAAAGAAGAAAGTGAATATTCCAGTTGTGATGTAACCGGTTCTAGTCATATACCAATTTTTTGGCTAAGTACCTTGTCATTTGACCTGCTCCCAGGTGGCCTGTGACTCAGAGGATGGTGGAGCTCCCTGGTGGCGAACTGCCTGGTGGTGAGCTACTTAGTTGCGAACTCCCTGGTGGTGAGTTACTTGGTGGCGAACTCCCTAGTGGCGAACTCCCTGGTAGTGAGCCACCTTGATGAGCTGCTGAGTGCTCTGCCTTGGTGGCGAGCTCCTTGGTGTAGTGCAACCCGACTGCCCTTTGCATGAGATGATCTGCTCCTCCTTGTAGACGGCGGGAGCCGATGAATCTGCGAGAACTGAATCAGAGGACCTAGGGGGTGTTTACCTGGTGGGGCCACTCCGATGGCTAAGTTAGCACTCTGATAGTAGAGAGCTTGAAGATGATATTAGAGAAATGAGAGAGCTAGAGAGCAGGGGTTACCTCCATTTTTTCCTCCCTCCGCCCCTCTAGGGGGTCGGAGCTCTTATATATCGGTGTCCTGACAGATCTGGCATAACCGCCTCTGATTCTCTGCCACAGCCGTTACTTGCCAGGACTGAGCTGGTGGGCGCAGGTAACCGTTGCAGAGTGCGGCCCTGCTAGACACGGGACACCTCTCAGGGCTGGCAGGCACGACGCCGCCTGGCGAGAGACGTGGGCGCAGGTCTCCAGATTTGGCAGGTATGGTAGTCAGGTAGAAAATCTTCCTACGATACGCCGAGCTGCTTTGCAACGAGCTACCTTGCACCGAGCTATTTTTCACCAAGCTACTTTTCACTGAGTTGTCGGTGATGTGTTGAGGTGCTTCTACCCGAGCCAGGTCTTTGAGGTGGCCTACTAGGAGGTGAGCTGTTCATAAGATGCCAAGCTACCTGTGGTGAGTTGCCTGTAAGTGGCGAGCTGCCTATAAGTGGCGAGCTGCCTGCTTGTCAAGAGGCTACACTTAGTTGGCATGAGGTGTCAGGTGTCATAATTTCACTTGAGGGCCAAATCCGCCTTCATCATTTGCCCCCCACTCCCGAGCTAAGAGTAACTCGGCGAAGGGAGTAGATTTCTCCTTTTGGCTCGTAAGTCGACGAGATAGTAAGTGTTGATCCAATTTCTTAGGCTCTGAGAGCTGCCTGTAAGTGGTGAGCTGCCTATAAGGCGAGGAGGTCTCTGCCAGTTCAGTTCTGTAGCCCTTAGGCTCTGGGGGGCAACCTATAGTCCACTTTTGCTGATTTTGCTCATGTTGAAGAAGCGACTTGGTCTTAAGCAGTAATGTGGCCTGTAGGCTTTGGGAGCGACACGTAGTCCACTCTTCTTGATTTTGCCCATGTCGAAGAGGCGACTGAGTCTTAAGCAGTAATGTGGCCCGTTGGCTTTGGGAGCGACTCGTAGTCCACTATTCTTGACTTTGCCCATGCCGAAGAGGCAACTGGGTCTTAAGCAATAATGTGGCCCGTAGGCTTTGGGAGCGACTCGTAGTCCACTCTTCTTTACTTTGCCCATGCCAAAGAGGTGATTGGGTCTTAAGCAGTAATGCGGCCCGTAGGCTTTGGGAGCGACTCGTAGTCCACTCTTCTTTACTTTGCCCATGCCGAAGAGGTGATTGGGTCTTAAGCAGTAATGCGGCCTATAGGCTTTGGGAGCGACTCATAGTCCACTCTTCTTGACTTTGCCCATGCCGAAGAGGCGACTAGGTCTTAAGTAGTAATGCGGCCCGTAGGCTTTGGGAGCGACTCATAGTCCACTCTTCTTGACTTTGCCCATGCCGAAGAGGCGATTGGGTCTTAAGCAGTAATGTGGCCCGTAGGCTTTGGGAGTGACTTGTAGTCCACTCTTCTTGACTTTGCCCATGCCGAAGAGGCGATTGGGTCTGAAGCAGTAATGTGGCCCGTAGGCTTTGCGAGCGACTCGTAGTCCACTCTTCTTGACTTTGCCCATGCTGAAGAGGCGACTAGGTCTTATGTGGTGCCGAGGTCTCTGCCTGTGAGGTGTCGGGCTAACCAGGTGCCGGGCTAACCAGGTGCCGAGCTACCTATGAGGTGTCAGGATGACTGGGTGCCGAGCTACCTGTGAGGTATCGGGCTGACCAGGTGCCGAGCTACCTGTGAGGTGTCGGGCTGACCGGGTGCCGAGCTGCCTGTGAGGTGTCAGGCTGACCGGGTGCCGAGCTGCCTGTGAGGTGTCGAGCTGACCAGGTGCCAAACTGCATGTGAGGTGTCGGGTTGACCCAGGTACCGAGCTACCTGTGAGGTGTCGGGCTGACCGGGTGCCGAGCTGCTTGTGAGGTGTCGGGCTGACCGGGTGCCGAGCTGACCAAATGGGTGCCTTAGAGCTATGATTGCGCTGCATCAGCCTCGTAATGCCGGTCACCCACTCCTACAAGAAGCTACTAGGAGCTCGACCTTCGGGGGCAGCACTACTAACTTTAGGTCACTAGCTCATGCGGGAGCCTTGGAAGGCTCAATCGGCAAGGGCGCTCATGTAGTTTGTTGGCCGCCAACTCCCGCGGAAGCCGCGAAGAGCTCATCTTTGTAGGGGGGACCTCACGAAGAGGACTGATGAGGTTTTATCTGAATTGAAAGTAAAGTTGGTAGAGCTGCTTAGTCTGTTAGCTCCCTGCAAAGTCTTTGAGTTCATAAAAAATGGAAATTATAAAGCGAGAGCTTCAGTTTCTAAAAAGTGAGGACTTAGCTTTCTAGGAGAAGAGGACTTAGCTTTTTGTAGTGTAAATTCCCACAGACGGTGCCAATTGATATAACCGGTTTTGGTCACATACCAATTTTTTCGTGATGTACCAATTTTTTGGCTAAGTACCTCGTCATTTGACCTGCTCCCAGGTGGCCTGTGACTCAGAGGATGGTGGAGCTCCCTGGTGGCAAATTGCCTGGTGGTGAGCTACTTGGTGGCGAACTCCCTAGTGGTGAGCTACTTGGTGGCGAACTCCCTGGTGGTGAGCTACTTGGCGAGCTCCCTGGTAGTGAGCCACCTTGATGAGCTGCTAAGTGCTCTGCCTTGGTGGTGAGCTCCCTGGTGTAGTGCAACCCGACTGCCTTTTGCATGAGATGATCTGCTCCTCCTTAAAGATGGCGGGAGCCGAGGAATCAGCGAGAACTGAATCAGAGGACCTGGGGGTGTTTACCCGGCGGGGCCACTCCGATGGCTAAGTTAGCACTCTGATAGTAAAGAGCTTGAAGATGATATTAGAGAAATGAGAGAGCTAGAGAGTAGGGGTTACCTCCATTTTTTCCTCCCTCCTCCCCTTTGGGGGGTCGAAGCTCTTATATAGCGGTGTCCTGACAGATCTGGCATAACCGCCTCTGATTATCTGCCGTAGTCGTTACTTGCCAGGGCTGAGCCGGTGGGCGCAGGTAACCGTTGCAGAGTACGGCCCTGTCAGACAAGGGACACCTCTCGGGGCTGGCAGGCATGACGCCGCTTGGCGAGAGACGTGGGCGCAGGTCTCCAGATTTGGCAAGTACGGTTGTCAGGTAAGAAATCTTCCTGCGATACGCCGAGCTGCTCTGCAACGAGCTACCTTGCATCGAGATCTTTTTCACCGAGCTGCTTTTCATCGAGCTGTCGGTGATGTTTGTAAGATGCCAGGCTGCCTGTAAGTGGCCAACTGCCTGTGGCGAACTGCCTGTAAGTGGCAAACTGCCTATAAGTGGCGAGCTGCCTGTAAGTGGCGAGCTGCCTATAAGTGGCGAGTTTCCTGTAAGTAACGAACTGCCTATAAGTGGTGAACTGCCTGGTTGTAAAGAGGCTACACTTAATTGGCATGAGGTGCCATGTGTCATAATTTCACTGGAGGGCCAAATCCGCCCTCATCAAGTTGGATGGGCTAAAACAGCTAATAGTTAAGTTGAAATAAAATTTGATGCCTCACGTAGGACGAATGGCAAATGTACAATAGAGCTATTACGAGGGATGAGAACGGCCAGACATCATGGATTAGCTGCAGGGATGATCGGAAATGTTCGATAAATGAAGTTGGGGCTTAGGCTGTCATCAAAGCCTATGCAGGTTTCCTCATCTCAAGTTTCTCATTGGAGGTGATTCAAGTTTTATTAATGATCTCAATATTCGATATTTGGCGAACCTAGGGCACCAAACAATTTGTTCGAGCCCTCATTTGAATGATATCAATTTGGCTTTCATTTGTTTATCTTATGCATGTGGTTTTGTAGTTAATTGTCTTTTTTGTATTGTAATTTTTCCCAACTCTATAAAAAGGATCTATTACAAAATAACAGCTTATTCTTCTACGGTTATTGGTTTTAAAAAAGAGTGGTATGTTCAAAAAAATATACCAATTTTTTGAATTAGGGAGAATTCAACTATCATGCTGAAAGACATTATACCACAAAAACTTATAACCAAACAAATGACATCATAAAGTGATAACCAATCAGGTGGATTTTCATCACAATTCACCCTAGGATAATTGACATTATAGATTTTTTCCTCTTAGAAAATTATTTATTTAACCAAAGAATACGAAAGAGAATAGGTTGTTTATACGAGTTCACATCTCCGCCCGACAAGGGGCCGCCCCACAATACATCCCTATCGTGTATTGGGAATATCTTCCGATGATATTACCAGAACCGATGATGTCATCATCGGGAAATGTTCCCAATACACAGCGAAGATGTTCTGTGGGGCGGAGAAGTGATCTCTGTTTATACATAGTTAACTTTTTGAGCCATAACATGTGAGCATTGATCATTGACTCATATGTTCATGTACTTTCAATTTTGCACCATTAATTTTTGATTGTATGTCATTATTGCTAGAGCTATTCACGAACTTTCACCATGTCATGCTTCCATTAGCCAAACATGTTGCTTGGTTAAGAAGTTATAAAAGAAAGTTGTGTTCAAAAAATGTTAAACTTTGTAGTTATAGATTCATCGATAGCTAGATCTAGAACTCATGGTTCTTTTTTTTTTTGTTTCTTTTGATACAAAGAGGAAGAAAGGCCTAACACATTAATGCTCTACCCCTTGAATCCATATAGAACATATAAAGCCTAAATCCCTATGAAACCCATTAACAAAATCAAAAAAAAAACATTTGACCCAAATTTGCCAGCCAATCCGCCACTTGGTTGCCTTCTCTCCACATATGTGAATAGGCTATTCATAATGACATGCTCTCCCTTATGCTTCTGCAGTCATGAATCAAACTCTAAGGGTATGTTTGATTTGAAGGAAAATGCAGGGAAAGGTAGGGAAACCTATACATGGTTTGTGAAGGTTTCCCTACCTTTTCCTTCAAACCAAACATAGCCTAAGGTGGAAAATCACTATATATTGCGGAGGCAGTCCACAATGATCTTTTAAGTCTCCCATCCAAATGTTGTTGAACCCACTTTGAGTTATTCCACAGCTGCCCAACATTCTGCCACATTGATACAGGAGATACCAAGCAAACTTACTTTTGAAATTAGCAATTGACCTGTGAAGTTCCTTGCTATACATCCAAATGAACACAAACCATTTGCATTTTTGGATGGCATCAAAATTGATTTTTAGAGTTCCTTTTCTTGGAAGATTCAACTTGACCCAATAATATAGGTTTCTAACTTCCCCAATTGGAGATCTGGAATTTATGGTGACATAATCAATAATGCCTTGATGGTAATTTCTACAATTCTTTTTTTTTTGGGATTTCCATATTTATTTTGAAATATTTTATTGCATATATTTTCCATATAAACCAACATAGGAAGCTTATTTTCCCCATAATTAAGACATAAATGTATGGATTTTTTCCTCTACTTTATGGTTTACACCACCATTGATAGATAATCTCTACATTATCAATTAGGAACTAAGTAGTTCCCTCTTTTAGACCCCTAACTATCAATTTCACTTTCATCTAAGAAGGTTTTGGACGAAGTTTTCTTTCTAAGGCCAACAACATAAAAAAATTTTCCCATTGTTTAATTCTTGGTCGTGGTATAGAGCCCTATAAGTTGAGCTAATAGAAAACCTTCCATTTGGATTCAACTTCCATCTTAATTTATCTTCTTAGGGCATAGAGCCCTATTGTCCTAATCTCATTAATGCTCCATTTTGGAACCCAATCCCTTAACACTTCAAGTTTTTATATTTTCAAGTTTACCCCTTCCCCAAATTGGTGGTTGTGGGATTCGATTCAGCCTCAATGCTAGAGCGAATCAGCTAATATACCAATAAGCCACTCCTCTATTGGTGGCTCGTTGATATCTTTAAGACATAATATCACTCATTTTGAAGCATAATCTTGTACTGTTGATATCTTCATGTTTGATTTGATGAATAATAGGGCCCAAGTCCAACCATGAATCATGGAGATTGTTTATGTTTTTTTTTTTTTTTTTCATTTCCTAGCTCACAACAAATTCTTCTTCTAATTACTTCCTTAACACCTAATATTCCTTTCCAGGTCCATGATGCATTACTCCTAGCTCACAACAAATTCCTTCCTTGATTATTTCCCATAACATAATATTTCTCTCCACTCCCATGAAGTATTATTCATAGGTTTGATATCCCTAAAATTTTTACTTTTGGCATTTTCTTTCTCATTACCTCCACCTACAAATTATTATCTCCAAAGGAGATTATCCACCCTGGTTTGAAATATTAATTGCATTGGTTTTCTCCATGTCCCTAATTCCTAATCCTCCCTCATTAGTAGTCTTAAAAACTTTCTTCCATTTAACAAAGGGGAATTCTTTTCCTGCTGAATTTTTACACCAAAGAAATTTTCTTTGTATTCTATTCACTTTCTTCATGTTTACCGTAGGTACCTTAAAGGCATGACGAGGGGCGACCATGGGTTGTGTTGGATAGGGTTGACAAGGGTCAACTCCTATATTAAGGGAGTTTATATCTCCGCCCCACAGCACATCCCCACCGTGTATTGGGAACATCTTCTGATGATAGTATCAGTCCCGATGATATCATCATCGAGAAATGTTTCCAATACACGGCGGAGATGTGTTGTGGGGCGTTGTGGGATGACTCCTTCTGTGGCAGAGATGTGATCTCATATTAAGGGGACATATCCCATGTAGACCTGTTCGTGGGCCGCGCCGGGTCGGGCTCGGGCTGGGCTTTTACTCTTCATTAACAGAAATATGTTAGGCCTGAGCGCGAGCCCGGCCCGACCAACAGGCCTACAACTTGGGTCCGAGCCTGGCCCTAATAAAAAGCCCGAAGCTCGAGCCCGAGCCCGAAGCCTGACCTAATAAAAAAAATAGAATTTTTCCCTATTCAATAATCAATATAAATCAGAATTTATTTACATTAAAAAAATATATAAATTCAAAATTTATTTATATTAAAAAAAGAATATAAAAAAGGGAAAGAGGATGTGGAGAAGAAGAATTCGGTTGGAAAAAGAAGGGAAAGAGGGGTATTCAACTAGGGTTTTTAGGTTTAGTTATAGGTCGGGTCGGGTCGGGCTATTTTGACAAATCCTGAGCCTGGCTCGAATTTATTGCAGGCCGGGCTTTTTGGCCTGAGGTTAAGCCCGCGGGCCTATATACCTATTCAAGCCCGTTAGGGGGCCGGGCCGGCCCGTTGGGCCACCTGACCCATGAACAAGTCTAATCCCATGCTAAGGCCTTGGCCCTACATGGGCATGGGCCAAATTGGGTTAGGCCCTAAAACTTTGAATATATTGTATTTAATATATATATATATATATATATATATATATATTATAATTTAGTCAGTCTAGAAATTTATGGGCTTGGATAGACTAGGCTAGAAATGATTACCCTTGCATATATGAGATGAATGTGAAATTTCCCAAGCTAAAATTTGTTCTTTTAACATTATGGTTATGTTTGGTTTGAAGGAAATGGTAGGGAAAGGAAGGGAAAGATAGAGAATCCCTACTTTTTCCTTCAAACCAAACAAAACCTATATCAATTTGTTTTGATATAAATGACAAGAAAAAGTTTTCCATAGAAAATATAATTCAAATATTTCAACTTGAAAAGTTTCATATCCATTTTAAGTTGAAACAAATGCATCCCAAAAGAAAGTTTTTCATTTATATATTGGCTATCAATATGACCACACAAATTCATATTTTGAGTTTATCACCATATTTTAAAGGGGAAACTACTTTGGTGGCGTTCAGTACCATTGTTGTTTCCGGAGAAGCGTTTTTTCAAAAAATGTCCATGCATCGGTATCAAAAAATGATATATTTTGTTCGGTAGTGTTGTTGCCACTTAAGGTTCAGTTTGGAAAGAGTACAAATATAAATATGTACAACGCAAATACATATAAAATAATACAAAATACAAGATTTTGTACTCTACAAATTTGTATTTATACTTTTTTCAAATTGAGCCTAAGGAAATGCAGCAACATTGTACATGTTTTCTCTATTAGTTGAGACATGATTTATCACCACTTTCTTAGAAAACGACATAATATTGCAGCTATATCAGTGCCATGTCATCAAAATGTTGCAAATATAGCAAGAAACATCATAGAGCTTGTTTCACATAAATTGTTTTTCTCGAGTTTCAATGTGATTTTGTTTTTTTGGAAAATGGCTTACTAAATAGAAGATGGGACTATGTTATGCAAAAAAGGGTTGAGTTAGCACATATGTGGCAACTTTTTCTCATAAAATAATGACAATGGTACCAAATATCACATTAAACCTCCAATATTGTGTTTTCTGGCAAATATTTAAACCTCGCCTATGCACAAAAACCTCTTATTCATGTTTCAAATAAATGTGACAACACACCCCTTCTATTAATTGCCATTATAGAAAAATGTAGGGTAATTCTTTAAAATTTCATTAGTGCCCATGAAAATTTTCATTGTGAAGAGAAAGTGCCTCCCTTTTGTTAAGTGGAACTCGAATCTCCTACCTACATCCCTACCCACAAGGCATTTTCATTGTGGAGGAAGTTAATTGGGCTTCATTGTTTACTTCAACCTGGCTAAGTTGGCTTAAAAAGAGAATAATGATGTTCACCATGTACATTCATAGCAATGGCATAGTCACATTTTTAATGTTTTTTGTACAAGATGATTAATGGAAGAAGTGCATTTGCATAATTATTTAAAATGTAAAGGGAGGTATTTTCAAAGGTCAAAGCAGTGGAGAGGCAATAAGTAAGTAGACAAGAAATTAAGAGAGCATTAGAAGATGAATGCTACTTTTAGAAAATATCTATCTATATTTATACTATTATTAAAAGTGTAGATAAGAGTGTGAAACTTTTTAATTTAGTCAATTTCTAATTATAAGGGCACAAAATGTATTTTGAACTATTTCTGTCACCGTTGATATTTAAACTATCAACTCTCGTTATATTTCATTGAATCATATTGTTGTCTAAAATAATGTAAGTAATATGGCCATCGAAGTCAAATGGGTTCCTATATTGTCACAGGCAAATAATAAAACTTTTAAAGTGTAGAAACAAATATACAAGATCGAAAAAAATAAAGAATAATAAAATTGGGCACATCTACAATAATTTTTATATCAATTATTTTTAAAATAGAATTAAGCTGTAAGACTTGTCTCTAATATTTCATATTAATCATATTAAAGAAAAACAAGTGTGATAACTAATGATTGTTCTTATTGATGTTGGAATTTAGATATAAAATTTAAAGCTGGCTTAGAAAATGAAATTATTTTCTTATTTGACATTGGATCAACAATTCAACCTTTTGGGACCAAATGTGACAACTATTGATATCACTATAAAATGATAAAATTGAAAAAGATAAATATCACAAAAAATTATGAAAAATATATTTTATATTAATCATATTAAGAAATAAATATAATAAATAAGAATTAATTTTTATACACGAATATATAAAAATGTTTGAAAACACATTACATATTATTTCTATCATCATAATCATTTAAAATTCACGTGCACATTTGCTGGTTAGATTTTTAAATGAACCAAACACCTCGTCAATTTCCAACCGAAAAAGGTTCCAATCTAATGGTTTTAGGCTTTCCAGCCATCGATGACTTCACCGGGCGGAAGAGATATAGCGGGATATTCAACAACGCCGTACAAGAACCTAATCGCAAACCCTAGTTGGTCGTTCCCTCTGTAAAACCACCAACTTTCCCCCTTCCCTTCCATTTATCTGAGCACAGACACCATGGCCAGAAACAAGAACAAGAGGAGAAAGCTTGCGAAGAAATCAGAGAACAAAGCTGGAAACAAAAATGAGCCCGAGAAAGCTCCAGCTGCCGTAAACGAGGATGATTCCGATAGTGCATCGTCGGAACCTGAACCAGATTCCGAGAAGGTTCAGAAATTGCTAGAACCATACACGAAAGACCAGTTGATCGAATTTATCTGCGACGCTGCAGTTAAAGATGCTTCTCTTCTCCAACGAATTCGCTCTATTGCCGATTGTGACGTTTCACATCGCAAAATCTTCGTTCATGGTCTCGGCTGGGACACCACCCGTGAAACCCTCATTTCTGCGTTCCAGCCGTTCGGTGAGATCGAGGACTGTAACGTCGTCATGGATCGAGCCACTGGTAAGGCCAAGGGTTACGGCTTCGTTCTATTTACGTCTCGGGCGGGCGCAACGAATGCACTGAAGCAACCGCAAAAGAAGATCAATAATCGCGTTACATCATGTCAATTAGCTTCCGTTGGTCCCGTTACTTCGCAGCAGACTCAGGATACAACAGGTCGGAAGATTTATATCAGCAATGTTCATTCCGATGCCGACCCGGAGAAGCTTCGGGCGTTCTTTGCCAAGTTTGGCGAGATTGAGAATGGGCCCTTGGGGTTCGACTTACTTACTGGAAAATCAAGGGGATTTGCTATGTTTGTCTATAAAACGCAAGAGGGAGCAAGGAAGGCGCTCGAGGAACCTTACAAAATGTTTGAGGGACATCAATTACATTGTCAGAGGGCAATCGAGAACAAGAATAAGCCTGCAGCACAGGCCGTGCAGGCCCCAGTATTGGCTGCTGTTGCAGCTGCCCAGAACTTGGCTCTGTTCAGCCAACATCCTTCTCTTAATCCTTTGTATGGCGGGTTGCTTGGAAACCCCACAGCCGGGTTGGTTGGAGGCTCTATCAATCCGTTGGTGGCAGGGGCTTTGAATCCTGCTGTTGTACCATCCGCTCAAGTGGCGGGGACTTCCTTAGGGAATGCAGTGGGACTAGGGGGGTATGATGCATCATCACATGGGTTGGGTAGTTTGAGTGGCAGCGCTTCGTTGCTTGGGGCGTATGGTTCTGCGTCAGCATTGCAGGGTCTACAATCTTACCAAACTTCTCAACTTGGGCAGTCATCTTCTGCGAGGACTTATCCCACCGGCGGGACTTTGACCGGTTATCCATCTTACAGGTGCTAGGATATGTCTCAGTCGTTTTTACTATTATATCATTTTTCCTTATCTTAAATTTATTATTTTGTCATTTATATTTTTGCCTTTAATCTATGTTATACTAGTATTTCCGGTACACATTTACTGAGCTGCTTGCTTTGATTTTTCTTATGTTTGAAGTTCCCAATTTGTTTTTGGTGTTTTATATCGGGAAAATTACTTGGGGCAGTTTGATAACAGCTGAAGTGGATGAACTGAATGATTTGTTGCTTTGTCTTTTAGTAAATAACTAAATAAGTCATTAAGAAGGTTGTAAGCTCTTTTGAGGCTGAATTTGGAATTGGGGCTAATTATTATACCTTCCATTGTTTTATTATTTAATTATTTTATCCATTAAAAGAAAAAGCAATAAGCCGTTCAGTTCAGGCACTCCGGCCATTACCCAACAGCACCCTGGTGGCCCTTTGAAAGCCACCGAATGAGAACATTTTAATTTAGTCCGTTAGCACTTGAAGTCATAATTACATAAGTCTAATATTTTAAGTGGAAGGATTTTACTCTTGTACCTTTAGAATGCACCATGAAATTCATTTATTCTAATTATTTTGTTTCAACTCTTTTACCTGTAATATATGTTTTTTGTTAGTATTTTACTTGTAATATATAAATATACGAACACATTGCTTTAAGTCTAATATATGCAACCATTTGTCCTTTTATGGTAATATTTTTCGTTGATGTTTAATACGTGCTGGTACATTTATATGAAGTTTACTAAACTCATGGAGAATGACTCATGTGAATCATGCTTTCTGGATGGGGTCATGGTTGTTATGACCTATTTGGGAAGTTTTATATTTCCTGCAGGCCTTTTATCTCCTTTGTCTTTTTTCTGTTGGTAAAATCTGTGACTGTTGTAGAGTGGAGTTGTTCTTGTTCATTAAAGAACAACTCCATCTCCAGTTAATGGGTTGGCTATTATTAAGTGAGAGCTGAAAAGTAATTTCAACACTTTCTTTGGTGGCATAATTCCTTCTCAGATGCAAAAAGGTGGCTTCGGATGGGCCTACTTTATCAGTTAAAGGTCAGTTAAGAAAGATAGGGTCGGGCCAAGAAAGGGACCAAAGTGTAATTATAAAACATAAGAGAATTGTGTTTGAAAAGGGTGGATTTGGGGTGGGCTGAACATTAACGCGAGCTTAAATGGGCTGAGCCCATTTGGGAAGGGAAGACTAGGATTTTGGAAGGAAAAGAAACAGATGTTGTAGGAGGAGGATAATATAGGTGTTATATTACAAGATATACCTACAAGGAGGAAGAATTGTATGGACTGAAGAAAGCGGGAGAAGAGAAACACGATTCAACCAGAAGCCTAACAATGGAGTTGTAAGGGAGAAAACCGAAATTTAAAGGTCATTGGCCGTGCAATATCTGGGTGTGCAAGGGGATGACCTGCACCATAGCTGAAAAGGAGTGGTTGGATATGAAGTTGGCCTCATTTTACTCTACTTAAATTTTCTTTTGAATCCATTTTGAATAACATTTGCTGGATGTTTGACCATGGTTTTAGTAGGTTGGATACGAAATTGGCTAGATTTAAGACTTAATAGACTTTAGTAGGTTCTCTAACTTGTTTTTTGATGAATTGATGCTTGAACATGGTTGCATACTTTGGATGTTGAATGGATGAATGAATGTTAAACATATTTGTGTTGGTTGAATGAATGAGGTGAACAGGTTTGCAATGAATGAATGAATGATTTGAACATATTTGTGTTGGTTGGATGAATGAATTGGACATGTATTTGATGGATGCATGAATAATTTGCACAGGTTTTAATCTTGTGGATTCACAAGTTATTAATCTATTGGATTCATAGGGTTTCAATAGATGAATGAATAATTTGAACAGGTTTACATAACTTCCATGAACGAATGAATTGATCATGGCTTGAATGGTTAAATGGTTGGATTGAACAAGTATTAATCTCTTGGATTCACAGGTTTTTATTCTATTGGATTTACAGGTTCCCAATAAATTATTTGAACAGGTCTATAATTTATTAGATGAATGGATGAAATTAAGTAGGACCAAAATGGATTAATTGAATCAATTTTGAGTGGATTGAATGAGCAAGTGATTTGAACATGCTGTGAATGGAAGAATTGAATGTTCAAATCTATTGGATGAACTTGTTTGATAAACATGGTTTGAATTAAATTTAAAGGTTACGCCTACAACACATATGAAGAAGCCATATATCAATTTTGTAGGTTCCAAGGTAGTCTCCCCACAGATATTCGAAGAATGATGTTCTTGAAGAAAGGAAGTTGGTGTAACACAGATGTTTAAAATGACCACTCCTTGAGGAGGGAAAAAAGATTCACTTGGTAAGCTGGGATCAAATTTGCTCTCCTCTGGAGCAGGAAGGTCTGGGGGTTAGGAGGGTAAAGGTGTTCAACCAGTTTTACTTGGCAACTAGCTTTGGAGAGAGAGAGAGGGAGAGGGAGAGGGAGAGGGAGAGAGAGGTCTAATAGCCAGTGTTTCCAACCTGTTGCTGACATGATCAGTTGAACCGTTTGGACCATCACCCACCATGATTCCAGATCCGATTATAGTAAGATCTGGAAATTGGTCAAAAACCATTGACCAGGTCAAAAATGTATGATCCGAGCAGTTGGATGGTTGAGTCAACCCTGTGACTGGGTCATGGGTTGCACACTAAATGTGTATGCAAACTTCCGGAGGCCATACCTTTGTGCTCGGATGTCCGGTTGGGGTGATGTTTAGAGCTTGAGCCTGAGCCTGAGCCTGAGCCCACGGGTTTAAAACTTTGTCCAAGCCTGATTTAGAATGGCCTGTGCCTGGCCAGCCCATCATGCTACTTGGCCCATGAACAGTTCTACTCACGGGTAAGGAGGTGGATACTAGTTCAAAGGATAGTTGGAGATGGATTTGGCCTACGGATGGGCTCTTCTCTGTCAAACCCTTTTAAAGATCTGGAATCCTACTTCCTAAGGCAATTCTGATCAGAAGGGAGTACAGATACAAGATCAGAGTTGTGCGCTTTGTGTGCAGGTGTCTGAGGATGCTGATCATCTTTTCATCCCTATTACCTCCCGCATCTGGTGGCACTACCTTTCTACATTGGGGGTTGCTTGGGTTTTTCCAGGGACTGTTATGGACCTCTTGTGAGTTTTCTACATTGGGAGTGCAGATCCAAGATACAGAGTTGTGCGCTTTGTGTGCAGGTGTCTGAGAATGCTAATCATCTTTTCATTGATTGCCTTATTACCTCCCGCAACTGGTGGCACTACCCTTCTACATTGGGGATGGCTTGGGATTTTCCAAGGACTGTTATGCTTATGGACCTCTTGTGGGGTTGGATTCTTCAAGGCCTCTCTAAGCTTGCTTGTTGTGTTTGGGCTTCAGTTCCATCTGTTGTATTAATTACTATTTGGGCTGAAAAAAATAGAAGAATTTTCCATCAAACCTCAAAGGATGTGGAGGAGCTTGTTTCTTTTTCTTTTGGGAAGTTGGTGTCCTAGGTCTCAGCTATTAAGGGTCTTCACCAACATAGCCTAGCCATTTTGCTGAGACCTAGTAGCTTGTGGGATTTGTAATCTTGCTTTGTTGTTTATTTTTGGCTCAGCTAGGGGATGGTTCCTTGGGGGTCAACATTGGAATATGAATTTTTTCAAAATTTTGGTCTCAACAACCACATGGAGAATGCAAAATTGAGAAAAAATTTTCCTTTCTCACCCCATTCTTTCTTGGCAAATCAAACGGACCATTAGCCTGTAAAGGTGGCTTGGCTCTATTTAGGACTATTGGCAGCATGAAAAAAGTTCAGGGTTGCAAAAAATCTCAAAAAGATACAATCCTTAGGAAAGCTGAAAGATAGAGGTTCTTTTATTGAGAACAAGGATGATGAGAAAACAATTAGAGGTTCTTTTATCGAGGAACTTAGTGAAAGAACTTGAGATGGCCTAAGGAAGGTGAAATGCTCAAAGAAATAAACACCTCTATTATACTAATCCTTAAAGTGAAGAATCCCAAGTTTATTTTAGGGGTGCAACTTGGGTTGGCATAACTCAAGCCTAGACCAACCTAGTATGCATTCTTGCATGGGCTGGGCTTGGATTTTCGGTCCTCAGGCTGAGCTTGGGCCCCAAACCTTAGGATTTTCTATTTTTGGGTTGTTCTCGGACCTAGCCAGTTAGCCCTTAGGTAACTTAAGCTTGGTCCGAACCCAACCTGACTTAACTATACACATGCATACATATATATGTTGAAACATATATGCATGCATGCTTGTATGCAAAATATGTAAGTTCTTATTTAAATGTTTAAATTAGTGATAATAAATAGGTCCATCACTTCATGCAACATTTTAATGCATTGGGCTTAATGGGTCCACTTGAGCCCAATTGACCAACCCGAGTCTGTCTTGGGCTCAACCTAAGGATGCCAATTTTCAGTTCAGTCTAGGCATGGGTTGGAAAGATCAAGCTTGACCTCGGGCCTGGTTTGGGCTTGGGTGTTGTGATGGGCTTGGGTTGACCTTAAACCTCACCCTGCCCGCCTGACTTACACAAGAATCGATGGATGGCTATCGAACATGATATGTCCAAGGCTTATGACAGGGTGGAGTGGGTTTCTTCTTCTTAGTTAGGTTTTGCAATGTGTGACTTATCCTCAAATCCAGTAAGTATCTAGGTCTCTCCTCTTTGGTATATCTAAGAAAGACCTGTTCAGTTTTATCATTGATAGAGTAGAGCAGAGTGTGATCAAGTGAGTAAAATGGAGAGAGAGTTTTGGTGGGGATCTGGTCAATCAAGAAAGACAATGGCTTGGGTCAGTTTGGATAAGGTCTCTTAGAACAAACTGGATGGGGGTCTAGGCTTTCAAGATCTCTATATATTCAATCTGGTCATACTTGCTAAACTATTTTGGAGGGTCTGTACTGTGAGGTACAACCTGTTGGAGGCAGCTTATCTAAGAAGGGTCCTGGGGTTGAAGGAGTTGCTAGAAGGGAGGGAAGTGATGCTAAAATGGATCTATTGGGGCTGTAAATGTAGGTGATTCAGTGAACATTTGGATTTTGGAGGGACCCCTTGAATCCCATCTATCCCTGGCTTCAGGCTTATGGGGCCTGCTCTGAGTCTTCCCACCCTCTTTTTGAGCTTATTTGTAATGTCAACAGATCTTGGAACACTGACATCCTTTGCAGGTTCTTTGACCTTTTTTTTGATAATTACAGGTTCTTTGACCCTTAACAACCAAGGAAATTCTAAAAATAAGATTGGCTGAAAATAGGTGGGCTGATCATAGTCTGGGCCTATGACCCCCAAAGGCATATTCAGTGTTAAGTCTTCTTACCATGTGGCTGCATCATGAACTCTTCTAGTCAGCCCAATCATGGGTGTGGAAGCAGATGCCCACTTGAAAATCAACAGTGAGCTGCCATTTGGAGCCTTGAGAATGTTCCTTAGGTAAAGAGTTTTATTTGCAAGGCCTGCTGGAATGCCCTCCCTGTCAAGGCTAATCTGTGCAAAGGGAAGATGATTGATTCCTCTTCTCGTGCTATGTGATAATGAATCTGTAGTGTTGCAGATCCTCTACTTTCTTGTAGTCATGCTAGAAGCATTTGACTTGGAAGCCCCCTGGGTTTGTAAGCTTGGCCAGGCATTGCCTCTTACAATGTCGTTGTGAGAGATGGCAATGCTGCTTTTATTTTTGGTTGTTGTGGAGCCTCAACTGCTAGTTCAACCTTAGAGGCTGAAGCAATAGCCATTTTACAAGGTCTGAAGCTGGCTGAATGTTTGGGTATTCATCATTTTGTGCTGGAATCTGATAATCATGATCTGATTAGCTGTTTGCAGAAGGAAAGACCCTGCAATAAAGAGATTCTGTTCTTTTTACAAGATATTTTGCTCAGGGTTTCTAAGCCAGAAAAGGTTTTAGTTTACACCAGGAGTATTTTGGGGGCTATTGATTACTAAATGTACTATTATACGATGTCTGAGTCTCAGATGAGGGTTTAAGTAGTTCTGTCTTTTGGTTTGTGTCCTGTTCTGTCCTGTTGTGTTTTGCTGTTTAGTGACTTGAATTTCTTTTTACACACAAAAAAGGGTTTTTAAACTTGTTTATCTTGATTTATTTTAAGACTGAAATCCATCATTTGATGCAATGACTTGAGCTAACAGAAAGAGAGATGATTAATTAATTTATCTTTTACCACTTTTAATACTGATCTTATTATGTGCAAAAATTGTCCGTGTGTGCCATATTTAGTGACAAAACCCACTTTCTCCTGGTGCTCCCAAGTATGTTCAACTTTAGTATTCAATATCTCTATAAGTTGTATAATAATATCATGTTTGCAACCTGCGTTCTGTAGAAAAATTCAAACATATTCTTTTTATAGTGAACTCAAATCTTTATTTCTATGCTTATAATGTGAATCCTTTTGTTGCTTTTGCAATGAACCCTCTTTTTTCTTTTAGTTGTCTCAAGTAGAAGCAATCTTTCAATGATCTTTCTCAAATTTCACCACTTAATTAGAGGCCCCTCTCCAATTTTGTTTGTTGCCACCCTTGACATGCTTGGGCTCCTTGTTTGCAGATGAAATGCAGCTGAGCTAAGATGGACGGTTTTGTTGCAATGTTGGGGCATATTAAGAAAGAGCACACATTTTGGTTCTCTGTCTCTTGGGTATGGAAGCTTTATTGATGGGAAAGAAACACCAAGACCAAGTATTGGTTGTTTTCTTGTAACCTATCATTCTATGCTTTAGCCAAGGTCAAGAAACCTGTTAACAGTTTTTTGTCCTTCTATCTTATGTTTTTGATCTTTAAGTTTATCTTTGACAGCTTGTCCACATACTTTCTGCAATACTTATTTTGTACTTACATTTTCTTTTATCCTTTGCCCAGTTGGGGTTAAACTTTTATGCTTTCATTATTTTCCTTCTTTTTATAGACTTTTTGGTGGTGCTTATCGTTTAAGGATGTCTATTTTTGTCTTTCTAATTTGATATTGTTTTATTTGTTTTTCGTTTTTATTTGGTTTCATGTTGTTATTCTCTTAATACTCAGAATCATGTTTTAATATAGGTTTGTTGATCAACATAATTATGTTTTTGCAAGCTTCACAATATTTTATTTGAGTATTAGTTTCTTTTACATTCTTAGAAATTTTCACATTTTCCATCTCAATTATATATTTGAGATGTAAATCTCCTTCCATACATTGTTGAATCTTAATTTTTCAGGATCATGCTTTTCATTTCTGCATAACATTTGGTTTCAATATTTATAGAACTTTCATGTATTTTTATATTTATGTATCTTATTATATTCAGCAGAATTAAATAATTCTAACACCATAAAAGAATTCTGTAAGTTTTCAGTTGCCTTCTGAGGATCAGAACGCAGTGGATGTCATCCTCATTTCAATGCGTTCTCTTCTTTTTTTCCTTTTGGTATTATCTGGGTCAAACATATGGATCTAACCATACATTTTCAGTTTTTTACTATCTTTACGACTTTTACCTATTCAAGCACTCTCTTACCATTTCAACACTCAGCAATCTTGGCTATGGTTAGTGGCATAGCCAATGTTCAGATATGACCAGGTTTCAAGCCCTCTAGCTCACATTTTCTTCGAAATACCTGGGTATTAAAGCAATATAAAAATTAAAGATGCATAAATGAGCACAAATAAAGGGAAGGATTAATAGTAACAAGGCAATACACATAAGAGGTCTTGTTCAAGTCTTACTATTACCTTTTTGAAATTTCTATTCATGTTGTAACCTGGGTGGGTTTATAAAACTGGGACGATTCACTGGTTTGCTGATTAAACTGACTGGTCAGCCGGTGTTTTATGTATTATGGTTTTCAGGATATGACTGAATTGGCTAGGGGCCCAGGTCATGGTTCAACCTGTTTGACCGGCTGGTCTGGTTTGGTTTTTTAAACTATGGTCATAGCCTTATGTGACATGGCCAACAAATGGTTTCAACTCATGGTTCAATTCCTTCCGCTCTTACTGATGCTGGTACTGTATTGTATATAATGTTTATTGATGTGATTTCAAGTATGAAAAATATGATGACATCATCATCATCATCATCCATGCCATATGCGGTCGGCCACAAGTTCAAAGTATTGACATGTATCGGCCAATACGTGTTGTGCCGATGGCTTCCCGATACGCCCCTACAGGGGTTGTATCAGGTCAGGACATGGTTCAGAGGGTAATTGGGATTTAAACTGACCTCTCTGAACAGGTTTTGAAAAAGAATAAATAAAACATAAAAAAATCACCAATACAGGCTGATATGCCCTACTGATGTATCGGCCTGTGTTGATACTTTGAACCTTGTCGGTTACATGAGTTGTGTTTTTCCAATTTGTTCTATTTAAAGCCATGCCCACTGTTAATTATGGATGCATTTTACTTCTGAGGAATCGTGGTGTGGGGGTTTGATCGTTCCATCCAAGTTGAAGTTGGAACTCTCAGGCATTCCTTCCCTCATCTCCTAGCTGATGGGTAACCATCGTTTTCCTTAGGTGTTAGGTTTTTTTTATAGGCTTTCCCCTAAGTGTTGGGTTTTTTTTATAGGCTTTCCCCTAAGTGTTAGGTAGGTAAACACCTGTGCGAGGCTTATTATATTTTGTTCCTTGCAGCATGCCTTTTTGAATGGGGTTTCATTGTTTCTTATCTACATATATGACGATTCTCTTAAGAATTCAAGATGGAGTAACTGTTTAAAGCAGGTTTTGAGAACATATGTTAGTTGAGGTGTCTGCCTGCCCTAGCGCTAGCATACATAAGAGCTATTTGGAACTGGATGGTCCAAGATAGTTTCCAGAGCTTATTCTCTCTTAGGTATTGAGTGATATTCTTTCTGGACTTTCAGTTGGTTTTGGGGATTTTCTATGTTGTGGTTGAAGTCAGGTGATTTCTTTGTTGATTGATGGTCTGTTAGGCAGGTGATTTCTTTCTTTTTGGAATTTGAATGTATATTCCCAACTTTTGAACGGAGTATTTTTTTCGTCGAGTCTCGGAGGTAGTAGTTTTAAGAATTTTCTTCGCTGCAAGTCAAGAGCCGTTAAGTATTACGATTCGTGCTGGTTTTCTTCCAAAGCCGAATATTCATTCTTTGTATCATTGTTTTGAGTGGAGTATTTTTTTGATCGAGTCTCGGAGGTAGCAGTTTTAAGAATACACGCTTGAAATTCAGCGTGTTGAAACTTTGAAGTTTGAACCAATCAGAAGAGGAAAATAAAACAGTGCTTGGATCAAAATTGTCTTGCACGCGGACCTAAACCATTTTCTTTTCTCTGAGCTTTTGTTGCCTTCTATTGCTTCATAGAATCACGGAATGAGGAAGAGCAAGAGTGCGCTCTTTGTTAAGAAGCTATACTATGATTTCGTTCTGGACCTAAATTGCCCGACATGAAGAGACAACTAGTTTTGGATAAAGTTGGTGGTTCTCTCAACTTTTGGTTAAGGTGTTATTGAGGTTAGACTACTTGCAAAACTAAGCGGCATTAGTACTGCTTCAACTGGTGGGACGAGATGGTTAGATGTATTGATGTTAGACTTGCATGACATTACGTTGTACAGATGTGAAGCAGTCGAGAGAGGTCGAGTGCCAAATAGTCTTGTGAGGGAAAGTCGGGAATTTGTTGTAAGACCTTGATTAATTGTATTCCGTTGACCTTGTCAATGTGAATTTCAAGAACCATTTCTGCTTCCATTTCCGAGTGTGTATTTTTCAGATGTAAATGCCCCATGTGCTTGGATTGCGTCGTTCAATTGTAATTCGGGCAATAGAACTCTAAATATTATCCAAGATTCTTACAAGTCACATGCAGACAAGAGACTGCTTTTCGATATTCTCCTCATCCTTTGGTTTATTTGAAAGAATAGGAATCAAAACCTTCCAACAATAAGGACCCCCTCAAATTATTTTCGACAGGGCCTTTAAATCTCTTCATGAGTTTTGGCTAGTTAATGAGGATTCAAACAATAATAAAGATGTTTAGAAAATAAAAAATGTAAATGTTTCCTCGGTTCTCCCGAATTTGGGTGAAATAAAAATTAACTTTGATGCATCTTACACTAGAAATGTCTCCTGTACTGTTGCAGCTATTGCAAGAAACCATTTGGACAAGGTTTTGGGTTATAAAGCTTATAACTTGGGTTATTCTTCTAGTACTGCTGCAGAGGCATGGGTGGCTTGAGAAGTTAAAAATTTGGCTATGAATTTCAGCAAGTTTTCAACTACTATTGAGGGGGATTCTAATCTGGTTATAAAATGTCTCAAAGGTCTGATCCATCCTCCTTGGAAGGTAGAATTTGCTACAGGCACATGTATGAGGAGGCAAACCAAGTGGAGACTGGTTGGAGAATAAGGCTCATTCTTTATCTAGTGGTGTTGTTTCTCTCAATCTTTATACCCTTCCTAGTGATTTAGCTTCTATTTGTTTTGGTGGTTTTGTGGGGTGTGCTACCCCCCATCTTGTGTAGCACCTTTTGTTTCTATAAAAAAAGTCTTGACACACTCGGAAAGCATGGGACTCCAGCCATTAAGTCTGGACTGGTCCAGCCAATATGTCTTGTTGGTCCATTCAATTTTTCCAAATTGATTTTGGATTGGATGGATCCAATAAATATTTTTGACCATCAAGTCTGGACTGGTCCAATCCATTGTCTTATTAGTCCGTTCAATCTGTCCAAATTGGTTTTAGATTGGACCCCTTCGCTCCATGACTGTGTAACCAAAGGCCAAAAGGTAGAGGCAGTGAAAATTACCGAGTAATGGCTTAATAGAATAAACAGGATTCTTGTTACATCTTGTTGTTTGTTGATTATATGTTTGGCATCGATGCTGCAGAAGCAGCAGAAAACAGTGCTGCTGATGTGTGGGTTGGAAGCACCGTTTTCGGAAAAAACAATGTCTTTTTTTTTGTTTGGAACCATTGCTGCCAGATAGGACGTTTCCTGGAGCAACAACTTTTTCTTTTTGGTACCAATTCTCCAGGAAACGTTTTCAGCATTGGTACCCATTATCCAGTGCCACATCACTGCCACCTCACATCCCTGTTGGCCGCAATGAGCTGCAGCTCTAGGAAACGTCAAATTTGGCGTTGCTCCAAGCCATGCCTTCCTGATTTTCAAGGCATGGCTTGGAGCACCGTTTTTAATAGAAAAGCGGTTCCAAACACATGCATATTTCCTGGAGCACCGTTTTTTCCAATGTGGCACTGATGTGGCACCATTTTTTGGAGCAACGGCAATGATGCCAAACAAGCGCTGAAAGAGGATGCAAATGGAATTTGTAATTAGGCTCAACTCAAGCCACTTTGGAATCAACCACTGCATCAATATATTATATAAAGTCGGTACTAAATGTAAAAGCGAAAAATGCATACTGCTCGAAAGGCATGATATTGGAAGGGTTTTGAGCAAAGAGCAATCAAACCCCCTCTCCTAGAATCTTGATAAATAACAGCTGATTGGTTACCCTTCTAAGATAACCGGTTGATTGGTTGAGTTTTTCCGATATAATAATTGAATCCAAAAATAAAATCCGAATATCATATAACATATATGGTTAATACTTGATTGCACACATGCATAGCATGTGAATAATGCAATAACATGAAAGAGATCATGATTTATCATCATCAGTTATCCATGGACAATTTAAAGGATTCCGAATTGAAATGGCCAGAGCAAAATGTCAGTATGCTTTCAATCGGCTCATTGCCATGTCTCTGAAAACAAGCATTAAAAAAGATGATGATTACCCAAAGAAAGTAAATTATCCACCCTCAACAATGTTCTCCTGTCATCTATAACATGATAAGGTAGAGGTTAGAGAGAGAGAGAGAGAGAGATAGACTAACATAGGATGTTATAACTACGACACTGATCCTACTCTTTGTTTTACTTCTTCCTCTTCTTTGGGGGCTGGAGAGCCTCTTCCTCCTCATCTTCCTCTTCCTCTTTGTTCTCTGGTTCCTCTTCCTCTACAACTTCATCACCCTCATCCCCACCATCATCATCGTCCTCATCGTCCTCATCATCATCTTCATCTTCATCATCATGGTCTTCTCCATCTTCTTCCTCGTCCTCTTCCTCTTCTCCATTCTCTTCAGCTCCACCTGCACCTCCTTCAGGCCCCTTCTTAGAGTTGCTTTTATTGCCATTAGGATTTTCATCATAATCTCCTCCATCTTCTGAAGAGAGCTCTTCTTCACCTTCTCCAAAGCCACCGTCTCCATCTTCATCGTTGTCATCATCTTCATCTCCTTCAGCATCCACTGCCTCTGATGGGTTCTGTTTGCGATTGTCTCCTCTGCTTTCAGGTTTGTTGGTTATTAACAACCCACATAGAACCTGAAACTATTTGATTAAGTTGCAGATCTTAGTCAAAAGGACATGCTGAGCAGACTGGAAAAAAAAAGAGAGAAAATAATGGGAATTAATCCAAGGAGAACAGCTCCCATGCGCTGTTAATCCAAGTGCTAAATCAATGTTAAAATCAAGTGATAAATGGCAATAGAGACCCTATTAGTATAACTATGTGCTGCAAACCCAGCAAATCATTAACATTTAACAGATCCACGGTTTTCCAATAATTCCGAAGTTCAATATCCATAAATCATACAAACTTTAGGAAAATTTCTGATAACAAAGAAAGAAGATCATTTAGGAAGTGCAAAAAAACTGGTCCAAGTAATAAATAAGAAAATCTATATAAGGGATTCATCTTCCTCCTGGTCCTAATATAATCTTTATTGGATGTCTCAGGCGAATTGTTAAGTTGGCAACTACAAACTTCGCATATTACAAAAGCTTATATGCTTAACTATTTCTCTAAACTCTATATATTATTAAACTAGACAATCATATGTTTGCCAAGAAAGCCTAGACCACCAGATGGGGCAAATGGAATCTGTGGAATCTGTAATCAATTTAGCTTTTGCTTGATTAGGGACCGTCTCTCCACCAGCAATATTTAGTGTATGGTCATTTTTTTTGTCTATGTAGATTTTTTTTGGATCTTCTTAATATCTTTTGTTATGATGTACAGAATCTCAATGTACAAGAGTGTTCATAGTGGTTCTTAATACAATACATTACCTCTTCCAAAAAAAAAAAAAATCAGTGTAGAACTTAAGAGAAGTAAAATTTCATTGAGCTCTTGGCACATGTTTCAATTGCAATAAATTGATTATCCTCAGAAAACCACAATAAATGGGAAATTCTGATCATGCAATTAATATGACCCAAGATGGCAAGAACCATTGCAAATGCAATTAATATGATCTAAGTCCAACAAATTTCTTCTTAAAATAACAGCACATATATGTTCCTCCAATGACAACAGAAACAACACAAAAATCAAGGGCACATATATTGATGGACACAAAAACTTTCAATTATTAATGCTGAAGCTTTTCAAGGCTACAGTAATTTACCCAACTTTTTAGCTTCAGCCATTAAGGAACCAACAACTACCTTAATTATTTACCAAAAAGACAAATCAATAAGCAACGGCCCCTAAGTACGCTATTCTGTTCTCTCTTACTCTCTCCTTCCATCTTCCCTCCCATTTTTATTTTCTTCACCTTCCTTCTGTCCCAGCCCGCAGACTTGATGAATTGATGAAACGGGTCGGATCTCACATGCGGTTTTTTTAAATAGTGAGATAAAACCAGACTGAAGAATATAAAAACTAAAAAGTAAAAACCAAAAATATCAGCGAGTTTGGCAAAAGTAAAAACCCAAAATACCTAAAGTGAAAATAAAGCAAAGGAAAAGTAGGAGACGGAAGCGAATATTCGAAAATGCTCCAAATTCTATTTTTTATCTCTTTTCCATTTTCAAAAAACAAAACATTTTCACTTATCTTCAAATAGAAAAGAAATTTCGCTCCTTCGCTTGATTTTGTTTTTGTTTTCTTTTTTTCAGGCAGACGTTGAACCTGATTACGTGCCCATAAGTGTAATGCTCAGAAGGGCGATTCCTTCAAACTCAACTCAGACATGATAAGAAAAAGCAAGGAGATCACATTCCACACCGGTCCAACCCCAACCAACCGGATCTAAATTCCAAAACCGTTAATTCCATTTCAGTTCCGGAGAGAGGGACGTAATAAGGAAGGGGCTTGTATAGTTCAGTCCACCCCTAGGATGGAGCTAAACATTTTTAGGGATAAATTGACTCTGCCCGTGGATTGATGCTAAATTTACGGATAGGATGCGATTTAAATAATAAATAAATATCTCTCGGGCCACGTAAATGCTGACTGTGGGTTCATGTATATGGAAATACTGATGTGCCCACTCGTGATTGGTTGCGGAGAATTTAATACTGTACAAGTGAATTGAGATCTGCTTCTCAATACTTAACTCACATGCATATCCCACCGTGCATTGAGAACATCTCCAAAGAGTACGGGAGATATTTCCGATACATGGTGAAATGTGCGGTGTGAGGTGCGATGTATAAGGAGCAGATCCGAACTCGGTGCGAGTAGCAGATTCCAAGTGCGATAACCCAACAGCGCAAGTTAGCACAGACCTTGGTCATGCTGAGAAACCAGCAAAACCGTTGTACAGCGGGAAGTTGTTAATAAGGTGCTGATCTTAAGTTTAATTGAACTTACTTGAGCTGAGAGATGGGATTTGATCAGAGCGGAGGTGATCAAAGCAGCTAATGTTTCCCCGGCGCACGTTAGCAAGCATTGGTTACCCATCATCAGTTGAATTGGACCCTGGTCAGTCTCCATGTTGTACGGCTGAGATCTTTAGCTCTGGGGAGTAGGGAGGACCCCCTGACGATGAGACGCAGGCAAAAGAAAGACAAGAGAGGACAGTCAGATCGGTTCGAAGTTCGGCTTAGTCGTTAAAAATCTCTAAGGAAATCCGACAACGAAAATTAAATAACAACTTTTTCTGTCTCTCGAAGTTCAAAAAGGTTTGAACAGATAGAGAGACCAGACCAGAAGATCAGACGGGAAAAAAAGGAAACGTTTTTTATCGGATCCATTGACAAGATCAGAAGAAGACAAGGGACTTTTCAAGAGAAACAAATGTGGTTGTGGCCGTTAAGTGATGGAGTTTCGCCGGGATTTTCATTGGCAAATCACGAAGGCATTAATTTTCATTGAAAATACCACCGTTTTAACGAAAATAGCAAAAGTTTCTCTTAAAAAATACAGATTTCTGCATGGTTTTCGCCGGGAAAACAACGAAAGCAAGTACGTAGAAAGAAAAACGCAAAAATCTTAACAAAGAATGCCGGAAAAAGAACGCCACGGAAAACGATATTTGGCCGGGAATTTACAGAAAAATAACTAAAGCAGGTTTTTTTTTTTTTTACACGAGAAGAGCAAAAATTTTAGGAGAAACGAGAAAAATCTAGCCTGGAAATGTCGTTTCTGGAAGAAAATTTCACCGGAAAACAACGGTAGTCGGCCTTTCTAAAGGGATAAAACGAAAACGTTGACTGCAAATGCGAGAGACATAGCCGGAAAACGAGATAAAACAACACAACCATAGAGAAAACCCGATTACTCAAGGAAATCTAGTAATATCGACAAAAACTACTCCCTTGATCCAGAAATTGACAGTAATAGAAGAAAAAAACGAACCAGAAGCTCAGCTTACACCGAGGAACTTGATACTAAGCAGTAAGCTTAAAACGCCTGAAACATAGCATACAAACCTGAAAGGTTGAATTAACCGACGTAATTACTGGAGAAAAAACAGATATCGGGAAGAATAGCATACCTGGTATGAAGATCTGTACGCGAAGCTAGCAGATCTAACGAGTTACAGCTCTAAAACCTCATGAAACCAGCATCAAAAGCCCTTTCCATCCTGGACCGTCCGATCTCGATCGCGAATACACAGAGATACAAAGAGAAATACAAATACAATATAATAATATTAGTGATGGAGAGAAAAGCAGCTCAGCTCAAAGTGCGCCTCTTTGCTGAGGCGCTGCCCGTAAATGTAATTTCACACTCGGGTAGTCGGGTTTCAATTTTCAAATCCACTCACGAGTCCAACGAATTCGAAGAAGTCTCCATCTCTGCGGTGCTTCGCAATTTAATTCGATTTAACCATGGTTAGTTAGTGAACCCAATTAGGGTTAGAGTTTGGTTAAATCCACGAGTCACGACTCACGACTCACGAAAACCGTGAAAATCTTCAATTGTTTCGAATTTTTGTCGCCAAGGGAGAAACCATTTACTAGGGGAGGACTTACGATGTAAACTAAGATACGTTAGGATGTTTGTCGGTAATCAGGAACCGTCGATTTGTCTCCGAGAGATGGGTATTTCCGTTGAGAAACTTCTTTTTCGTCAGAGGTTCGTTGAGAAAATATCTTGTGTTCAAACCTAAGGATCTTGGAATCAGAACGGGTGATGCACACGTGATGATTAAAAAAAATTCTCTTTTCATGGATGATAAGACGTGACGTGGCGTACAGACCGACTCAGAAAATAAACAAAAATCTGGAAGGGGTTTTGATTCCAATCCGACAGTTATTGGCCATCGTTGGTTGAACTCTGTGAATCACTGATGGATGGGAACATCATCACCGGAGTTAGTTGAGTTTGAGCATTACCAAACTCCATGTAGACAACACGTGGAAGAGAGGAAGAGAAAGGCAACTAACAAAAAAAGGGAAATCGTTAAAACTCACCATGTTACTAACTTGACGTTAAACTGGTCACCGTGTGTTAATATATTATTATTTTAATATTTAGATTTGAAAAAAAGAAAAAGTTTAAAAATATTTTAATTGCAAAAAATATAAAAATTATAGGAATTACAAACAAATAATTTTTTTTTCAAATTATAGAAACTAGTGAAATTGAAAAACAAGATCAGAAAACAAAAATTCTAGAAAAAGCACAAAGAAATATAGAAAAACACAGAAATTGCAAATAAATAACAAAAAATACAGGAAAATTTATAGATTGTAGAAAATAGAAAAATGTAAAAAACAGAAATTATAAAAAACATTGGAAATTATAACAAAACACTAAAAATTTAAAAAAAAACAAAAAAAATTGTTATTTATACTGATATGAACACCCCTATTAAGAAGTATTAATGATGCACGAAGGGAAGGTGAGTTTTGGAAAATAAAAACTTACTGACAAAGTGAGTTTTAGACATTTTGAAAAATTGTGTTAAAGAGAAATTGATGAAAACTCATGGTGAATTTTAGACAATTTCCTAAAAAAAAAAAAAAAAAAAAGTGAAGCTAGATCCCACAATAATTGCCACGTTTTATTGTAATTGAAGTATCACATTACAGTTGAAAAACTCAACATCTAGATTATCCACATGTCCTTTTTTCCTTTTCCCTTGAAGAAATTTATCCAAAATGGGTATTAGATATAGACCGACTGATTAACTTTGGCTGTTGGGGTTCAACAGCATAAGCTGTTGAGACAATTTCTGGGCTGGGCACATTCTGGGCAGTTCACCTATTCACACCCATGCTTTTGTTTTTAGTAAAAATAAATTAAAATGAAATTACTAATTTATCCATTCTCATGGTAACACGGCATTACCAGAAATTCTCACAACAACATAGGTTGTTGGCTCCCAACAGCTAAAGTTAACTTTGGCTGTTGGGGGCTGACAGCCTTTCCTGTTGAGAGAGTTTTTGGGTTGGGCATGTTTACAGCAACTCACCAATTCACGCCCATGCTTTGGTTTTTACTCAATAAATCAGAAGGCAATTACTAATTTGCCCACTCTCATGGTAACGTGCCCAACCCAAAAACTCTCTCAATAGGAAAGGTTGTTGGCCAAAGGCAACGGGGTGGGGGCGGGGACAAGGAGCCTCTCCCCATCCCCGCGGGGATCACCATTCTCTGTGATTTTTTTATAATGTTAACCATTTTGTTTTTTTATTTTATTTAAAAAATAAAATTAAAATAATTAAAATTTACAATCCTATTAGAAAAGATTCAACCATATTTTTAAAAATATTAATATATAGATGTATGTGTACATATACACATAAATAACGTATGCATACATATATACATATAAATTAGTGGGGATCACATGGGACGAGGATCGAGGTCCCCGTGGGGCGGGGAGTGCTCTCCCCATCCATGCTAACGGGGATGAAAATTTCCCCATCCTGGGGGGGATGGGGAATCATCCCCATCTCTGCCCCATTCGGGGCGATTGGGAAAATGAGGAAAATTGTCATCCCTAGTTAAAATGTAATAAGAAAAAAAAAAAAAAAGTAGAATAGAACCGAAGGATTATTATTTCACCCGTATCCAAACAGTCTATATTTTTATGATATATGCTTTATTCTAATTGTTATGCTTGATATGAAAATTTGTTCTTTTGTTCCTTTTGAACATACACTTAAATCTTTATGCTCAGAATAATGACTTTTTGAATGTGCTTATATTGACGAACGAGTTAAACTAGACTGAGTTGATGGTTCACTCAAGTGACTCAACATGCGAACGAGTCGAGTTTCCTAGAAAAGGATGCTCCACCTGAGTAACCTGACAAACCATCTTTATGTTTCTTCCTGGAAGTTGTGGGAATCCGCCTATGTTCTGACGTAAAAATCAAAGAAAGTTAAAAACAGAGAAAGAAAAACTATCAATGGATCGGGCCGACCCGAACCAAAGATGTATGTTGGTGTTGGTATGTTACCAAAAAAACATCCCCCCCCCCTCCCGTCTAATGCCTATGAAAATTTTCATGATAATACTTGTAATATTATCTTAGTATAGTGTCAAAATGTGTACATTTAACAAATACATAGTAAAATTATAGATTAAAAGTATAGCTGTCGATTCCAACTGGGTTTTCAGGATCATATATGATGGTTTCAATTATAGACCACCAAACCGTTTCACTATAGTTTGGTGCAGTTTTTAATATGGTTTGGACCATTCTATTCTAATAATAAATATAGTCAAGAAATCAAACCAAAACAGTAAACCAAAATTTTAAAGAATCCCAGCCAAACCAAACCAAAGAGTTAATTTCAGTTTGGCGGTCTGGTCTATATAATGAACACCCCTAATTGCAAGTTTACAACCTGCAAGAGAAAAAACTAAAAAATAAAGAAATTCTTCAAGAGAAAAAAATGAAGAGGCCAAAGCTATATTATCTTCAAGAGGAGATAAGGAAAAACGAAAAAAAAAAAAAAAACAAAAAGAAGAAAGAAGAAAGAAATGGGCCAGAGTCCTGAAAATGAACCAGTGGCACCATATCAGTATGGGTCCAGATCCTTAAAAGGAGACACGTGGATGGTAATAAGTAAGTTTTAAATCTGGTATTGCAAGAGTCAGCAATATGCCACCCACACTCCATCAAGATAACCACGACTTACATTTAAAGCCACAAAATAAAATAAGATGAGTTGATAGAGAAACAAAGAATCTAAGCAATGCAAATCAGATTGAAAATGAGAAATGATGCTTACTAAAATTTCGTAGCAAATAGAATAAGATGTTGATTTGAAACCATTGATATGATTGAACCAGTCGGTATTGGAGCAGAGAACGCCCTCCCCTGTCTTATCTTATGCTAGACAAACAAATGGAGGAATCTGTACAAGTATCAGCTGGAATAGAGACTTGCAAGCCAAGGAAAAAAGGGGAAGGAAAGAAAAGAATCTATTTTTATTCTCTCTCTCTCTCTCTTTTTCTCTGTGTGTGTGAAGAGGTGTAGCATACCAATCGCAAACTAAGCTCTCAATGCAAAACCAATTGCTGTGTTGATCTACAAGCTAATGAATTAAAGAAAAAATGGGGAAAAAATAATGAATTTTAAAAGAATTAAATTAATATATGGACAGTTATGCCTGCTGTCTCAGAATGATGTTGAACTGGTACGCCGGAGTTGGTATTTAGGTTCTAGAGGAGGATCCAAAGGTAAAAGCATCTGTATCTCCTGTTCAAAATTAACAGAAGTTAGACATTGCACCTTTATCAAAAGAAAGAAGTTAGGCATTGCCATTCATGTGAGATTAAAATAGTGCTCAAATTGTACAACTATTGAATCTTGAGCCAAAAACTACTTGGATTTAGGATAAAATGTGAGTTGATAGAGAAACCAGTTCATAGGCTGCACAAACTTCAGTTGAGTAGTAATGTTCACAGCACGTTTAATTCATGCATGCATCTATATATGGACATATGTACATATAAATGCATATTTAGGTTGATAAAAAAAAAAAGATCAATAGTTGGAGAAGATAAAGGTAGATGGGTGCAAAAGTACAGTCGTTATCATGTTTGGCACAACAAGTGTCAGGAATTACAACATGAGAGTTCTTAGGGATAACCTAATACCAGAAAAACCTCCGACAGATCCAAATTGCCATGAACCCCTGCCTAATAATCACTACCTTGGGATTCCAGTGATTTATTTTTTAATAATAACAGATGAAGAGAAATCATAGAAATAATAAGCTAAAACAATGCAAGACTGCAGTGAAAGAGCAATAGAAAATAACAAAATATCAAAAGGTGGAAACACAATTTGCATTTCCAAAGATGCCATTAGATAAAGAGACTGCCCACTAAATTTCCGTATCATGTTCTCCATCCTATTCTTCAATTTCTTTTAGTCCTCCCCCGACCCCAACAAAAGTGACACTTAAGTTTTCTCTTTCTAAAGAATACAATTTAACCTTTTTATACACCCACAAATGCTTAGCACATTAGCACATAAATCTTATTAACAGACCATTAAATAAAATCATAAAATCAAGAGTTGCACATACATGGAGAGGGAGAGGGAAGGAGGGAGAAATTGCTCTCCCCCATCTAAATACTTTTGCTTCTGTCGTTTCTTATGTTGTAATCATCTTTTAGGTGGAAAATATTGCTGCTGCATTGTTGTTACTTTGACTACGAGTCTTACAAATAGTTACCACTACTAACTTGCTTTGTGATACTTTATTAATTTTATCCATTTTTTTTTCAATCACATCTGTCATTTCCAATAAGGCAGCAAATAACCACACGGAAACTGTTAAGGTTTCAAACACATGATCTCAATGGATAGTGGGGAGGGAGATGGGCTGTGGAATGTGGATATAGCACAAATCCAAGAAGCATCAGACAATCTCCTCAAGAGGCAACTTTACCATAAATGCATGGCAAAACTAACTTGGAGATGATCGCCATTTTACCGTGTAACTACACTAAGGAATCTCTTCATCATCTATAGAAAATGCTGTAAATTTTATATACATTCCTAAACTCAACAGGTAACAGGAAAAATTCCCCAAAGGAAGTAACACATTAAACATGTTCAAAGTGACTAAGAAACGAAATTAAAATATGACCATGATTATGATCAATTTCTCTTGTATATCATGACCCTAGTTCCTCTTAATGAAATGGAGGACAGACATTTAATGCTAGAAGAACTAAGTCTGACATCTTACATTATACAATAATTCATGCAATGAAGATGAAAACGTGCTTTGTAAACCAAGAAATGCATTGTTAATACTTAATATTAATAATTTTAAACCATCCAATCTCATACCTTCTGCCTGTTGAGCCTCTTATTTGTTTTCTTTAACTCTGACACTTTATTCTCCAAGTGGTTGGTATATGCCTATCATCACCACAACAGACAGAAAAATGATTAAAAATATATATAGTTTTACTACTGAAAGCACTAATAACAAAGATAAAAGCCAATATTTTGGGTGGCTTCTGTATAAGACAAACAAACAAATGGGCCCTTAAATCCACCTGCTTCCTTGCCCTTGATCTAGCAGCTGACTCACGGTTTTTTATCATCCTTTTCTGCCTCCTCTCAATAGTCTTCTCCATCATCTCATCCGAGAACCGTTGCTTCCTTTCAACCGTTGACTGTGAATCTGATGATGTCACTGTCACAACTGGCATTGGCACCGATAGTGCCAGTTGGTTCCCTGAGTACCCAGAATCCCCAGCTGAATTCCCAAACACTGACACAGCAAGAGGCACACTAGAACCCAAGACTGCCATCTGCTGCTGTTGAACAGCAGCCATCTGCAATTGCAACCAGTCTGCCTGTTGAGTTGTTGAAACAATTGGGTCTATTGCCACCAAGGAATGGGGATTAAGAACACCATCCTGATTCCCTATACTAATGGCACCAGCTCGGATAAGGAAATCCTCAAGTGTGGTTTCCCCGAGAGTTGGTTGCCTCTGCATAGATCCATCACCTCCTGTATTTTCTTGCTCTTGCTGAACAATGTCATTCCAAACCTCATCAACAGTTTTCCTATTGAGTGTCCGATTCAAATTGAAATTTCCTGGAGAAATAGGAGGAGAAGATGGAGAGGCACTCACAGTGGAGAGTTTTTGGTCGTGCGTGACTTCACTTCCTTCAGCTGCAACTACACCCTTCAACAGTTCATCCAAATTCATACTATTCGAGGGCTTCCCTACATCCCCTACCTGGTTCTGGACCTCTTCAAGGGTGAGATTGTAAAGAGATCCTTGCCTAGCAAGAAGCGGGAAATAAGCCGCCTGACCTCTATTTGGAGACACCATGATTCTAAACCCCATTCAACAAACCCTAAACCCACTAGCGAATAGACGGAGAACCACAGAAATCAGCAATTCAGTTCTCAAATTCAAATCAACTCCAGCAAATGAAAAACATATTGACATTTCTGGAAACCCAAGTAGCAGCTATATTCAAAACAGCATCACAAAAATTCACGACCAACTGAATTCGGTTCGCATTCATCTCTAAGAAAGAGAAAAGAAAAAAGAAAATATGAACTACCCCATAACAACAAAAGAACAAACTACCTGGAGAACAGAATCTAATTTGCAAATTCAGGAGAAACAGAACAGAAACAATGAAGAAACCGATAAAATCTCTCCGATTGATTGAACCGGGAATGAGAACCACATCAGCTAAAGAAATCGAAAAGCCGCGTCGGAGCCGCCAGAAAGGGTGAAAAACCAGTTAAAGATCAACCTCTGAACGCGGATTCGTTACGGGAGAGACGGATTTTCAGAGAAAAAGTAGGGAAAGAGAGAGAAAGGCCGTTGTGTAAGTGAGGCACTTTGAATTAGGATTTCGTCTCCCACGAAAAGAGTATGGAATTCCCGATTCCGGTGTGACTTGTTAGAGCTTCTCCCTCTAATTTCCCCTTTGATTGCTGGTGTCTTCGTAGGGTCAAGCGTTCTTCCACATCTACCCCCCAACTCATCTGATTTGAGAATTTATAGGTTTTCCCTCCACCTGATACGATTTTTGTAATGTTTTTGGCGCCATGGCGGTTAGCAATTGGGTGGGATAGGATATCAGACTATCATTAGCTGTCTACTTCCCTTTCGATTTATTTAGGCACGTTTGGATTTGGCAAGTATTTTCGTTTTTTTTTTCCTTTTTCTTTTAATTGTTAAACCACCCCTACTCTTTCTCACGATTGACTAGTTCTACTCCTGTCATTAGCGTCCTTGATGTTCCTTTAAAATCTATACACACATGACACCATGCGATGTATAATTTTTTTTAAAACCCTATATTACTCTTCATCACTCTTCTGCAAACTAGGTAAGAATCACCGCCCATGAATAGGACTATTATGCCGGTTTTTAGATTTGATGTTTCAGAGAATGGAGAGGACACATTGGATAAAGAAAAAGACTCTTAGAAACGGAGAGTGGCCATTGAGAAAATCTTTGAGCTTTGGTACCATATTTTGGATTTGAGGGTTTAATCTTGCAAGCATGGATGTATTAAGCTATCAACTTCTTCTTCTTCTGTGTATGGCATCATTCTCACCGAAGAGTTGCTCGATACTCTGACACCCAAACAGAAATTCAAGAGTTGTTGCTGACTAACGTCTACGAACAAGGTTGTTCCAGTCGGAAACAGAGATAGCTAAGGCACCATGTTGCAGTGGCGGTGACGATAAGAGAGAGAGAGAGAAGTTTGTTGGAAGAAAGTGCAAATGAGCGAGCGAGGGTTTGTTCATTGTCACCCGAAAATGCAAGGTTTCTGAGAGAGATTTAAATTAAGTGGTTGATAAGTAGGGTCTCCTGAAAGCTAAAGTGGTTGAGAGAGATTTAGTAGGTGTTTGGCATCCATGGTGGGAACATCGCACCATTTTTCTGTGGGCATGTGCCGCTTTCTCTGATGTGGCACCATTTTCTCAGAAAACGGCATCAATGCCGAACACCCACTTAAATTAAAATCGAAGTTGTTGAAGATAGATGTGATTGCGATCTTGGTGAGGCTGTTTTGTCTTTTCCTATTTCCATGTATCTCAATTCTCCCTACAAAAATATACAGATGGAAATTGACCATTAGAGATTTTGAGTGTGGCGCTATGTGTTTATAGCTTAGAGTTAGGTGAATCTAAGGCAGAACTTTGTAATGAAGTTAATCTTGTCGATTCTCTTTGTAAATGTTTTTCCCACCTAGGGAAAGTTGTCAATACTTAAATGGGACAAAAATACCCTTTTTAATAATGGGTTTTTATGGATAAAATTGTCATTGCCTTATTTACATGAGAAATAAAAGAACGTGTGTAAATGCACTTACCCAGGTAAGTGTTTCCCAGGAAAAACTTACCCAAGTAAGTGCATTTACTTGGGTAAGTAACTTACCGAAAAGCAAACGGGGCCTTAGAGATAAATTGACCTAAAGCTTTGAATCGAAGTTGGAACCGCCCAAGGAACAAAGAGCAAGAAAGGTGCTGCAATTCCTTTGTTTTAGTTGTAGAAGACAATGAATAGAGGTCTTATGGTGGGAAAGGAAGGTGGAAGGGAAGAAAAGAACGTAAATTTTTCATCAGTTGGGTTTTATTTTCAAATTTTGAGGAATAGTGGAGAGTAAATTCGATATTTCATTTCTTTCCATTAGCACTTACCGATTATGTCAATTGTCAAAAACAGTAGCGGTACTTTAAGACAATGTGTAAACAGTAAGGGTAGAGTTAGTCAAATAGCTAACCCATAAGGATAATTTAAGAAGTTTGCCCTTTTATGCTACTAGCTTGGCAAGTATTTTCATATGCTATCTTTAGTAACCAAAAAGCCAATAAGATCAGAAGATGCATGCACATAAAAATTTGAAAAAAAATCGAAAATGGCGAATTTTAGGAAGCTTTAAATGTTGGTTTATTAGGCACCTTTGGCAAGTATTTTCATGTGCTCTCTTTATTAACCCAAAAGCTGATAAGATTAGAATATGCATGCACATAAAAATCTGAATAGATCGAAATTGTTGAATTTTAAAAACCAACTTTGGAGGCTGAACCGTTTTTGCCTCCGGGATGAAGGTCACAAGTTTGACCATCCTTATTGAATGGGTCAGACCGTGCCATGTCAACAATACATAAATTTATACATAATATGTATATATGCATATACATGTGTGTAGGTATGTATAAACATGTATTTTATCGATAAATAATATATAATTATGTTCTACATGTACTATTTATATTATTTTATATTTAATTTATATTTTAAATTTTTTATTTATAAAAAATATTAAAAGTTGCAATTTGAGACCAAGGATTAAAGTATCGGTATCGGGTATCATATCGGAGAATTCAGATACGGATACGCTTTGGGAACACATGGATACAGACGAAAAATATGGAAACAGATGGATATGTTAGGAAAATACAAACAAATTCCACAATACATTAACAACACTAAATTTAAAACCAAAAAAGTCACAAATTCATAGTATATAAATACATAAAAATGTATATTTTAATGGTGTATACGAAAAAATACATTACAATTAATATATCAGGATGCCTAGATATCATATAATTTTATTTACAATGCATCAATATAGAGTCCAAGACACTAAACATATGTGCATATTATATTTTAATTATTATATCACTTATTTTTTATTTTACTATTTTAATTTTTTAACATTAGCAAAAAATCAACTAAATATTAAATTCTCAAATGCAAATTAAAATACCAATTAATAATTCACAAAAAATATAATATTAACTTAAGGTATATCAAATTTGTTAAATTTTCTAAGATACATATCCTATACAAATTCATAATTTTTAACTACTAAAATAATTATTCCATTGTTAATCTCTTTATTTCTATAAATAATTGGAAATAAAAAAATCATTTTTTGAAATAAATATAGATTAGTGAATTTGATAGATTCAATTTAATATTATATTCCTCAATATTTTGTAAGCAATATTTTTTTACAAATAATAACTACATTGTTATTAATTATTAATGTAAATAAAAATATTAATTAATAATTTTTACAAATATATAAAAAATTTAAACGAAGAAGTACAGACAGGCCCAATGCAGATTTTTTATTTCTACTGCAGAACTATAAACATTCAAAATGTCAAAAACCCCCACTCTACACACCAATGCCCACCCATGAATTGGCATCAATTCCGAGCTGGCACCCACCCCAGCTGTACTTTGGGCCTAGTAATTCTGATCCTGGGCTGAATCGTCGTTCTCCCAAATTTAAAATGCATATCTTGTGCAATTTAAATATTAAAATAATTATTTTATTATTAATATTTTTTATATTAAAAAATCATCTTTTTATATAAATATGGACTTGATAGATTATTTGTTCTATTAATTTATAAAATACTATTTTTGAATATTATTACTTGTAATAATTAGAATTGTTAAATATAAACACGTGTTAAAGATTATTTGATTCTATTTAATAAGACAAGATAAAGCTTGGCTTGATGGATCAGAGTGTGGTGAACCTAGTGCGTTCAAATGCCCTGGGTTCGAGTTGACATGATTGCACTTTTTATGAAGTAAAGATGCGGCATTTCGTGCATATGGTTTCGTATCAATGCGTATACAGTATGATACATATCGATACGGATTAGTATGGTGCGATGAACAACTTATGAGATACATTTCTATTTATCCCATACCGTTATCAACCTATACCGATACGACACACTCCGTATCAGATGTATCGTATTTAAGTCATTGTTTGAGACCAAAAAAGGGTATTTTTTAGGCAAAAATAACAGACAAGGCACCCAAAATAAAAGCAATCACCTCAATCGGACATTTGAGTATAAAGTTATGGCCTCTTGAAGTTTGCATACACATTTAGCGTGCAACTCATGACTTGGTCATCGGGTCAACGGTCCAACCATCTGAGTCAGATGGTTTTGACTAAGTCAACGATTTTGACCATCCACTAAGTTTTACTATTGGATGACGGTTCAAGCGATTTAACTGGCTAGGTCAATAACAAGTTAAAAATACTGGTAAGATCAAAAGATGCGTGCACATAAAAATCCAAAAAGATTGAAAATGCAAAATTTTAGGAAGCTTCAAATGAAGATTGTCTTTCCATGTGATAAATAGTCTCTAAATGCATTTTTAAAAACCTAATAAACCAATCCATTTGCCAAATGGTCTTTGTCTTTGAAAACAATACCCTAAAAGTTTAATGTCTTTTGGCCATTTAGGCTGTTAGAAGATTTTATCTAAAAATACTTGCTAAATGGAACCTTAATAAACATTTTGTACAAACCTCTATTGTAAAACAAGAAAAACTATTAAATAATGTTAAAATACGCTTTATTTTGGCAGCTAGGCACCATTAGGTGCCACAAACTGAATAGTGAAAAAACACCTAAGCGTGAGAACATCAAAAAGATGTTCCCCCTATAATTGACTCTCATACAACTTTAGAAAAATGTACATTTGATAAATGGTTTAATCAAACAACATTTCAAATTCTATCACAGGAAATTGGTGCCATTTTTTAGATAAACTAATGAAACCAAACACCATCTAAATGAATATCTTGTTGTTTGTTAATAAGGCTCAATTTGAAAGGAGTATAAATACAAATATGCATAGTGCAAATACATACAAAATACAAGATTTTGCACTCTACAAATTTATATTTGTGCTCCTTCCAAACCGAGCCTAAATGCAAAATATAGTTTTTTGCACTATACATATTTGTATTTGTATTCTTTCCAAATTGAGCCTTAGGTGGCATTTGTTTATAGTACAATCTAATTTGCACTAATGTTGCTGATTTTATTCTTATTTACTTTGGGGTTTTATTTTATTTTATTTTAGGTTTTATTTTACTTCCTCTACACTTCAAACAAAAAATAAATAAAATAAAATAAAATCTATAACAATGTTAAACATGACTTTGGAATTTGGTAGTATAAATAAAAGAGACAAGAGGAAGAAAATATATGTTTTGGTTCAATAAACAGTGTAAATAATTTAAACACTTAGATGCAAACAAAGGTTGTGTTTGGTACCATTGCCACTTTTACTTGCAACTGTTTAAGTTGATCGGTACAAATTTTTGAGAAATGGTCTTGTCACATTATATGATTCATATCAGATAACCACTTCCACTAAAAAAAATATAGACATTGCATTGGGTGTTGGCATTCATAGTGGAAACACCAATGATACCAAATGTTGTATTGATAATTCAAAACATTTGTGGTAAAAGAATATATATTCTTTTAAAATTTATATTGACCAATAAAAAATATTGCAAGTAGAAGTGACAATGATACCAAACACAATCAAAATTATATGCATCTCAACACTTTTCATTGTTGGCCTTGGGGACATAGGGCAATGCAATGCTACTTAACTAATCAAATGCCTGTATGGGAGGGCTTTCATGTACTAACTCATGGCTTTGCGGGGCTTCATGTATTGTCTTGGCCCCAGGAAGGCTTCACTTCATCTAATTCAAGGTGGGGCCACAATAATACATTTAAAGGCTTTGATTTTGCTGGTTCTATTCCATCACTAAAATCAAACCGAATTTTCTGCCCACTACTCTCTACCCGTCATGAATTACAGCCACACGTGATCATCTTAAATTGTGAAATACCACATCATAGCTAAAGAGTATTTGACATGGACATACATTTATCATTTATTTAATACACAAATCACTTAAGTAGTAGAATCACTCTTACCCATCACACCCCAACCCTAGTGAAAGCGAGATTAGATCCCAAGTCTCCGCTACAACGAGTAGAGACCTTATCTTACTTCACACTCAAAACGCTGCTTCTAAGGTAGTATATATGGAATTTAGGAATTACATGATATATAGCAAGACAGTCACAGAACATGAATTTTGCTTTTCCTGGTAGACCACTAAAACAGGAGTTTCAGCAGCTAGATGTTGTTGAAAATTGGGCAACCAGGAGATGGATTATTTGAGGCCCCCGTCTCATTCGAGCTAGGGTTTTTGATAAGACTGGCCAGCAGTTTGTTGGGATCATAAAAGAACTCCACCTTTTCGATTCGCATTGATTCATCAACCTAAAACAAAACCCATTATTAAAGAAAAAAAGTTGTAAGATCGAAATTAAATTTCATTCAAAAACTCTGAACACAAGGCAGTAATAACTCATGAAATTTGTTTTAAGTGTTTCAAAGAAGAGAAGCATATATGAAAGATGCCTATACCGAAGAACTCCACCTTCTCCCCAGTGGGAGCATGGCCTTTGAAAGGACCCTCCATGAAAGCCCAGTGCCTGAACTTGTAGACAATCGCCGGAGGACCTGAATAAACCTGAAGAATTTCCAAAGCAAATCCACGAGGGAATGTGGCTACGAAAACTTGCTGGGACGATTCGGGCATTTCAACAGATGGGTCGTATTCAAGTAAGTGCTTTGGCATGGAGGTTTGCAAGAATAAGTTGTAGCTTCCAAGCTTTGATGTCTCTGAACGTGACATCGGTTTCCCCCCTGTACATTCCTCCAATCAGTATCATCAAGAAGTTGATGGGCTCTCCAGGAAATTAATGAAAGAAGAGAAGTTATAACTAAAGATTCGAAACAGGAATAGAATTAGAAACAGAGATAGTAGTAGTAATACCATTCACGCTGAATGTAAATTTTTCAACGTTTATTGATTTATAGTCCTCAGGGGAGATTTTATGAATGATCTCCATCTCCCATGTCTTGACAAGATTTTGCACTTTTTCCTCCAATGATCCTTTTGACCATTCCTATTCACAATAGTAGAGCTTAAAGTTAATCCATCATTACATGAAGAATTGAGAGAGAGAGAGAGAGAAATGGGTTACTTGAGTTCGGCCTTCTTCAAAGAGTCTGTCCACCAAATCATAGTTGGGAGGAGCACCAAACCTCCATTTGGTATACTTCTCTCCTTCCCCATACATATGTGATCTGTACTTATCAACCTTAACCACTGATTCATCAACGTCAGAAGAGGCCATCTCTCACTCTTGAAACCTTTTGTTTTGTGTATGTGTATTTGAGAGAGAGAGAGAAAGAGAAGTGGGAGAAGTAGAGAGGAGAAAGATTATATAGAGATGTCTGTTGTTGCCGATGGCTGTAATCTAAAGGGCAGCCCCAACATCATTTACATCGTCAGCAGAACTTCGTCTAAACTCTAACCACTTGAGAATAAAACATGGTCAAAAAGGCTTACTAAATCATAAACAACCATCAGTCCTTTATGGGTTTCCATCATACTTTAAAAAATCGAACCCAAAACGGAACTACTTTGGACATCTGTTCCTAGGTTAAATTGTCCGATTGTCTGGTCTGAACCCCAGTTGGATGGTTTTGGGGTTCAAAACCGAATATGGAGCTATGACCGGTTCTTGGGTCAACCGGCTGACCATCCAGTCTGGTCCAGTTTTTAAAACCAATAGTTTCCATCTTCGGAGTTTGTTAAGGCTGCTCAAATTCTGACCCATTATAACTTGTGAAATAGTAGGGGTAATTTAAGTTCAGTACACCTCAGAATTCAAAATGCCATCGTACAATTTGGGTCAGTGTAAGGGGGGGAAAATCCCCAATTCAGAGAAGGGACGCTGTATATAGGGGGAGTAGGCTGGGGATAAATAATATTTGGAGAAATAATTTATGAATTTTGAGGTGGAGTGGACTATAAAAAGGCCTAAATAAAAATATGGAGAAGTATGGACAGACCTAATGTAGATTTCTGAATCCCACTGCAGATTTATAAACATTTAAAATGTCAAATACCCATATTTTATGCATCAACACCCGCCCATGAATTAGCATCAATTCACCTACCCCAACAGTATTTGAAACCTGCAAATTCTGACCCTGGGCTGAACCATCATTTTCCCATAAAAATATTAGGTCTCTAATTGTAGAGCTCAATAACAATAGAACTTAAGATCTTTTAGCTACCACATTTTACGAGTCATTTTGGAAAAAAAAAGTCCACTAAGTTAAGCAAAGCATGATGATTCATTCTATTATGATCCAACACTTCGTTGTTGATTCTGGGCTCATCTTAAGCATTCAAATTGAAACCCAGATGATATACTACTTTAAAAAGCTTTAATTATATGAGCCGAAAGAACTTTGACAAAGCTACCGAAGCTAAACTTGCGGATTCAGGCCCATCTGAAATACTGGTTACATGTGCACCTATGCGTTTATGGGGTTGAACTTGTCTTTAGAAGTAATCTCTACCAATATATATTATATAAAGCAATGTTTTTAAAATTGAACTGGATAATGAACCGTTTAGGAGTCCGGTTAAAAGTCAAACAGTTTGATCATTCAAATCAAACGGATGGCCCGTTCTAATAAAAAAATTAAAAAAATGGCCAAAAACTGTTGGACGTTCGAACAGTTCAATCGCCTAGGTCAGTGGTTTGCTGACCAAATCAATGGTTTTTTGCCAAAGTGACTGGTTCCCAGTTTTTCCAGTCTAACCGTCCGGTCTGGTTTGGTCTGGTTTTGAAAATCATGATATAAAGCATTGTTAAGCTCTTGGATTAAAAATATGCTTTAGTAAGCTCCTAACTTGTAATCTCTAGTCTCAAGACTCAAGGCTTTGTGATATAAACGTCGGGGTATTTTTGTACCCTGGTTCGAGTTTGTGAGTATTCATAAAGTTAAAAAATTTCTATTAAGAGATAAGAGTTAAGAGGAAATGAACAGACCCTTATTCTTTAAAATTGATGTAAACGGGCTTATTGAATACATCAATCAACTGTTTGACCAAAATTCATCTTGAATAGTTGAAGCATTTAATGTTTGCTCCCATGCAATGTACTGTGAACCCACTTTGCTCCCATGTCAGAGGGTATTTATGTACCGTGAATATTTATTTGTATCACAAACAAACGGAGCCCAAGATTCTATTAGAATAATGCATTAATAGAAGAGAATTAATTGGTAGTTGGACATTGAAAATTTTGTCTGATGTCAATTGTGCCAGGAGTCTTTATTTTATGGAATTCGTTGGAGGAAGGCAATGCTCAAGGCCTCTCGGAGATTTGGGATGGTCATTTGTGCACAATAAAATAAAAGTAGAGAAAGGTCAATTGTTTGATCCTCTCTATCCACTAAGTAGGATTTCATTGTGGTAGTTGCAGATACTAATTCTTATCAAATTAGGTGATTGGATAGATTAAATTAAGTGATTAGTTGATGAATCACCAAATTATCAAGTAGAATAGATCAGATTAACTTCTTGAGTATTTAGTAATACATTCAATGAGCGTTGAGTTTGTCTTGTGTTGTGGATGTTGGACCACATTTCAATCTAATGTCTAATTGGACTTTGTCTTCGTCTGAGTTGGTAGTTGTTTAATGTTGGTTAGTTTTTTCAGTGTTTGTTGTAAGTAATGTGGCGATAGATACAATGGGTTATGTCATGTAATCCCATTGTACTTGGGTACGAGGTCTGTGAAGATAAGTTAACTCAGGTGTGCTTTTTTTTAAGGGTACTTGGTGGTAGGGGTGTCAATTGGACTAGATTTGGTTCAATTCGATCCAGTCCAATGCGAGTCCATTATAAATGGATCAGGTCCAATCCAATCCAACTCCATGAATGTTTTGAACTAATTTGGACCAGTCCAATTCAATATCTAGACTGTCCAATCTATTCAAATTCATTTTGATTTAGATTGGTTTCAACCCAAACCTGGTCCATTGATACATGTATTCTTATCTTATATTAATGGATCGGATATTAGTTTAATCCAACCCAATCCAATATAAATTTGTTATGGACGGACCGGGTCCAATCCAATCTAATAAATTTTTTGGACCGAATTGGTCCAATTTGATATGTCTTGTTGGTCTGTCCAATCCATCCAAATTGATTTTGGACTGGATGGGGTCTAATCCAAAACCAGTCCATTGACACTCTTATGTGATGGGGTGGGGTGGGGGTAGGGCTGTTCACGGGTCAGGTTGGGTCAGTTTATAGGGGTTTTCCCAACCGACCCGACTTGGTCGGGTTACATGAGGTGGAAACCGAAACCGACCCACTGATAGGCAAAACCGACCTGGTCGGTTTGAGTCGGTTTCGGTTTTGCTCCTGTACAAAAATGATAGAGAAGCCTAGAACTAGAAGGACACCTAATTCTAATTGTGATTACCTAATGGGTTGCCTATTTGGTGTAAAAGACTATAAAAATTAGGATAGATACAATTTAGTTAAGTAGGAACTAGAAGATAGGGCTATTTTAGTTCTAGTAGAAGACTAGCTAAGTAGGAAACTAGGAACTACCGAACTAGAAAACTAATTGGTTCGGTTTGGTTTAGTTCGGGTCGGTTTCGATTTTCACATAAGAAAATCAAAACTGACCCGATATATCGGTTTATGATTTTGCCCAACCCAAAACCGATCGGTGCTGATGAAAACCCAACCGACTCGGGTTGAATCGATTTGGTCGGGTTGGGCCTTCTTATGAACTGCCTTAGGTGGGGGGGATAATTTCATTATATAATAGTATTCTATATATCTTTTGTCAAGGTGGTTTGATTTCTTTATCTTAGTATATATTGCACAAAAGTGAGAAGTTTTGTTTTTAATATCCAAGGTGCGGTTTTAGCCCCCTCCCGCCATAAGAGCCATGTATTATACATTATTTGGTGTAATGGTAAAATCTCAGGCCATTAATTAAGCATGAGAATACGGGATCAAGTCTAAGAGCAACCACTTTTGCGAAAAAAGCAAAAGGCTAAAACCATGCCCAGTTTACCCCTCCCAAGGCCCCGGATAAATGAGATCAACATTGGGTAGTGGCCTTTTATGTTCTTTGGACTGTGTTTGGTTGCAATGTAAATTTATTTGTACTAATGCAAAACTATGACAGTGTAAATGATTTTAGTGCAAATTACTATTTATTTTTATTTCAAATTTTACCTTATTTTATTTGATTGCAGTACAAACGAAGCAAATCAAGACTTGAAGTAAGATAAAGTAACACCCAAAACAAAATTAAACCAGAATTTGAGTTCTTTTTATTTGCACTGCCAGTGCAAATAAAATTGCACTACAACCAAACACAGCCTTAATGAAAAAAAGGCAAGCATGAAGGGTTATGTTGCCTAATTTGGAGTATAATAATTGATAATATTCTCAAGAGACCCCAAGAAATGGCTAGAAACTGTCTACACAATTTCTCACACAAATAAAAACTTCTTTTGCAGTAGGGGAAGAGAAGAAGATTAATGGATTTCGAAAATGCAATCTATTGTGAGATGGTAATTCCTTCTAAAAAAGAACGATTTAAAGTTCATGTTGGAGTTAACTAGTGAATTTGACTTTATACCAACCACATATGTGCATTAAGCAGATAGAGTTAAATTAAATGGGGATAGCAAACAAGTAGAGATGAACATGAAATTTTCAAAGTGAATCAAACAAGTAATGTGGAGATTGTAGCAAAAAAAAAAAAAACCCTTATGGGTAATAGCTACAGTGGATAGACTTTATGGAATAAGTCCGACAAGTTAGTTATTAATATAAAAATAGGAAGAATTTTTTCTATGTTTCTTGTATGTAAAGTAATGAACGTCATAGGTTTATTGGCTCTGGAGTGGAGTTAGAAAAAATAGCAATTTTTTTTTTCCATTCCCTCAATCCCCGCAGCGACCCGCCCCAAATGAAGACGGGGATGACAAAATTTTCATCCTCATTGACCTATAGGTATCCCTGTTATGTATTTATGTATATTAATATTTTTAAAAATATCATTAAATATGTTCGAATCTATTTTAATAGAACCGTAAATTGAATAATTATTTTATTTTAAATTTTAAAAATAAAATAAATTTGACATCACAAAAATCCTTGTGGGAATGGGAATGGGGAATTGGGGATAACATTCTGGGGCCGCATTTTCACAAGGACCCCCACCCGTTGCCATTCCTATGAGAAAGGTCTAAAAAATTTTTATATTCATTTGTATTCATGATATTATTCTTTTTTGACATTTTATGGATAATGCTTACAGCCCATGGATTACTAAAACCAAGGTTTCAAAAATAAGTATTATTTTATCCATATTCTACCAAATTCAGTCAAACTTGACTCTACCTAATCTCTGTATTATATCTGATTCTAACCAAGTGGTAGTTTAGGTGTGATTATTGAATAATTAAGTGCTTATCCTAAAAATCACTTGCAAGCGTTTGGTGAAAAAGCATCTCTCAAATAGGGGTCGTATATTTGAAAATTACATGGTGGGTCAAAAGGACCAGAAACGTAATTAGTGCCTTTTTCAAAATGCACTTGAAAAAAAAAAAACAAAATTTTCAGCTTATTGAAAATGGATTTATTTCTTAAAAAAGTGCTTATTTTTCTAAAATAAGTGTTTATATAAGTGATTAAAAAGCACTCCACATGGGGTCTACCCAAAACTTGTTCCAATTACTTCCATGGAATACCAGTAACCTTACCGACGCCTTCAACCATCCCCGCTTCAGACATATATACTCTTACTGACGGCCTCAATACTAATCCAGTAATTTGCATTTGCAGTGAACCTTGCATATTTGCATTGGACCTTTTAATCTAATAATCATTTATAAAGGATACATTGCACTCTTCCCCAATAGAGCCCTTAGGCTCTATTTGAAAAGAGTGCAAATGCAAATATGCATGGTTTTAGAAGCATCAATGACCTAGATAGTTAGACCATTTGGCCTGGAAATCGTTCAGGCCACTGATTTCGTTTTATCTTTAACTTATTTTTTTGCCAAAACTGCTGACTTGGCCAGTGACCCATTGACCCATTCAACCTGAACAGTCATTTTTGGCCATTTTATTTTAATTATTTTTAACAGGTCATCCATTTGAACCAAACAATCAAACTGCTGATCTAAAAACCGGTGGCTAAAGCAATTCCAATTCTAAGTGGTGAAATGTGTCCACACATGTCATGCAGGGTGGGTTCAAGTGTGGACACGGATCATGTTGGGACAATTTTTGTAAAGAGGAGCTCCCAAATGCTTTGCCCCAAACCTACTTCACCTAGTCTCGAAAGAGAGCATCAAAAGAATGCCACTTTGTCTGGATATAGTCCCAACAGCAGCCAATGCAGCATACATCAGGAGCATCTCCCTTAACCTAATAAATCACAATCACTAATCCTCCCAAAATATCTACTAAATGCTCGGTAAATTTTCCTTTCACCACCCGTTCGAACAGCCTTGCATTGGAAATATCTCATCTCCGTACTTGCGTAGTTTATTTAATGGGGAGAGATTTCAGATGCAAGAAGCTGTTGGGACGGAGTGAGCACTGGCTTGCCCTGAAACATTAGCCCCATTGCTCCCAACTAAAACAGTAAAACTACGGTAGTGTCAACAATTTACCATTTGATTAAAATATGGGCAAGTCATATCCAGGTCAAGGCAAAAAACAGTACAATGGCTAAAGAAGAATATCATTGTAGCGTTGAATGAACGCTAATCGAAGTATCAATCCATAAATGTCACTCAGCAAGATTCCCCGAATGCATCAGAAAAATACTAGCCCAGAGCGGCCGAATACCTTGGAGGCGACTTGAGCTTCACGCCTTGAGCTTCATTGATTTGAGACCACATTGGATGCCAAGCTAATTGACATGCTAGTAGATTAAAAAAGCCTAATTGAATCCCTGAGGGGGAATGAATCAATTCCTTTTCCATTGATACTCAAGGAACCCAACCTTGGGTATCAGGCGTTTAGATATTTTTATCCTTGATCACGCGACTTACCATTCAAAAATCAGAACTCCCCTTTGTGGAACTCGGCTTCTGTGAGGGCAAATCAATGCTCGCACCGTTCGAGCAGCCCCTTGCAACCTTGCATTGGAAATATCTTCCATAAAATAAATTAATAGATTACACAAGTACAGAGATATTCCCAACAGACCAAATCAGCCCCCCACAACATCCCACAACACATCCCCACCGTGTATTGAAAACATCTGATGATGACATCATCATCATTTCTGGGATTATCAGCAGGAGATGCTCCCAATACACTGCGATGTGCTGTGGGACGGTGGGAGGGAAATCTTGTGGGGGGCTGATTTGAACTCCAAACTGTAAAGGCTGTTGGAATGAACTCCCCTTTGTGTTGCACACATGTTCAAACGGTCGATGTTGCTCAAAGCCTCAAAAGGGAAATGCCGGCACCCTATTCTATCTGCAATCTTAACAGGCTTTAAACTGAAAAGTTAATCAAAACATTACCTCATTTCATTGCACAACAGAGGCAGGTGAAAATAATAACACACGCCTCAAAATCTCGGCAACCCTACTGTTACAATGTTTTATGGCAAAAATATTCGGCATCAACCTGATAATTTTTCTGGTTCTCAAAGGATGTATGAATAGAAATGAAACGGGCTCGAGTTGAGTAAATCAAACCAATTATCTGTTCATCGAGTTTCTCGGTGGTTACACGTCTCCGAGTGCTGGTTGGCTTCCTCTTCTTGGCTGCTTTTTTTTACTTTTATATAGCTTCGCCACAGGCCAGGGCCCATGTGAGAACCTGTACCATTGGCTCTATCACTCCTATATACTTCTCTCTTAAAGTGCGTATGTACCAATTCCACCAAGACTGAACCAGACATGGAAAGGGAAAAGGGCTAAGTGACATCAACAGGATTTGACCATTGAACCAAAATACATAATGGGAGAAATAAAGAAAACATTTTACGTACAAGGTCATAGGAGATATAGAACACTATGGTACTGCCATAAGTATTCATGTCTCATCTCAGAGAACTCAGGCTCCTTATTGAGCTAGATGGACAAACGAGAATAAGTTCCATTTGGCAAGTGAGTTCTAAATGCTTAAAGCAATTCCAATACACACTTACATGATGCGCAATTATTTTGTCAAAGAAAATTGGCATACTAATGTTATGAGAGCCCACCAATAGGTTTTTTCACAACATAATTATAGAAGCTGGACTACTGTAACCATTATTAGGTGCAGGCAAGTATAACATTAATTTCAGGTGGACAGAAAAATGAAGTCAAAAGTGCATTGGCTGACCTAAGGACACTACCCAGCTTGCATCCATTTAGTAGATAAAACAAACCAGCTATGATGAAAAACAAAACAAGTGCAAATAGAAAGAGCACTTTTATGCAATAATCATCCTGATTTCCTTGGGCTCAGTTTGGAAGTACAAATACAAATTTGTAGAGTGCAAAACCTTGTATTTGTTTTTTATTTTGTTTATATTTGTATTGTAGACATTTGTATTTGTATTCTTTCCAAACTGAGCCTTACAAACAAATATAACGAAGTCAAATCTGAAGCAAAAACAAACTAGAATTTACACTTAGACTATTTGCACCCCTATGCATTATGCTAATGCAAATAAATTTGCACTGCAACCAAACTGAGCCTTAGTTGCAATTTAAGGGCAGCTCAGTTCCTCTTTTTTATCCAACAAAATCATTAGCAGTCCAATTAATTTTCCAAATAGGAATGAACAGACAAGGAAAAGCTCGTATCATTAGTATCAAAAAAATGGATGCCTGCTTAATTGATGCTTGAGTAAAGGTTGGAGTTTCTACATTCGTTAGACAGGTACAACAGGGATGAAACTTAGGTGCAGCATTTTATACTCTTTATATACATGCCACTACACTTGTAAAATGAATTTCCAGTTTTTTTATAAATACATGCTTTATAGCTTTTATTATGGTTTAGTGCATACAAGGGTTTGTAAGCAATGAGACCAACACCATCGAAGCAAACCTTATGCAAGATCTTAATTAGTGAGGATAAACTTGAGAAGATAATTGTCAATAACAGGAGATACGAGGGCAAGATACTAATGGGGAAAATACACAATGAGTATCGGGATTTTTTTTATTTAGACAAAATTGTGTTGGAATTCACTACTCAGAAATATATAATTGATCATAGCTTTCAATACGGTAGTTTTACCAACCATACCCTGGTGGATACCCCAAAGCTTAAAAATTCAAAAGAAGAAGAAATGGAACCTGGTCTAGGCCCACAGGTCAATTCTGTATTGCTATGCATATAGGTAAATTCTGCCAGTTTTAGCCTACTAAAACTTCTGAACCCAAAGCCCGGATAAATCAGAGCTGCATCAGGTTGGCAGCCAACATAAAAACATCTAGCCAATCCAATATGATAGCCAACCCAAAAACGGTTGGGATTAAAGCTGAATTGAGTAGCAATGACTAGGAGTGCTTGACCATGGAAAGTGTGCTGTGGTTTAATTTGAACATACTTTGTTTAATTCTCACCAGATGCAATCATTCATCTTGAAAGCGTATAGCCAACTCATCTCAGTTGACTTCTCTCACAACTTGTCATCTTTTAGGGCTATTCCTAGGTTCCCACAATGCACTCATCTTTTATTTTGTACTTCCTAATCACATAAATTATCAAATATCAACATCACTAATCACATGCATCCTATATACGCATTGCTTCTTGGTTGCCCATTATTCTCCCCATATGGCATTAAAGAATGAGTAATAACTTCCATTAACAATATTCTGCCCATATTGGTAAATGTTGGTCACATAGTTGTCAAGGAGGTAACTAGGCAGTAACTAGGCACTCTTGTATGGGCACCTTGCCTAAATACCTTGACTTATAGCCCCAAGGTATTTTCCTAGGCAACTATTCACCCACTTAGGTGACAAAAATGACAAGACAAACGCCTTATTATAATACCATTCATATTGCTACATGTGTTACCAATATGTGTGCAGATACATCTTAGAAATAAAACAACAGCTCTGGTCTTATTCTTTTTCTCTTTTACTTGCCACTCTCAATCTTATGTTCATCATCATTATCATCCATGCCTTGTCCCAACTATATCGGGTCGGCTACAAGAATCCTGCTTCACCAATCTGTTATATTCAACGCCATATCCAATGTTAAATTATTAGTGTTTAAATCATTTCTTACTACTTCTACCCATGTTCTGTTTGGTCTACCCTAAGCTCTAGCCCCTTCAATTTGTAACATCACTTTTTTCTAACTGGTGCAGTCGGAGGTCTTCTATGCACGTGCCCAAACCATCTTAGGGTCCTTTTGGTTCGGAGTCGGAATCAGAATGGTCCATTCCCATAGTTTGTTTGGTTCAGACAGGGATGGGAATGGAAATTAAAATCAGCAGGAATGGGATTTCATTCCCAAGGGAGGGGCAGGAAATGGCCATTCCCTAAAAATGGGGGAATGCCATTCCAGCAGGAATGGTAATGGGATTCCAATTCCGCCCAACCAAACAGTTGGAATCTGAATAGCCCATTCCGATTCCGGACCCCTATTCCTGCGAACCAAACGGGACCTTAGTCTATTCTCTCTCATTTTATCACTTATAGAAGACATTCCCAGGTTCCTACGGATAACTTCATTCCCAATCCTATCCTTTCTAGTTTTCCTAATCAATCTTAGCATTCGCATATCTGCCACATTCATTTTCTGGACATGTTTCTTGACTGCCCAAGGCTCTGCTCCATACAACATAGCTGGCACTCTCAATCTTAAGTTACACCATTTAAAATTAAAGCAGTCTTTAGTTGCTAATTTGATATGGAACTTCTCTGTTAAAATTAGTTTCTTTTTATTTCATAAAACTTTTATCGCCTAAGTGCCTGCCTAGGCGATTAGCCAACTAGGCACTGTCACCTTGAATCACCTAGATAACTTGACTTTATAATCGTGGTTGGTCATACAAACAATCTAGAAGCATATCTCCATGCCTCCACTCCAACAACCCAATGCATAGCATGTCCTTCAAGTGTATCTTAATTGGACATCAATCCAAACTTGAAACCTTTTGAATCTAAAACATCATTTCATAGGTCTACCCTTCCATAATTTCACCAATCAAGACCATGCAGCACAAACAATTATACAACTAGGGGTGAGCAAAAGAGTAGGTTCTACCTGGAACTAAATGAAGCCAACCTCGAACCAACCCTACCCAATCTGTTATAGGGTAGGGTCTGGATGCAAATTCTTGCAACCAACCCCCACCCAGGCCAGATCCAGGGTCTAGAGATTTACCCAACCAGACCCAACCTTGGTTGGGATTGGTGGAATCAGCCTTGGAATTGAACTTGGCTTGAACCACCAAGGCCAGACATCCTGGAACCAATCTCAACATAGTAGATTCCAGTTCCAAACTAACCATGCTCAACCCTATATATAACACAGCCTCTGCTTGTAAATACATAGTTAACCAACATTCATAACCAAAACAAAATGATATGGAGCCATAGACAAGATAAATGTTTTAAAATGCAGAGGCATGATGCAAGGCATTCTACCACCTGGAGGCATGAAGTGTCGTTCAGAATGTAAGAGGCATAGCCTAGCATGTATTTTTTATAGTGTAAGAAATTTCTTGTAATGAAGCACCATATTAATAAAAACAAATATTTTAAGCATGACAACCTGCACAAGACTTGATTTGAAAAGTCAAATAGTCAAAAGATTCAATACTTCAGTTCTAAATCCCAAATTTCCAACTCAAGATTCCTTTTCAACTTCCAAATAGCAACATACAACCACTGTTTTTAAAAGGCACGGAAGGTGTACACCTGGAGGCACTCCAGAAACGCCTTGAGGCATATAGGAGAAGCACTGAGATCGCTGAGGCATACGCCTCTATACACACCTCGAGGCATATAGGAGAAGCACTGAGATCTCTGAGGCATAAGCCTCTTGTATAGAGGCGTATACAGAGGCATACGTCTTTTACACACTTTGTATAGAGGTGTGTGCCTCATTTTCTTCAGGACTTAAGATATAATTTATTTTAATTATTTTATAAGTTCGAATTTTTTAATTTGTTAGCGGGGCCACAATATTATCGTGACCTCTATTGTATATTATCATTGTTTTAATTGCAAAACATTAGAATCGATTCAGTTTGCATCGTAAAACACTATGGCTCAAACTGGAATAATGGACCAGCTCTGCAACCAGTTTCCTTCAACATTTGATAGTTCGATTCAGGTATGTTTACTTCTACTTCTCGATTCAGTTCAGTCAGTCCAAACTGAGCTGCAGACATTTTTGTTCTTTTTTTTTTTTCTTTTTCCTCCTCCTGTTGCATTGGTTTTTTTCCTCCTTCTCGAGTCAAGCATGTCCGTCCTCTTTCTTTCTTTCTTTGTTAATTTCTTTTTTTTCCCTTCTTTCTCAATTCAGTGGCTTCAGCCTTGAGCTTAAACAGAACTGCATTAAAAAAATATCCTTGGTAGCTGTGTTCGGACTCACTTTTTCTTTTTTTTCTTGTTATCTTTTTAGAAGATCTTTAAAGGACTGAGACACCACAGACCACCCTGCTGCAGCATTCAAGCAACTTCTATCAGTTCTTAGACCACTTAATTTGGCCCATTCTGTTAATTATTGATATAGAAGGTAGACATACTATAAATTGTTAAATGTGAATTTAGTGATGTAGAATTGTAGATAGTTCTGGAAATTAGATTGTGAATACTTTCATTTTTAATTGACAAATTAATTACTTAAATCTATTATTGCATTGTATTGCTTTATAATTGTTTCCACGGTTTTGAAAAACAGACCAGATCAGACAGTCAAAATGATTGACTCGAGAACCGCTCAGGTCCGATATTGGACACAAAAACCATCTCACCGGGGTTCAGACTAGACAATCAGACCATTTGACCCAAGAACCAGTGGTCAAAGTTGTTCCAGTTCTGGTCATATTTTCAAAACCATGATTATTTCTACTTCCTATTTTTAATTATATTATTAAAATTTTGATGCTGTGATTTGCGAATTACTGTTACTTCAATTTGTATAATTTTAGTTATAGTTTTGTAGCAAGTAGAAATTAGAAATTAAGAATTTGAAAGTGATGAATTGAAGTATTTAACTCGTCTTGTTTTTTTTTTTTTTGATCAACTTGCTTTTTTTTATTTTTGTAATTAGGTGTTAGGTGCTAGTGTCTAAGTACAAGACTACAAATTGTTGATTTGTTGTTTACAAGTTTGAAGACTACAATTTACTAGAAAAGATTTTGCTTGGGAATATGTATTGAAAAAGACTATGCCGGTAGGGGTGTATCGGCCTGTATTGAAGCTTGCTCTCCCCCTTTTTTTTCTTTGAAACTGATTCAGAGGGATCAGTCTAAGGCTAGTCTACCCCCTAAACAAAGTAAGACCCTGATACGACCCCTATAGGGGCACATCATTAAGCCACCGATACAATATGATACACATGATACGGGGCATGTCGTATCGAAATATTGAACATTGTCAGGAGGCTTAATCGGAATCTCTCATGACTCCACAACATGGAAGTTTGATGACTCCTAATCCTAGATTCAAGGGGTTTATAGGAAGTGTAAGTGGAAATGAGACTCCTTAATCATTTTCACCACAACCATCACGACCCATGGATCAATTTATTTCATCTGAGACACGCCAACAAACACTAAATTCATAGTGGAAAAAATATCAAAAAAATGATGTTGATAGGGCCATTGCAAGATGCTTTTATTCTAATGCATCATCTTTTAATAACAAATAATCCATGCTTCAAGAGTATTGGGAGGAGGTGATTGCAAACTTTGGTCCAAGCTACAAACCTCCATCCATACATGATATTGGGCTCAGTTGTAATGTTCTTGTTTTCTTCGGAGAGCAAGGTAATTCAACCTCTCCTTAGAATCTTGATATGCACAAATTGTACTTTTAATATCAATGGAAATTTTGTTACTTATCAAAAAAAAGTTTCAATATATCTACAAAATAATTACACACACTAACTATTAAAATTTGATTATCAAATAAACTAGTTATCAAGAGATTGCCTCTTCCTAGTATCAATTGACAACCAAAGTCTCACGTGCTTTGTCATACATGTCCAATTGGCAATCTATGGGCACTAGACCTGGAAAAAAGTTGACCCAACCCGCGAACCCGACCCAACCCAACCCGAAAGCAGGGTTAGGGTCTCATATTTAGCTACCTGAATGTGAAAATGACCCGACCCGACCCAACCCGAAAAAAACTGGGTTGGGTTGGGCTGGGTCATGGGACAACCCGCTAACCCGATTGTCAACTCTAATTGGGATTATTTATGCATTGTTAGAAGTTTCCACTCTTTAACTTTGTCTATTTAGTCTTTACATTTTATTGTTTACTCATTAAATTGTTAAATGTTCAAACTTTTTATTTTGAATTTGGAATTTTAAGGTTAATTCTTCTAATTTTTGGCATTTTTCTTGTAATTTTTCTTTATTTTTTTTAATTTTAATTATTTTTTGGGATGACCCGAATTGACCCATGGGTCAACCCTAACCCGAACATTTAGGGTTAGGGTCTAGCATTTGATAACCCGACCCGAAATCAACCCGAAGTACCTTGACCCAACCCGAACCCAACCCACCCAACCCAATTGCCAGGTCTAATGGGCACATTAATGTCTATTAGGAACCATCCTCTTCATGCACTCAAAAAACCCTTCATCATTTAAAAGATTTGGTTCATAATCTAGTTGTGGGTTCAAGAAGTAATTTATTACATTTAGACGGTTGTGCAATTAAAGGATCTATCTTTCATCAATCTTATTCCAAATGGGCATATATTTCCTATGTCTACTACCACAAGAAAATATAACTTGCTCCTTTTCTAAATCCACCATTGCATGCAAAGAAAGCATTGAGATCAACTTATTAATATTGCAACAATTGACAAAATAGTCTTTAGGCCTTTTTTATGAATAACAATTATTGCTATCAAACAATTATTGCATGCTTTGCCTTCATTTTTTTGATCAATAACACTTTCATTAATTCATCAGTAGAAAATTTACAAGTGGAAGACAAACACACTTATCTTCCAAGAGTCACAAAGAACTTCAAGAAAGGAAAGAAGAAAATACAAAGATACAAGGACACTAACATTACAACTTAGCCCAAAACAAGGAATCCCTTTCTGCCCCTTGTTTTGCTAAACCGTCAGCTAGGGAATTAGCTGGCTGATCTCTTAATCCAACATGTCTTAACTTCCATCTCCCGCACCAGCCATTTGAATTTCCTCTTCTCATTGTTATACTTCCAAAGATCATTTTGTTCTTTGGTCAGCCACCCTATCACCACCTCTGAATCCCCTTCAATTATAAGTTTCTTGATGTTCAATTCCTTAGCTTTCCGGGCTCCTTCCATAACTGCACATATCTCAGCTCTAAGGGAGTCACCCACTCCAATTGGGCCTGAGAACAAAGCAGAGATGACCCCATTTTCATCTCTAAAAACACCCCCGATCCCTGATTGTCCCGGGTTTCCCCTACTGCATCCATCAAAGTTTAATTTCAAGAATCCACTAGGTGGGGGGGTCCAAGCCACACTCATTACTGACTTGGTCTGCGTGCAATTTGCAATTTCACCCCACTTCCTCAACATGTCATCCACAGTGTAATCTATGAATATTTCCAGAGATTTCAGCCACTGTACCACCCTAAACTATATGATAGTCCTCAAATCTGTTGTCCCTCTTTGAGTTTCTGAGAATATCCTGGAATTCCTTTCTTCCCACAGTGTCCAACATTCTGCAGCCCTTAGTCCTCTCCACATTGTCCTTCCCCTTTTTAACCGCCACCTGAAGAAGGAGGGGGCAAAAAGGCCCTGCATGTCTGATGGGGGATTCCAGCTGCATCCAAACAAGGAGAAAGCCCAAACCCACAACGACCTCGCGAAGTGGCACGACACCATTAGGTGAAAACCGGTCTCCCCGTCTGCTTTGCACAAAACACACCACTGAGGTGACAAGCAAGTATTGGATCTCTTCTTTTGGAGTAGATCACCAGTGTCGATTCTTTCCAGATAGACTTCCCAACAAAAACTACCAACCCTAGGAGGTATAGCTCTGCACCAAACCTCACCAACAAGAAAAGGGGACAGGGTAGGACTGATGGACTGACTTAAGACTTTGAAGAAAGAAGCACAAGAGAAAATGCCATTGGGGTTAGGTGTCCAAATTCTAGAATCCGCCCTAGTTGGGTCTAAGACAACGTTATCAAGAATTGCAAGAAGGCTCGAAATACAGTCGAAGTCTGAATCCCTCAAATCCCTTCTTAGACCCAAGTTCTACCCAATCCTAGAAGTGGAAGAGGACGGGGTGGTGAAAGACGAGATCGGCTCATTTTTCAAATCAGAAAGAGCGTACAAAGACGGAAACTGATCCTTTAGAGGGGCGCTCCCCACCCAGGTTTGTTTCCAAAATTTTATGGAATTACCGGAATTCAAGTCATACCTGATATTAGGAATGAAAAAAGGTAGCAGGCCATGAATAGCTTTCCAAGGAGAATTGATTCTCATTGACTCTCATTGAAAGATCTTTACTCCATTGACTCTCATTCCACTTTTCAAAAGCAAACATTGATTGGAGAGGTTGCTTCTGTTTATAAATGCTTTGCAAAGTCAAATAAGCAATGGCAAATCGAATAACTGTTGGACATAGAAACTCCTCATCAAGCACAAAACCCATCCAAACCGATAAATACGACTTTATCCTCTTTTCCATCAACTTTTTTCAGCAAGTACATAACTTGAACCACATTATCCTCTCCTACCTCTTCAACATCATCAAGATACTTAAAAAAAAGATCCCCTTCTTTAATGGAATCAGATGCATTAATAATGATACAATAAATAGACAATAAATAACTCAAGGTATTGTAATAAGCTTAACTTCAACTTCAGCCATTGAGGAGCCCATAACCTCCTTAGAAACATAAATAGCTTTGGAGTTCAACCACTTCAGCTGTTATCAAATGACCCCTTGGACTATTGACAAGAAAATTAATAATGGACCTATTTTTTTTCGCCAGTCCATCCATCAAACATAATTGTACAACCATATTGTTTTCATGATTTACTACAATTCATTAATCTATATATATTGTCCACTTCTTTTAAGATCTAAGTGAGAATATCATGCATCGATGGAAGCTTATAACCTAGACCCAAGTTTGAAACCTCCTCACACATACTCTTGTAGTAGGAACCATTCGTCAAATTAAATGATAAAACATTGGCATAAAAGTATTTTCCAACGGCCCTATCAAGATCGCTTTTTTTGTTCTTTTTTCCACTATGAATTCAGTGTCTGAGTCGTAAGAGGTGTATCTGTAGTATTAAACCTCTCAATACTACACATAAAATCTACCTTCTTTTTCTCCAATTCAAATTCAGTCAATGCATTTCAGCACCTTAATTATACCTCTTCCAAGCAACTTTTACATTCACTCACTTCATGCTAGGTGCCAGCCCAATGATGTTTTAACCAGTTTATACCTAAAAGAAGACAATCTAGTGCATGAGTCTCCCACCAATGTGAGGTCTAGGGAGGAACAGATGTACACAGCCTTACCTCTGCACATACAAAAGTTGTTTCCAAGATTCGAACTTTGGTCACCCAGGTCGCAATAGGGCAACCCAACCATTGCGTCAAGACCCACCCTCAAGTGGCTTATACCTCCTATGCGAAATTTGCTATAAAGTGCAAAATAGATATAGCATTTCCCCCCTTCTCGTCTCTAACATACTCCCTTGCAAAATCAGTTCAAGACATTCTAGCAAAATTTGGTCTTCAAACTTGTAAATAGTAACTTATAGCTTATACTTGTAGATACAAATTATAATTCTCTAGGAAATAGACCTGGGATTACCCTTTGGGGGGGACCCAAATTTTGATAGCTTTCAGGATCCGTTAGTGGAAAGATTCACAAAAAGACTTGCAGGATGGAAGAGAAGTTATATCTCCTTGGGGGTAGGATAACTCTAATAAAGTCAACCTTGACTAATTTGCCAGTTTACTACCTATCTACTTTTAAGATCCCTACAAAAGTGGCCAATTAACTAGAGAAATTGATGAGGGATTTTTTGTGGGAGACAAGGGATACAAAAAAAGGATCATTTGGGACAGTGGGAGGTGGTACCAAGGAGCAGGGATAGTGAAGGCCTAGGGATAGGAAATATAAAACTCAGGAACTAGGAATTGCTACATAAATGATTATGAAGGTTTTTTTTTGGAACAAGAAAACTTGTGGCATAATGTAATTGTAAGCATTCATGACTTAGCAAACGACGGATAGGATGTTGGTTTTATCCTAGGGCATCACACACGGGCATCTCCTTGGAAAGCAATCCATAGCTTGCTACCTTCTTTTCTCTCATATATCAAGTATGATGCTTGTGCTGGCAATAAAGTGTGTTTCTGGGAAGATGTCTGGCATGGGGATACACCTCTTAAAGACAAATTTCCACCTATCTACTACTTGTCCCTCAACAAAGTGAGAGTGATTTCTTCTGTGCATGCTAATGAAAACTCCCGGGGTCTGGAATTAAGGAGATGGTTAAAGGAATCTCAAATGGGCCTAGTAGATTATCTCATTCCCTTCTTAGTAGTGCTTTCTTGGATTGTTCTTGTTAGGAAAGTAGAATTTGGTCGGTGTCCCCTTCTGGCTCTTTTACCTATACTTCCTTTTACTATGCCCTCCTTCAATCCTCACACCTGGTATGTTCCTTCCCTACAAAGGAAGTTTGGTGTAATCATGTACCTCCAAAAATAAGAGCCTTTTGTTGGGAGGTGGTGCTCCAAAAAATCAATAGTATAGATAATTTACACAAAAGGAGGCCAAATTACGGGCTTACTGCCTCTCTCCTCATGCTTGTTGCCTTTGCTTGGGAAATGATGAGACAATTAAACATCTATTACTATCCTGTCCGTTTGCTTCTTTTGTGGGAAATTGGTTTTCTTCCCTTGTTGGCTGTAAGTGGACCCCACCCCCGGATGTGGCAAGCCTTTTTGACCCAAGTTTCTTCACACTATCAAAGAAAAGAGGTAAGGTGGTGTGGAGGGCAACAAGAGCAGCCATCCTTTGGTCTTTATGGAAGAAAAGGAGCAACTGAAGGGTAGAAAGATCAAAAGAACAAGTCATTCACTGCATAGCCATTAAAGTTATACACTGGCTGGAAGCTACTGACTTGTTCAAGGACTTTTTAGTGGATGATATGCTAAGGGAGTGGTCAACAGTGACAAATTCTTCAACTAGACAGCCTGTGTTTCAGCCTTATTGGATACCTGCAACTCAACAAAGGGTAAAATTAAACTTTGACGGAAGTTCCTTGGGTAATCCAGGACCCTCTGAAGCTGGGGGAGTCTTCAAGGATGGGGAGGGCAGATTGATGGCACCATATTCTGGTCCCATAGGTGTGGGAGACTCTGAGAGCTGAAATTATGGCTCTACTACAAGAATGAGTCCTATCAAATAAATAAAAGAGCACACAACCAGGGCTTGGCAGTCCCCTCCCAACCCAATTTTCCAATATTACATTATATTGACTCCAGAAGAACTCTTCCCTGGTTGTACCTTGTTTTGCTAACGAGTTAGCCCATTTTAATTAACTTGTGGTTAAATTATAGAACTAATAGTATTAACATCTAACTACACTTTATTTAATGTGTAAATTATATAAAGGCTTAAAATGAGCAATTACCTATTATCTAAAGATTCTCCAGACCACTGTGCAATTAGAGGATTCCAGTTGGGAAAGCTTATCATCTAAACAAGTAACTATACAAGATTTAACAATAGAAGATAGACATTGTGACACATAGATAGGGCTACACCAAGTTAAGTTGCATCCCATAAAAGTTCGAGAATAACTAACCAATCCACATGTAGCTCAATGGCAGTTGGTTCCCACTCACAGGCAGCAGGTCTCAAGTTCAGATCAAGGGAATGACTTCATTAGTGAAGTCCCAAAACAAATGAACCAGGATGTGGTTCCATACTGAGTCGCAGAGCCTTGGCATTTGGGTCTGCCTGGTCTGGTTGGTACAACTGGGTCTCGTTAGTACAGTAAAATCTGGGTAACCTGGCCTACTCCAGACGCTTTACCCATCAAGAAAATTAAAATGACTAAAGTTAAGCATAAAATAAATTTGAAACCCTTAAATTTCCTAGCCAAATGAAATGAAAGAGACGAAATAATATTCTTATCAAACAAGTAATGATAGTTTACATCAAGCCAATACTATTAAATCAAGTATATACATGTGTACTTTAAGCTCCATTAGCAGTCAAGTATTGAAGTAATGCATTAATTTAACTAAACCCACAAGAAAATATTCCCATGCAGTTTCAACATCTCATTAGAACTTTAACAAATGGAACCACAAACCACTGAATCAGGCACCAGCAAACTCTAATCATAAGATAGAAGTTCCCCAAGGCCCCAAGCAATAAATAGTGTATGTAGCAGTCAGAAAAAAAATAATAGTAGCTTATCCATGAAAGGGGGGACATAGCATAAGCACAAGCTACACAAGCAAGTATACGTGTTAACATGGAAAATAAGATGATAGCCAACACCAAAGGAAAAGTAGCTCAAAGATACTTACATTGAAAAGGTATAGAAGCCTTGAATCCTCCTTTCATGACATGAAATGATGTGTCATATCAAAATCTTGTTGAAAAGTCTCCTCATTCATTATGAAGGCATGATCCATCATTTTGAATGTCTAATTGACTATAACAAGAATCTTGTGAAGCAAGACAGGCCATGTTGCACAACTAAACCTATTGAATGTTACCAAAGTGAAGCACCAGAATATGAAAACTCAGTTCATGAAGTGCATATACAATTAAATAGTATAATTAGCTTGGCAGAAAATGGTATAATTAGTTAACCTTGACTGAATAAATTCCTCTGCAGAAAATGAGAGGCACCAAATGTATCAAACATGACAGATCTTAAACCATTTTTCACAATGCAGTCGACAATAGCAACCTTTTCAAAGTTAACAACGCTAAAACAAAAATAAGGATGTAAAGAAATAATCCGGCAAGGTTTGTCCAAAATCATCTTCATTATAAGCCTCCAAAACTTAGTTCACGACCAAAAACAAGTAAGAAAATGAAATAAGATAGTATTTGTTACAGGAACTCGGCAAAACTTCTAAGAAAATGTACAACATGGAAAATTCCCATAACAAATACACCCATAAAAAGATCAAAAGAAAAAATGAAAAAAACTAAAATAAAAGCAGTTCCTTTTCTGAATAATCGATGCATCTCAACATGTTCGTTCCCCAAGGCGGCCACAGCTCAAAAGTCATCCTTTCTTTAAAGCAAGACGAATAATCACGTTCCATATAATCAGACTAAAAACAAAGTAAAATGAGATTAGCAACTACCAAATGCCGAAGAAATTTCGGAAAGCAGTTAATCCTCAAACCATAAACTTAAAGAGACCAACTGAATAGAAGATCATACCTAGCGTGCTACATATCCTCCCATGGTTCCCATAGCAGAATGTGGGGCGGGGCCTTGCCCCATTGGGCCACTCTGATAGTTGTTAGCCTGATGAGTTTGTGGGTTCTGATACCCTGGGTTCCCCATTCCATAACCTGTCATTGTCTGGGGCATTGTTGATGGTGCCACTGGTTGGGGGCCTGCATTCATCGCGGCTGCCAAGGCGGGGTTTAACGATGCAATAACAGCTGGAGGAACTCCAAATGCAGCAGGATTCTGCCCAGCAGCAGCCAGTAAAGCAAGAGCCGCCTGATTCGGTGGGATGCCCTGGCCAAATGGAAGGCCACCTGCTAGAAGACCCTGACCTAATAAAGCAGCAGGAGCTGCGGAAACTTGGTGAGCCATAGAACCATCTGAAGCATTGAAACCAGCACCACCTAGACCCCCGAAACCAATACCACCCGGGGCATTGAACCCACCGCCACTCGGTGCACTAAACCCACCACTACTAGGTGCATTCCCAGACGCAGAAGCTGCAGCAGCAGCGGCCCTGAGCTTGTGGCTATCGGTCGCCTTCTGGCAATACAACTGGTGCCCATCAAAGCTCTTATTTGGTTCTTCTAATGCCTTTCTCGCCCCTTCAGTAGTCTTATAAATGAAAAGTGCAAATCCTTTAGATTTCCCAGTCTGTTTATCGAAACCTAGCGGACCCTCTTCAATTTCGCCATACTTGGAGAAGAAAGCGAGCAATTTATCAGAAGGAATATCGGAATGTACGTTACCCACATAAATCTTCCTTGCTAGCGTATCTTGTGATGGATGATAGCCCAGATGCGTCTGCTGCGATTGCTGGGCGTGCGTGCTCGGATTCGAATGAGAAGGATTGACAGGACCGGTCGACGCAAGTTGGCACGCGGTCATCCGACTCTCAATCTTCTTCTGAGGCTCTTTCAGGGCTTTTGTTGCGCCACGACGGTGCTTAAAGAGTAAGAATCCATAGCCCTTCGATTTACCAGTAGCTTTATCAACGACGACGTTGCAGTCTTCGAGCTCACCATACTGGGAGAAAAACTCCCGGAGCTTCTCCGAGGTGGTTTCCCAACCAAGCCCATGGACGAAGAGCTTACGGTGGACTGGGTCGCGGTCTGCAACTCGGTTGATCTCGTCGCGAACTTTGGGATCGTTCGACGCGGCCCAGCGAAGAAGATCGATGAGTTGTTCTTTGTTGAAGGGTTCGAGAACCTTCGTGATATCTTCTTCCTCCTCCTCTTCTTCTCCTGCCTCCTCGTCGGAACCATTTGCGTCAGGCTCGGCGCCTAACAAGTCAAGCTCTCTCTCGACCTTTCGTTTCTTGGCCATTTACGGAGATATCAGATACAAATTAGACGAACAGAAAGCACGAAGCGTCTCAGTAGAAGCTTCCAGTGAGAAAGGAGGAGGAGATGCACAGGAAAAGGTAGCCTAGGGTTCTTCTATAGTTTATATGTGTCAATTGGTTGATTCGATAAAATGGTTATAAATACTGTCGAACAAGACAGGGAACAAGGATAGGAAACGGATGGGTCCCACTCCCACCATCAAGCCACAGCCCAAGGATAAAGATTAAAAAGAGAAATCCAACAGTCCAAAAGTCAACATTCCATGTCTGATTGAGGACTCCAGATCTAAAACACCACCCCCTGACCCCCGTGATCCGGGCTCCTGATTGAGAGTTGAGACCGTTCAATTTCATTTCTTTATTCGGTGATGTAATTAAGAGAAGTGATAACTGTGAGAGGGTGATGAGTGGTGATACTGCCACACTGCTGCTGCTTCATCTTTGTAAACGGCCCAATATGGTATCATGATGCAACGTGGCAAATATAACATCTAAAAGTTACCACGTGGCATGGTGGTCTGTGGTCATGATCTCACGTTATTGCCCTATTTGCCATTTGGTTAATTTTTAGCATAGTCGCATGTATGCGGCATTTAGCAACAGCCAACAGGGAGGAATGCCATCAGTGACTACACGATTATTCCCACATTGGATGGTCTTAAATCACGTCAAGACCAGCCAACAGGGAGGAATGCCATAGTCGCATGTATGCGGCATTTAGCATAGTCGCATGTAGGCTTTTCTATGAATACGTTAGGGCTTATATGGTTACAACTTACAATCCTCGGATCTCAGTCATGGATTTTCCTCTTGTAAGCAATAAAGCATGCATGAAGATATACTGGAGATACAACTGAAATCAGAACGTGGAGACACATAAATCAGCGAGGATAAAAAGAACGCATATATATTAGATATGATTTGAATTGTTACACGAGAGAAAAAAAGAAAACTATGAAGCTAATTCTGAAAGATAGGAGGTAAACAGCGACACGGCGTCCTGCAAATGACATGAGCGCAGGTCTTCTGGTAGAGGAGCGCTAACCATGGCGTCGAAGCAGCTCAACTGAACCTCACGAGTTGCGCCCTCCCCGCTGTCTGATAGTAGCAAATTGCATATCTCTTCAGCCATCAGCGAATAAGTCGCCCTGAACCATCCAAGAAGGGGGAAATAAATCAATGTCAGTAAACCAGGAAGGGTGAATTTTGCTAATTTCTCATCCAGGAAAACAAACAAACGAAAAAATAAGCATAGCTCCAATCCTGACATTCCGTAAACAGAAAAGTTCAAAATCACGAGAGACGGTATTTTTTAGTACCTAAGGTCTGCTAGGACACTCAAGGTGAGTGACATTCCGACAGGTAAAGCCGTAAAAGTACAACCAACTCAAAACTTTCAAATGGAAATGAACAGAATAGCATTAATTGCAATTTCCAAAATGGGTTTTGTCCAGTGATAGATAATAAACCTTGTAAAACAGCCAATTTTGGAAATAACTAGTAAGCCCATCTTGCATATCCATCTTTAAAGGCCAAATTGAGATAGTAGGAAATAAGAAGTTGATAAGCTTGATGAGGCAAGTTTTCTCGAATATATAAACAGAATAATGCTAAACAAATATGCGAATAATACAAGACAGAACACCTAACTCTGTATGCTGCAATTGGAACATATGCATTTTGGTCGATATGCAATGCAATGGCATATGTCGCTACCTTAAAGCATAGCATTGCGTCCTAATATTTCAAGAACAATTTTGCCCATTTGATTCAGGAGTACTATTAGGGGGCGTTCTACAGCATGAGTAGTTTTACTGGCCGATTTCAAAAACAAATAAAAACCATCTGCTTTGCAAACAGATTCTTTTTCAAAACAAAAACACACAAACAAAACATGTGTATGTGTTTTCAAAACTGAAACCAAAAACATGTTCTTGAATTTCAAGTTTCAAAAACATGTTTTCATCTGGTTGTTTAATATCTATCATGTTCCATAAATCATACAATTTCTAACACTAAAAATTTTTTCTCTTAAAAACCATTGTTTTCATGGTTCCAAAAACATTTATTATTTTTTTTTGAAACAAAACTAACTTGTTTTTCTCTTTGAAAACAGAAAAGAAATGTTTTTGTTTTTCTACTGATGTGGTGATTTCAAAAACAAATGAAAACCAAAACATTCATGGTGTAGAACACCCCCTTAATGACTCCTGTTAAACCTTTTTGTCCTTCGAAGAAAGAAAATATTAAATACCATCTCACTTATTAGTATATTTACTGATTATATTTTAAAATCACAATTAATTGCTATTGTTTATAACATTTTTCTCATCGCTTTTGAAAGAACCATTTTTCCACCTGTCATAATGGATTTTGAAAAGCAAAAAGGATTATGAGCAATGTTCAAAGAACTGAACCAGGCATAAAACCGGAAAAAGGAGAGGTTCACAGGGCATAGGTTTAACCGGGATCAAACCAGAGGTCGAACCATGACGACAGCATATACGTATGTATATATACTACAGGTCATATAAATACTATATATAATAGATTTTACAACTTTTACCATACTTAAATATGGTAGATGGATGACAAATCCCTTAATTTTTAAAGCAAATGAACAGGGTTCAAGCCTCTTAATTCACATTTTCTTTAAAATACATGTGTAATAAAATAATACATACAGCAAAAAGTCGTTAATTAACACAAATAAAGAGTGCACAAATGGAAATTAAGCGATACTTGAAAATATGAGGTCATGGGTTTAAGTCTTGTCACACTTGTTTTATTATTTAATGACCTAGGTGGTTTCATGAAATTGGGACCGGTTCACTAGTTTTTCAGTTAAACCAGCCAGCCAGCCGGTTTTTACAGGGTTTTTAAGAATCCCAGATCTTGGGGTGTGACCAAATCAGCCAGTGCCCCTAGTCATGGTTCAACCAGTCCAGCCAGCCAACCCGGTCCGGTTTCCTAAACACTAATCATGAGGCCCTCAACTAGCTCTGCACATGGAGGGCTTAACTACAACACAAATGTGTAAGGGAGTGTGGGAAAAGGTCCCCTAATCGGGTGAAGTAGGGATATTGCCTCCAATATCTGCCACATGGATGGATCATGTAGCCAATCCAAGCTGTCTACAAAGCAAGGGATATCTAGGTTGGCCACTTGATCCCTTTCAGTCCATATCAATCCAGCTTCCAACAATTATTAATCATCAACATTTTAATATTAAACTGTTCCATAAAGGAGGTTTTAATTCCATCTATGTAGCAAGAGTTTTAGGCTCAAAATGGGCCCATTAAAAAAGATAGCAAGAGGAAGCCGTAGGCCCATTTCAGCCCCAAACTAATCTATCATGTGGGCGATTCCTTCTTCATTCGGCCTACTTCACTAAATGACTCAACTAGCAGACCCACTTGTATAAATATATCCTAAAAGAATGCCATGTTATGCAGTATCATACTGCATAGGGTAACAATAGAAAAATGCAGTGTATACAGCATTGAGACCAAGGTTCAAAATATCGATACACCTAATACACATGAACCTTGAGTGTCGGGTGTTTCAAAGGCATGCAATCCTTTTTTTTTTGTTCTTTTTCAAAAGTTTCCAGGGAGGTGGATCTTAGGCCTGCCCACCCCCTGAAATTGCCAAAAACCCTATATGTATTTTATTTAGACATATCAAGGTGCTACTGAAACGTTATGATACGCCCAATATATTCCAATATGTGACAATTTTGAACCTTAGGTGAGACTAGTAGTATGCTTAGGGCAATAATAAAAAGAAACAAAAAATACTAAATAGGATTATGAGCAATGTTTACTTGGACCTTATGCCGAAGCTTGACATAAAAATAGGATTATCTAACAGAGAATACTCAGGAAAAGAGAGGGCTAGGATTTTCTTTTTGGATTGTGTTACAATTTTTTTTCAAAGAAACAGAGATGAGGCAGCTCTTTTGCAACATTGTGAAATAATTGGAGAGTGGCATATAGAGGTAGTAAACCACATGAACGTAATATTGGGTGGCTATCTCAGCTGGCAAGAACCACCCTTGCAAGGAAATGAATCCCACAACAATGCAGTTTATAAGGTCCAAGTAAACAAATCAAGAACCAAAAAATACTAAAAAACTTTGGCAATAACAGAGAACTTGTATCTATTGTACCCTATATTCAAATAGGCACACTAACCTCAGGTTGCCACACCTCTAAAAAATGTAGGATGGGCCAGAGCTGAAAATTGATATCAGTGAGCAACCATAGTAATTGATCAAAAACAAAAATGGGTTATGGGTAAAGAAAATAGTATAAAGAAAACAACACTTCACTGAAATAGAAAAATCAGGAAGCTCCACTATTGGGTCATGATTTGCCCATCATGGGAAAACTGATTAAAGGACTGGTAAGTTACCATTTATGTACTGAGCATGGAATGCAGAGTGACATTAGTTGAATCTTCATAAAAATTTGGACTAAGAAAGATTAAGATACACTCAAATTGACTGAGAATGGTAGTTATCCTGTAAGTGAAGCTTGGACCTAGAGATACAGCAGGGGAAGAAGTTCCAAAGCAGGAAAAAGAGAAACATTCCAGAGCATACATCCATGAGTATGGATATGCAACGTGTGTATGCAACTATTATGCATATAGTTAAAGTTGAGATGAGAGAATATAACTACCTTGCATCAACTGGTAATTTGCTTCCCCAGACTGCCAATGATTCATTTAACCGACCAAAAAAATCCCTACATGCATCATTTTTTCTCTCAAGACAATCCTGCAAAAGACAATGCAATTTTGTGTCAGAAAGAGAAAGAAAAAGATCATGATTTTATGTATACTAAACATGTTAAGGACACACGAGACTTTTGCAGAAAAATATTTCAATATAGATCCTTCTTATATCAAAACTTTTCCTTCAAAGAATAACCAATATGTATATGTATATATTGAAGTGCAAAATGTACAAAAAAGGTCCAAAGCCAAAAAGAAATTTCATATCATACAGCTCTCTGCACCCAAAACACTACCAATAAAGAACAGATTTTCTAAGCCTAAAGCCCCATAAATCGTTAACTGCTAAACCCTATTTCATCAAAAAGCTACTAAGATCTGCACATCCTCATAAGCTACTAAGAGCACCAACTCTGAACTCTCATAAGTTTTTTATTTCATTCTCCCTAAACAGCCAAACAAATAGGAAAGAGGAATCAAAGGCCATGAAAAAGAGAACCCACCACCCTCACCTACAGATCAAGAGAACCTACATCCTCAGGTAAGTCGTATCTGATACCTTGTATACATTGTATATTTTCCCTTCTATCCATCTTTTTGGGTAGTATGGTTTTGTTGAGTAAAAAATATGCGCTGTTACTTGTCAAAAAAAGGTGTTCCAACAAATCCAAATAACTTATCTGTTGGTGTTACAGAAAAAGGGGTAGCCACCCCCCCCCCGAAATCCAAATGTTGTTGAAAGAACTGAAAGCATTACCAACATAATGATACCTGGCAATGTTTTAAAATGCAGATGTGTGACGCAAAATGGTCCACTACGTAGAGGCATGGGGCATAGTTCAAACTGTAAGAGATGCATGCATCCCAAACACAAGGAGGTGCGAGCCTCCTTATGTGGAGGGGAATGAGGAAGGAGGAAGGAGAATCTCAATTTTCTTTATTTTTAATAAAAATCTTTTATGTTAAGAAGAACGAAGATGCATAACACTAGCTGAAGGAGGGGTCTTGTTGAAGCGGAGGCAAGCAAGTGAAGCGAGGGGGCAAAGCCCCCCAGCCCACTTTCTTTTCCCTTCCCTTCTCTTTCCTTCCCTTTTCTTTCTTTTCTCTTTTTTTCTTCTCTTTCATTCTTTTTCATTCCTTTCCCTTTCTTTTCCTATCCTTTCCTTTTTTCTTTCGTTTTCCTTTTTTCTGTTTGGTTATATGAGGTGTGTGTGAGGCACATGAGACATGCACCTTTAGCACACGTCATGAAAAAGGCATATGAGGCATACAGCTCAGAGGTATCAACGTCTCTGGCATTTTAGGGGCGCCTTGCCTGGAGGCAAGCCTCCAGTCGTACATCTCCCACACCTCTTAACACAGGTGTCTAGCTTGTCCAGCCCTAGACAAAATCGTAACATTGAGGAAAAGTTAATAAAAAGCAATAAAAGATTCAATATCATCAAATGTAATCTAAAGCCAAAAAAATATTGCCCAATGTTTTTGTCATGGGAAGGGTAGACTGGATATGGACCTAAGAATCTAACTATTGGCACTTTTTGCGCAAAGTGGCCGCTCTCAAATATCAAGCTTGAAACCTGCATTCTCACGCATGTCAGCCTGAGATTTTACCATTACACCAAGCAAATGGCCCCTCTATTGATAAATTTTACGAATACAGTTCCCCATCATTTCTAAGACAACTCATATAAAACAAAACCAATCCAAATTATATCCATCCCACTTCAGAAACAGCCTATCAACTCCTTCATGATCTAATGAATCCACAATAGATTTGTCTGACCAAGGTACCAAAGAAAAGTCTACCCCCCAAGTCATAAGCTAGGAGTCTTGCTTTTTGAATCTGGTATCTAAAGTCCCATGGTGCAGCTTCACCTCTCAGCCAGGACAGAAATAAAAATTGGAAATGGTTACAGATGCAAATATAGACAGTAATGAGCTGTCAAATAACTAAAGATCAAATAAAAAGGAGCTCTAAAGCATTAACAAATGCAAAACAATTTGTCAGGATGTGCTTCAATCTAGTGTAGGAAGATGGTCGGGATTTGCCCCTCTAAAAATAAGCAGTTGTTTCCTGGCATCCACTCAGAATCACCAAGGGGGTGTCCGCCAAGATGCCAACATGTATGATTTTCTTTTGAAAAACAAAACCAATCATGTTGTCAAACACCCCCTATCAAACTAATGGGAAAACAGTTTCTCTGATCCGTGCAATCTATGCAGGACCTATAGGACAAAGTGGTTCAACAAGGGCAGAACTAGTCTCTCTGCATCAAGGACTGAAATTAAGAAAGTTATTGCAATTTCCAATTTGAGAACTTAATGGTAGAAGGTGACCATAGTTTTCAAGGCACCAAGGCGAGGCTAGGCGACAATGGGGCGCCCAGGTGCCTAGGCGGGCACCTAGCCCTCACCTAGGCAATGGAATTTAAAAATAAGAAGCCAATGGATACCCCTTCTGAACTAGTTTTTTTGGTTTTATGTATTCTGCACTTACTTTTGTGCTTGTGTTTCTTGCAGTGTTTCTTGATGAGAAATATTACTAAAATAAAAGAAGAAAAGTAAGGGGCAGAGGCCCTGTTCTAGACCCAGAAAAGCTGGTAAAAAAATATTAGAATAAAAGAAAAAATATGAAGAAGAAAAGAAGGGGCTCCGCCCCTGTTTCAGACACCAATGATGAAAACAAAAAAAAAAAAAAAAAAAAAGCTGAAAAATGCAAAAAGTTAAGAACAAAAGAAGAGGGCAGAGCCCCTGTTCTAGACCCAGAAAAGCTGGTGAAAAAAAAAAACTAAAATAAAAGAAGAATATGGTGAATAAAAGAAGGGGCGGAGCCCCTGTTTCCAACACCAATAATGAGGGAAAAAAGCTGAAAACACGCAAGAAATTTAAGAAGAAAAGAAGGGGGCGGAGCCCCTGTTTTAGTCCAACAATATGATTCAAACCAGGAAAGGAGAATGGTTTTAGTCCAACAAAAAGGGAGGAGAAAAATGGGCGTAACCATTGTTTTAAACCAGTGGAAAAAAGAGAACAAAATGAAGGAGGAAACTGATTAACTCACCTTGACTTAGAGGACTGTGTCGGAACGATGGAGGGCTGTTGTTCTCTCCTCTTCCTCAGTTCGATTTTTTTGTCAAAGTGAAACCCTTGAGATTATTTTGCTTTTACTTACAACAAAAACATGATAACATGCAACATGTCCTATTATAAAAACTAAAACCAACCAATAAAATATTATATATTTTATATTTATTTTTATTTAATAAATATTGTATATTATATATGTGTTTCAGTCCCCTAAGCATGCACCTAATACAATTTTTCTTGGCATTTGGGCGAGGCGCTCTTTGAAAAGCGCCTAGTTGCCCACCTAGGCATTGCCTTGACAACTATGAAGGTGACTCCCTTATTGTACTAGGATGTCTTATGGCTAAGTGATAATATGAATAGTCCATGGCAATATAGATATACACCAAGGGAAGTGACAAACTATTTTGGGGGTGGCAGATAGGAATTTAGATTCCTAGTGTGATGTAATTAATGGAGTCAATAAAAGGGCCAAAAAGTGATTTATTTATTACTTTAGGGCATCAGATAACCAAGGTGTCTCCACTCTCCACTAGTAAACTAGACTCAAATTAATAGTCCTGTTTTTTTCGGGATGGGGGGATATTATTATTGCAAATTGACAACCTAGCAACTAGCAAGTTAAGACAGATTTTAAAAAGTATTTATTAGCTTTCAACAGCAAAAAATGGTGCCCCATGACAATAGGACTATGCATTTTTCAGCAACTAAATATCAAATTATCAATTGCTTTGTTCAATAAAAAATAATAACTGATATATCAGGAGGGCTCAGAAAAGATAAATAGAAGTAGAAGAATGGATAGCCAGCATTGTGATCAAACTAGAGGAATGACTGCACAAGCCTCTTTCTAGCAAGTTTCAATACTAAGTATTATAAAGCATAATTCACCTAAAAACAAGCATCAGGTAAAAAGTTAGTAACAGGTAAGTATTGATCATCCGTTCTTCTATATTTTCAAGGTTATGTTATTTATCTTCATAGGAAATGTCTGCCAAAAGATGAGATAATACCATTAAAACCAACTTGATTTCAAAAAAAAAATATTGAGTAGGAATGTCCATGGCAACAGATACAGATTTAATTGAGAATCTTGCCAAGGTTTTCTTTCCACACATATTGTATTCCGTTCCCACATGACTAAAGCAAACAATTTCCATTTGGAGTTCGATGATGAATTATTTGAAATGAAAGAGTTCCCTACTCTTCTGCTGTTTCAATGAATTTATTGAATCTGTTATTGATCAAAAAAAAATGAAAGAGTTCCCTAGAATAAATTACCAGATGGCGAATTCATGGAGCCATGTACAACAATAAAAATTGAGGAATTTTGATATCTTTTGAAGGGGCTACATAATGGGGGTGGCCCATCCCCCAACCCATAACCCCCCCCCCCCCCAAACCCAGGTGCAGGCGGAATTTCTAGTAATGGATTTAACAATGGATATGGCACTGATATAGAGTGGAATGGTAGAACAGGATTCATGTAGTTCGGAAAAGGCTTAGTTGAGTTCAGTTGAATTGAGATTGCATTTCTCCAGTTACAATAGTTTTGGTTGCCTCCTCTAGTCCTCTCTCAATGGAATACTCTATCAGCAAATTGTGTTAGACTATGAATCTATCACCAAATTGTATTAGAGTACAATGTTAACAAAGTATTTTAATTAGGAAGCTTTCAAATCCATCTCATATGCAATTATGGATTCATTGGCTCTTGTGACAACTGGCAAGCATTTTCATATGATTAGGCTCAATTTGCACCTAACCCTCTGGGCAACCACTTGGATCCAAGTTACCTGAAAATGTACATAATGATTAAAACATGTACGCACCACCCAGTAGTTTTATAAATTTATCTTTTTTTTTCTTTTTGGTAAATCAATCATATCACGCCCACCAATTCTCAACATTTAGCAATCTTACCATGCTACAACCAAACTTCTGAAAGAAATTACAGGTAATGATAAATTTAAATTCTCATTCATGATATGTACACCTGACAGTAATGATAGATTATCTCACCAATTCACTCATGGTATTCTCTTCTCGCAATGCATCTTTTAGAGAGTAGAAAGACACATAGATTCCAGCACCCAAGTCCCAATCTGCAATTTCTGACTTGTACTCTTCCATCGTATGTGCAAGCCTCCATACCTCTGGGTGATTAGCTGCACCAATTAAAGACAACAAAAAATTGTCAATGACAAATAAAATGACCAAAAAACTATAGCCAAAAAACAAAAGATTCTTTTAGACTAAACGAGCAAAATCATTCAGCACAGTTAGAACCTCACCAATGTAACTAATTGACTACAATTACAGAATATTTATCTTAATTATTTATGTGGGAATATGCTCCTTTCCTACTTAATAGGAGGCAAACTTAACCAAGATTACAGTTGAAACAAATCAATATAAAACCAATCGGGGCACTTAAAAGCAGCTAGGCAAGGCATCTCCTAGTAGGACTGTCAAAAATGTCCTATTATCGAAGTCCAAGTTCACAATTCAATTTAATCTAACCAGATTTTGATGTCAAAAATTCAGATACATTTATAATTGGATTGGATCTGGATCCACCCTGATCAAATCCAATTAAGATCCAAGTCCAATAACATTAGCATGTATATAAAAGAATTAACATATTTGCATTGATAAAGCTGGTTTAAATATCATATTTTCATAAAAGGCTCATAAGTTCAGGTCTCATGTAAGTTATTTTAATGCTTTCTACTAAAGATAGTATAATATCTAATCTGTTTCCAATTCATTTTATTACTAAAATATGATTTTGATCATTTTGTAGTTTAATGTATTACTAATACATAATACTGAATCCGATCAGAGTACAATCAAAAGCCAACAGATCAAATCCGATTCAAGTTCAAATATTGATAGGGTCAGATTCAAATTAGGTAGATTTGATGAAAATCTGACCCATTTACAGTCCTATCGCCTAAGCAACAAAAACAAATAAATAAATAAAATATGCATATTATGAAATCATAAATAAGTATTATTGATCAAAAAGGCATGCAGAAGTTTTTTTATGAAGAAAAATAAAAAAGAAAATTCATTAAGAAGAAAGAAAGATGTACGACAGGAGTTATAAGAAATCACCCCCAAAGAGAACAAACAAACATCCTAATGCAGAAGAAATACCACATAAGAAAAAACTCAGCAGCAAAAGCTGAAATCAAAAGGAGCAAACAGCCCCTCCTGTGGGTGTCTCTTTCTTCCTCCAAAATTGACCTCCGTTTTCTTCCAACTCTCTAAAAGCATGCAGAAGTATTATGTAATTACATGTTCACTATAAGCTACTGAACCACAAATTAAATCAGTGAATTGATTAAGTAACAACTTGCAGATGCTTTTGGGAAAAATGACAAGTTCCCTAATAACTCCACTGGTTCAAAGTAAAAGGAATTCCAAATTTTTTCAGGAGCAAGTTTAATACAAATAAGCTGTTAGAGAATAAAAACATATTCAGCAACCTCACCTAACACCTAGGATTCAAGAGGAAGAGATAATTAGTTGTTCCATTGTCTTTATGACTGATTAGAAGAAAGTATGTTTAGAAGGAAAGCAACAATGTGATGTTTTTCGCGTACATATCCTCCATGGGAGTGATTAAGCAACTAGACAAATAGACAGAAAAAGAGATGGAAGGACCCAAGAGCCAAGAGGTAAGAAAGGGTTATGCTATCTAACATATTTGTCTTCAAATAAATTACTAGGAAACTAAAAGCAGAGAAAAAAAAGGGGCGTTTAAACAAATTGCAGGACTTTGGAGCTTCTCAAATTTCGGTACTACAAGTCTACAAGTATCCATTTTTATTTTCCATGCTTATACTCCAATTTATGATCTGGTTAAGTGGAGTAAAAGAAACACAATTTAGCATTGATGATTTTCACATTTTAAGAACTTAACATCTTCAGACTTTTGAACCCAAACTTGCCCCCCCCCTTCTTGCTGTCTATTGGCGTGAAATCTTATATAAGAAAATTTAATTGTTCAATATAATATTTTCCGATACAAGTATGGACACCATAAAAATAATATCTTCATCTAATTAATGGTTTGTTTTCCCATTAATAGATCAGATATATCCAATTTTCTAAAATATCCATCACTTGATATAGATAGATATATATATACTAAATTGCTGGAAAAGAATGAGTTGAATGCAAGTTGATTTGATAAATTTGAATCATTTAGCATGTAAAAAAAAATAATTCCTTGTCATGTACATTCTCTTTAGCCAATTATAATCCAAGGAAACTACATTATTTTCTGAAAGGAAAAGAGGAATAACAAAAAAAAGAATGGTTACCTGACAAAAATAATGTATGAGCAACAGAAGTCATGAAAATTGAGTGAGCCCTTTGCCAGTTGGAATATTCAAGAAGATGTTCAAGAGATTTTGACATATTCCCATAATAGTGGTAATATGTAGCCTGCATTAAAGGGAAAGAATATTTATTACAGCAGCAAGTTTATTTATGAAGATGGATCTCAGATTAAACATGCACAATTTTCTTAGAATGGTAGAAGACAATTAGCTTTCCAGCAATGAATGGTTATTCCAGACTATAAAATGACGAAGTCAACATCTGGAAATATCAAAATACCAAGGAAAGTAACATACCCTTGCCTCATGCAACCAGGCTAATGGAACACCCAAGTCTTCAATGAACTGACGCTGCATTGCTTGTGCACTCCAAGTTTCACAGTATTGAAACAAAATTTCTCTAATAACAGAAGCCTGGAGATATGGTAAATCATCACAGTGGGGCATGTGTAGGACAACATAGATGGCCCAATGGCATTGTCCAAGACACAGTAACTGGGAGACAAAACTCATGTCAAGCACATGAAGCTCATCTGAACTAAATGCACCAACAGCTTCCAATATACAACGTTGGTGCCAGATCATGTGGTAATCGAGTGCATCATAGGTTGATGAGAAGGCACTAAACATGGTTTTCAAAGCATCAAATTTACTTTCTTCAGTAGAATGAAGGAGCATAAGATAATATGCCAAGTCAAAACGATCCCCTGGGCTCCAAGTCACAGCCTCCTCAAGAGGTCCCTCATCAATATAAACTGGCACAGGATATGGAGCTTGCCCTTCATCAAGTAGCTGCTGATATGTACGGACTATGATGGGCAATGAGGTATCTGGTGGTAACTGATACCACATCAACAGCCCTAAATACCTTTTCCAATCAATTTTTGAAGAATGCAAAGCACCTTGAATATTACCAGCAAGTAATTCATACAACCTTACTCTGTCCTTTTCAATGAAGTTGAAATCCAGTCCATTCATTCTCCAAAGGTCAAGCTGTCGAGCCATATCAGATCGATTCACTGTAGACCCACCAGCTTGAGCCAACAGACAAGCGAGCCGCACATCCCCTTTAGAAACAGACGATTCCACTGCTGAATCCAGCTGCCGCCCAGTCAAGAGCAAAAATATGTGCTCTAAATCACTGGACTCATTCAAGCAGCTTATTTCTTCCTGTACACGGTGGCAAACACTCTCTTGCAGCCAATAGCTGAACTCTGCTCTCCGAACAAGGGGAAGGGCTTCCAGCTCAATGTCTGGGGAACCATCCTTCTTGTCATGCATCATGTCTTCATCAGCATCAGCATCCAGTGATTTGGAATCTGCATTGATCTCCCTCGCTGAAAAGAGAACTTTTATCAACTCCCAAACCATAACCTGGTGCATCAAAACCACACGGGCAGAAGCTGATAATCCAGAAACATCCAGTTGCCTCTCAACAATTTCTATGTAACTACGGCATATCTCTGGAAGTTCTAAGCGATTGGATACAAGCTTTTGAAGGTTTAGTTTGAAGGACCCAGCTTGAATTTCTATTTTCTCGTGCTTTATTGATTTGTGGAGATTAAGTGGAGAAGAAAAACAGGAATCAATAAGCTCCTCTTTTACTCTGTCATTTTCATCTCTGACCACTTTATTAATTGCAACCTTTTCTACATTGATCACAGAAGATAATCCTATCCCAAAATCAGTGACACCAACAGGTGTACCAGTATGAACAAGGATACCATTAGGACCCCAGCCAACTCGAAATGACTTTCCCATGAACAATCCCGCATCAACAATATTACTAGAATGCATTCTAGTTATTGGAGTTTCATACTTCAGATCCAATTTGAAACCTTGTACTTTTCTTGTCCTCAGTGGCAAGCCCTTGTTTTGCCTTGTCATAAGAATGGTTTCCGGTGAGCTTGAGTCGGAACTATTAACATTGTACTCAAGCAAAGCTTGAGGAGTCTTCCGCACAATGGGTGGACTAGTTCTATAGCTGACCTTCCGAGCAGAATACTGTAAACCAGGTCTAATGTACTCCTTTCTTAGGTGCTGCTTCTCATGTGAAAATGACCCATCAAGGTCTTCGCTCTCCTCCCCCTCTGTAGGGAACATCAGCATTCTCATTTCTTGCATCTTGACAGGATCAAGCCCAAGATGAGCAGGGAGGGAATGGGACAGAACAGTTCCAGAAGGCCCCTCTTGCAGGTCTTCATCAACCTCACATATGTCACTGCTTGTGGCCTCTCCAGGACGCTGAATTGTATCAGCATCATCCATTATAATATCATCTTCATCATCTTCAGTCAATCCAAATCTGCTGAAATGGTCAACAAGGAATTTCCACTCACCATTCGATGGATCAAACAAAATGAAGTATGCCCCCTGCCTTTCCATGCTTTTTCTTAATTTGTTCACAACGTTATGCAGTTGTTCTCCTTGAAAGAATAATGACTCAAGAACCAAAGTTACTTCTGCAGATTTGTTAAGGCCCTCGCCAACTGCAGGTTTATTGGTTTCATCTTCATATACCACAACTTCATGCCTATCAAACCTCACAATTCTGTCTAGATCTAACCATCTTATGTCAGTTTCTCCAAAAAACTTAACACGTCCATATCCAACCCTTCCAATAGTGAAATCTCGAACACGGCAGCAATAGCCAGGATCATTGAGTTCCCGTGCAGCCAACTCCTTCAAGGAAGGCTCCATAAAATAACCAGGTGAATGCAAAACAGGCAGAAAGGCTTCAGTTTCACTAAAATCATTGCATGAAGTAAAACCCGTGCTCATGGAAATCCTTCTTTTCTTGAACATAGATGAAATGTGTGAACCAGATACTTCCACAACAGATTCACCACTACAGGGAGTAACAAAAGGAATTTTGCTTCTACTAGCATGAAGCTCATCCAGGATCCCTGACCACAAAAACAATGCCAGATGAAAATTAAAATTAAGAATATTAAATAAAATAGAATTTAGTCCTAATCCAAGTTCCCAACACCATACAACTTATCAAAACAATCTATTCAATAGACAATATCTGGCATGTGCCATGGTATTACATAAGTCATGCTTACATGGTAATTGCAACTCTCCAGCATATGTATCCAAAAAAACATAGAAATTGAAAAATAGTAAGAAGAAATACAAAATAACCAATTTGTTTCTTTACATTGACTTCATATAATAATGATAGTATGCTATATCCTGACTACTATTGAATCAACGGGTCATGCATGGTGCATGGTACTTTACACTATCAAACTATGTTCTACCTCTTATGAAATAACTAAATGTAGCAGTTCATAACTCAGTGTCCTATGTATAGAAGAAAAGTAGAAAACATATAGCGATCATTTGAATTCAGCATTCATCTTACTAGCAAAAACACCGTCTCTGTATTCATTAATAAAAAAGACAATAGAATTAAACACAAAAATGGTAACCATTTTTTAAGTTGATAAGCATAAACATTTTTATTGCTTCCCTGATGAAGCCAGCACCATTCATGAGTCCCGAGTAATACATATATGTCCAATTTTATGCATCTCAGTGAATATAACCGGCGACCTAAGCATCACGATATTGCTGGAATGCAGCACCAAACATCTCATCGGTATAAACAGAATTCCTCACAAACTCAATTAACAATTTAACCGAAGTTGGAACAGGTTAAAGGAAAAAAAAACGTATATTTCCCTATTTTCGTTTGGAGAATAGCCTTTTCATTGGGATTCTCAGATGTAGAGCAGGACGAAATAGATTTAAAAAAGCGAAGTGATATTTTTAAACAAAAAAAAATGGTGGCAAATCAATGTATATTGTAGAGTATCAAAGTGCATTATAAGACCAAAGAGGACTTGCTTCAGAAATTACAATGAAAAGAAACCCTAAGAAAAAAAAAAAGATACTTAAATGAGCAGAAACTGGACCGTTGGAAGTTACAGTGAAGCCTGCATCTCTATATCAGAAATGTGGACGATACAACGGGGTGTGTGTTCGAATGAAGCATAGAATCAAATACGTGGAACTGAAAATAGAAGATTAAAAACAATGAAAATGGCTTACCAGTCGAATAAGCAGAAGTAGACGCCATGGCCGAAGGAGGAGAGAGATAGACGTATAAGATTCTGACTGAAGTAGTTCCGACGCAAGTCTGCCTGCAGAAGAGGGAAAATTCGAAGCTCGATGCCTCGAACTTCAACTGTCTCTACAACCCTCTGCAACTCTCTTCCTCCATTTCCGGTAGAAAATAGAAAACCCTAAGACTGCAAGTGCCGCCTGTTTTTCGATTTTGGAAAAGAGTTTTGTTGCAAAATGGTCGCGCGCAAATGACATTATTTACACAATAATTCTTTACCGTGGATTGCAGGTGAGAAGGGAAAGATCGCACAGGGATTATCGATACATCCCCCCCACGATCTCACTGAAGTGACTGAACAAGACCCGTTTCACAGCGCTGTAAACGGGTCGGTCGAATGGTATATGCCAAAATCCAGCTTTTTGGTGATATTCGGATTCAAATCGCATGTGATTGTTATATGATGAGGAATAACATTAATAAACTAAAATAAAATTATCAAAATATTATATAATATTAATGAAATGAAATAAAAATTAATTTGATATAATTATAAATGGATTGAAATCGGATTGAATTCTATGGTTTTTTAATAAGAAATTTTAAGTATCCAAGTCTTAAAGCTCATATAAAGACTTGAAATATATGATCATGTGCTCATTTTTTAAATATTATTTCAAGAAAGCATCTCATATAAAAGAATATGATCATATAGTGATAGTTTTGAGTTATAATTCATAGTTGTCATTTATTTCACATCGAGAACTCCCAGTTGACCCGGGAAGTTAACCCGTTCAACGGTTTTTTGACATTTTTTATTTTTAATTTTTATTGTCAAAATGGGCCACCCATTCGAACCAGACAGTCGAACTGTTGACCTAGAAACCGGTGGCCAGAGCGATTCCGTTTCCAGGTCATTTTTTCTAGATGTTAATAATTATACGAAATAACTTTGTAGTTATACTCATGGGAATGGTGGATATTGCAAGAGATTCCAAAACCTTGAAAAATAAATCCAAAGTGACCTTAAACACATAAAAATTTGGCGGTAAATCCACCAAACTGGAAAAACCAAGGAAAAAAATCATAAAATCAAGTCCAAATTTATGCTTTGAGACGAAGCAAAACATACATGCAATCAAAGAAAGAGACAAAGCATACCGTACTGTAAGAAAATAAAAAACAAAACATTGCACAAGAAAACCAAAGAAAAAACAAAAGGGAATAAATAAAATCATGGTAAACCCTAGACCATTTTGGAGGATCTTGAAGAATAATACCAAATACAAAAAAGAGCAGAAAATGAAAAAAAAAAAGAACATACCGCACAAACTCAAATAAAGCCCATAATATAAGAAACATTTGAACAGTGAAAATCCAAAAGCACAAAACCCCATGTTTTTCAAACCACCGTTGACTCGGACAAACGGACATTTTGGCCTGGGAATTGTCCAGGCAACTAGTTCCATTTCACCCCAATCCTGTTCCCTGGCCAAAAACCGTTGAATCGATCAACGACCCATTGACCCGACGGTCGAACTGCCAACCCATTGACCTATTCAATGGTTTTTGACCTTTTTTTATTTTTTAATTGGGAACCGTCCAGGCAACCAGTTCCGTTTTATCTCAACCCGGTCTTTGGCCAAAACCCATTGAATCAGTCAATGATCCATTGACTCGGGCGGTTGAACCGTCAACCCATTGACCTATTCAATGGTTTTTGGCCATTTTTATTTTATTTTTAATCTTTGTTGTCAGAATGGGCCACCCGTTTGAATCGAACGGTCGAATCGTCAACCCGTTGACACATTCAATGGTTTTTGGCCATTTTTTATTTTATTTTTAATCTTTGTTGTCAGAATGGACCGTCCGTTTGAATCGAACGGTCGAATCGTCAACCCGAAAATCAGTGGCCAAAACGGTTCCATTTTCAGGTCGTATGAGTCACACACTCGAATGACATAACACATATGATACTGCTTAATTGACTTCACACACTCAATTTTTTGCCTGTAATTTTTGTTGTTAGAACAGGCCATCTGTTCAAACCAAATTGTCGAACCACCTTTTTTATTTTTTTAATTGGGAATCGTCTAGGCAACCGGTTCCGTTTTACCCCAATCCCGGTCCTTGGCCAAAAATTGTTGAATTGGTCAACGACCCATTGACCGGAGCAATCAAACCATCGACCCGTTCAAATGTTTTTTTGCCATTTTTTTATTTTTTATTTTTTTTATTGTCAGAATGGGCCATTCGTTTGTTCGAACCGAACGGTTGAAGTTGACCCAAAAACTGATGAATAAAACAGTTATGTTTTCGGGTCGTATGAGTCTGGCACTCGAATGTCATAACATGTATTATACTGCTTAATGGACCTCAAACACTCAATTTTTTTCCTGTAATTTTTGTTGTTAGAATGGATTGTCCGTTCGAATTGAAAATCGATGGCGAAAACAATTCCATAATTTTTTACTTATAATTTTTATTGTCAAAACAAGTCATTCATTCAAATCAAATGATCGAACGATGGAACAATGAAACCAAAGCGATTATATATATATATATATAAGATATAAGATGTGTGTGCATAGCTTCCATATATTAGTGGAGCAACTGTAGCATACCCAATACTGAGCTCTAAGACATTCCTTTGAATGCAAATGGTGTATATTCGTCCGAATTCAATTCCAACCCGATATAAATAATGCCATCAATTTAATAATCGGGTCTAATATTTTTTTAGGTCCTATTTATTTATCAATTTCTTATTTATCCAAGTAAATGTAGATAAATGTGTTCTAAGTAATATTTACCCGAATAAGTTCATTTATTCATGTTCTATTGATTCCCAAATAAGTAATATAAGGACATCTTTTTAGCTATGAAAGTCAATATTATAAAGGGCAAACTTATTTATTATATTTTATAAATTTTTTTATTCAATGAGAAAAGTTATTTATCCATTTGGGAGACAGATAAATTTTACACTCTTTTTATAGTGGGGCCCAATACTTAAATGCAAAAAGAACATTATAAAATTGGTCAGTGGAAAAAAAAATCCCATTGACCAACTTTCCCCCTCATAAATGAAGAAACCTTAAAAAAAGTCCTGACGACACCTTCATAAATCTCGCTCGATTTCTGGGTAAGCAAAAAAGTACATGAATCAAGAAAAATATGAAATTGGAGACCAAGTACAAGCTTGAGAGAAAGTAAGACCATGTGGAGCCAAAAAATGAGCAGCATGATTTTTAGAACAAAGAGAATGATGTAGTTAAGGGTGTCAATGGACCGATTTTGGATTGGACCCCATCCGATCCAAAGTCAATTTGGACGGACCAACAGGACATATTGGATTGAACCAATTCGGTCCAAAATATTTAGTAGATTGGATTGGGCCTGGTCCATCCGTAATAAATCTATATTGGATTGGGTTGGATTAAGCCAATATATAGTCCATGGATATAAGATAAGAATATAGGTATCAATGGACCGGGTTTGGGCTTAAACCAATCTAAATCAAAACAAATTTGAACATATTAGATGGTCCAAACATTGAATTGGATCAGTCCAAAATATTCATTGGACTGGATTAAACCTGATCCATTTATAATGGACTCACATTGGACTGGATCGGATTGGACCAAATCTAGTCCAATTGACATCCCTAGATGTAGCAAGTAAGAGGGGCGGTGAGATAATAAGAAACCTCTGCATGTAATCGCCATGGTGGAATGCCACCTGTAAGAGGCTAACCTAGAAGAGTGCATCACCTTCAAAATAAACAGCCAAGAAATCTATGAGAATGACAAAAAGAATACAATATAAAATGTGTAAGCTTCAGCCAACAAAGGATCACAAATATATAGGACGACGAGTAACTCATACCCTTCAGGAGGCTTGAGCCATCTTGCCAATGGTGGAACATAATTAACGGGGAACATCTTGGGAGTCATGTCGTAATGGAAAGAATTGCATGCAGAACCCAAAACAAATTCGATTAAGTGATGGGACAAAATAAAAATTTATGTAATGGAGTTTCAGCATTCTCTCCACACAGTGGACATGTGTTTGACGAATAGGGTAGAAAGAGTGGCGAGTTTATCATTCGTAGGGAGGGCATTTTGGATATATTTCGAAATAAACATCAAAGGCCATTCACTGCCCCCATCTCCCTTTGGGAATGAAATCTTATTTCTGCTGGTTTTAATTCTCATTCCCATTTTCTGTCTAAACCAAATAAATTATGAAAATGGATCATTTTCATTCCGATTTTAGAGGATTTCAATTCCGATTCCAACTACGAACCAAACGGACCCTAAATTGAAGAGGGAAAGTACTTGAATTTCTACATGTGTTTCCATTTCATGTCACCAAATATGTAAGCTGCTGTGGAGTCACTTGGTCATTTGACATCTAGCAATTTTAAACATGATGTTGTTGTGAACATGCCAAGGGGAGTGAAGGTCCAAACAAGTCTATCTTTGGCCTCTGAATGATGGACTAGGAAGAGGAACATTTTGCACTTTGTATATAACAGCAGGTGGAACAACTTGGGCTAAGTATTCAACATTCCAATATAAATTGAAATGCAATCCATTATCTTTTGCCTCAGTTTTCTAGGGTCTTGAGAAATGTGGACTGGAACCATGATGTTCTCACACTAATCCTTTGTTCCAGCTTGAAATCACACCATTACACCATGTAATGGCAGCTACGTAAAATTAGTAGTAGGTTTACATATTAATAAAATTGGTTTGAATGTTGTATAATCACACATACCAAAAGGGGATTTGGAGTGGAGGTTTTATTCATGATACATGGTATCAAAGTCATTCTTGAACCCCCTCTCCCAATACTATGGATTTAGTGACAATTACCCCCTTAAACTTTTATTTCTGACAAAGACTCCCCTCTACTACAGAGCCAATGACAACTACCCCACTAAACTTTTATTTGCAACAAAACCTCTTGTACTTTCACTTTGCAACAAATCTCTCCCGATCATTAAGTAAGATGGCAGAATGCGTTAAATTACGTAAATATTCACCTAAACATTCTTTATTTTCTTTTCATTGCCCTTTTTTTTCCTTAACCCTAATTCACCCCAAAATACATCCATTATCTCCAAATGAAATCAGCTAAAATAACATGAATCATTTTACTTCCAAACCCTTTTGGACTTTCACTCTGCTACCAATAGGGGGGGTCGCGGTTCGAGTAACCAAACAGTGGGCCTTTTTTTGTGAACTGAACTGGTAGTAGCGGTATTTGGAAAACCAATAACTAGAACTGAACCGAAACTAGTCAGTTAACCGTCGGTTTGATTCACTGGTTTTTTGATTTTTTAGTTTTTATAATATTTATTATAAAAATATATAATAAAAAAATTATAATTATATATATAAAATATTATATTTTAAATAATAAATAATATTATATATTATAAATAAATATTTATATATAATGCATATTTATTAATTTATAATATATAAATATATAGAAAATATATAGAAAACATATATACCAGTCGGTTCGGTTTCAATCATTTTTTTCGGTCAATTCAATTTTTCAGTTTTTTTGCTCACCCCTAGCTACCAACATGTTTTTGGCAAGGCCAAACAAGCAGCTAACTGATTGATGCATGCAACTTTCAATAGTCCATGGTTTGGTTTGTCAAGTTGTGTTGAGATCTTGTTGATATTTCTTTTTTTGACTCTTTGGAGTGTACCACTCCCATCCAAGGTTCTAAATATCGATATAGGTAGATATGCCCTACCTCCCATCAATGATTTTGTTTGTATTTTATTTGTTTATTTTTCAAAATTGGTCCAAAGGGATCGATTTAAGTCCCAGCTACCCTCTGAACCATGGCCTGACCTGATACACCCACTGTAGGGGCATATCGGGAAGGCCCCGATACGATATGTATCAGCTGATATGTAATGATATTTTAAACCTTGCTCCCATCTTATGTATCACATATCTGTTTTACCCCCCTCCCCCCCCCCCCCCCAAAAAAAAAAAAAAAAATAAAATAAAAAAAATAAAGGGAAAAAATAGGAAATTGGGGTTAAAAAGGTAGGAGTAACACATCCCCATGAATCACATGAATCATAGAATCATAAAAACAAATGTAATTAAATAACCCTGCAATAACAGAGGGATTCCTACTAAAAAAACTATATAGAGCCTTATTTGCTAGTCAACTTGTTGTCTAGTTGAATTTCAGCACTTGACCTATCCATATCACTCACTTGAATTTCAGCATCTCCTAAAATGGCATATGCAAATTTAGTCGTGAACTCACCTTTTGATAATCTATAAACCATATAACTCTCTCTCTTATTTCCCATCACATTAGGATCACATAGACTTCATAATCTTGTTCCAAATGTAAATGGGAACTAAATATTGGATTCATTCACTATTCTATTTTTTTTTTCTTTTCAAAGTTAGGAACCTTCGCCACGTTTAGATTACGGTTTGAAATTGACACATTGTTGGTAAAAGATGAGTGGGTTCTCTCCCCCACTAAGTATCGCCCCAAAACTCGATGCTTTGTCCATCTCCAACTACTAACACACTAAGCCCTTTTTAACAACCTCCCCATTTTGTAAAATACTTTTTTTAAGCCCAAGAAATACCTTTTCTTAATGTGTTTTATCTCCCAAAAACTTTTCTTTGAGTAGTAATTTGCTTCTAACTTGATCCCTAATATTGTCATTCTGAGTTAGCACTTTCTAATCTAATTTTGTCACATTGGCTAGATTCATTTTATCCTATCTTTTTACAACAAGACTACTAGCATTTTTTTAGAGAACAAGTTCCGTCCCATTTCATGAGAGCAATACGATTTTTTTTTTCTTGAAATAAATATTCATTGGACTTGGGGAATAAGAAAGATCTCATGATTTAAGAAGAGTCGTTCTCCCCGTCATAGAGTAAGCTATTTGGCTAACTTATGGCCACCAAGCCTATTTTGCATTTTTTCCTCTATAAATTTAAATGTTTCTCTATTTACTCTAAATTTAATAATGGGGGCTCCTAAATAAATATATATTTTTTAGTTATAGGAATTTTTAGAATCTTAGTTGATATTTGTTTTTGATTGCTTATGTTTTCAACTTTGAGCGTAAGAAGATCACATCGACTGTGAGTGAAGTTGAAAAGCTTGTAATGTTTTAAATATTTCAACTCTTTTGTTATATTAGAGGCTTCGTAAACTTGTACTGTCTGCCATTCAATTGATGATAGAATTAGAAGATAATTACCATTGGGTTAGTATGAATTGACTAAAGTTTTGTGGGTTCCCCCCACCCCACTCACAAAGAGAGAATAAAAGTAATAGTCGATACCTCAACTAAAACCAATATGGACTCACCTTGTACCAATCTAATGGTTTAAATGTAGGGCTGCATTTCGAATGAGCCAAGCTCAACTACGGATGATCACAGACCAGCCCAGGGTTGGGTTGGGTTGGATTTATGCAAAGTATTACTGGGCTTTAACGTTGCTTGGCCCACACCTTAGGATTGATAATACATGTCTTGTCCCATGCCTAGACTGGGTATCTAGGCCTGTCCTATAAATTAATAAAGGGTAATTTATTAGAACAACCCCTTATAGTTTTATGGATTTATTTAAAGTTTGCAACCTATTTACTTAATCAACCTTTCACTAAGTAGTGTTTGTTTTGCCTTCTAAAATATTAATATTATAACCTAATATGAGTGAAAAAATGGTCAAAGGCATGGGCCCATGATTGTTTGTTCCATAAGTATTCCTAATACTTCTTCGTAGAGAAAACAAAATTGACTAAATAGAGCCATACAGAGTGGTTGTTCTTGTTTTACTAAGGGACAATTTGGTATTTTCATTTTCATTTTCTTTTGATTAAATGTATTCAAATAGATATTAGGGTCAAAACTGTCATTTTCCACTATCATCTATTGAAAGGTTGCTTAAGTAAATCAATTGCAAACTACACGGGGTATTTTAGTAAAACACAAACTATAAGGTAGGTTTTAGTAAATCTATGAAACTATAAGGGGTGTTTAGTATATGACCCATTAATAAAAGGGAGAATGACGGTTCAGCCCAGGGTCAGAATTTTTAGGCCCAAAGTAGTTGAGGTAGGTGCTAGCTTGGAATTGATGCAAATTCACGAGTGGTGTATAGAGTGGGGGTTTTTGACATTTTGAATGTTTATAGATCTGCAGTGGAATTCAGAAATTTGCATTGGGCCTGTCCATACTTTTCCGTTTATAAATTATATTTACAAAAAATAAATTTAACTTAATTATAGAATAAAGTAGGGCAAGAGATGTGGTATTGTTTTTTAAACTGCATAGAGGACAAAGGCCATTTACCCTTGGGTTCTCTTAAAAAATACCCCCTTAATAGGAATCAATGTTTTAAAAAATGACCTAGAACTAGAAACATTATAGTCACCAATTTATGGGTCAATAGTTCGATCATCCGGTTTGAACGAATGGCCCATTCTAACAAAAACAATAATTAAAATAAAATGCCAAATACCATTGAACGGTTTGACCACTTGGGTCAATGGTTCATTGATCAATTCAACATTTTTTGGCCAGGGACCAGGTTTGGGGTAAAACAGAACTAGTTGCCTGGAGAATTCCCTGGCCGAACGGTCCGACCATTTGGGTCAACAACGGTTCAAAAACATTTATAGGAATACCTGTATGAAGAGATTTTCAAAAAAAAAAAAAACGACTTGATGTGGGGAGGGGGGTATAACTAGTCGCAATAAGAACTTCTAGACATATCTCTCTAAGGGAGAATCACTATAGGGACCTATCCGGTTCCCATCTAAACCATTATTCATAACTCTATACGTTGATCTAATCAATAAGAGATCCTTCTTATCATAAGCTTAAGGCTGCCTTTGGAAGCAATGTAAAAGTTCATTGATGATACACCAAATCATAAAAAAGTTATCGTTGAGCTTCGAAAAACATGGACTTTTTACGTCAATTTTATCAATGTAGTATTTACATTGATAATTAATGTAAAACTTCATTTTAGATGAGATTTGTAAACTTCAATCCATCCAAACTCTTACAAATTTAAACCAGAGTGGAATTTTAGATCGATATTGATTTGTAAACATCTACATCAATGACGTTTTACGTTACTTCCAAACACAGCGTAACGTATTTTATCAGGTTGTCTGTGAGAAAGCATATAGATTTTGGTGAATTTTGAAGACATTAGATGGGATGTGCTCTCTAAGTACCTTCAAAATCTAGGATTTACCAGAGTTTGAGATAAGATTAACAACCCACTTCCATTGACAACTAGCAAGCTTACTACACGAAATTCTAAAATTATCAAAAAAGGGAAGCCACGGGTCTTTCCAAATGCATATGTTTTCATTGGTTCCTATTTTTCTAGAAGAACCCCTTTAAAGCTAACTCCCTCCCAACACAAACACTTCTCCATCCCAAAGAGCAACCATGAAAAATTCCGGAGTTTAGGAAGCTTTCATTCTTCATGTACTTTGCTTTGTAAATTCTTCCAAGAAGGGAGGAAGTCTTGGGCATAATTCTCCAAACCTGCTTGGATAAAAGAGCCAACTTAAAATTATGAGCATCCCTAAGTTCGAAATCCTATCACCTTTATTCTTATAGAGAATGTTCTATTTTAAATAAACAATCATTTTATTTGACTAGAAACTATGATGTCATCATCGAAAGATGTTCCTAATACATGGTGGAGATGCACTGTGAGATATATATAATCTCATTACATTGCATTTACAACCTTAGGCATAACATTGTAAACCTTCTAAAGAGTTAGGAAACATGACATTGAGAAGACTAGGAGTAAGATATTACTCCTTTGGAGTCTTCCCAACTTGATTTCTCTTAGCAACCCTCTTTGTCAACCCTCTCTATGACAAATTTAATTGCTTTTGTCTCATATCCTTGATTTCAGTTGACAGGACAAGGTAAATACATGGCATCTCTACTCTTCTAATTCTCATTATCTTGAAGACTAATTTATGAAACTTGATTGCAGTATTTTTACTAATGCAAATTTCTGACTTTTGAAAACTAACCTATTGACCTATCGCTTTCTCGTAACACTACAAAATTTCCAAAAATTCACCATAATTATTCAATCTTGAACTAGAGAAGATATAGCTATCACTAACAAATATAAGATGGTTGATTATAGGAGCAAGTCTACTTCCTCTTATTCTGCAAATTATATTTCCTCTAACACCAAGGGCTTCATAGATTAATTAAAAGAAAGAATAAAAAAAAGAGGAGAGAGAATTTGCTTGAGCATTATTATTTAAAACTAGTCCAAACCCGTGCGATGCACAAGATTTTTTAATCGAATTTCAATTTAGAGTTAATGGGCTTTTAACGAGCCCTAGACACTTTTAAACATCTTACCACAAAATTTCATCACATATATCCCCCATTTAATCCTTCATCACATTAAGATTTTAATTTGGACTATCTCATTGGCTAAGATATTAATTTCTTAAATGCCCTTGCTTATATTATTTATGGACCAATCAAACTCCACCAAATGATCCAAGAGATCTATATGGCTATACCTCCTATTGATATATATAATACAAATATAAATACAAAATACAAGATTTTACACTTTACATATTGGGTTTGAACTAACCAAACCCAACCTTATTTAGACCAAAACCTAGGCAAGTTTTAGGTTCAATTCCCAAACCCATTAAAATTTAGCCCCCCCCCCCCACCCCACCCCACCCCTCTATAAACCACGTACTACCCATGAATTTAGCATCAATCCACGGTCAGGATTCAATTAAATCCACTCATAAAAATCTTAGCTCACCCTAGGAGTGGACTAAAAAGTTAAAACCACTAAAATTTTAGCAAAAGACAAGCCCGAATCCATTACATCCATGAAGTGAGGGTGTCGTTTTGAATCCCTGGCACCAACTATCGTGTTTTCGTGATTCCCGAATAAAGGTGAGTTCCTGGCCACCTGATACGTCATACGTACTGTTTGTGTTTGGTATCTTGCTCTAGTCTTCTGAAAATACATGGTAGGGACGTCCAGTCTCAACTCTCAAACATGCCCTTTATATCAAAAAACAAGCACAGTGACACAAGACCCCTCCGAAAATGATAGAAAAGATAGAAAATAACTACACCAACACACACTTGACACTTGTGCTACGTCAACTCTCAAACCAACGGTCTCCACTAAACTGGCCGAACCTCGCACGTGAGAGGCTCCCCACATTCTCGTGCTTGGCCCGGCAGATTCTCTTCTTGCTCTTGACGACTACTATTAATATAGATGACGCCACACTGCTCACTCTAGTGCCTCACCACTTTAAACCGCACCTTTTGACAACACCACCCAATAAGAGAAAAGACCATGCTTACGTGTCGACGACTGACCAGCACCACTTCCCTGGCCCCACACCTTGGATGGCTCAGGTTGTTTGTGGTTTGTCTAATTATTTATACACACAGTCTCTGCGGAGCCTGGAGCCCCATCCTACAGTCGCTTCCGCACTCGCCATGGTTCCACTCGCTATCAGCCTCTCTGCCGAGCAAGGATTAGCTGATTCCATTGGCTGTTCAGCAGTGGGAGTGTTCATATAAAACAGAAAAATCAAAAATCGAATCAAACAGAGAAAATTGAACTGAAAAATGTAATTAATTGAATCGATTGGATTGGTTTGGTTTTGTTATTTCTGAAAAATTGAAGGATTGGTTTGATTTTTTGTTAACCTAGAAAAGAAATGGTGGTTAATCGAATCAATCAATAGATGTATATTTTTAATATATCTTATATATTATCTATATATATCATATAATATGAATATTATATATAAATATACAAATATATTTTAAATATAAAAAACTGAATATTCAAATCGGTCAAAAATCGAAACTGATCAACCAGTTAACTGGTGGTATTAGTTTAGTTTCGATTAAGAGATATGGAAAACTAATATGCCGGCTTGATTTCAAAAAACCCCTTATAATTCAGTTAACTGAATCATAAATATCTCTATTCAGCAAGCTGTAAGACCAATAAATATTCTACGTCAGTAATAAAATATATTGGACTCACACTTTTTACAGTGGAACTCATGAATTTATTATTCATGTGAAACACTATTATTGTTTCTACAACCCGCTCTTCAATTAATACCAATTCCTTTATACTTACTGCCAACTATCAAGCGAGTGAACTGAGCAAGTGGAAGAGCGTCTGATGCTGATGCCCCTATGCACATAATTGTACAAACAGGAGTACTCGAGAGAGGAATGAGAAAAGAAAAAAAAGTGAAAAAATAATGAGGAATCAACCAACCATTGAAAGACAATGTGATGATTGGGGAATTTCCAGAACTATACATGTACATCATTTGCAACTTGACCTTATTAAATTCGATTAATTTTAGATTAGATCGCTCTCGGACGCACTTAGCTTTCTTTATTTGTCACATGAAAACTACCTTTTTGGCTTAAAAGAAGAAGAAGCTTAAATCACTTTAGTAACCAACCTGCTCCGAGTTAATTGAAGCATATAATCTAGTTTTCTTGTTTCCATTTCTTTGATATGATAAGGACCAAGATCAAAATTTTTTCACGTATTGGAGCCTTTTTGATATGTCCCAATAGGTCGGGAGTGTTTCGAATTGGCGAGTGGTTCAGAAGGTAGACTGGCCTTAAATTGATCCCTCTTATCTAGTTTTGAAAAAAAAAATATAGGTCAATTGTATCGATATTTTGAATTTTGATAAAGATTTATCAAGTAAATCTTGTTTTACCATTCCGTTCTGTTTAATTCTATATTCATTATTGAATCTATATTCGCTTATTTATTTTTAATTCTTCTAATTTCTCTAGCTTACGATAAACCACTTCTTTTTTTCCGGGTGTTATTGATGGTATTTAATTTTTCTTATTGTGTTAAATATAAAATATTATTTCTGCTTAAAATATAGTAATTGATTAGTAAATTGGGTGCAAGTGCAGGGCAAATTTGCAGGTGAGAGTGAATGTGTTTTATATTTAAAGCATGACCCATAAAAGTCTGGAAGAAAGTGGGCCATATGTAGTGGAAAAATGTTTTTAAGTTTAAGAAAGTTCTATTAAAATGGATTTATTTTTGCTTTTTTAATGTAGAAGCAAAAAATATTTAGTAAAAGTAAATCTGTCTGATTATGTGGTCTGGATTAAGCACTTCGCCTTTGCTTTTACTTACGTGTCAAGCAAAAACAAATCCAAATTGAAACCTTAATTAATGTTACATTCTTATCTTATCTTGAGTATGCTATTGTGTTTTGTTCGTGACAATTAAATAATAGGTGGTACAGGCTTCCTTTACATTACGTGAGTGTTTTGAGTTGGGAAAGCTGACGCCCTCACCTCTCTCTCTCTCTCTCTCGTCCTTGCCACAAAGAATCCAGATCTACACAAAAAGCAAAAGTGAATTCATGTGTTTGCTGCCCATCTTGGATGGCGGTGGGTATCTGCTGCTATATACTGTAGCAATAGCATCAACATGTGTTTGCATGAGTGAGTGAGCGAGTGAAAGATTCTTGAATCGGAAACTTTTGACATTCTTGGACTGGCTTATATATAAAAGAGTCAAGCCAAATTAGCCAACTTAATCCACCATTATTACCTAATTAGCAATTAAATATGTCAATATATGTGTAGACCCACTACTTCTTCTGATCTAGATAATCTATCTTTAGCCTGTTTTCACTCCTGTACCACTAGTGGCCTTTGTTTCTGCTCTTGACAGTCTCTTTCTATGTCTGTGGGTTTTATAGAGATCAATCCACATCAAATACTATTACATGATATATGGCAGATCTCATTCATGATACCCATGGTGGATGTCCTTCCATCCCAAAATAAGAAAAAAGTTTGGCTTTCCATTTTAAAACCACCTGCTCAAAAAGGGTCAGGTCACAGGCTCATAGCCAATTGGGTTAACTAATGTCTGTGGGTATCAGGCTGCTCGAGATCGATTCGAAAATACAGAGCTCAAATTTGATTTGAGTTCAATCAAGTTTGATGTATTTGGCTTAAACTCAACTAAAATTTTATGTATTTAGTTTATTAATATAAATAAATTAATATTAAGTATATTAAAAATATATTATGAAAATCAGTTATAAATGCATTTATCTATATTATAAATAAGTAAATGCAAAGCAATTAATATTTATTTATATTATAAATACAAATATATTGAAAAATAATATTTTATTATGAGCTCCATTTGGTTCACAAGCCACTCGAGCAAGGTATTATAAAGCTCGAACTTGACTCGAACTCAATTACTTCAAGCCAAATTCGAGTATTTAGCACCTAAGCCCGAATAGCTTGCAAGTAGGCTCGGCTTGCTTACATCCCTACTCTAACCTTGTTGCTTGTAGATATAATGATCTTGATGATGGATGGGTCATCACCATCATCACCTTATTCGATCTAAATAGGGTCAATTATATGAATCCTATTTCACCATTTCTTCCACTTAGTGTCACATCCATTGTTAAATTATAAGTGATTAAATCATTTCATGCTATTCCAGCCCATGTCCTTGTTCTTAGCCCTTCTAGTCTTAACTTGCAATGGATTCTCTTCTATGCATATGACAAGTCTCACTTATCATTTATTGAAACTACTCAGAGGTTCCTTCAAATGACTTGGCATGAACCATTTGCAACATCTTTGAAACTTTGGGTTAAGATATGCTATCGACCGATAAACCTTACATTAAAATTGTACATCATAAATATTTTCGAGCAGAAGGACAATACGAGGCATATCATATATTCATATATCGATGCATCCAGACAAATTCAAGTGCATGCACATGTATTTTAGTTTTAAAACTTTGGGGTAGTCTATTCCTTTACTAACAAATAAAATAATATGGGTCATATATATCCATACGAATTGGGTATCGGGCGTATTGATTACGGTAAGAATTATGCATTCAGGGGGACCTAGGAGCAGCTGGAAGTCTGGAATAGTGGAATGGAAGCAGTCATTCAGGGATAAGAAGGGGCGGTTGCCAACGAGAGGTCGCTGTCAGGTAGAATCAACTGCCAACATATTAAAGGAAGAAAAATAAAAATTTGAATTAACAGAGACCAATAATGAAACCCGTGATGTGATGTCGTACCAGTTGTCTTACCTTTATATAATAGAACCATCAAAATAAGCCACTTGATGTCTGAACAATGATGCCAGACCCTCCTTTTATGACATCATTATTCTAATTTTGCTCCCAAACACAAATCCGGTGTTTTCCAATGTAAACTTGCGAAATATGCTTTTGGTTTTTTTTGCTTCTACTGTTGTGCGTAGGTTAGTGCAGTTACACCCCAAAATCGTAATTTAATATCAGGCCCGTGTGAACTCAACTGTAAAGCTTGCCGTATCTTCTCGGTAGCAGATAGATTACACGCACGTTCGACTTTTTACCGGAATCTGACACACTAGATGACACACGATCTGACGTGTAAAAAACAAAACGACGTGGTTAGAATTCTAAACAGCACGAGATAACGTTTTTTATTGTAACAGAGAGAAGTGACGATCAAACAAACTTAATTGGCTCAGTTGGCAAGGTCTATGGCTGGTATTATCGGAGACTTGGGATCGATTCTCGTCGCCACTAGCGCCAAGCTTGTGGCTTGTTGGAGGGGGGGGGAGACCCGCCAGACTGGTGAAGAGGGTGGAATGACCCAAAAATTCCGGTTGGTTTTCGACGCCGGTGAGGGTGTACGGTTTCGCCGGGGAATTACGTCAGCATGAAGGGCGGGGTGGTGACTGGTGAAGGTTAAGGGATGCGTAGGTTAAGGGGGGAGAGTGTGACCTGGTGCGCATTTTCAAAGTTGCGTGTTAGTGGAAATGTGACGACGTTAAATGTTGACTATAGCAGACGGAAAAAAGAATAGTTATAAAATAATTTATTTATTTCCCGTTTTCTTTAAGCTGCTGGGTTGATTTCGATTCTTTGCTCTGAGGAATGGATGGCACGGTTTTGCAGAGAACAGGGTTTCTAGGAGACTTAAGTGTTGAATTGGGGTTTATCGGAATAGAGAGGTTTGGATTGCTACTGGGTTTCGATTTAGTGTTTGAGGTGTTGAGCTTTGAGTCAGAGTTGTTCCGTTGGTAACAGAGCTCAATTTTTGTTTTTTCAAGGTTTGGCAATTGAATTCCTTTACTATACTGTTTTGCTATTTTGTTCTTAGTTGAAAAGATGTTTTGTTTCATCGCTTCTTGCTTGAGAACATGGTATCCTTGCGATTTGATCACTTACCGGGAATCCTGTTTTGCTTACTTACAGCTGCTTTCTCTGAAAATTTGTTTATTTCATTAAAATAGAAGTTGAAGTTTGGACCAAAAGAAAGAAAAAACTGGTTTGTTGTGAAATTGAGCAGTTTGAGTTGAGTCAGGCATGACCACGCAACCTGGTAGATTGAATTTTGTTGTGTAGTTATTTTGTTTGTTATTTATAAATTTAGTTATTTTTCTGTTTTGAGCAATTCTTTAGCTGGATGTTTGGTGGAAAAGGCCAGTTTCTTTGGAACCTTTTGGATGCTTCTGAGAGATGTTATTTGCTGGATAAAGAGAGTGACTCCCAGAATTGTACTAGATTCTGGCATGCTTGGATTCCATTTGGAAACCGGGTTTTGTTGTGAGCTGAGATAAACCTGATTTAGATAAGGTCTATTGGATGGTATTAGGATTATTTGTAAGGTTTCCAGAATGTGGTTGGATGGATATCTGGTGACTGTTCTGTTATATCCCAACATCTATCTTTCATCTTCTTGTACAATCTCTGTCCTCATGAGGCAAGTCAGGTTACTTTCCTTAGTACAGAGACAACCTTGAAGCTTCAGACAATGTGAATAATGGAACAGTCAGGATGCAATTGAAACTTTAGAATTGTAGTTTGTACTTTCCTTGAATTGTAGTTTGTACTTTCCCATTTCATTTTGTTTTCACGGAAAGCCTCTACTTCTCGTTCATCTTTGCCAGAACTATAACATTCACCTCTGCAGTATCCCGTTGCAGTTGATCCTTTTTCAAGTAGTCAGGATATAAAAGTTGTTGTATTTGGTGCCACTTTGATTGTACGTTACCAGTTAAAGAGTGGGAGTTATTTGCTTAGCACTTGGTATGAAACTTTAGAAGTATCGTGTTCAACTGTCATACAATATAATCTAGCTTGGAATAATTTTCTTTTTTTATGATTCAAGGAGTGGTAATAACAGAAAATAAAAACATTTTCTGTGATGGGTAGATTAACTATCCATGGTTGATGAACGAGTCAATAAAAAAAATTTGTGAAATTGATTAATGTCACTGCCAGTTTAAACATCTTATCTTGTCCCCATATATAAGATTTAAGAGCTTCATTGCAACTCAAATTATGGTTTTCACTGCCATGTGATCAAAACTTTTGAAACTTTATGTGACCTGAAATCTATTAAACTGTTAGAGGTATCTGTAATGATTGTGGTTGTTGATTTGGTTGGCAGAACGCCACTTGTGAAAATTATTCAGCATTGTATTATTTATATCGCATCTTGGTCATATCCATTTTCCTAGTTTTTGGTGATTCCTTTTTCATGTTTCTTTATGTTATTCCTTCATAGCAATGTATCATCTGTCAATGCACACATGCATACACACAATGATAAGGCATTGGTGGGGGTTGAAGAAAGGATTTTATGCTGCTTATCACACTTCCTCTGCCATCTCTCTTATACTGTCAATGCACACATGCATATACATAATGACAAGGCCTTGGTGGGGGTTGAATAAAGGGTTTTGTGCTGCTCATCACACTTCCTCTGCTACTTCTCTTATATTCCTAATAGTTCAGCACCATTAATATATTTTTCATAATTGCAGATTTCCATGCTGCAGATCAATGATTGACTTTGCATTTTTCCCCAGTCAAAGAGTATGAGCTCTCCATCAACTCAGTTTGCCACCTCAAGAAGGATGGGTATATATGAGCCAGTTCACCAGATTAGCATGTGGGCAGAACCATTTAAAGCTGATTGCAGTCCAAATACAGGCACATCCACAATCATAGAGGTGGATACAAAGATGGATAAGGTTTGAGCTACTGAATCTTACTCTATCTTGGTCCTTGGAATTTGGGGTTATGCTGTTTTGATTACTATGTTGTATCTTATTTGTACAATATAATGTCTGTAGTCTGAAGATACTTCTCAAGGAACTATAGGATCTTCAAAAAAGTATGATCAGGAAGCAAATAAACCTCCAGATAAGGTAAACTGATCGCAATACAATGTAAATTGCACTTTTGGACAACTTCTCCATGCTATTATTTGTTCTTATTATGTAGTTAGCTTCCTTGTTTTAATGGACGATCAATATTCAATTTATGCTTGCATATAATTCTGAAAAGAATCTGGTAATTAATGTACTTGTGTCATAATGAATTTCTTTGCCTTTTCTAAAAAAATTCAAATACTTGTGTTTTAGTCCCAAATTGTGGTCCTTGTTTCCTCAGATAATATTTTTCTTTCCAATTTTAATGTTTACAGAATTATCCTCTATTTTTTGTGATGTGTAATTTCATTAGTTCATCAAAATGTTGATAGGAATGCTTTTGGATATTGTTATTGTTAGAGTTGGCACATGGGTAGTTTGGTCATTTCATTTATATTAAGAGCGCGGTGTAATGTGTTTTATGTTCTGGTTTAAGTACCATGTCCCATACTTAATTAGAGGCATAAGTGTCATTGTGTTCTTTAATCAGAAACATATAAATAATACCTGACCGACTAGAGAAAGGTTCAAACCAGTTTTCTCTCCTCTCTCTCTCTCTCTCTCTCTCTCCTGCTACTATTCTCTGTTATTCTAGGGCTGAAACCAGTACAGATCAGTTCTGTAACAGTTATTGTAGATATAGATTCTTTTTTGCATTTTAGTCTTCTGTCTTTCTTCTATAGTACTTCAAACTCTCTGCCTATACTGTGTTCTTTTTCTTTTCCTGGGGGGAGGTGGTTTACCATTTAAAAGCAGAATAGCAAACTCAGAACTATGGAGTTCCTGCATACCTTCGGAAATTCTTCAACATTGTTTCCTTTTGAAAGACACTCTCAAGGCTTGTATGCGTGAACCAACTTTTAACAACCTTATGTTCCCCTTTCATAAATATTACTTGTATGCTTCTTTTCTCAGCCTCCCCAAATTGTTGTGAAAAGATATTTTAATAGGTTAATTTATAAAATTTACAAGTTGCTTTAGCTGTGATCATGAGGTGCTTCAAATGGATTACTTGACGTAAATAACTCTATGCATGCATGTACAAGTTTTTGTATGTGAACATGCACAAAGGAGGGGCTTACAGTATGAATTCTTTCAAAGGGATCTATACAACCCAGGAATTTTACATGTGGCAGCTTAGATAACACCCCAAAGTGGTTCTGTGTTCTCACCACATCATTCTTTCCTCATGTTTCAAATCTCAGATCAATATCCTCATATCTTGGCAAAAAAAAACCTCTTTTCTATCCATTATTTAGAAATTACCTTCAAACTTCATTGCTTGGCATTATTAGGGAAGAGTCTCTATGGGGAAGTAGAACAGCCATGCTGGAATTCATGGACCAGTATCTCAACCTGGCTTGAAATTGGAGATGGTTTCAATCCCATCATTTCAATTGTAGCATTTCATTTCTATGTCAAAACATGTCCAAATGTCTTGATCCAGTATTATTAAAGTGCCTATTTGATTATGTCTGGGAGGACCATTGTCATCCCATTTGGACTTGATTTAGAAAGTTATGACAAAAAAATGGGCAGTATACAACTCTGTGACAGCATCTCCATTTTTACCTGAATTGTTTCTAGTATTTACTTCTCTGTTTTCAGTCTTTTTGGTTGTTATATTTAATTGTAGGAATATTTTCTGTTTTGCTTTACAGTCCTTTTAGTGGTTATTAGAAAGTTATGACCAAAAAAATGGGCATACAACTCTGTTTTACTTTACAATGTTTTTGGGCTCAGTTGTAATGATTCAAGTTTACTTCTTGGTTTGCCTGTCTTGTATTGACTATCTTGGTAATGGGTAGCCGAGACTATCCAAAGCTACATCTTTTCCTCTTTCAATAAAATTTCTATCGGTATTGATAAAAAAAAAACTGTGACAGCATCATCATTTTTATCTGAATTGTTTCAAGTGTTTACTTCTTTGTTTTCAGTCTTTTTGGTTGTTAAATTTAATCGTAGGAATATTTTCTGTTTTGCTTTACAGTCCTTTTAGTGGTTATTAGAACTGTTTATGTCAAATTAGACTTTAGGTACTTCCTATTCACAAGAGAGATTGGTTGTAGCTAAGGAGGAAATGACTCAGCTTTGTTCTATAATTAGTGCCTGACACTCATTACACATCTGCTGTTAAACTTAAGGATTTTATTTCAAGTTATTCCTTTTGTGTGGTGTAGCTTCATGCTCTATTTTGATGTTGATACTCATCAAGATATTATTTGTAGGATAGTTGAAGCACTAGTTATAGCTTAGGCGAGGTTTGTTTATTTATCCTTCTTAATCATTTTCTAATTTCTTTATGTTCAACCTATTGAATTCTAGTCTTCTCCAGTTCTTAATCCAAGAACATAAATTATTTTTTTGGGTTTTTTGTCTTGCATTTTAAAAATCCTTATTTCCTTTTTTCTTAGCCAACTTGAACAGTCTTAATCCTATCCATTTTCCGTCAAGACCTCTGCTGTTTCTTTTGATGCCTCTTCAAGCTTTAGCTACTAGTGAGCAAGTGGAGAAAGCTGACATAATTGTTGTATCAAATTTCATTGTTAGTTGTTTCTTTTATGTCCTAAATGTTCATTCATATGCAAGTGATAAAAAAAAAAGGTTCAGTCATATGCATTTGGATTTGTAGTATTTCTACATTACTCATTTTTGTTTTACAGAAGTCTGGTAGAAGGGTTTATTGAACTGGCTTCTAATGGATCTCATGGCCAAAATAGAGAGTCACCTATCTGTTGGATGATCTGGATATCTTTTCCCCCTTTTTTATTTGGGAAGAGGATGTTCTACTATTCTTCCCAACAAAAAGATGCCTCTCACCTTCATCTGTTTCTTTTTTCCTATGTGATGTTGCAATATACATCCTATTCTGACATATGCACATAAATACATTATAAAATGACAAAATAACCTTAATAGTGAGCTAAGATGAAAATTCTGAGGTCAGTTTACACCCATTATTCAAGTGAATTTGTTTTCCTATGTTAGCTGTATTTGGAAGTTCACCAAGTTGTTTGCTTGCTTGCACACTTGTACCCATACTGATGAGTCAAGACCGTATTGTTTCTCTTCAATTCCAAAGCTACCTGGTTGTGCTTAAAGTAATACCCTATCTCTAACAGATGATAAAAGGAAAGGGAAAGTCGGAGCATGAAATTGTTTCTTTCTATGCATCAGTTGACCACCCCCTGGCTGCATCTTGGCATGTTTTATTTAGGGGTTGTTTGATAATACCTGAGGTGGATGAAGTGAATGCCTTATTGCTTTGTCTTTTAGTAGACAAAATAATTAATAATAAAATATTCAGTGGAATGGTAATTAACCCTAGTGCAGCTTCGACCATTAAGGAGCTCACAGCCTGCTTAATAACTTATTCACTGAAAGAAAAAGTGATGAGTCATTCAACTTCAGCCACTTCAACTATTATCAAACAACCCCTGGCTTTGAGTGGGGCATATTTTACATCAAAGCCTACTCTCCTCTTTGGGTTATTCATTACGAGTAAAGTTGCTATGGTATTATGCATTAGAACATTAGCTGATGATGGAATTCTTGTGCTTATCTTTGTGCATCATGTGCTCTTTGGATGCTGAGTGAAATGAAATGATTTAAGTGAGGTTTTTCATTACATCTTAGACTACAAGGTGACTGTCTAAATGGATTTTCTTCTGGTCAAGTGGTTGTTAATAAAATATTGGAATGAAATTATTTCTGAATTTATTGAAAATGGATTCATTCACAGTTCTCCTTAACAACATCAAATGCATCCATTTCAGGGAAAGACAGTGTATGTTGAAATTAATAAAATATTGTTTAGCTAATAAGCTAAACATCTCTAGATGCATATCCAGTGAGTGTCATGATCTGGAATACTGTGTTCAAAGCTGGTTTCCCTTTCCATTAATGTACTAAATGTATACAGGTATTAAGGCGTCTTGCACAAAATCGTGAGGCTGCTCGTAAAAGCCGTTTACGGAAAAAGGTGGGAAAGGGCATGCCCACAAAAATGCCTATTTATGGATCTTCTTTAGGACTTGGCAACTAATAAATTGACCCAAATTTTATTTTAAGGCATATGTTCAACAACTGGAATCAAGTCGTTTGAAGCTGACACAATTGGAGCAGGAGCTTGAACGACTTAGACAACAGGCATGTGAATGTTTTCTCCTACTGTATCTATTGTTTTTGTTAATTAAGAATATAATTATTTTCCCCCTATCTAATCAGTGAATGCCTTACTGTAGGGTGTTTACATAGGTGGTTCATTCGATACTAGTCATCTAGGGTTGTCTGGAACTGTTAACACAGGTTTGTTATTTCTTGTGCTAGCAGTAATCATTTTCAACTTTTGTCATATTTTTACTTTCTAAATGTTACTTTCAGTAGTAAACATTGGACATGATTCTGCTATTAGCAATATAAGGTATTCATATGAAATACCTAATAACTTGCCAATGCATTGCACCACAAGAGGATCAGGGCCTACTACCATTGGACCAGTCCGACTATAATGGATGAATGTAGAGTAGTAGCTTCAACAAACCATCATAACTAATTGCTGTAGAAAAAGGGTTTAACTAAAGTGAAATAGTGCTCTATTTTTGCAAAGTTATGATGATTAAAATTTGTGTAGGCACTCCAAATTTTTATACAAGTAATCTGTTAGGGGAGACTAATTTAGTGGGCAGTCCTGATCGCCATAACATGCAAGGCATAGCATATTATAGGGTTAGGGGCCCAATTGCATTATGTATTTTGTGTCATCACTCTCAACATTCCCTCTTTTTGGCATTTAATATTTCAGTTGGGTTTTCTTCAAATCGCTTCATGGTACTTTTTTATCACATTCCTGATATTAATTTTGATAAACTTGTAGGCACTGATGCATTTGAGATGGAGTATGGACATTGGGTTGAAGAACAAAGTAGACAAGTTAATGAATTGAGGACAGCTTTACAAGCTCATGTAACTGACATAGATCTCCGGCTTCTAGTGGATAGTGGCATGAACCATTATTATGATCTTTTCCGTATGAAGGCAACTGCTGCAAAAGCTGATGTCTTCTATTTAATATCTGGCATGTGGAGAACTTCAGCTGAGCGCTTTTTCTTGTGGATTGGAGGGTTTCGTCCATCAGAGCTTCTAAAGGTGATGCATGGCTTCAAACTATTATTGAGAGATCACTCGATTTTGGTGCTAATACTTGTGCACATTTTCTTTGCCTACCATTTCTCATGTATTTTGTTCTTCATTCTACCTTTGACATACAGACTAGATATGACCATTTTAAACAAAATATAAACATGGGCACAAATGAAAGTTATCCATACTCATGACTGGATTTATTTATTTCCAGCTTGAATCTCCTACATCTACAATCCATCTATACCATTCTTTTGTACAATCAGGAGATAAAATTGTCAGGTTGCATAGCTGATCTTCTTTCCTATTTCATCTTATTTTTTATTGAGGGCATCGCATATGTAACCATAGTTTGATTGTCTACTTGAAGCCCTCCATGTGTAAAATTATGTTGTTGCGATTTTAAGTGTCAATCTCTAGATCTATCCTTAAATACCACTTCATTTACTAATACTAAAAAATATTATTAATCATGAGTATAATATTTCACCTCAATATGAGGGTACTACAGTAGTGGATGTCTTGTGAAAAGAAACACTTGAATCTATGGTCACCCTTTGCCATTATGTGAACATGCATTATGGCAGGGGGGATAGATCTTTTGGCATGTCATGGAACATATTTCTGTATGTCCCATCCTTCATAGGGAACATATAATTTAGGGAGAATAAAGCTTTTATTTTCCAACCTTATATATATATATATATGCCCTGCCCAAAATGCTTTACAAAAAGAGGGCATGCAAAAGAAGCCTGAGAGAAGATAATTTTTACAACTAGATAGCAGAAATTAACAAAATCATTATCCACAATAGTCTGACACCAGTGATTACAAAAGTGAGAGAGTAAGATTTTAGAGCTCCTTATAGGCTTTAGAACTAAAAACTACTAATCTCTCCATATGGCCAATTAACCCCCCCTTTCACTGCATTCTCCTTTGAATATCCTACTGCTGCTTTTTTGCCAAATCCCCCAGCACACCACAAAAGGGACCAATTTCCATAACAAAGCTCCCTTTTTGCTGAAACCACCGGTGGGCCAATATGCTATGAGGGAGTTCAGATCCTTTAGAAACACCCAATGAATTTCAGGGAGTTAAATAAAATGCATCCAGATGCTGTAGGATGTCTTGCAATGAATTAGCAAGTGGATTGATTCTTCTTCAAGATTGCATAGGCTGCAAAGACTGGGACTCCCATTTCTTTAGAGATCAGATGGTTTGTAGTGAGAATTCTGTCTAGAATGGCTGTCCACAAGAAAAAATCACCTTTGAGGGGGCTTTGGATCTCCATCCACCTCCAGGCCACCTTATTCCTAGAAGGCTCCAACAACTATTTGCAGAAAGAGTATATGGAGAATTGACCTGATTTTTCTGCAGGCCAAACTAGCTGATCTTCTGAATCTGAACAAGGGTGAATCTTGTTTATTGATTCCATCAAATACAGCAGCTCTTGCACCTCTGAATCATGCACATTTCTCCTCAGTTTGGGTGTCCATACAACCTGGCCAGCATTTTCCTTATCCAGTTTGGTCCCCTCTGGCATTTTGACGGTAGCAGTGAAGGAAATCCAGGCCCTTCAGGTATAGGAGTGTTCAGGGATGAGGAAGGACGAATTATTGCCATGTATTCTGGTCCTATTGGATGGGGGGATTCTCTAAGAGCTGAAATATTGGCGGTTTTTGAAGGGGTAATGAGAGCCCAGCAGCTGAATATCAGAAAACGGATGGTGGAAGGTGATCCTAGGCTGGCTATTAATTGGCTACAGAAGGAAGAGATCAGTTTGTGGAAGTACTTAAATGAGAAAAAGAAATTTAAACAGATATCCCAAAACATGGAAATAAGTTTCAGTGGATTAAAAGGAGTGCCAATTCTTTTGCAGACTCACTGGCCAAACAAGGGGTGGGAAGAGTTAATCTTTTTTGGGCAATGTTATAATTTAAAGTTTACTTTTAGGGAGGGTTAAGAGATTTTACCCCTCCCTCCTCTTGTATCTTATTCTCTTTATTATTAATAAAATTTTCTGCTAATTATCAAAAAAAAAAAGCTGATGGGACGAAATTGACACAAGGGAGTGGAACTGCAGCAGGTATCCTTCCACAACAGAACCCTTGTCTCTTTTTCCAGGATTGAACTTAATGAAATTTGAGAAATCCTCATGGATCTTCATTACCCCTTTCCAAATGCTAGACCTATAGGCTTGATGAGGTGTAAATGAATGCCAACCCAGATTAGAACCACCACCATATTTGGCATGGATCAGCTTCCTCCATGGCATTTCCTTTTCAAGACTATATTTCTAAAGTCACTTGCCTGATAAAGCTTTATTCATAAGATTTAGAGGCCAAATGCCAATACCACCCCTTTCTTTAGGGATGCAAACCTGATTTCAAGCAACTAAATGGAATTTCTTTTCCTACCAAAAAAAAGGAATTTCTTTGAATCATTTGGACCATCCCACATTAAGTCCCTTGTCAATTTCTCCAACAGATTAATAATTGAGGCCAGGGCTGTGAACAAAGAGAGATAATAGAGTTGAGGATTTGAAAAAGAACTTTGAAAAAGGGTGAGCTTTCCACCTCTATATAGGCAACTTCTTTTCCACACTGCCAACTTCCTTTGGACTCTTTCAATCAATGGATTCAGTTCCTTGGATTTGTAATTTGCAGCCAAAGGAAGACAAAGAAATTTAGAGGGAAGTGACCCAACTTTACAGCCCAAGGTTTCAGCTAGAACATCTACTTGAGGCACTTTTCCAAGTGGGTTCAATTTCCTTTTATTTATGTTGATTTTCAATCCTGAATCTGTTTGATGAAGAGTTCACTGAGGAAATTCAGAATTAGTAGTTGGATCATATCTATATATCAAGACATCAAGACCAAAATGTAATAAAGGGGATAAAGTAATGAACCAAATCCTCCTGGACATAACCAATTTTATTATGCATACTGCTCTATGGCCAGTTTTTATGAACATTTTTCAAGTTTTCAAGCTAATCCTTGGGAATCCTGACTATATAGATTGAGTTTTAGGAAACTGCATATGAACGATATTGCTTAATGAGGATACTTAACATTCTTTTTGGATAGATAAATGGGGATTCTTACATTGGATGATCACATTATTAATTTCTTCAGATATGGCCCTTTGATACATAAGTCTGATATATCATATCAGTTTTTTTTCTTGTGACTGGTAATGAATTTCTTCTTCATTTGTCAAATGCCTGAAACTTTATATTCTTTTTCCCCTCACTGTGTTGATTACAGGTTCTCACGCCCCAACTTGACCCATTAACAGAACAACAAGTTGTGGATGTTTATAACCTTCAACAGTCATCACAACAAGCTGAAGATGCTCTTTCACAAGGATTGCTTAAACTGCAACAAACTTTATCTGAGACTCTTGCATCTGATACAGTGGTTGCAGGAAGCTACATGTCACAGATGACTACAGCAATGGGGAAGTTGGAAGCTCTTGTGAGCTTTGTGAACCAGGTATTGATCACCTATCTGAATCAGGTAGTTCATTTCTTTTATCATTAATCAGGTAGGTAGTTTTTCACATTCCTGTACTAGTTCGCTGATGCTAATCATGCTACTTTTTTAAAAATTAAATTTTCTTAGAAAAAAGGATCAGAAATACAACAAGGAGATTTTGCCTTAAAGAAAAGAAGAGAACAACTACTACTACGGATAGAAAGCCAATAAAATATAACATTAATAACAATAATATAAAGTAGACCAAAAGATTAGAACCAAGCATTAATCTTTGAGCTGGGGATGCACCATCAACCACTCCACAAGCATTGAACAAATATCAGCAACTTTTTTCATGCATCATCTTTCCTCGGTACTTGGTCATCCTCTTCATAACTGCAAGTTTACATGCGCATCAACATTCTCATATAAAAATGAATTGAACCTTAGATGTATATTCTGAAATAACTAATGTAATAACTTTTGAGGTAGTTATTCATTTTAACCATGTAAACTAAACATAAAGAGACATTCCCCTGATGAAAAATCTGTATTGGACTTGTCACATTGCCATGACCTTTTTTTTTATAATTAAATAAATTTTATTAGATACCAAAGGTAAGAAGTACAAGCATCCCAAGGAGAGGCATGAGCTGCTACCTCTCTAGAATATTCAGATACAACTTTCCCTACTTACTAGAATAAGTTACAAAGATGCCCAAAAAAGTCCTTCCCTGGATACCCCTTGCTTGGCCAAAGAATCAGCCACAGTGTTTGCCGACGGCAGGTTCCACCTAGCTCATCATCCCTTAATCCCCTACAAAAGCCAAAGTCCCAACTTAAAGACAAAGGAAGTATTGGACTAGGGAGAAACTTGGAAATTGGCTCATTTTTGTAAAGGGAGAGAGAGAAGAGAGAGGGGAAAAGATCCTCGAGAGGTTGGGTACCCACCCAAACATCCTCCTAGAAATGAATAGAAATGCCAGAGAAAGCTTCATACCTAATAAACTTGAGGAAGCGAGAGAGAGAGAGTACCATGTATAACCTTCCAAGGTGTTTTGAGAGTTGCCCGACGAGATATCCCGACATCCCAACCATTCTCTGAGCAGCTGTGTATGCTTGACACCGCCTCATGCCATAACCTCTCTCTCTCTCTCTCTCCAGAGGCCATCTCCATAGCCACTTCCCTAAAAGAGCTTCATTCTTCTGAACTATGTTCCCTATCCCCAAGCCCCCTTCTTCTTTGCTTCTATTGACTATCTCCCATCTGATTAGGTGATCCTTCTTCGCCTCTCCTGGTTCCCACAAGAAATCCCTCGTTAGCTTTTTCCAATTTCTTAGCCTCCCTTGGGGGAATCCTAAAGACTGAGAGGAAGTAGGTTGGAAGGTTAGCAAGTGTTGCCCTAAAAAAGGTAGCAAGTGTTGCCAAACAGGTATCCTCCACATTGACATGGGACTTATACTTTTTTTATTGCAAAAAAAAAAAAAGAACGTCTGAGTGACATTGGATTCATATATTACTTGAAATTAGAGTTCTGATTGCAAGATTGTAATCAATCTTACTTTCTATTTTTGAATATTTATTTAAACTTTTATACCATTTTGTATTTTTTTCCAATTCTTTTGAGTTTTGAGCCTCTACAATTCCTTCTGCATATGGAGGTCATGGAGCTTTGCCAAATGCAGTCATCTTCTGAAACATTGATCCTGATCTTGCCAAAAGTTGTAATCTCTTATTCCTTCAGCAAAAGCTCTTTTCCTTCATAGTTTTGTTTGATGATGGTGCTATTTTTGTTCTTTTTGCACACCTGCATACATGCCCTTTTGATCCTTTCTCTTCTCTAATGCAAAAGTTAACCAAAAAAATTGAAAGAATAAGGAAAAAAAAACTGCTAATGAGACAGCATTCAATATGACAGGGAAAATATTACTTTTTCACCATGTAAGTAAATGAAAGTTATATAGAAGAAAGATAAAAACTGAAGACACTGCAGAAGATCTTGTGGGGTGAACTATTTATTGAGAAACTCATGGTGTGCAATAGGCTTGGAATGTCTTCAAGTGGTTTCCCTTGAGGGATGTCCATCAAAAAGGAAGTTGAATATCCTTAATATTTTAATTACCAAAAAGGTCACTTTCTAATACAACTATCCTCATTTGACTGTTACTAACATTTTAGCTATTAGCCTATTACTACTTAGTTAAAAAAACAGTTTGCCTTCCAGGTTTCAACTTCCGATACAAAAACCCCAATGTGTGTTAGGAGGTCCATCAATCTATTCTCTCCCATAGATTCTTGAAGAAAAGTGATGACCTTTTAAACAAACTTGATAACCTCTCTCTCTCTCTCTCTCTCTCTCTCACACACACACACACACACGGGGCATAAGTGCATACAAGAAGTGTTTGAGGACTTCCAGAAGAATAAAGGAAAATAGCTTGTGGAAAAGCACTTCCAAATACTATTTCACCCCGGTCTTCTTCATATGAATCAATCTGTCTGATGCCATGTTAGTGAGAATTGACTTCACAAGCTAGGGGTACATAGGATGAATGGCATTCCTTTGTTATCAAATAGGTGCAAAAGTTGTTCTGCATTCTACTTGGGGAAACTGATAGTACATCCACGGGCTGCATACAGTTTTACTAAAAATGTTCAGGTGGGTGCAGCTTGACCTTTCAAAACCTCAGTCCACTTGTATATTTAGAGATCAATAAATCTTTTTATTATTAATAGTTATTAACAAACTAAAATTATCAGATTGTGGATTGACTAAAATATGCAGTTGGAATGTACACCTTGACAATGCAAACAGTTTCTAGCACTTGCTCATTGGATTGATTGCAATTCGCTTTTCTCTGAACAGGCAGACCACCTTCGGCAGCAGACTCTGCTGCAGATGTCTCGCATCCTAACAACCCGCCAAGCAGCTCGGGGCCTGCTGGCCTTGGGGGATTATTTCCAACGTCTCCGGGCTCTAAGTTCACTTTGGGCTGCTCGACCTTGTGAACCAGCCTAAGCAGCTAAGCTATGATAGGGGATGTGTAACCTCTCAGATGTGATCAGCAGCCACAGATCAACTAGCAGCACGAAAAATGCTCTTGCCTTGACAAGAGTCCCACTTGGTAGTCGTCATTACTTTAAGCGTCTTATGAACACAAGTAAGCTGATGACATTTTTGAAGCAGCCTCCTGAATTGGAAGAATGTTGTAAATAGGAAGTTTAATTCCCCATTTTATCAAGATTCAAGAGGACGTTCTTTTATTTTAGGTAAAATCCCCTGTGCAAATTGTGTAATATATTTTAAAGGTTACTTGTAAGTGTACACTTGATGTTTTGATTGGACAGCTGGTACTCATGTAAAATTGCTGGCTAGTTTGGGTGCATTGTCTGAAACTTGGACGGATAAGCTGGAGAAGTGTACATTTCATACATTCCTAGCAGCTCGTTGGCCTACTGCAACAAATGTACCCCAAATTTTGTTTAATTTTCTTGTCAATATGCTCTCACCTTCAAATAACCAGAGGAGGTTATAGTAAATTTCTTCCATGGCAGGTCATTATAGCCAACTGGATATCCAAAGAAGCTCCCCAGTCCCCACCCCATTTGACATTTTGACATACATCTGTCCCTCAGACACCGCATTGGCGGGAGCCACAGGCTGCCCTTATCATCTTTAGGGCCTCTGTTTCTGTAGCTAATTCTGTTCATTGAATACATTGATCAAGTTCTAGAGCGACCGGATGGCCCCAATCTGAATCCTATGTAGTTAATTCTTGAACTAATCATCCCCCTTTTTAAGGCCTAGCAGCAGTTCGTTTGCAAAACGCCCTGGCCTCGGCGCCAGGAGTGAGCAGCTAAGAATCTTCAACAATGAATTTCCATCTAATCGCATTAGTCAGATATTCCTCCGAATGTTATCGTGGGGCTGGCTGAAGAGTGTCAGCAATTCTTCCCCAGGCCTTCGGGCCCTCAATCAAGATGTACAAAAACAGTCTAAACCGGTTTCGCTCAGATAAATGAAAGGGCATACATGTGTATGATGCTGGAAATATCTCAGTTGGCAGAGTCGAGTATTCCTATACTGTAACAAAGTATGCATTTGCAATCCACTTGGTTCGAGGCTAGAAAGATTAATATTACTTATTTCAAATGCTTGTCTAACATCTTGTCTCTCATCTCCCTCTGCTGGCATGCTGTATGGCATTGGCACGCCTTGGGCTTCAAAACGTTGCTTTAGCCCCCATAGGGTCGAACTGCACGCAGGGCCCACTAAAACAATGCCGAGAGCCTGGGTCAGCAGGTCAACAAGACAACAACCACTTGCATAGTTGTGAACGTGAGAACATCCATTCCAACTGAAATTTCTATAGAAGTTGTGATTCTGCAGTGGAACAACCTTATTACTTAGCCCGGATCAAAGCAGACCTGAAGGATCAACTATTCGAAGAAAGCTTCGAAGTGTAAAGGGTTTACTGTTTTTCTCTTCATCTGCCTTCACGGTGACTCAAAAAGACCCTTGTCCCCTTTAAACTGCTCTTGGAGTGGACATAAACTGCTCTTGAGTAATATTTACCATTCTAATGTTTTAATTCTTCAATTGTTGCCACTTGCCATGCATCCAAATGATGCATAACCAGACAACCACTGAGGCATCAAATTTTGTTTTAATCATTGGCCAATCAGGTGGTTCCTATCAAACATATTCATTATTTTATTAGTAGTTTTATTTACAATAAACTCATTTTCCATCCTGTATTCTTTTTTTTATAGGAAACGGTAACTTTCATTAGAGAATTGAAAAGATTACAGGTTTACCAAACTTACAAACAGGCCCAAAAAGCCTCCCTAGTAACTCCTTGCTTAGCTGAAGTGTCAGCCATTCCATTTGCTGACCTTCTTACCCATTTAAAATGCACCCCAATCTCCTTTGCTAAGCTAATAACCTCTCTTAGAGGCTGTCTAAGAGACCACACTCCCAGGTTTCCAGCTTGCATCCACCCTATTACCAGCTTGGAGTCTCCTTCCACTTCTAATTGCTGCATTCCCCATTGTTTCGCCAGTTTCAAACCTTGAAGGCCATTACTTTTCTTTCCTCGTTTCTGTACACACCCCCAACTCCCGACTGACCTGGACTACCCAAGGAGCTTCCATAAAAGTTTAGTTTTACCCTGAACTGAGGCAGTGGTACCCAACATTCTTGTATCACAAGGGAGGAAGGCGAGGATACAGCTATAGCACTCCAATTTCTAATTAAGTCAGCTGAGGAGAAGTCCTTGAAGAGATGATGTACTTTCAGCTAGTGCATAACCTTGATGGTGAGTCGATGACAACCTCCACAAGTGCTTCCTTGGATTTTTCTTGCCCTAAGAAGATCCTATTGTTTCTCTCTTCCCAAATTGACCATAGGATGGCTGTTCTTGTTATTCTCCACATTACCCTGCCCCTTTTCCTTCGTTGTCGGAAGAAGGTAGAGTAAAAAAGGTTCAGCTCACCCGAAGAAGGGTTCCATCTGTAACCAAACAAAGAAGAGAACCAATCCCACAAATAATAAGCAAAAGGATAAGAAATCAAAAGATGAGTCGTTGTCTCACCATTTTTTAAGCCAAGGCAACAGACATGTGGGGAAAGGCTCCAATCTGGCCTTTTTCTTTAAAGTACATCCATAGTATTGGTCTTTTGAAGAGACACTTCCCAGCAAAAAGCCCTAACCTTTGGCAGCACAGGAGAATACCAGATTTCTTTAGCAGGAAAATAGAGACACAAAAGAATACTGAACTAAGGCATTGAAAAAAGATGAACAAGAGAAAGTCCCTGAAGAGGACTCTTTCCAAATTCTACTATCTGGGCAGGAAAGATCTAGGAAAACTGAATTCAACACAGTGAATAACTCATCTGCAGAAGTCAATTCTGAATCCCTCAATCCTCTTCTCAAACCCAAATCCCAAGTCCCCTCAGACACACGAAGTGAGGAGATGGTTTTGAATTCATTTAGGGAAAGAGATACATTATCGGGAATCTATCCTTAAGGGGGGTGTTCCCAAGCCAAAGGTCCTCCCAAAACAGAATTTTATTACCTGAGCACACATCAAATCTGATGAAAGACTGAAAGGAAGGCAAGACTCCAGCAATTGCTTTCCAAGGGGAGAAATGAGAAGCCCTAGGGTCGACGCCAACATCCCATCCATTAGCTGCCATCCCATGAATACTTTCCACCCAATTGCTTTCCATCCTGTATTCTAGTAATATTTGTTTAGCTTTTTCTACAGTCATGAGTCCTAACCAGGTTAGGGATTTTGTTTCTCTATGTAGTCATGGATTGGTGCTTCAATTTTACAGAAATGGGCAATACTAAACACTTTTTTAGTATTGAAAACACAGACAAAAAAAAAGCTATTCCACACACCCTCTTGGTGCACCCATTTAGTAGGAAGAAATGATCAGAAATAGTGGGAGAAAGAGGTTGAAGGCAACAGAATCATCCATTGCTCTTGGTACTTCACAACTTTGATATGGCATAGTCCAATGCATCAACAAGGAAATCTGTGTTAAAGAAATAAGCCAAATTAAAACAAAGAAAAGATTTATAAAGAACTCAAATACATCACACATGCACAGACAAGCATGAGCCAGATGCACACAGCATGTATCCATGCACACACACACACATACAGTACCTGCACCATATTTTGTGAAACAAATTGGTGGTAGTTAAAATATTTTCAGAAAATATATTGGGTGTGTTACTCTTCAAACCTAGAAATCTCTCATTTAAACATATTTGTGCAAAATTGCAAAGAGGCCCTTGAATAGGTGCCCTAATACAAAAATACATAAAAGGACAAAAATGCCCTTACATTCTCAACTCTCTCCCTCAAGCTAGGCATAAATATTTGTCATGCCCAGCTTGTTGAGATTGTTGTCAAGCTTTGATTTGGGGACACCTTTAGTAAGACAATCAACCAACTGATCTTCAAACCTCACAAAAGGTAAACAAATCTCTCCATTGGCAACTCTTTCTCTAATAAAGTATCGATCAACCTCTATATGCTTTGTACGATCATGTTTAATAGGATTGTGGGCTATATTTATGGCAACTTGATTGTCACAATATAATATCATTGGAGTATCAATCTGCACTCCCATCTCTGTCAACAAGTTCTTCAACCACAACAATTCAGAAACCCCATGAGCCATAGCTCTGTACTCTGCCTCTGCACTAGATCGAGCCACAACTGATTGTTTCTTACTTCTCCAAGATACAACATTACCACTCACTAAGGTACAATAGCCAAAAGTAGACAACCTATCATCAATAGAACTTGCCCAGTCAGCATCAGAATAGGCCTCAACCTTCAAATGCACATGATCAGAATACAACATTCATTTTCCTGGACACCCCTTCAAATTAGCTGACCACACTCACAGCATATGATATATCAAGTCTAGTCAGACACAAGTAGAAAAGGCAGCCAACAAGTCTTTGACACACACCTTTGTCAGGAAGGACATATCCATCATCAACACCCAACTTATGATTGGGATCAATTGGAGTTTTAGTTGGTTTACAATCCAATTTTCCTACCTCCTGAAGCAAATCAAGGACATATTTCCTCTAAGAAATATAAATGCCCATTTTTTACCTTGCAACGTCAATCTCTAGGAAATACCGGAGATTTCGAAGGTCCTTTTTTTTTAAGATAACAGAAAAATTTTGTTGAAATAAGCAATCACCCGAAAGAAAGGCCAACCCAAACAAAAAGCCGATGAGAACAAAACAAACCCAAATCAACCATCAAACTAAAAAGACCCAACTAACGAAAGCCTCTTACATATAACAATATAATATAGTAAAAAGACGAAGTAACCATAAATCAAAATAGCCTGAAGCCCAACAAAAATCCAAGCATTACACCCAAACCCCAACTTGCTACTTTAAACATCTTTCTCAACTTTTTGAGTATAGTTTTGTTGTCCTTTTTGACTGATCCTTAGGGTTTTCTGACGAGCTTGTTAGGTTCCATTCCAAATAATCCATCCTTTAACCTCATGAAAACCTTAGAGACTAGGATCTACTGTTGGGATCTTTTATTCCTTTAATTTCTAAATCTTCTAGCTATGTTTAGATTTCCCACCGATGCTTCAGAATTCCCTACTAGATTTTGACCCCTATCTTCAACCACCAACCCCTCAACCACTTCTTTTGGCTTCTCCACAGGTCTAAAGGCTTTTTTTTTTGTGAACTCCTCCCCTCCTGGAAAAAACAGACCCAATATTTTGCCAACTTTCACTCCCCTATTCACCACTTCCTCAATGTTAGCAGTCTTTTCAACTAGATGGGTCTCATCGATCATCAATTCAAACTCATTTTCCTCCCCAGAATCTGCTTCCATCCCCTCCTCTCCAATCTCCTCTAAAGGGATAGTTCTATACTTTTTTCTTTTATATGTTCTAACCTCCTCACCCCATTCTTACGTTCTTCACCTCCACTTCCTTCTCCTTCAATCCCCAAATCCTTCTTCCCTCCTTCGTTCCCTTCTACACATTTATCCCTTTCTCCTTCTTTATTCCCCCATATCTCTTCCACAATTTTTATTTCCTTTGCTCCTTCAATCTCAATCCCTTCATCTCCCTTTAAGTTCTCCCCCTCTTTAGTGGCTTTGCTTTTGTTCCTTTCTAGCAAGGTTAAAATATTTTCTTCCACATTCTTCCCTTCCGGTTCCACTTCTTGCTCTCCCCACGCCACTCCCTCTATCCTTTCCAGACCTTCTTTGTTTCTATTCTTGGCGACCAACAATTCTTCCCCATCCTTCTTTTTCCAAGGTCCTTAATTTCAAATTCAATAGCAAAAAAAGACTTCAATTCAACAATTCTAGAGATATCATCCCCTGTGATAACAATATCATCGACATATACTATCAACATAGTCACATTTTCTTTTTTTTTTATAGATGGTCACATTTCCATTTACTCTCCTGATAAACAAGGTATGATCAGCTTGAAATTGTGAGTAGCTAATTTTCAAGGCTGCTTTTCTAAACCTATCAAACCAAGCTCCAAGGGATTGTTTAAGGCCATAAGGGGATTTCTTCAAACGGCAAACCTTTCTTCAAGAAAAGGCTTCCTAGTAATCAATGCCATAAGACTGAGTGTACTCTTTTGCCACAAGTCAAGCTTTATACCTTTCAATTGAGCCATCAGCTTTATGCTTCACTATGTAAATCCACTTGCATCCAACAAGAACTTTGCCTTCTAGGGGAGAAACAATTTCCCATGTCTAGTTTTTTTCAAGTGCCTCCATTTCCTGGTTCATAGGATTCTTTCAACGAGGGAACTGCACTGCCTCAGTAACACTACGAGGGATAAAAACAAAAGCAATGGAAGAGATATAGGCATAATAAGAGGGTGATAAGGTATCATAACAGACATAATTTGAGATAGGATATTTAGCACATGTTCTTTTTGCTTTATGAACTACAATAGGGAGGTCAAGGGCAGAACCCACACTAGGAAGCTCAGTAACAAATTCAACAGCAGGAAGAGGTTTAGAATCCAAATTACTTGAGTCCAAGAAGTCATATTTTAATGGACATTCTCTGGAGTCATCCTCTTCTTCCGTCTGACAGACCACTAGTACCAAGATCGAGGAATAGGAGGCAAAGGAGGAGGCATAGGAGGAGCACTACTACCACCACAGGGAGGAGGAGGAAAAGAGGAAGGATTGACAATATCAGTTGTAGTCGAAACAAGAATCGGCATACAAAAAAGAGTCCGATCTTTACTGACATTTTCCCCTTAAAGAGAAGAACGAGAAGAGGAGAAGAAGGGAGTATACTCAAAGAATGTGACATCTTTGGACACATCTTTTTCTAGAACAAGGGCCATGACAATAGTACCCCCTTTTGGATTAAAGAATATCCCAAGAAGACACACTTGATAGACTTTGGATCAAATTTCAACCTAGAAGGACTCATGTCATGGCAAGCAAACACATCCAAAGACCTTAAGAGGGAGATGGAAGGCATCCTCATCAGGAAAAAGAAGTTGATGAGGAGACTAGAGATGAAGGGTCTGAAGGGTCTCTTAATAAGATATACAGTTGTTTGGGCAACATCCCCCCAAAACCGAGTTGGGACATGCATCTAGTTTGTTTTTCCTCTCTGATATCCAATTTTATTGATGAGTATAAGGGCATGAACTCTAGTGAATTACTCCTTTCTCTTCAAGGAAAGTTTGTAAGTGCTTCTCAAAGTATTCTTTAGCATTGTCAGATCTAATAATCTTAATTCTTCTTCTCAAACTATGTTTGCACTATATTGAAGAAGCCTTTTACAATTAAAGGAATTTCATCTCATCTCTTCATCAAATACAACCAAGTACACCGCGAGTAGTCATCAACAAAGAGAATGAAATATTTATATCCACCCATACATGGAATAGAATATGACCCCCAAACATCACTATGTATTAAATGAAAAGCAACATTACTTCTTTTGTTACTTGCAAAACACGTGGTTCTACATTGCTTTGATAGTTGACAAACTATGCACTGTAAACCAAAACTAGACAAATTAACTTAGTTTCTCATCATGAGTTCATGACTAGGCAAACTTCAATAAACCAATAGACACACGAGTAGAAATCTGTTGAATTAAAAAAAATAAAAGAAAAGTAGTTTCTTGAAGAAAGAAGGAGAAGAGAAGTTGAAAAGAAAAGAGAGCCATAATTTGGCCGCCCCCTTCACTTATTATTTATACTAAAATAATAAAACAGTACAAAGACAACTATGCCCTTATAGGGCGGCAAAACATAAAACAACATATACAACACTCAAAAACATAATAAAATTTGGACTCACATAACTATTGTGGTCCCCACCTCCTATCTAACAACTAACATAAAACATCTACTCAAAAAAACATCATAAAACTAATTAATCTTCAACACTCCCCCTCAAGTTGGGAGTAAATGTCACACATTCCCAACTTACGTAATCATGTTCAAGCGTGTTCTTTGCCACCCCTTTTGTGAGAACATCAGCCAACTGCAACTCTAAAGAGACATAAGGCAAACAAACTTCTCCAGTTGTTACCCTTTCTCTTATAAAGTGTTTATCAACTTCAATGTGTTTTGTCCTATCATGCTGAATTGGATTGTGGACAATATTGATTGCAGCCTGATTGTCACAGTATAACATCATAGGTTCCTCTGCTTTCACCCCAATCTCACTCAAAAGAGATCTAACCCAAAGAAGTTCTGAGACACCATGAGCCATGGATCTATACTCAGCTTCTGCACTTGACCTTGCCACAACCGCTTGCTTCTTACTCTTCCAAGAGATCAAGTTTCCACCTACATAGGTACACACTCCTGATGTAGACCTCCTGTCATCTAAGCATCCTGCCCAGTCTGCATCTGTATAGGATTCTAGCTTCAGATTCTCATGATTTGAGAAAAGAATGCCTCTGCCAGGGTGCTTTTTCAGATATGCAAGTATTCTCTCAATAGCTTCCCTGTGCTAAACCTGAGGTGCATGCATATACTGACTCACAACACTGACAGCATAAGAAATATTTGGTTGTGTCATACACAAATACAACAGTCGGCCCACCATTCTTTGATATCTCCCCACATCCTTTACCAACTCACCATCCACACCATTAATTCTGTGATTTGGATCAATAGGAGTGTATGCTGGTTTGGTCCCCAGCTTCCTAGTCTCTCGTAGTAGGTCAAGTACATACTTTCTCTATGAAATGAAGATCCCATGCTTGGATCTTGCAACTTCAATCCCGAAGAAGTATTTGAGCTCACCAAGATCTTTGATCTCAAATTCTTGTTGCAATGATTTTTTGAGATCATCAATCTCCTCCAAATTCCTGTCACCACTATATCATCCACATACATGATCAGAATTGACACCAGAGCATCTCTCCTCTTCACAAAAGAGGGTGTGATCAGACTGTGTCTGTGTGTATCCAAAACGGATGAGTGTCCCTCTGAATCTGTCAAACCAAGCCCTAGGTGACTGTTTCAGTCCATACAGAGATTTTTTGAGTTTGCACACCTTTTCTTTACCAACATTTTCATAAAAGCCTGTTGGAATGTCCATATATACCTCCTCCTGTAAATTACCATTGAGGAAAGCATTTTTTACATCAAGCTGGAACAAGGGCTATGAATAGGTGGCTGCTAGAGATAAAAGGATACGAACTGAACTCATCTTAGCTACTGGTGCAAAGGTTTCCAGATAATCAACACCATAGGTCTGAGTATACCCTTTTGCTACCAACCTTGCCTTGTACTTCTCTATCTTGCCATCGGCCTTATACTTCACTGTGAATACCCATCTACATCCGACTGTCTCCTTGTCTGGGGGGAGATCAACTATTTCCCAAGTTTGGTTTTTTACCAAAGCATCCATCTCATCTTGCATGGTTCTTTTCCACTCAGGTTTGAAGAGAGCCTTAGTAACATTCCTAGGTATAGACACAGAATCCAAGGAAGAAAGAAAAGCAAGGTAGGAGGGTGATAAGGCACTATAGGAAAGATGGTGTGAAATGCAGTGGGCTATACACTTTCTCTTCCCCTTACAAAGTGTAATGGGAAGATCAAGGTCAGTGGGATCAGCTGCAACAATGGTGTTAGGGACAAAAACATTATCATCAGAAAACATAACAGGCTTAGGTTCAAGAGGAATACCTGGAACTGTATCTACCGAATCTAGAGTTTCAGAAGGACTGACAGAGAGTGGTGTGGGTTGAGGATGTGTGGAGCCAACCATCATCTGCCGGCGCTGATATTTCTGTGAGGCTGCCCGTAGTGGCTCAAGTAATGAAACTGGAGGTACAGGTGATGGCTGAACTGATGGAGGCACCATAGAAACAGGAAGAAGAACAGATTGTGAGTTCTCCCCAAAACTCTCCCCCTGAGGAGAACCGCTCAAGAAGAAGAATGTGGATTCAAAAAATGTAACATCCATAGTGACAAATTTGTTCCTCGACACTGGGTCATAACAGCAATACCCCTTTTGGTTCTGAGCATACCCAAGAAAAACACATTTTTTGGCCTTAGGATCCAATTTCTTGCGATGAGGGCCAAGAATGTGAAAAAAAAAAACACAACAAAAAACCCTCAGAGGTATATGAAATATCTCTCCATCTGGAAAAAGAAGGCTAAATGGCACCTTAAATCCCAAAGTCCGTGAAGGAACACGGTTAATCAAATGCACGGCTGTAAGAACTGCATCTCCCCAGAACTGCACAGGAACTGAAGCACACACCATAAGACTCCTTGCCACCTCCACAATGTGTCTATTTATCTTCTCAACAACTCCATTCTGTTGCGGTGTATATGCACAACTGCTCTGATGAACTACACCATGTTCTAGATATACGTGGTCAGGTCCTTCTCAAAGTACTCTCTGGCATTATCTGATCTAAAAGCCTTAAAAGGATTTGATATGACCCCCATACATCAGTGTGAACAATATTAAAAGCAGAAGTACTTCTTTTATTACTTGGTTTAAAAGACTATCTACAATGCTTTCCTAAATGACAACTCTCACAATCCAAAGTAGATAACTGAACAGACTCAAACAACTTTGGGAAAAGACATTTCAAAGAACTAAAAGAAAGATGTCCCAAGCGATTGTGCCAAAGCATAATCTAGTTCACTGACTCTAACCCACTACTACTGTTGTTGCTAACATGATGGCCCTGATGTCTCGGAATCTCATCCAGAAGGTAGACTCCATTCATCTCACAGCCACTCCCAATCATCTTCTTTGACTCCAAATCCTGCAAAACACAATTACTAAGAAGAAAGGCCACGGAACAATTCAAATTTTTTGTCAAATAACTAACAGATAGTAGGTTGGTATGAAGTCTAGGGACATGTAAAACAGAAGACAGAGTTATATCATTGGTCACTCTAACTGTCCCCTTCCCAGCAATGGGCATATGTGAACCATCTGCTGTAGAGACTCTGTCTCTACCAAAGCACTACTGATAAGCACTGAAAATGGTAGGGGCATTAGTCATATGCTCAGATGCTCCTGAGTCTATAATCCAGGGAGGTCCCTCCTTACCTGAAGTGGATGCAAGATTTGCAGTTGCATATGAACTACCTGTATGTGCAAAGGAAGTGGTGTAGTTGGCTCCTGCATTCTGCTGTCCATCTAGAAGGCTAGAGCTGGGTGAATCTTTCTTACTCATAAGCTGTCCAAACCTCTCCAATTCTGTTCTCACTGTTGCTACTACAATGGATTCCCAATCAGTTTGGGAGAGAGGGGCTGAAGAGTCTCCTGTAGTGGCTACATTTGCATTTCCCTTCTTGTTTCTTATCTAAGCAGGCATAAGATTTGGATGAAGCTTCCAACAAGTGTCCCTGGTATGCTTAGGCTTCTTGCAATCTTCCCTTCTAGTCTCACTACTCCCACTGTCTCCATTCAGCTTAGGTTTTGTTGTACCAACCATAGCCAACTAGTCAATCCCATGCTGTCTCAGCATTACATTCCTCCTACTCTCCTCTCCAGAGACAAAAGCATAGGCCTAAGAGAGTGTCACACCCTCCCTAGAAAGAATATGTTGCCTAGCAATGTCAAATTCAGGGTTCAGCCCTAACAAGAACTCAAAAACCCTATTCCTCTCTACCAATCTGTGATAAGTTGTTGCATCGTTTACACTTTCCCATACCACAGTTTCCAAGTGATCTATTTCCTGCCATAGAGTTTTCAGCATGGAGAAATACACAACAAGAGGTTTTTCTCCCTATTTCATACTTATCACCCGATTTCTTAACTGATAAGCTCTAGCTTCATTTTGCTTCTGAGAGTAGGTTTCAGTCACTCCATCCCAAATCTCCTTAGTAGTATTAGCCCATAGGAAATTTTTTGCAATATGAGGTAACATAGAATTACACAGCCAGGACATTACCATGTAATTCTCTTGCACCCATCGGGAAGAGTCTGTATCAGGTTTCTTCTCCCCAATGAGATACCCTAATTTTCCATGGGCACCAATAGCCAATCTTAGCTGATTGTGCCCACTCCAAATAATTTGTACCATCAAGTTTTATTGTAGTAATGATCCCAGACCCAAAAATATCACTACTACCTCCAACACCCAGTCCCACAGTTCTGGTAGATTTCATCTCGGTATTCCAACTCTCCATCTTACTTCAAACAGTTCAATAGTGAGAAAAAAAATAGATTGAAGATCTTCAAAAAATAATTTAATATCACACACACAAAAACCAACCCTTCTGGAAGAAGAAAACCCTAGTTGGAGGGAAATATCTCTCCTCCCCATGCCTCCCAACAGAGAGAAAAGTGAATCGATCACTCCAAGAGGCCCAGAAAATTCCAGAAACCAAACCGCCCTCTTTAGAAAATCAAAAGAAAACTAACAATACCTGGGCGCCCAAGATCAGATCAAAAACAAAGAGTCCAACTTTTCTGGGACTCTTCCTCGTACTCCAATTCTTCTTGATTTTGATGCCGAACAGTAGATCACCTTCCTGATGTCTAGATCCCACCAAAAACTCCAAGAACTGGGCAATCTATAGCAGATCGATCAGCCCTTTACTACTGATGAATCAATTTTTGGTGATGTATCAATCTTTTGGCTAAGTACCTCGTCATTTGGTCTGCTTCCAAGTGGTCGATGACTCAGAGGCCGAAGTGAAGCTACCTAGGTGCCGAGCTGCCTGTGAAGTGCTGGATTGACCAGGTGGCGAGCTGCCTGTGAGGCGCCAGGCTGACCAGGTGGCGAGCTGCCTGTGAGGCGCCGGGCTGACCAGGTGCAGGGCTGCCTGTGAGGTTCTGAGTTGCCCAGGTGTAGGGCTGCCTATGAGGTTCTGAGCTGCCCAGGTGCAGGGCTGCCTGTGAGGTGTCGAGTTGCCTGGTGACGAGTTGGATTGATGAGCTTCGTTGCTCTTTAGAGACCTGCAAGGAACCAAATGTCAGAGGACCCAGGGTGGCTAACCCGGTGAGGTCGCTCCGATGCTTAAGTTAGTACTCTCATAGTAGATTGCGAGCTAAAAATCACAAAGTATGAGAGATAGAATTTGCCTACTTGCTTACTTTTTTACTCACCCCCTTGCCATTGGGGTTGGTGCCTTTATATAGGCATTGTTTGGCATGGGCTTCACACACCATATCCGAGATTTCTGCGAGGTCATCTAAGTGGTCGAGATTCCTGGAGGTAACCGCCATGCACGTTGACCACCCTCCGGATCGTTCGGCACGTGGGCCAACTTCCAAGGATCGTGGGAGTGTTTGAATATGCATGCCGAATTCGTCGGCGAGCACGTCTTACAAGTCGCCAGGTCGCTAGGTCGGCACCTGTGCTAGGCTGCTAGGTCAGTGCCTGGGCCAGGTCGACGCCAGGACCAGGCAGCCAGGTTGCGCCAGGGCCAAGCTACCAGGTCGCACCAAAGCCAGGCTGCCAGTTCGTGCCTGGGCCAGGTCGCCAAGTCGGTGCCAGGGCCAGGCAGCCAGGTCGCGCCTGTGCCAGGCCGTCAGGTGGGACACCATCAACTTGGCTAAGGCAAGTTGTTGCCAAAGTGGTTCCGGGTGTCACCTAGTTGTTCTGAGGTGCCATGTGTCACAATATCATTGGAGGGCCAAATCCGCCCTCATCAACTACTTCATGCAGTCGGCTGATCTAGGGCTGCATGAGAATGCTTCAAGAAACCCTAGTCGATGCTTTGATACCAAGTAGAAATCTACTAAATTAAAAAATATAAAAGAAAAGTAGTTTCTTGAAGAGAGAAGAAGGAAGTTGAAAAGAAAAGAAAGCCATAATCTGGCCTCCCCCTTCACTTATTATTTATACTAAAATAATAGAACAGTACAAAGAAAACTATGCCCTTATAGGGCGGCAAAACATAAAACAGTGTATATAACACTCAAAAACATAATAAAATTTAGACTCACATAACTACTGTAGTCCCCACCTCCTATCCAACAACTAACATAAAACATCTACTCAGAAAAACATCATAAAACTAATTAATCTTCAACAACATGCCCAAGACAGTGATGCCACAATTTCAGTTGACTTAGTTTCTCATCATGACAAGACTCAAACTGACACATAAACCCTAACTTTGGAGATTGATCAAGAAGAAAAGGCCATCGACTTCATGTCCACTGTCAATCCTCTTCCCTATACTCAGATCCTGAAAGACACAACGAGATGGAAAGAAGGATGCAAAACAATTATGAGACTTTGTAAGTGAGCTAACAGATAAGAGATTTCTATGCAATTGTAGGACATGGAATACATAGTCCAAAGAAGGTTGTTGTTAAGTTTAACTTCACCCAAACCCGAGATTAAGGCCTGAGATCCATCAACAACGGTAATCTTACCTTTCCCTAAAAGTAGTTTATAAGTGGTAAGGTAGGAAGGCATACGTAGTCATATGATCATTGGCTCCTGTCATAGTTTTCAAAGCGCCAAGGCGAGGCTAGGCGACAAGGGGGTGCCTTGTCGCCTAGTCTCCTAGGCGAGCACCTAGGTGATGGAGTTTTTTAAGTAAAAACATGTATCCTATGTAGAGACTGTGAGAAGATCTAGCCGCAAGGCTATTATTGTACTTTTACTTTTATTTGTTGTATAACTACCCTTTGTACTCTCTTTCTTTTGTACACCAAGGGTAGATTTGTCCTTTTATCTTTTTAACATAAATATATCTTTTAGGGTGTCGACTGACACATTGTGTCACACCCACCAATCTGTTGTGTTCTCTTCTCTCTCTGACTTTTTGATCCGAGTCTAACATGGTATCAGAACAGGTCACGATCTGATCTGCATATAACCTCTTCATAACCCCTTTCTTCTCTGCTATCTAGAGTACTTCCTAACAATATTTGGGAGACTCTCGAGTGTTCTTGAATCCCTTATCTGAGGCTGCACTCGATCTACTGACTCTAATTGGTTTGGTGTGAATCGGATTTGATTTAGAAGGGTTTTGAGCCACTTCTGAGTTCAGCATACCCTTACAGTTTCCTTTTCTGGACATCGGCTGAAAGGTACCGCTTTCTTTCCTCTGTTTTGAACCCTACTCTTTGTGGTTTTCTTGCTCTTGTGATTCAATGGCATCAGAAAGGATGGAAGTTATCCCTATTAAGTTTAATGGTAAGAACTATGCACTTTGGAAATTTAATTTTCAATTTCATGTGGAGGCAAAAGGTCTCTAGGGAAATTATCAAAAAAAAAAGTCTTTGGGGATATCTGGATGGATTTGTAGTTAAACCTGATGATTCAGACATTAAGGGTCTTAATCAATGGAGAATTGATAATGCGAAAATCGCATCATGGATCCTAGGAACGGTTGCAACTAATATTGCAATTCCTATGAAAGAATACAAGATTGCCTATGAGATGTATGAGTATCTCAATAAAGTATATTAGCAATCAAACTCCTTGAGACAGTACCAGATAGAGGTTGACATCTTCTCATATTATCAAGGAGAAAAGAAGGTCCAGGAGTATTATGCTAGGTTTATTAACCTTTGGACAGAGTATGAGATTGTACACATGGGAAAGGATCTATCGAAATGTTGTGTGAAGTATACGAAGGAACATTTTGATAGAAGGAAGATTATGCACTTCCTAATGCATCTCAGGCCTGAGTTCGAAGTTGTCAGATCTAATATCTTGAGCCGAGGAACACTTCTTGACCTGGATACTATTCTTGGGAAAATTTTGAGGGTTGAAACCAAATTTGCCACACAAACTATTCTGGATGGAAAAAAAGAGTCCAACATTGATACTGTCTTCCTGACAACAAAACTGAAGGGGAAGAAGGACTTCTCTAAAGTACAGTGCTATAAGTGTAAGGAGTTCGGGCATGTTGTCTTCCACTGCAAGAAAAAGAATACATGCACTTATTGTAAGCAGCTCAACCATATTATTATCGAATGCCCTACTCGGCCTCCAAAAAGCAGTGGATCAAAATAAAAGAAAGGAATCTACAAGGCTTATCAGACTGTTGTAGATGGATCAGATGCAATATCCTCCATTGCTTTTGTGGCTGGACAAAATGACACTTCAGGTAGCATGTTTGAAGAACAGATTCAACAACTCATGTCCTCACTCATCTCTTTAGCCTTCTCTGCTATTGGTCTATCTGGTAAGTCATCAACCTATTGTCCTTTACTGAATCATCTCTGGTATATTGACTCAGGAGTCTCTAACCATATGACAGGGTCCACACTTGGTCAGTTTCCCAAGCCCCATCTTCCCAATAAAACATTGTTACTGCTAATGGTGAGAAATTAAATATACTTGGATGTGATGATTTGTATTTATCTACTTCTAAGTAATCTCCGTTTCATTTATCCAAAACTTTATTTGTACCTAAGCTTACCACCAATTTAATTTCTGTTGGCCAACTTGTAAAGGAAGGTAACAATGTCTCATTCACTTCTGATGGTTGTTTGGTACAGGATTGGCAAACTGGGGAGGTGAAGGGGAAGGGACGTAGACTGGGAAGACTATTTGCTTTGGAATTTGAGAATAATAAGTACTCTTGCTTCTACTTCGTGTTTGATTTCTACTACTTCTAGTTTTGAATCTGTTAACTGTAATAATGATTGGCACTTGTGGCATAAATGCCTAGGCCATCCATTCTCTAAGAAACTTGATCAGTTATTTGCTTCTAGTAGTTTACCTATTTCTTTTGTTTCCTTTAAGAATGTGGATAAAGATCGCATCACTTGTGGTTTATGTAAGAGTCATATTTTACCTTTTCCTTCTCACTTTAAGCATGCAACAGTTCCTTTTTATTTAATACATAGTGTTGTCTGGTCGTCTCCAGTTGTCTCACGGTTGGGATATAAGTACTTTGTGACCTTTATTGATGATTGCACCCGCTTCACTTGGGTTTATTTTCTTCGAAAGAAATCTGAAGTGTATACAGTATTTAAATACTTTCACACCTATGTTACTACCCAATTTGATGCTCGAATATGTGTGCTACGATCGGATTCATGGGATGAGTATATTGATGGGGATTTCCAAAATTATTTAAAACAACATGGAATTCAACCCCAAAAATCTTGTCCAAGCACCCCACAACAAAACGGGGTAGCAAAAAGGAAGAATGGGCATATCTTGAGTGTAGTCAAAACACTTCTACAGGATTCCCATGTACCCTCTTGGTTTTGAGTGGAGGCAGCCAGCACTGTTGTGTATCTCATAAATTGTCTTCCGTCATCTATTTTGAATAACTTTTCTCCTTTTCAATCTCTCTTTCACAAACCCCCAAACCTATCCATGCTCAGGGTTTTTGGTTGTATTTGTTTTGTCCACCTCCCACCTCATGAATGCACGAAATTAATTACACAAGCAGCTTTGTGTGCCTTTATGGGGTACAGTTCTAAGCATAAAGGGTTCCTTTGCTATGATCCTTTGGTTCGTCGTATTAGAATCTCTCGTAATGTAGTATTTCTTGAAAATTCCATTAATATGAGGAAAAGTACAGATTATGAGTACCCTCGGCAACCCCACCATAACTTAAAATGTCAACTATTTTGATTTTTCATCCTTACAACTGAGCCCAAAAATAATGATCCCTATTAGCCCCTTGCTTTTCTAGCTGGTCTGCAAATCCATTTGCCGCTCTTGGAGTCCATTGAATTACTAACTGCAAATCCTTGGATAGACTTTTAATTTTCTTGACTTCATTTCTAAAAGGCCAGGGTGTTTTTTTCAGTTTGCTTTTGCTAGCTTATCACCAATCACCGCTTTGGAGTCGCCTTCTACAACAAGCTTTCTCACCCCCAAATCCTTGGCTTTTTGCATCCCAAAATCCATTGCCTTTAGTTCAGTTGTAGTGGAATCTCCCATTCCAATAGGACGCAAGAACAGCCCCAATACAATCCCCCTTGTCATTTCTTATTACTCCTCCAATTATAGCTCTTCCCGGATTACCAAAGCTGCATTCATCAAAGTTTAATTTGATGAAACCTGCATCCACCTTTATCATAATCCTTTCTATCAATTCTTCCTTGCATCTTTTCTTCTCTTCAAAAGTTCTCAAATTTCTTTCCTCAACACCCATAATACTGCTGCCCTTGTGCATCTCCATAGTACCCTCCCTCTTCTTTTTGGCCATCTGAATGTAGAAGAGTCAAGCAGCCTTTCCAAGCTTACCAGAGTATCCCACTTGCATCTAAAAAGATAGAAGAACCAATCCCAAATACTGATAGCAACAAGACAGGAGACAAGAGTATGAAAAGCAGTCTCACCATTTGACTCACACAAACAGCACCTATTAGGAGGAAGGCACCAGCCCAGGCCTCTTCCTATGCATCAGATCACAGGTGTTGGTTGCACCATGATAGACCTCCCAACAAAAAGCACCCACTTTGTGTTCGAACTTTCGATGGGACTATGCATAAAAAAAAAGAGACCTTTCAACCACTGAATGTGCTGCACTGAAAATCAAGATCATAGACTTTCACTGGTGCATCAAAAAATAGTGATCCAGAGCCAAAAGTTGTTTCATATTTTAGCAATTCATGCATAGCCAAAGCAACCAAGTTCTTGATCTACAAGGTTTCAAAAAGAAAATTGTTGTTTCATATTTTAGCAAAGGTTGTTTCATATTTTAGCAAAAGTCGTTTCATATTTTACAACCACATTTCCTATGTCCAGAAGCCCAACAGTTACCCGTGAATGCAGTTCTGTGATCCAGAATATATGAGAAAGAAGTTTATTGGTCCATCTGTGGAAGTATCAAAAGCTAAGAAACTTATATGGAAATGTCAAGGTTGAAGAGTGTTACTTTCATATTTTTGCTGAATAGCTTTCAAGCGCTCTATTAAGTAAAAACCAACATCAGCACAATGTGCTTGGCGCTTCTCCTTGTCAAGAACCCTAAGCACTGCAAGTCCACCAGTAGAACACACTGGGTTTCAACCAAAAGTGTTAAAGTGAATCTGTTGAACCATTACACTTGCTATTTCTGGCATTGCCACCACTGCCCCTAATGGCAACCCATTGCCAATACCCTGCTAAGTGCAGAGGAGAAACCTTAATTAAAAAAATGCAAAAGAATTTAATAGAAAAGTGAAGCTTAAATGAAAAAAGTGCCCAGCACCCATGATGTGGGACTAAACTCTAAAAAAAATTGTCTTCATTGGCTGCACCTAATATTTTAATGTATGTTAAAAGAAACTAATGATTTTAATATTTAATCATGCTGAAATATCTTCAGGATCAAGATAAAGGGATAACGATGGAGACCTTTGCCATAGTAACTATGTCAGGAATGACACCTTGTGTTTCAAAACCCCAGTAATGGCTTCCAGTCCGACCAAACCCAGTTTGCACTTCGTCAGCTATGCAGACACCACCGGATACAATGTCATACACCAGTTTCAAGTATCCTGGGGCCAATTCAACTGCTCCTCCAACTCCCTGGATTTTGTCGAAATGAAAAATCACTAATGACATAGGATAATGTTATAACAGTCATGCAATACAAGTTAAAAAATAATAAAAACTAGACCATATCATATTTATTTATCTAAACTAACCTGAATGGTTTCTGCAATAAAGCCAGCAACTTTTCCTGAAGTGCCATAGCTGATGTGATCTTGTACATCCTTGGCATAACTATTAGCATCTGCTCCAAAGACCCCACGATATGGATCTGGGTTTATAACATGATGGATTTCACCCTGTAAAAAGTTCCACAAAAGATATTAGTAGCATGATACCTCATGATCAACTATATCTTTTAAAGTGTCCTCTATAAATTATGTCACCAATGGTTATAATGACAATATACAGAATTTTAAGATGGAAAGGGAAGAACAAGAAGCAAATAAAGGAAAACATGAGGATATCTAACCTTAGGAGAATACCCAACTAGTTAAAAATAGAAACAGTGAGAATGACTACATGCAGATCTCTAGGATCAAGATATTCCACATGCGGTGCAAGAGAAGGCAACTCAACTAAAGGACATTCATCAACTTTCCAACTACAAGTAACTCACCTATGAACAAGAAATAGGAATTAGGGTAGCACTCCGTGCAGAATCATAACAACATATGACATTTACATTCATGATAGAATATACATGCAGCAGTGTATTGTATTGTTGATAGAATGGGAGCACCTTCAGTTGTCAACATGGGTTTTGGACCAACTTTACATGCATGGATAACGTAAAAACATCTATTGATGAGATATACTGAAATCATTTCAGTGCAAATGAGAAGTACAAAGTGGGACAGGTTGGCATTTTATCCTATCTTACCTGTATACATTTTAGACTCAACAAGTAAGCTGCTTAAAATGAGTAGAGGTCACATTTTTAAGTGCCAGTGACATATGTTACCTGTGTACACTTGATACCCAACAAACAAGAGGTGGATATGGGTAAGAATCACATATTTTCTATTCCCCCCTAACACACTACATTCTACATGTGAAAGCAGTCAACTAGTAGTCTAAGAGGTTCAGATGAACTAATACAAATTTGTAATCTTTTAATTTGTTAATCTTTAAGTTCTCATTCAAGCTACCCATGTGGCTCACAGCCGGTTAGCTTTTTTCATGAAAGAATCATCCAGTGAAGAAGATTGGATGACCCATCTGTTGTCATCCACTTAACATATATTTCTATTTGAAACTTGCTTACATTTAACCAAGGGAAAATGTGAACACAAGGGAAGCATTAAAAAATAGTTCTATGAATATCTAATACTTCAGTTTTTATTAACTTTGAATTTAATAAAGACCTAAAGATCAAACCTTTAAGTTTCCAGGCATTTTTAAGGCTAATGCCTCTGCAAAATCAGCTATAGCATGGTGTAAATAAATGGTTGTAGCATGCTGGAGAAGCTTGCTTTGCTCCAAGACGGCATTTAAAACATCTAGGTGACAGTGTCCAGTGCCCACAAGATACAGTGACTATTCCAGCAAATGCATCAAGATAGCGCCTACCAGTGTCATCAAATAATACCGCATCTTTCGTTCAACAATATTGAGCTGTTCAAAACACTACAGTTGATACAAGATAAAATCCTTCAAAGAAAATAAGATGCAACTGATGCTAATAAAGCAGCTGCAGTTTAAAACTGAAGATCCAATAGAGAAAGAGAGAAGTGTTTCTTCAACAGTGAATGAGACACTACCTGATAATCTCTGAGCAACAGATCTGAAATGAAAGAGCCTTGAAGGCAATAAGCATGGTCCTTAATTAAAATTCTAGCCTTACTAGGCCAAACATTTCCCAGGAAGTTTTATAATTACTTAACTAAAGCATTAAAAAACCCATACTTACATTGTGTAACAACAGAGATCATCACTTATGGATGTACTTATGCAACAATTTAGCAGGTTTTCTGTTATTCCTTTGTAAAGGAAAAAGGTTGGGGTTAATGACGGAGTCAAACAACCAGCCAGATACATCTAACAATTTTATCTTAAATGTTATTTTTTTTTATAAGTGGTAAGAAATGTATTGTATTAATAGTAATGAGAAGGGCAAGTAGCCCTCAATCATATACAAAAAGAAGTGTGCCTTTAACTATGCACAGATCATGTATGTTTTGGAGCAGCTACAGTAATCCGAACCAATGAAGAAGGAAGAAGAATATGAGCAAGAAGACAAGAGAGAGAGAACAGGAGGGTTTAGTCGAAACTGATTAGTCGCCCATTCAGTCGACCCCCTTATGTTTATTAGGTTCTAATTACACTTACAAAGACTAAACTGCCCACACTTAAGTGTGGGGCAGAGTGCTCTAATAAAACAGCCACATAAGCAAAGTATTTAACTGACATGAGATTACTAAACTACCCCTATTCGGCTCACTCTAACACTCCCCCTCAAGTTGGAGAATATATGTCATATAATCCCAGCTTGTTACATAGATGGTTTACTTTCCCTGAGTTTAGAGCTTTTGTAAACAAATCTGCCCATTGATCATTCGAGCCCACATGTTCTGTGTTTATCTCTCCAGCAAGGACCTTCTCCCTCACAAAGTGGCAATCAACCTCTATGTGCTTTGTTCTCTCATGAAATACAGGATTTGATGAGATATGGAGTGCAGATTGGTTGTCACAATTCAGTCTCATAGGTTTATTCATGTGAAACCCAATTTCTTGTAGAAGATTCCTCAACCACACGAACTCACAGGTAGTATGTGCCATGGCCCTATACTCAGCTTCAGCACTACTTATGGCCACAACCGTCTGCTTTTTACTCTTCCACATCACAAGATTTCCTCCAAGAAATGTGCAATAGCCCGTAGTAGATCTTCTATCATTCACTGAGCCTGCCCAGTCTGCATCTGTATACCCCACTACTTCAAGTTTTCCTCCTGGTTTATACAATAGTCCACGACCTGGAGCTCCTTTCAGATACCTCACAATTCTAAGAATTGCATCCCAGTGAGGTATACGAGGGTCCTGCATGAATTGGCTCACCACACTGACTGCAAAGGATATGTCGGGTCTTGTGATAGTCAAATAGTTCAGCTTCCCCACTAGTCGTTTATACCTTCCAGGATCTTCAAATACTTCTCCTGTATCACTGCTCAACTTAACATTTGGTTCCATAGGGGTCTCAGCCGGTTTTGCACCTAACAGTCCTGTTTCTTCCAATAGATCAAGAACATATTTTCTTTAGCACAGATTTACACCTTGTTTTGACCTAGCAACCTCTATTCCCAAGAAATATTTCAATGTTCCAAGATCTTTTGTTTGGAAATGATTTTGCAGAAATACATTTAATTTGCCAATCCTCAATTTATCACTGCCAGTAATGACAATATCATCCACATAGACCACTAATAGAATCTTCCCAGCTTCTGAGTCATAGCTGAACACTGAGTGATCTACCTGGCACTGCTTCATTCCAAAACTCTTCACCACTTCACTGAACTTCCCAAACCAAGCACGCGGCGATTGTTTCAGCCCATAAATTGCCTTCTTCAATCTGCATACCTTACCATCCTCCTCCTGAGCAACAAACCCAGGTGGTTGCTCCATATATACCTCCTCCACAAGATCACCATGGAGAAAGGCATTCTTTATATCAAGCTGAAACAGAGGCCAATCATACATAACTGCCAGGGAAATTAGTACACGAACAGAACCAATCTTAGCCACCGGAGAGAATGTCTCCATGTAATCCACTCCATACAACTGTGAGTAACCTTTAGCAACAAGTCTGGCCTTCAGACGCTCCACACTACCATCTGGCAAGTATTTCACAGTATACACCCATTTACATCCCACAGCATGCTTACCAGGTGGGAGAGTAGTAAGTTCCCACGCTTGAGTATGTTGAAGAGCAGAAAGTTCCTCCTCCATTGCCCGCCGCCAATCAGGTGAACTGAGAGCTTCTTGAACATTGTTAGGTATGGAAATAGAGGATAAAAGGGAAACAAACTGGCGATGTGATGTAGAAAGACGAGATAATGAAACAAAATTGGAAATGGGATGGAGGGTAGAACTGCGTTTACCTTTCCGTAAGGCAATGGGTAGGTCAAGGTCTGAAGGTTCAACAATAGGAGCCATGAGAGGATCCGCAAATGAGGTAGAAGCTAGAGGAGGGGCTGGTATCGTTCGACGTGTATACACTTGCCGGATTGGTGGACGTTCGGTGGTGATCTGCACGGGATGAGGTGATGAGTCTACTCCAACAACAACATCTGGAACTGGATCACTGACAGGGAGAGGAAGAGGAAGTGTGGGTGGAGACGAAGGCGCTTCAGGACTTGAGAAGAAGGGGACTGACTCAAAAAAGGGGACATCAGGGCAGACATAGCACTTCCGGGTAATGGGATTATAACACTTGTACCCTTTTTGAGTCTGTGAGTAGCCAAGGAAGACACATTTAATTGAGCGTGCATCTAGCTTGTCTATTCCAGGGCTCAGATTGTGGACAAAGCACACACAACCAAAGACACGAGGAATTAATGGGAATGGAAATAAAGTGGGAAACAAGATAGAGAAGGGGGACCGACCATGAAGGATGAAGGAGGGCATCCGATTAATGAGAAAACATGCAGTGAGTACAGCATCACTCCAAAAACGTTTAGAAACATTCATGTGGTGAAGAATAGACCGAGCAGTTTCAAGAAGCTGACGGTTCTTCCGTTCAGCTACCCTATTTTGTTGAGGGGTGTATGCACATGATGTCTGATGAATAATGCCATGCTGTTCTAAATACTGTTGAAATGAAGTAAGAAAGTATTCACGACCATTATCTGAACGGAGAATTTTGATTGGAACACCAAATTGTGTGCGTATTTCAACATAGAATTTTTGAAAAATGGAAAACAATTCACTTCTTTCTTTCATTAAGTAAATCCATGTCATTCTTGAACAATCATCAATAAAGGAGACAAAATACTTGTACCCATTATAAGACTCTATTTTGATTGAACCCCAAACATCTGAATGAACCAAAGAAAAATGACTCAACATACGACTCTCAACTCTTGGACTGAAGGACACACGACGATGTTTTCCAAGCTGACATAACTCACATTGCAAAACTGACAAATGACTCGATGACGGGACCAAAATCTTGAGAGCCTTGAGAGATGGATGTCCCAGTCAGCAATGCCATTGTAGAGGAATAAGTGAAGTCTGAAGAGCAATTGAAGATCCACCACCGTCAAGATAATACAATCCACCAGCTTCATGCCCCCCACCAATCTTCTTCCTCGTCTTGAGATCCTGAAAAACACAAGTGGAAGGAAAGAAGGTAACAGAATAGTTAAGAGCTTTGGTTATTTTACTAACAGACATAAGATTGAATGGAAACTTAGGGACATATAAAATAGATGATAAAGGCACAGAAGCCATGTCAACATTACCAACACCACATATGGGAGATGAGGACCCATTGGCAAGTGTAACAGTTTGTAATGTGGTGTTTTCAGAAAGAGAAGAGAACACACCTGGAGTCCCGGTCATATGATCTGAGGCTCCAGAGTCAATAATCCAGGGAGAGGTTTTAGATGACATGCAAGCAATACCTGATTGGGCAAGTGTAGCAGTGGTATGCTGTGAAGTAGTTTGAAGGAACCGTTCATACTCATCACGCGGTACGCTCACCATTTCCCTCCCAGAGGTAGATGTAGATGTGGGAGGAGTTCGGTCTGCCGGTTTACTGTCACTGATATCAACCTCACCTGCTACAGCATGATTAGCCCATTTAGAGAGAGGGCCATGTAGATCATAACAGAAATTCACTGTGTGTCCCTCTCTACCACAATGAGTACATTTCCTTGTAGAGTTATTCTTCCCTCTACCACGGCCTCCCCCTGAGTCACGACCACCCCGACTAATCATGGAACTGCCACGGCCCCCTCGGGGAGCATGACCTCTCCCTCTTGTACTATGTCCAACCCCTTGAGCTGTCACAAGTGCTGATCTATCAAACTGTGTGGAGTTCTCTGTCTGTCCCAAAGAAATTCTACGAAGCCTTGAGAATACTTCCTCAAGTGTAGGAAGAGTAGAGCCCCCCAATATTTGGGCTCTAACTGGTTCATATTCTGACTTCAGCCCCACTAAAAATCTTGTAACATCTAGTTGCTCCCTTTGCTGTTGCTGAACTTTAATATCTGGAGTAAGGGGGTGATAGACATTGAGTTCATTCCTTTTATTCTTCATGCTGGCATAATACTCTTCTAGAGTTTTGTTCCTTGTTGTAAATCAAAATACTCCTGATAAAGCTGATACACTCTTGTTGTGTTATCTTGTCCAGAATATAGCTTCTTAGCATGCTCCCATATATCCTTAGTCGTATCAAGGAACATGAAGTTGGCACTAATTTTGGGTTTCATACTATTCCACAGCCAAGTCATGATTTGAGCATCTTCTTGCTCCCAATCATCAAACCCTAGAGAGTCCTCCGGTGGCTTTTCATCTCTTACATGCTTTACTTTCTTCTTTGCCTTGAGAAACACTTCCACTGATTTAGCCCATGGAACATAGTTCTCCCCATTCAGCTTAATTGAGGTCATTTGTACCCCTAGGTAGTCGAAGGAAATTACCACATTAGGTTTCTGATCATTGTAACCATCTCCTATTGCTGCCATTGTACTCTTTCACAGTTGCCTCTAACCTTACTTCTCAGCTACAAGCTGATTGATGTTGTTCACAATTTGATACTTCAGCACCTATTGCAGCCCCTAAACACAACAGTGGGAGCACACACTTGTTCTTCTTCACACTACTGCTGACTTCACACACCTACGACCCACATAAGCATCACAAGCACCACAACACAACAGTAGGCCCTCTTACAACCACTCAATAAAAAAAAAATTGTGCATCACAAGCACCACAACACAGTCAAACTGCTACACCTAGTTCAGATTTGTTTAACACGCTTAAGAGGGCATTACACGACCACAATGAGCTTGGCAAGGTCACTGCATTCCACCTTACACCACTCGGCCACCTACAGCAGCCCTAACATCACTCAACAACTCACAGCAGCTCTACACCATTCGGCTACTGCACACACAGCCCTTCTTAGGGCAACAATGAACCTAGTTCTCTAGGTTCTAATCAGTACTAACTGATTCTTGAAGGGTTCCTACCCAGAAATACCAGCAACACAAAAGGACTAAATAACCAACCTTCCTTTGAGAGTATCAGCCAACCATTCACTGCTGAAATCACCTTCCTTGATGAAGAAAACTGTGCGCAGTAGAGAGCAGCGAATTGTGATGTCTCAGACCTAGGGCGAACCAGCTCTCTCCATTAACTAACCAGAAACAAAGAAGAGGGTGTCACGAACACAGCTGAGATGCTTTGCAAGCGGAAGCAGGTCAGAAACCTCGTTCTGATACCATGTTTTGGAGCAGTTACAGTAATCCGAACCAGTGAAGAAGGAAGAAGAATATGAGGAAGAAGACAAGAGAAAGAGAGAATAGGAGGGTTTAGTCGAAACTGATTAGTCGCCCATTCAGTCGAACCCCCTTATGTTTATTAGGTTCTAATTATACTTACAAAGACTAAACTGCCCACACTTAAGTGTGGGGCAGAGTGCTCTAATAAAACAGCCACATAAGCAAAGTACTTAACTGACATGAGATTACTAAACTACCCCTATTCGGCTCACTCTAACAATGTACAATGAGAGCTTTTTAATAGGAAACTCAAAAAATGATGGACCACCGGTGATTAGAGAAAGAACTAGCAGGCACTTCCCTTGGACCACCTCCACTGCATTGGATTTATACTCAAAAATCCTTTGATTGCGCTCTTTCCACACCACCAAAAAATCTGCAAAAAGGCAGGATATTCCACAAGAAATAACCTTTATCCGAGAGGCAGTTTATCCTCCATCCTGCAATTAAATCGGCCACAGAGGAGGGGGGAACCCAGACTAGGTGGAACAACCTAATGAAATGACAGCAAACATGATAGGCATAGGTGCAGTGAATCAAAAGATGGTGGATGGATTCAGACCCTTCCCCACACAGGCTACAGGTGGCATCCAGCTCCATTCCACGTCTCAGCAGGTATTCAGCAGACTGGACCCCATCCTTAACAGCCAACCAGACAAAGAACTTGATCTTCGAAGAACCTAAACCTTCCACAACCAGAACCACGGGACCTCTTTGCCTTCACCAAAAGAAGCCTTGTAGCAACAACTGACTGAAAACCGATCCTCTTTCTCTTTCGGCCACAGCCTGACATCCCTGGAATTAGGACTAGGTTGGATAGCAAGCAAACTGCTTAACAGCCCTCCCAAAAGATCCACCTCTCAGTCTACGAAATCTGGGAACCCACGCCATGAGAATAAAAAAAAAATTCCAATATCTACAACCATGAGAATCCTCTTTAGTAAAATGAGAGAGCCAAAGCAATCCTTCACAACTTCCGGAGCTTGCTAACCAGTATTCGACCTTAAAAGAATGTGAGAAGAGGATGACTCTTCATGCATCTTCCACTTCATCAACTTCAGTTGCTGGAGTATGTTTGTATGTAGATGGTTTTTTCATGCCAGATACAGGTTACGATGCAACAGGTTTTGTTATCTGCTCCCAAAATAACTATGTTATTGCCGTAACCAGTAGAAGAGTTCGAGCAAATGGAAGTCTCCGAGCTGAATGGCGGGCGCTTATCGATGGACTGCGAAAAGCTAAAGATCTAAAGATTTTGTCGCTTTCTGTTTTTTTCTGATGCTCAAAGTGTTGTAAATAGTCTGACAGTTGGGGATGATGCTGATTGGTCACTGAAATCTTGAAGGAAGAAGCCCAAGCGTTGATGGAATCTTTTTGTTTCTATTTCCATCAACTAAGTAGATATCTAATTACTGCCCATAATCTTGCTTATGATGCTTGTAAATAAAATATAACATTGCTCAAACAGGGCTGATGTTCCAATTTCTGGTAAAGTATCAGTTTTCTTTGGTTAACTATCTCGTTATTTCGTCTGTTCCCAAGTGGTCGATGACTCGGAGGTTGAAGTGGAGTTCCCTAGTATAGTGCAACCCGGCTGCTCCCTGTAGGAGATGATTTGCTCATCTTTGTAGACGGTGGACCTGGTTGATCTACAAGAATTGAATCAGAAAACCCGGGGGTGTTTACCCAACGAGGTCACTCCGATGGCTAAGTCAGCACTTAGTTGTGAGCTGAAAAATGACAATAGATAATGAGAGCTAGAGAGCAGAGATTACTCCTCTTATTTATTTTTTTCGCCCCTAGGGGTGATGCCTTTATATACTGGAGTCATCGTGGGTTTGGTGGAACAGTTCTTGGATTCCCGCTGTGATGGGACCTGTTTTCGTGTTAGGTGGGGATAAAACCACCAACCGGTAAGGTTGCCCATTTCTGCCTAAATCGGGGAGTGGATGAGTTAATATAGTCGTTCCAAGGTACGATCCCGTAAGATGCGGGGTACGGTAGTGAGTTCCTCGGGGTTGTCATGTAGTGGTCGGTCTGACTAGGAAGCGAGTTGCCTGTAAGGTGCTAGGCTGCATGGTGGCGAGCTACTTATGAGGTGCCAAGCTGCTTGGTGGCGAGTTGTCTGTAAGGTGTCAGGCTACATGATGGCGAGCTGCCTAGTGGCGAGCTGCTTATGAAGTGTCGAGCTGTCTGTAAGGTGCCAGGCTACATGATGGCGAGCTGCCTGGTGTAGTGCCAAGCTGTCTGTAAGGTGCCAGACTACACCTAGTTGTCATGAGGTGCCAGGTGTTATAATGTCATTGGAGGGCCAAATCCACCTTCATCAAGGGCAGTTTGAATTCAATATGTAAGGATTTCAATAATGCAATATGATTTTTTACGTTAAAAAAAGGACTAAAGCAACCCATTAAATGTTGTGATCAAAACTACCACAAAATGCACTTTCTCCCACCAAATTTGGAAGATAATGGTATCACCGGAAACACACATTGGCACGTTAAATTCAACAGTATGAACAACTTCGAAGCATATAAACATTAAACCAAATAAAAAAATGATCTGCAAAACCTCCAACGACTTTGTTAATTGTAGAGAATTGCATAAACCAACGTAATATAGAACTTGCAAGCTTCTCATAGTAATAAAGCAGAGAAGGGCCTAAAAACCTCTTCCGCTTTTCAAGAACTTCATCCGCTGTATGTCCTGGCCAGGTTTTGGTTCATAATCGAAATGAGGGAGCTTTAGAGCATAAATTGAAGAAAAGCTACAGAGCAAGATATGCTGTAACTTCTTATTTGTTTCAAGAGACTTCTCTACAAGGCCATCGTCGATCGGCTTGAGGGGATGGTCTCTGGTAATTCAAGTTCGATCCTTGCGAAGTCGATGAAGAATGCTTTGGCGCCACTTTGAATGGGATTTTAAAGCAAATGTTGATGTGCACTATGCATTGAACCAGTGGGGGCCAAGGATGGAGACCGGATCTGCTCCTCACACAAGGCACCTCACATAGCACACAACACATCCTACCATGCATTGGGAACATCTCCCGTACTTATACATTATTATTTACGGGAGATGTTCCCAATGCATGGTGGATGTACCTGTGAGGCGCCCCTTTGTGAGGAGTAGATCCCGTCTCGCCAAGGATGATAAGCAGTTTCTTTAAGAGGAGCAGAGACCGGATGATCGGGTGGATGTGTTGGGGCTGTTTAACAATTAACACGACAAAAGATGTACTCACTTTATATCTATATGTTTGGCATCGATGCTGCAGATACAACATTGTTTTTCTGCTAATGTGTGGGTTGGAAGAACGACGTTTTTTTTTGTTTGGAATCATTTCTACCACGTAGGACGTTTTATGGAGCAACAATAACTTTTTCTGTTTGGTACCAATGTTTCAGGAAATGTTTTCAACACCGGTATCCATTATGTAGTGCCACATCATTGCCCTATTGGCAGCAACGAGGTGCAGCTCTAAGAAACGCTAAATCTGGCATTGCTCCAAGCCATGCCTTCCTGATTTCCAACGTGTGACTTAGAGCACCGTTTTTTATGGAAAAATGGTTCCAAACAAATGCTCGTTTCCTGGAGCACCGCTTTTTCCAATGTGGCACTGATGTGGTGCCATTTTCTGGAGCAACGACAACGATGCCAAATGGACCCGGATTAGCTGAATAGTTTAGCTGTGGATTCCATGCCAATATGAAATTCATGGGCCCCATATAAAAAGATGTGGGCCCCATGTATTTAATACTAGCATGGAACCTTATAATTGGTTCCACTACCAGCTAAATAGTTAAAGCGTTCAGCTAAACCTTGCTCATTTTATATTTAATATTGATTTTTTATTAATTTTTATTTGTTTGTTATTATTTTTGCCTTTATTTTTTAATAATATTTTAAAAAGGCTCCCCTTATATCTATAAATTACCTTTATGTTTTAACCTTAAAAAGGTCTCCCCAATAATTATTTTACAAGGCAAATAACGGCTTTTCAATAACAAAGACATGAAAGTTATCAAAATACCCTTCTCATTATTAAGTTATTATTGTACACAATTTAAAATTTCAAATTTACCTCCAATGATTTATTTTGTCCCACAATTTTCAAATAGTAGCAATTCTTCCTTACTCTTATGGGCCCAACAGTCTATGCTGTTGATAGAATTTATGGGAATGCCACGTTACCATGAGAATGGGTAAATTAGTAATTATATATTAATTTATTTTTACTAAAACCTAAAGCATGGGCGTGAATAAGTGAACTGCCCAAAATGTACCCAGCCCAATAATTATTTTACAAGGCAAATAACGGCTTTTCAATAACAAAGACATGAAAGTTATCAACATACCCTTATCATTATTAAGTTATTATTTGTACACAATTTAAAATTTCAAATTTACCTCCAATAATTTATTTTGTCCCACAATTTTCAAATAGTAGCAATTCTTCCTTACTCTCATGGGCCCAACAGTCTATGCTGTTGATAGAATTTATGGGAATGCCACGTTACCATGAGAATGGGTAAATTAGTAATTATATATTAATTTATTTTTACTAAAACCCAAAGCATGGGCGTGAATAAGTGAACTGCCCAAAATGTACCCAGCCCAATAATTATTTTACAAGGCAAATAACGGCTTTTCAATAACAAAGACATGAAAGTTATCAACATACCCTTCTCATTATTAAGTTATTATTGTACACAATTTAAAATTTCAAATTTACCTCCAATAATTTATTTTGTCCCACAATTTTCAAATAGTAGCAATTCTTCCTTACTCTTATGGGCCCAACAGTCTATGCTGTTGATAGAATTTCTGGGAATGCCACATTACCATGAGAATGGATAAATTAGTAATTATATATTAATTTATTTTTACTAAAAACCAAAACATGGGCGTGAATAGGTGAACTGCCCAAAACGTACCCAGCCCAAAAACAGTTTCAACAGCCAAAGTTAACCCTTATGTCGCTATTCATAATGCTGAATGTGTATGCCATCGAGACATCATTTTTAAAATATATATATATATATATATATATATCGTAAGGAGTAAGACTGAAAACTTGCCATCATGATTTGTCAAAATTGTTTATGAATCACTTCATCATCATCGAAGGTAATTCAAAGCTCATCATTTCTTATTTGCAAAAAGTGTTGGCCCCTTTATGGAGATTAAATAACATCATTGAAAATTGTTGGAGTTGATGAATCATTTTGAGAAGGGCATTACTTATAGACATGTGTACCATTAAATAGAGGTCTCAAGGAAGATTATAATAGTTAAAAGAAAAAGCAGGAAGAGAAGATGACATCGTCTTGTGAGTGAGCCAATCCACCACCTGATTTGCCTCTCTAAACACGTGTCCGTATCGTACACCTCCCTCCAGCTGCTCCTTAATCTTTAAGCAACTCAGGATGATGTTCTTAAGATTCCACGGGGGATAAATCTGCCATTTTAAACAATTAATAACAATCTTTGAGTCCCCCTCAAACATAATGGACGATCATTAAAGTTGAGAGCCAGATTGTGAGCTTCCCACCAATGCCTCAGCCGCATTAATGGAAGTAGTGTCAAGAATTGAGCATTTGAAATCCAAAACCCTCCCCAAATGGTCCCTAACAATTGCTGCAATGGAACAAAAACTATCCCTCAATCCAGAGACATCAAAGTTGATGGGGGGGGGGGGGGGAGGGTGAAGGGAACGTTGGCTTTATAAAGCTGACTGATTGGCGGCCCATAAAGCTTATTCATATAGGGCAAGCTCTTAATCTTGACATCCATGATCTACCTTGGACGTTGGCTTATATTTGTGCTAGTAATTTTCAAGGATATGCTACCCCTGTTATGTGTAGCACTGTTTTTTACATGAAAAAAGCCTATGATAAATTAGAATGGAATTATCTATAATTAGTTATGCAAAAAAAGGGGTTCCATGAAAAAATGGATAGGATGAGTCATGGAGTGTGTGACTACCCCAAGTTTTAAGATTATAATAAACTGAACCATAACAAGGAGTTTTCATCCAAGTAGATGGTTAAGACAAGGGAACCCTCTATTCCCGCATCTATTTGTTCTTTGTTGTGAAGCAGTTACAAGGCAAATTCAATCAATATCAATTTGACAAAAGGCAACCTCAAGAGTCAAAAACCTCTAGAAGTGGACCAAGAAATCCTATGCTTTAAATTTGCAGATGAATGTGTAATTTTTGCAAAATCCAATAGGGAAGTGTGCCATAATATAAAGGATATATTGGATAAATTCACAAAAAGCATCGGGTCAAAAACCCCAATTTTCAAAAAATCTTCCATGATGTTCTCCAAAAATGTCCTCCCTGGATTCCAAATAATTTTATCAATTCCCATAGGAATTCCAATACCAAACAAAGAAGGAAAATACTTAGGAGCACTTCTAATTATTCAACGGGTTACAAAGAAAAAAAAAAATCAATGAGGTGGTAGAAAAAGTAAAGAAGCAGTTAGATGGATGGAAAAGTAAAACTCTATCCTTAGGAGGGAAAGTAACACTCCTAGAAGCAATAGCAGGGGCCTACCTCAATTTCAAATGAATTCCTTTAGCATGTCAAAAGAAACATCCAAGCAGCTAGATAAACTCCAGAGGAAGTTCTTATGGGGAACAAAGCAAAATAACAAACCCTCCACGTTGACTATTGGCAACATTAACCAAGCAAACTTGATGAAGCTTGGCTAGAAAAGAAAAAAAAAAAAAAACATTTGGGTGCAAGTGGTTAGGAAAAAAATACTTAAAAAAAATATTAGGAGAGGAATGAGATGGGGAATTGGCAATGGGACATTGTGTAATGTTTTTGATTGATAATTGGGTGGAAAACCAACTCCTCAACAACATTCTAGAATTGGAAACGATAACCCAAGAGCAAATCTCACCACACATCTTAGACAAAGTACTAGAAATTTGCATCCTTACCATCAAGCAAGAGGACTATAGAGTATGGGGTCCTAGTATAAACAACCAACTAACAATGAAAGAGGCTTGTAATTTTTTAAGAGACAATATAGCTCTGGAACCATCACTGGTTAAATTAATCATAAAATCGAGGCTTTAAAAAAAACAAAAAATAATTATTATGGCTATTATTATTAAACAAAACCCTATCAAAGAAAAACCTCTGGGATAAGGGCTTAAACATCCAAATGGATTGTTCCTTTTGTGGAATCCTATAAGATAGAGATCACATTCTAGCCAAATGTCAAGTGGCCAAACAGGTGTGGATCTTAATGGATAACCAAGCCTACTTATCTAGAAAAACTGAAACTAAAAAATTATCTGAAACAATTTTTTTACCTCTCTAGAAATTTTGGCACAACGACGATCACAGTTGCTGAGATGTGGACAGTCTTGGAGGCCCACAAGCTTGTTTCACAAGTTCATTCTCAAGCCATCATCATCATCATCGTCGAAGACAACCCTCTTCTGGTCATCAACATTCTTCAAGGCAAGGTGAAGATTCCATGGATGTGACTCTCAATAGTAGAGGAATGCAAATGCATAGTGCAAAGATCAAATGCAAGCTTCATGTGCACAACACACCTAACACTCCGAGTAGGTTACTACAATCGAGCTCGAGCTCTAGAATCTTGAGCTTGAGCTTGGCTCGAATCAAAACTTATAAGTTCGAGTTTGATTTGAGAAAAAATGTTTTATAAAAATAAAAAATTATATATAAAAAATATTTTTATTTGATATTTTAAAAATTATGAATTATAATATATTATTTTTTATAATTTTATTATATATATATATATTATATTCAAGCTCGACTCCTTTATAAATTGAACCTGTAAATTGGATTCGTACAATCGAATTTTAAACTAAATTTGAATAGCTCATAAAAAGTTTGACTCGTGGCCACCCCTAAGTCTCCGAGTGAGGGCAATTTTACAGTATATTGATGGGCAAACAAAGCATAAGAGCACGAAGATGTCACACTATCAAGTTACCCTTGGATCTAAATTTTCTTGTTTTTCTTGATGCATCGGGTCGGGTCTGCCCCGTGGTGCAGAACCCGGTGTGTCGTGATAGCCAAGGCCGGCCTCCTGGCGTTCATAAAACGCGACGCTATGCGTCCATCAAACGCGAGCTGGGCTATACTTACCCCTGGCACTACTTCACCTTCGTCTGTATATGTTCCTTTCCCGTATCTCGCTCACTGGCTTCCCCCTCACACTTTTGAGAAGAAGATCTTCCGACCTTTCTGGTACATTAAACAAATATTATCTCCTTTTTAAACCTTCAGTACTTTGATTCATCGTTTTAAGTTTTTACGTCGATAGAGAAGGAAAGTAAGAACCCTAGCTCTCTCCCCCATCCCCTCTCTCTCTCTGTGTATTTGTATTTGAGGAAATGCATTTTTGTTCTGCCTTTTTTTTTGTAGCTTTGGTTGTTAATCTGAACTTACCGAGCGATATTTCATTCCATAGAGTGATTTGATTGAGACCATCGATGTCTAATCTCACGGGACTCAACACTGCTGCGGGTCCAAACCCAAATAAATCGTTCGAGGTAATCTATTATCCATCTTGGAGCTTATAATGGGAGCTAGATTTGTTCTTTTTTTATCAAACATCATTTTCTTGGGTCCTTTAACTAATCCTCATCATCTCCACTTGGGCATATTCCTTCCTGCTACGTGCCTATTAATCACTATTATCTTGTTGAATTAATATTTGGCCATTCAGCTATTCCAAGGAATCTATAGAAACAAATTACATAGCACCATCTCTATTCTTTAGTTTATATGAGCTTAAAATCAGTGATTACTGAATGCTATTCTTTAATTCTTGCAGGTGGTTCAACCTCCCACGGATTCTGTTTCCAGCCTTAGCTTCAGTCCCAAGGGAAATTACCTCGTTGCTACTTCTTGGGATAACCAGGTTTGTTTAATTGTTTCTGTCGGGTTCTTGATTTCCTTTTTAAGCTATTATTAACTTTCTTTTACTGTTTATTTTCATTCCGAGTTATTGAGCTCCGGAGAGCGTCATTTGTAAATATTTGTTTACTTTTCTTGCACAAAATTTGACAGGTTAGATGTTGGGAGATAGCACGTACAGGCCCCACTGTTGCCAGCATGCCAAAAGCATCCACATCGCACGACCAGCCGGTAACAAATTGGCAATTTACGTATTGTACAAGTCCACAATTTTGTATATGAATCTTAAGTGATAATGCTCTGCATTTCCAGGTCTTATGCTCGGCTTGGAAGGACGATGGAACTACTGTGTTTTCTGGTGGGTGTGATAAGCAAGTTAAGATGTGGCCATTGATGTCAGGTGGGCAACCTGTGACTGTGGCCATGCATGATGCCCCTGTCAAGGAAGTTGCTTGGATCCCAGAGATGAACCTCTTGGTTACTGGAAGTTGGGATAAGACTCTGAGGTATGCATTCTTCATTTATTTTCTAGATGGTCGTAATTTATTTTAAACAGTTAAGGTGATATTTGGGTTGGTATAGGTTTTAGCAATTTACTGCGACTTTACTACCAAAATAAATGCTGTCGTGGATGACTTATGGTCATGGACTTATTTTTGGTGTGGTAGATATTGCGTCTTAAGCATTCCCTCTCAGGGGAATGTACTGTTAACCATGATGTTTAGACAGCCCTAAACTACAACTTTTTTTATTGCTTATGGGAGTATCATTTGCATGTTATTTTATGTAATACTTTGATTCCTTCTGCAGTATGGGTTGAAGTAGCAAGAAATGATAATGATTTGAGGGCCCATAACTTAACTATTGATATGTCACTGAAAAGAGTGGAATGGTAGAACAGGATTCATGTAGCCTACCTCATCTAGTTGGGACAAGGCTTAGTTGAGTTGAGTTTGTTTCCTTTTTGAAGAATGTCAAAGCACACTGTCAATCTGCAATAAGGAAGATTAAAAGTGTTGGATGTAATGTGCTGAGTTTTGGAATCTCCCTCTCTCTCTCTTTTCTCTCTCTCTCTCTCTCTCTCTCTCTCCCTCTCTCTCTTTCTCTTTCTCTCTCCCCTCCCCCTCCCTCTTTCACACTCAAATTTTGTTAATCATATTATTTATTTTACATGTATAGGGACAATCTAATTTTTTATATGCTTATATTGCAGAAGTGTTAACACATGTCACACATACACATATCCATTGGCACGTTTGTTTCCCTCTCTGTAGGTTTTTGATGGATTGCTGCATCCTATTTTACCAGCCACAAAATTTTTCCCGTCATGGTCGAGAAGAACTTGGTGGTATTTCAATGTCAAGACATATTTCTTTTGCATGCTTCATTGTTCATGGAATTTGGGAACCATCCCTTCCCATGCACCCCTCATAACAATAAGGCTTCAAGGGCAAAATCTTGCACAAAATTTGGGGAAAGACATAAGGACAGTAATAAATCTTAAAGTGCAGTTTTCCACATTCTTCCATGTCCTTGGACCCAGATGCAGCATTTAAACATTATCAAGTCCATAGTAATTTTATTTATAGTTATAGAGTCTAGATTTGGTGTCAAGACTTGTAAAGACATCCTATTCAAGTTTGTATCAAGGGAAGCTAATGAGCTTGTGGACGAGGTAGTCAATTCAGGGATGGAAGGAGTTTTTGTGATAACGCTTGGTTATGAATGGTTTGTTGTCTTTCTGCCTACTATTTTGTCCTTTTCCTCCTATAATGCGACCATCTATTATTTATGCAAAAGAATGAAATGAAATAGAACTGGGATACTTGACATTTGATATACGGTAAGCAGAATAAATTTCATTTTGGATGCATGTCCCTAACATGTGTTGCATTGGTTATGTTTATATGTGCATATAACATTGTCTTTGCTGGAGTCTTACTTAGTTGTTGATGTTTGATTCTAATGGCTTTTCTATGCTATCCAGGTACTGGGATACTAGACAGTCAACTCCAGTCCATACTCAGCAGCTGCCTGATCGTTGCTATGCACTAACAGTTCGCCATCCTTTAATGGTTGTTGGCACTGCAGATCGGAATTTGATAGTGTTTAATTTGCAGAATCCTCAGGTATTGGTTTTAAGACTAATTGGTTAAATGATTGACTATTGGTGAAAAAGATGGTGGCTATTAGTTGAATTATCACATGTGGTTGTTCGTGGTTGTCTATGATTCGCTGGCAATATGTTTTCCAGTCTGTAGTCTGTGAAAATATTAGGTCTACCCATTTTGACTTTTAGGTTTCTATGGTGGAATTTCTGGGCTTTGTTGTTTGTTGAAAAAATTTACCCTCTGTTAATGCTAACCTGCTATATTGTGAAAGTAGTTCAAATGTAATAACTGATCTTAGGTTCAAAAGCCATCCTAAACCACTTCACCAACCAACTAATTACCATGCTTAATCACCTTTGTGCCATGGAAACTGATGCTTTCCTAATGAAGAAGTGTGTAGTCTGGCTTTCAAAGTAATTCATTATCTATTACTCTTGATGTTTGTTTTCTGCTAGTTAGAATATCAAGTTCTAGGAATGCAATATGGCCGTTTCTTTTAATTTAATCAGTATTCTTTTACTCTCTGACCGGTTTTTGTGGAGTCATTTCAGTTTTAGTTCATATGCCTAAAGGTAGTTTCATGGTAGACAGATAGATATTGATATTTCATACCTGGTCAAGCCTCAAATACATGACTTCTTGCTGCAGAATTGCAGGATTTTGCCACTAGAAAATGAGTGCATTGAGTTACTCTCATGCTTTTTTAGTGGTCTTTCCATTATCATCTAACTTTTGTAGTATGGACAGCTGCTTGTCCATATTTTGTGTGCCATTGGACATCCTTTCATGTACTCTTTTGCTTTGGATATATAATACTATTAGTACATACATACACATTACCTTTTCTTGAAGAAAAAAGAATGTTTGACTGTTTGAGTTAGATATTGTATTCCTATCTATGTCTTTACTTTCCAAGTTTTTTAATGTTGGACCATGAAACTTAGATGTTTCATCAGGATTATTATCTGTTTGAACCTCTTGTTAAGGTGGTTTCCAAGATTAGCCTTTTCTTTTTTCTTATAGTTATGCTATAGTGGATGTGAGAAATGTTGGATTATATGATGTAGAGGGTTGGTAAGTGTGAGAATGCGGGCAGCCACTTTTTGCGAAAAAATGCCAAAGGTAAGGACGACACCCAGCCTACCTTCCCCCTCCCAAGCGAGGTTCAAAGTATTGATACAGTCCGATATACCAGATGGGGCAGATTGGACTTTGTAACAACATGCTTTACATTTTTTATTTTCAAACCTGTTCAGGGGGTTGGTATAAGGCCTGTCTACCCCTTGAAACAGGTCAAGCCTTGAAACACCCATTATTTTGCATATTGGCGACCCATTGATATGGGTCAATACATTGCAAAATTTTAATCCTTGCTTCCAAGATCCCAGATAGCTGGGACCAACATTGGGTGATGGCCTTTATTATGTAGGGTTGGTCCTTGTTTTTTTTCCCTTTTTCTGTTTCATGTGGCTTGGTTTTGTTCCTGTCAGCTTCCTCTTTCCTCTTGTGATTCATGAGATCTACCATTTCTTTCTTTTTCTAATGATATCTTTTTGCAGTTACTGATAAATAAAAAAAAAAGGAAAAAAATGACTGCAAATGGTAATTGCATGAGTGGAGTAACAGTACTGGATCACATGGGCAAGTTTATGCAATTGTCAGATCTTCTCTTAGGCTAATTTAACTGTAAAATGGGGCTCTCTGACTCTATATACAGTATATGTTAGGAACTTAGAAGCATGTCTAATCATGAAAAAAAAAGAATTACTGAATTGGGTGTGGAAGGGTTTTTCTTTTTTTTTTTTCCTTCAAAATATTATTGTAAATATCCTGGAAAGAGGGAACATAAGGTTTAAGATTCTAGTCTCTCGGTTGTTACTTCTTTCTGAAATAAAGTGATTAAACTGGTAGGAATAATAAATATCCTGGAAAGAGGGAACATAAGGAAGTCATTATAGGAGGTACTCTATTTGGGCTTTGCATTTTGAGGGAGTATGGTTCACAAATTTCAAAGGAGAAAATGACTGATTGATCTGATGTAGTGAGTTTTATTTGCTGTAGTCTTGCCATGCTGCTGTTCAAGCTTCAACTTAATTAGATGGTAGAAGCAAGGAAGCAAAGACATTGAATGGCATAATAGTACTAGGTTTCTGAATTTCAGGCTTTGGAATAAAAAGAAGATTGGATGGCATAATAGTACTATGTTTCATGGGAGATGGGGAATGGAAGTAAGAATAGGAAGAGTGATACTTCTGAATGAGCCAGGGTTTTCGGCTGCTATTATGCAGTAGTGTTGCTGCATTGTAATACTTGCTTAAACTTTCTCCTTAGTTTAATTATTAGTAGACCTGTTCATGGGCCAGGCCGGGCTTTCACTCTTAATTAACAGATTTTTTAAGGCCCGAGCCCTGCCCGATCATCGGGCCTACAACTTGGGCCCAAGCCCGACCTTCATAAAAAGCCCGAAGCTTGGGCCCGAGCCCGAAGTCTAAAGTTGATGCCGCTGCTATTGCTGAAGCGGAGGGAGGGAGAGAAATAAAATAAAAATTGTATATATTAAATTATTAATATATATTATAATGGATATTATATATTTTATATTATATAAATTAATTGGGCCGAGCTTTTTTGACAAATCCTGAGCCCGGCCCGAAACACAGTCGGGCTTGGTGTTTTGGGCCTGAGGTCAGGCCCGCGGGCCTAATTACATGTCCAAGCCCGACCGGGCTACCTGGCCCATGAGAGAGAGAGAGAATAAAAATTGTATATATTAAATTATTAATATATACATATATATCATAATAAATATTATATATTTTATATTATATAATTTAATCGGGCCAGGCTTTTTTGATAAATCCCGAGCCTGGCTCGAACACAGTCAAGCTTGGTGTTTTGGGCCCGAGGTCAGGCCTGCGGGCCTAACTACATGTCCAAGCCTGATCGGGGTGCGGGCTGGGCTGTCGGGCTACCCGGCCCATGAATAGGTCTAATTATTAGTGTGTCCTGATTACATGTATACAAAATTACAAATATAACACAGTTTTTGACCATCTTAAACAATACAATGAGGCTTACCTAGGAGTCTTTACTTTTACATGTGGTATATTGCATTGCTGTGATATTTTTATAATGTCTTCCATGTATCAAACAAATTGTGTAGATTGTGGGTTGCTATACTAAATAGTCACACAGATGCAGGTTCCTAATATTGTCAGACAATCCAACGAAACTATGGTTATTATTATTATTTTTTTGATCAGTAACTAAACAGTGGTTTTATTAGTTGTTGTAAAGAATAGTATACAGTTTGTAATTGTACAAGCACCTAATGAAACCATGGTGTTTGAATATTTTGGTTATTCATGCGGGTACAATCTACAAACTTGGTTGTGATATCAAAAACACCAATTTGAAATATGTACCAGTTTAATGTTCCCTGTGCTGTTTGTGTTCTTTTCTTTTATCTATCATAATAGTGCAGAATTCTTGGGTTACAGTAAATATTTTTCATCTTTAATTGCTTTCATTTATGCATCTTTAACATTCTAATTATTGCCTAACTACCTACAGACTGAGTTTAAGAGAATCACTTCGCCTCTGAAGTATCAGACAAGATGTGTTGCTGCATTTCCTGATCAGCAAGGTTTCTTGGTAAATAAGTTTGTTTTCTATATGTTTTACTACTTGTATCTCTTCTATTTCTGATTTCTTATTTTGATTAGGCAAGAAAAAAATTTTAAGCATGATATGCAATCATAACTGTTTATAACTACAACACATGCTGCTGCTTTAATAATTGAATCCTGGTTCACTTTTTCGTTGAGACTAATGATCTTTTGTGATTCTTTTCATTAAATTTAACAGAAGCTTATCCTTCCTCTGTTATAAAATATAGCTTCTTTACTTGTATTCTGGTCTGGTTGCGAGTAAAATCTAAAGATAAACTAATTTTATCTACTTCAGTTGTAGCTTTGCATACTAATGTAAAATATTTCAGGCTGACAAGCGTGAGAACACAGATTTGAGTTAAGTCATGACTGATGAGTGGTAGGGGTGCAACTTGAGCTAGGTTGGGTTGGGTTGAGATTAGGGGTGTCAATTGGACTGGATTTGGTCCAATCCGATCCAGTTCAATGTGAGTCCATTATCAATGGACCAGGTCCAATCCAATCCAACGAATGTTTTGGACCAATTTGGACTGGTCCAATTCAATGCCTGGACCGTCCAATCTGTTCAAATTCATTTTGTTTTAGATTGGTTTCAACCCAAACCTGGTCCATGACACATATATTCTTATCTTAAATCAATGGACCAGATATTGGCTTAATTCAACCCAATCCAATATAAATTTGTTATGGACGGATGAGGTCCAATCCAATCTAATAAATATTTTTGGACCGGATTGGTCCAAATTGATTTTGGACTGGACGGGGTCCAATCCAAAACTGGTGCATTGACACCCTTAGTTGAGATCAAGCTGAGCCCAAGCAGTGGCAAGTGTACCTCAACACTTATCTGACCTAATCAATCATCAACCAAATGAGCCCAACCTGGCATTAAAAATAGAATAATCCAACCTGGAAAACTCAGTTTTTCTTAATTGGATTTGGTTGAGTCACGTTTGCCTGAAAAATGCAGGACAAAAATCTCAGCTATTGTGAAACTAAAATTACTTAGCACTTTATAATACTTAAAGATAATAGGACTATAATAGTTTATACATAATACATGCATGTGTAATAAAATATATACAAGGGGTAGGATTTGGGTTGGATTGGGTTGCCTGAGGCCTCAACTCTAACCCAACCTATCCAAAATTGTGTTGGGTTGAACTTGGTTTCTAAAATACCCCAATTAAACCAGGCTCAGAATTAGGTTGGGTCAGTTGGGTTTTGGGTTGGCTCACCCATCCCAAGAACCTAGATAGATGGGGCCAAAATTGGGTTATGGCCTTTTTATGTGCAAGACCTGCAGATGCTTGCTTATTTGACAACAAGCATTTTGTTTTGAAGTATTGGCTCTGTAGATATTTCTGATATTTTTATTTTTTTTTTTTGAGAAGGTAAGGTAAGGTAAATTCCCCAACATATTCAGTCAAGTTATCTTAGACTTGATTTCATGACGCCAACATGACTTGACATGTGATGATGTGTTGAGTTGTGAGTTCCTTGAAGAAGTGGGATATTTTTTTTTGTCATTACTGTGCATAGTCCCCCTAATTTTAAGAAGGAAATAGGAAGGTGAAAAATAAGGCTGAAAATAAAAAGCTAAAGAGCATCTTGGACTATGACCATCATACACCAATTATTCAGAGAAGAGATTTTATTTTTTCTTGTATACCCATCTGGAATATCTGAGAATTCAAAAGTTAGAAATTTTGACTAGAAATACATAAAATGGAAGAGAACCTGTTTGCTTGCTTTACATGTATGCTCCATGCTTTATTGAGCTCATATGTGCACCCTGGTTCATAACTTCATATTACCAGATTTGGGCCCATTAATTTTTGCAGTCTTTCACAAAACATCAAAATCCTGATCACACATTTATTACTATAATATTTATTGGTTGAGGTGATTTGGCCATCATAAATTCATAATGTTTAGCTTGTATAGATGTATAACCCATTTCTCATGTACATTTGCTATCTCTAATACATTTTTTTTTTTTAAATTAGTATGATAAGTAATTTCCTTCATAATATCTTCTAGCTCAAGGTTTGAATTAAGAGTTAAGTCATTTAAGTGTTCAAAGCAAGAATATGGAATTTCCATTAGTTTTATAAATAAATACTTCTTTCTCTAATTAATTTGTACCTTTTAACTTTTCAACATTTATATCTTATAACACACAACTCTTTCTGTTGTTCATTATTCAGTCTTGTTTTTTTTCCCCTTCCCACTTTGTATTTCAAATTTGTTGAGAACTTTGATAGATTTTACTCTGAAGCTAGTTTTGAGATTTCTAAACATGGTGCTTTGGCTTATTTTAGGTTGGCTCAATAGAGGGAAGAGTTGGTGTTCATCACTTGGATGATGCTCAACAAAGTAAAAACTTTACTTTCAAATGCCACAGAGAGGGAAGTGAGATCTACTCAGTCAACTCTTTAAACTTCCATCCAGTAAGATGATTGACTTTCAGTTTTTTTATTACAAGTTGTTTTTCTTTTCATGTGTTACTGTTTCCAACAGTTTCAAGTTTGTCTTTCTTGCATTGGCTGGTAGAAGGTTGTCTTTAGAGATAGTAAAGTATATATATACTTGCCAAGAAAAAATATATTTATTTATTTACCGATCAAAAGAATATTTATTCATTTATCTATGCTGGTAGAAAGTTTCCAGCCATCCTAGTTAAGATTTAGTCTTTTTATAGTTTTATTTTTGATGCCTAGGGGTTAATTTCAGTTAGGGTGGGGCCTGGCCCAATTTTTTTTCTTTGTTTTAGCCAAACTTCTGCGTTTTTGGTGATTAGGAGAGCAATATCAAGTGCACCATACTAGTTTCTTTCTAGAACTTGTCCTGTTGCTTGCATCATGAAATGTTCTGATGGTCACCATGCGAATGTATGCATTGTGCAGAGTTCTTGTTTGTACTTGTTTACCATATTCCATGATTATGATGCAAATTTATTTTGAAAACTAAAGTTTGAAATTAACTTCTGATGGGTTTTTTGGATGTCTTAGAAATAGATTCTAATGTTTTTGATCAGTAACGGTTAAAGAGATTCTGATGAGCAACAAATTAAAGGCAAAATACAAACAGAAACAGGTGTTTGAATACTACTAAAAAGACAACATATATTCCAAAAAAATTCAAGTGTTTTTGAATTGACAAGGTTGCATTAGATTGCAGCACTATAAATTGTCTGCTGCATGGGATCACCCCCAAAAACAAAAGAAAAAGGATTATGTTGATATAAAATTTTCAAAATCACTCAAGAGACAAGTGAATTTTTAATTTAGTACAACAAAAGACACTTAAATTCCTTGTATAAAAAGTTGAGTATGGTGTCTGTGGCATAACCTTGGTGCATGTGAAACCCTGAAAGTCATGTGCTGCATCAGCTCCCTCTAGTTGGTGGATCTCATGTCCAGCTTGCAAATTCTTGAAATGAGTGTAGGTGACTGGGAGTTCTACTGATCTGAACTTTGTTAATTTAGTTGAATGGTTTAAGAGAAAAAGGAATTCCATTATTCTTTTGGTTTATGCTATTAATGTGTTCATATCTTTGCAATTTTGGACATTATCAACCTAAAGAATTAGGCACACCAGTGGCAATATGGTCCTCAAAGTTATTTTCGATGTGCTTCTTAGCATCTTATGTTGGTTTGCAATTTTGCAGATACACCATACTTTTGCAACGGCAGGATCTGATGGCGCATTCAACTTCTGGGACAAGGACAGTAAGCAACGGCTCAAGGTCTGATCCCAACATTCCTTTTTCCCCTTTCTTCTTATTCTTTCTTCTTGGTTTCATTGGATGCAAGTTTCTGACAATAAACTAATTGCATTTTTTTTTTTTGAAGATCAAGCATCCTTCAGCACAAGTATATTCTTTAACTATTTTAAATTTGAGTTTGATTATGATACCGGAAAGTCATGATACCTGAAAACTTATAACCAATGAACCATTATCGTAGAAGTGGTAATCAATGAGGTGGTTATTTATCAAATTCACACGGGGTTTTGATTGGTCAAAGCACTTCTGGAATCATGTCTTTCCAGCAGCATAGTTTTTTCCTTTTAGTTTTAGTGATTGATTTACTGTCTGAGAGATGTCTAACGTTTTGTTTTTCTTTTTTGTTTTGTATTTGTTCAAAATTGATTTTGTCTGTGTTTTTTTTTGTACTTTGTTGTTTTCCTCATTAGAATATAGACTTAAAGATGGCAGGACTGAATTTGCAAGAGGAGGAAATCCTTAGACTAGCAAAGTTCTTAGGTTGTAAAGTCAAAAATTGGCCTTTGGAGTACCTTGGACTTCCTTTGGGTGGAAACCCTAGATCTGAGAGTTTCTGGAAGCCTTTGTTGGAGAGATTTGCTAAAAAATTGGCACTTTGGAAAAGGAACTACATTTCTTTGGGTGGGGGGGATAATTTTGATCAAAGCCACCTTAGCTAACCTTCCCATATACTTTTTGTCCACCTTCCGTATCCCTATAAAAATTGCTGGGCAACTAGAAAATTTAATGAGGGACTTCTTGTGGGAACTGGGGGATGGGAAGAAAGACCACTTGGTGAAATAGGAACAGCTTAGTAAACCTAAAGAAAAGGGTGGGCTAGGCCACTAGGAATAGGAAATTTAACTCAAAAAGAATTTAGCCCTCTAAGGAAAATGGCTGTGGAGGTTTCCTTTAGAAAGTGATAGGCTTTGGCACAAGGTAATTGCAAGCATACATGGTCGGATGGACAATGGCCGGGATGCAAAGGCAGCTCCCAATGCAACTTCAATTTCCCCTAAAAGCAATTTATGAGGTATATATCCTTTGTGAATCTCATCCAGTATGATGTGGGAAATGGTTAGAGAGGCTTGTTTTGGGGGGACCTTTGGATAGGTTCGCAACCACTAAAGGTCAAATTTCCTGTGCCTTGTGCACTTTTCTGCAACAAGTTTGTGAGCTTCTCTGCATTGGGCCTAAATTGGGATCTTGGATTCAGAAGGGGCATTAGGGAAACAGAATGTGAATCTCTCATTCTTCTTTTGGCTAGTCTTGACTACTTTTTTTGGCTCCAAATGTAGAGAACAACAGGGTTTGGTCCATTACCTCAGATGATCTTTCCACTTGTGCTTCCTTTTTCAACTTCTTATTTAGATTTCAACCATGGGGGTAAATTTCCCAGTGAAAGAAATTTGGAGTAAGCCAATCCCTCCTAAAATCCAGCCAGGCACTTTGTTGGGAAGCTTTCCTTAGAAAGATCAACACTTGTGATATGTTGCAGTAAAGAAGGCCAAATAAGTGCCTATCCCCTCAGATGTGCTTTCTGTGTAAAAGCAATGGTGAAACCATCTCCCATATCTTTTTATCCCGTCCTTTTGTACTTTGTATTTGGGAACATCTTTGTTTTCTATATGGGTGTAGGTGGGCTCCTCCTCAGGATGTGGTGGGTCTCTTTGACCCAAGCTTCTTGAAACAGCCGAAGAAAAGGGGAAGAATTATGTGGAAAGCAGCGAAAGCTGCCATGTTATGGGCTGTATGGGATGATGAAAAGGAATGGGAGGATTTTTAGTGAAAAGAGTAGAACAGAGATGGAAGGAAGTGACATTTTGAGAACTTGGAAGGTTTCTCAACAAATGACATTTTGAGAACTTGGAAGGAAGTGGCATTATTGGCTCAAGCCAAGGAAAAAATAAATATGGAATGGAGACCCTCAGCAACCAACTTTGATAGGAGTTATATTGGTAATCAGGCTGCGGCTGGACTAGGAGTGGTCTTCTGAGACACTGAAGGAAAGGTGTTAGCATTGTTTTCAGGAACTTTAGCAGATGGTAATGCATTGATAGCAAAGCTGTGTGGATTGCTCCATTGTTTAAAATTTGCTAAGCAATTTGGGTTCTACAACTTGGAGGTGGATGGGAGCTCTCAGGTGGTCATTTTATGGACAAGATGCAGCTCCCATGGATCTATAAACATACTTTTTGGGAAGTAGAAAGCATAACAAGGGAGCTGAGTGTTGTCTTCAAATGGGTGAGAAGATTAGCAAATGGGATGGCGGATGTTTTGGCTAAACAAGGGACAGCTAGGCATCAAATGTTTTGGGCAAAATTATAAATTATAACGTTTGTCTTTAGGGTGGAAAAATCCCACTTATTTGTAATACTTGAACTTGTTATTAATAAATTAATAAAATCTCTTTTCACTGATATAAAAAAAGAATGTAGGCTTATGATTTCACGTGAATTACTGGACTCTAGATGAATTTCATCCAGTTAATTGATTTTAGACTTGTAATTGGGAAAGAAGACTCAAGATTGTTTATGATTTTGAATTAAAATGGGATCAGAAGATGACTCAAACTGTTGATGCATCCAAATAACAGATTAAAATTCCAAGAGTTAGAATTCCTTATGTTGGAATCAGAAGAGTTTTCTTTTTTTTTTAAATTTTATTTTATGATCTATGGAATTCTGTATCTATCAAGTGGTTAATGGTCTATATTTCTCTTAGGGGGCGTTCTTTTTCTGTATTTTGAGAGGGGGGAAAGTTGGTCAATGGGATTTTGATTCCCACTGACCAAGAATTCCATGTTCTTTTTTCAGATTTATGTGGGGGACTGGGTAAGTGATACCTATCTCCTAGGTGGGTAAATAACTTTCCCACCTGGGGGAAAATTGCCAACACTTGAATGGGACAAAAATGCCCCTTTTAATAATGGATTTTTATGGCTAAAATGGTCATTGCCTTATTTACATGGGAAATAAAAGAACATGGGTAAATGCACTTACCTGGGTAAGTCTTTCCTAGGAAATACTTACTCGGGTAAGTACATTTACCTGGGTAAGTAACTTACCGAAAAGTGAATGGGGCCTTATTGTTTTCAAGGTGGTTCTCCTTGTCTTTGGTATGTATATGATATTATGATTTGATCAGAGTGTTATATATATATATATATATATTTGTTCTCCTTGTACAAAAGTGAATCACAAAATTGTTTGACACATGTCCTCATCTGTTTTTCCAGGCCATGTCTAGATGCCCTCAACCTATACCATGCAGCACTTTCAACAATGATGGCTCGATATTTGCATATTCGGTATGTTTTTTTCTTAATTCTTTATGTGATTCCAACCAACGGTGGATTGATCTTTCTTGGCATACCATACTTGTACACTTTATTTGTATATAATAATAGTTACAATTATCTATATATCAAGGACAACACCTTTTAATGAATATAATCTTCATTGCTATCTTTTGCATTAAATTCATGCTTAAATTAGTATGCTTAATACCTTCCGTGGCTTGTATGGGGTTTTAGCCTCTCTCTCTCTCTCTCTCTCTCTCTCTCTCTCTCTCTCCCTCTCCCTCTCCCTCTTCCTAATGTTAGTCATGAAGTGATTTGGTATTGGCTTGTTTCAATGGAACTTTTAGGTGTGCTACGACTGGAGTAAAGGTGCAGAGAATCATAATCCAGCAACAGCAAAGACCTATATTTTCCTTCACCTACCACAGGTATGTTTTGGGAACAAATCTTTGTTATGATTACTGAAGTTCTTTGAGTAGTCATTTAGCTATGATGAATTTGAAATTTTGAATGATGAAAGAAATTCTTGTCTGCCTTTCTGACAAGTCTTTGGGTTTGAGCAGGAGTCTGAGGTAAAAGGCAAACCAAGGATTGGAACCAGTGGGAGGAAATGAATTTGGTATCCGGTAGTGCAACTAAATGGGACAAACCAGTTTTTTTTTTTTATTATTTTTGTAAATGGTAGCATTATTTTAGTTTTTTTCCTAGCTAGTTTTGAAGAAGTTAAACAGTCGTGGTCAGTCAATGAATCATGAATGTATTTTGGAAAGTGAGGCTTTTTAAGTTACGGGGACCTTCTTTGTTCAGGTTGAAGTTGGGGATTTGCAGAGCTCTTAAGTTAATTTGGTTCATTACTTGATTGTAAAAGGAGGTTTCGGAGAATAGTTTGATACAGCTACAATACAAGTGAAAACCATCTGCGGCTGTAAGTTAATTCCAATTGAATGGTGCCTTTAATTTAGTATTTTGCACAATTACGCCTTTCATAGGTGGGACAAATTTGGTTGTCCATTGATTGATTACCTAAAATGATTGTGTGATCTCAAGGCATGTGCAATTGGAATTACCTAAAATGCTGGTTTTGTGATCCAAGGCAAGTTCAACAGTACATAAAAGCATTGCAAGTTTCCTTTAAATAATGGAATTTTATTTCACATTTATGCACTGAAAAATTAAAACCCTTACGATTGAGGATTCTGTACATGTTTGTATTTGCACTTTTTTCAAACTGAGTTACAGGAACATCTAAAATAAAGGATTAAAGTATTGGTATTGTGTATTGTATCGAACAATTTGGATGCAGATACGCTTGGGAAATGTATGGATATAGATGAAAAATAAGAAAACGCCTGAATATGTTAGGGAAATGCATAGAAGTTTCATATATATATTAATAATATTATGTTTAATGTCAAAATAATTATAAATAATATACATAGGAGTTTTATATTTTAATGGCATGTATGAAGAAATATATTACAAATAATATAACAAGATGCATAGATATTATGTAAATTTATTGATAATGCATCAATCAAGAATACAAGACATTATATAGATTCTTAGAAATTAATACATCTACAAAGTCATTATTATTTTATTTTCTATTAAAGTCCAAGGCACAAAACATATGTAACTATTCTGTTTGAATTACTATATCAATATTTCTATTTTACTATTTTTAATTTTTAATATTAACAAAAAATCAACAAAAAAATTAATTCTCATATGTTTGGTAAACAATTTTTTCATTTTTTTAAAAAATAAATGTTATTATAAAATATAAAGTATTAATTAATAATTTATAAAAAAATATATAATCTTAACTTAAAATATATCAAATCTATTAAAATTTTGAAGATATATATCATATGAAGATTCATAAATTTTAATTACTAAAATAATTATTTTTATTTTATAAAATTTCTAAAATACAAAATTATTTAATTTTTATATAAATGTAGATTAGTGGAATTGACCAATTAAATTTATGTTTGTAAATAATATTTTTATTTTTGTAAATAGTAAATAAATTGTTATTTAATGCAAATTAAAATAGTAATTAATAATTTATAAAGATTTGAATATACATATAATGTGCAACTTTATAAATTTTAAGTATTAAAATAATTACTCTATTATTAATAATTTTATTTGTATAAATTTCTTGAAATTAAAAATCACTTTTTGGTATATATGTAGATTTGATAAATTATTTATTGCATTTTTTATAAAATACTAATTTTGAAAAATATTCATTTTAATTTATAGTTGGAGTTATTGAATATTAGTATATGTTATTTATTTGTATTGTATGTAGACTACTGGTGATAAATATTATTATATTTCATTTATTATCAAATGGTAGAAAATGTTTTGGTGGTTGATGAAGCATATGATCTTTTATCGTTGGGAGATTTTTAGTTTTATGGTTCGAATCACGCCAGACTCATTTTTTTAAGTGAGATGCTGGTTTGTTGTTGTCAGACGAAGGCTGCTATTTATTGTGACCGGGAATCAATTCCAAAACAAGCTTCTGCATATTAGCAAAAATCTAATGATGCTGTTCCTTGGATCCTCCCTCTAGAGGAACATTCATCATCATCAGTAATTTTGTCAAATTCCGTTTGTGGGCCAAGGAGACAAACAGTTGGAGAGGCTACATGAATAACTTGGTAATGGTAACTTCTTTTTATTCATGAATCATGATATATAATGGTCAGATGACAGAAATCCATTGTGCATGGAAACCATAACCCAAATGAAATTGTGGACCTTATTGCTGGAGGGAATGAGAATTAATGCAATTTCTCCTCAAGATCAACTAATTCTGAAACAACAACTTACTACAAGATCAAAACCCAGCCGGGAAACCACCTTTTCTTGGGTCACTTACAGCTGCAAGCTCACCAAAGACTGTCCCTTTATCCACTTTTGAACCCTCCAACCTATGAAGAATGAATTGACAAATGGTGCCTCCAGCAAGGCTTTTTAGGATGTGGCCCTTCTTCTGTAGGGCTGCCCTTGTCTCAGCAGGAATTTCGAAGTGGTCTCCATTTACAGTTGTCCAGTTCTCGTACAACACCACATTTGGGATCAGCTGCACCATCCAAACTGTTGTGCTTAAATAACTCTAGGTTGCTACAATAATTATGCCACATTTTCATGGCTCAGCAATTTAGGCACAGTTTGGAAAGAGTATAAATGCAAATATATATAAAATAATATAAAATATAAGGTTTTACACTCTACATATTTACATTTGTACTCCTTCCAAACTGAGCCTTACAAAAAATGGAAAAACGAATTAAACTGGTTTTGGTGGGGACCTGATGATAAATCCTTGGAGCCAAGACAGAAGAGAGTGGATCCATTCCCTTGGCAAAATGATTCAGGAAAACTTCTGTGGTGCCAGCAATGATCATGGCTCCCCCACTTGCACCTACCACTGCCTTTAATTGCCCATCCTGTGGACCCATGAAGTAGACAAAGATTGAACATTCATATCATGGAAATTGGATAACTTTCTCCCTTGGTAGATCTCTTTGTATTGGAACCTTTTTATATATTTTCAGGCCAAATGCCATGGACTAAGGCCAAGTTGGGTAGTGTTTAAAGACAAGTGCTTATTTGATTAAATAAGCATTTGTTTTAGGCTGGGATGACGTCAATAAGCATTTATTGGCGTTTGGGAATTTAGGCCGAAATAAGTGCTTGTTGCAGAGTCCCAAAAGTCGGATATATTTTCTAGTGCTTATTCGAAAATCATTTATTTCCTTTTTGGCCTGGCCTGTCATGTCATTTTAAAAATACTTATACTACCCTTAATTGAAACAGAGTTGAGATTTTTTACCAACAAAACAAATTCCTACCTCTACCAACTTATCTAACACCATGCATCTCATCACAAGACTGGGATCCGCCATGTATGAGATGTGTGGTGTAAGATCACGCCATGTATGGGATGTACAGTGTAAGATTACGTTGGTAGAGGGTTGGAAAGTGTTTTGTTGGCAGGTGATCTGGAAGTTCTTTCTCACCAAACACTCAACTCGTTGAGCACTTAATCACTTATTTAATAAGCACTCTCAAACTTGGCCTAAGTGACCCAGTGATTCAAGTGTAGGTCGTTGGGGAGAGTAAAATTTTTACCTTGAGGACAATTGTAGGTGACATGGAAGATAATGGTCTCTTGTTCGGTCTGATAAAATTGGCTGGTGCCGGTGGTGGAAGATCGGCGGAGCTATTTCCGGGCATGGAGAAGTCATCCATTTCATTGTTGAGTAGTATTCCTGTACTTGGCGACAGAAATACTGCACCAAAGTAACCATTGATGGTAGTGGTCATTGAGACAGCATTTCGCTCTCTATCTACTACAGACATATGGCTGGTACCATGATCCTGGATCTGATTCCACCTGCAAATTAAGAATCGTTGCGGTACAGATTAATTAAATAAATGACCCAGTGATCATTCTGGTTCTATGTCTGGTTTGAGTCTGTAATGCAATCTGCCTTTAATTTACCTGCCACCATAATGGCTGGGAGCAAAAGTCATGTTATCGAATATGGTTTTCTTTAGCTCTTGAGCAAACTTGACAGAGAGCATATCTGAAACAACTAGAGAAACATTAACAAAGTCAGGATCTCCAAGGTTCATCCTCACTGCAAATGCGTGTTTCAGTGCTTCAATCTCCCGGTGGATCCCAAGTGAGCCTGAAACACCTGAATTTCCATACTGAGCTAGAGTGTTTAACACCTGGCAGGAGAAATGGAAAGCGTTAAGATGCGTGAAATTTTTGTTCTTGTATGCAAATTAAGATGACTAATTAATGAGGATATATGTATAAGTGTAATTACTAGCATCATTGATGCACTCCCAGATGAAGGAGGCGGCATTCCTATTATCTTATGACCCAAGACGTCTGCAGAGATTGGCTTTCTCATTCTAACTCTGTAGCTCTGCAAATCTTTCATGCTCATAATCCCTCCAGCCTCTCGAACATCTTTAACCAGATTGAACCCAACTGAGCCGTTGTAGAATACTATCGGGCCGTGCCTTGAAATGGATCTGAGCGTCTGTGCTAGTTTCTTATTACGGCATGTATCGCCCTGCTGCAGTAAGTTTCCGTTCGATGTGAAGATATCACGAAGCCCCTTGTCTGCGAAAATCCCAGATTGTGTTGTACTCATCTGCATGTGGAGATATGGAGATATCTTGAATCCTCTCCGAGCGAGCTTCTCAGCGGGCCTTACTAGCCTCTTCCATGGAAGCTTTCCATGTTCTTTCCAAGCTTCGTATAGGCCTGCAACTTCCCCTGGAACTGCAATGGAGAGTGGGCCACTAGCTTTCAAGGTAGCATTTCCGTTGTACATGTTCTGAAAAGGAGAAGCATGGTAATTAGGGAGATTTATCCATCAATGGAATTCATGACAGTCCAAAAGTTGTTCAATAGGACTCTTGGTCCGAATTGGTAGCTTTCTGGTTTTGGATGATAACATATACTGAGAAGTCCAAACTTTTCATGATGTAAAGAAAATATGCAAATTAAAATTTATAACATGCTGGATTTTTTTTTCAATATACAGGGTAAAGTAATTTATTTTTCAAAAGCTTTGTAATTTACTGGTTTATACATTTGCATATATTTATATTAATTTTACATGCATTTATAAATATATTTAAATATGAAGCAAGCCTTTTAGCTATATTTTTTCTCCTTTTGTAATGAGTTTAATTTCCTTGTCATTTGCATGTCAAAACAAATTTCGAAAGGGGTGAAAAACAATGTGCCCATTCTACATATAAAGAAATGCAGCTAAAGGGAAAATGTTGAACATGAAATCACTTTTATTCACTCATATGTGTATATATATGCTTTACATGTGGTAATTTTAGATGATGAAGATGATAATAATAATAAGAATAATAGAATTAATGTGTCCAAAATTTTCTATATTTGTTTTTGTAATTTTTTATATTTTTATTTTAATTTTTATTATTCAAGTATGGTGTCAAGGGTTGATATATTTGACCCAAAAGGTTGAATTGTTGATTTGGCACTGAGGAAAACAATTTCATTTTTTGATTTGGCTTTAAATTTTGTATTTCATTTCGAATTATCAATAAAAAACAATTATTGTTTATCACACTTGTTTTTCTTTGATAGGGTTAGTATACAATATTATATATGTGCCCAAATTTTTTTAATTTTTATAATTTTTTTATGTATTTATATTTTAAGAACTTTATTATTTAATTATGACATCATGTGATGACCCATTTGACTTGCATGTATGGTTGAATTGCTTACTCACCATGTGGAGGAAGTATGGTTTTTTAGTCAATCTAAAAAAAATGTCAGTTTTATATTGTTAAAAGTATTGGATGTAGATCTAATTAGTAGAATTTATTGGTGAAAAAAGAATAACTTAAACATAAGATTTAATGAGAGAATGTGAATTAATACTTTAAATATGACTATATGAGATTCAATGAGAAGGAATTGAATGAGATGAAAAATAGTAGTTCAAATCAAGGTTCAAAATATCGATATGCTTGATATGCTGGTACTATTTTTTTTCTTTTTTTTTTTTTATTTTTTTCAAAACCGGTTCAAGGGGGCCAGTTAAAGGCTCCTCCACCCCCTGAACCAGTTAGAACCCCGATACGCCCTCTGTGAGCTCCTGAAACAATATCGGCTAATACGTGTCAATACTTTGAACCTTGGTTCAAATTACATTTTTTGCCCTCACAATTGGAGGGATCAAATTCAGAAATAGGGGTATTATAATCATGAAGAAAAGTTCCACAAGCTCATTCATAGTTTTTATAGTAGTGAAAAAAAAATATTTTAATTGTGTTTGGGAGGGCTTCTGTGCTGATTGAGTGGCTTCAGAGAAGCTAAGACTAGTTTCAAGGTTCAAAAAGTTAAGTTCTCAACTGAATGATAGTAGTTTTTTGCTTTCCAAAATTTTCATCAAACACAACTTGCTATCTTTCTATGTGGGACCTACCTTGCAATGCCATAAGCATATCTGGGATAACCTTCTTAAATGGACATTAAATACAGGATTTAACGAGAGAGAGAGAATGAAAGCTAATACCTTAAATATAAAACTTAATAAGAATTAATTGATTGAAGTAAAAAATAATAATTCAAATTACATTTTCTACCTTTACAATTTGAGAGAAGTCAAATTAAAAAAATAAAAATATTTTAGTCAAAAAGAAAGTTTCACACCTTCATTTATACTTTTAACAGCATGAATTTAGTTTTAGATGGATATAAATATAGATATATAGATATATAGTTATGCATGGCGAGCATGGACTTCATTTAACTTTCTAGGGTTTCCATTTAGTGACGCAATGAATCATCAACCTGAGGTGAAGTAGGTTGAGAGGGCTGACAAGGTTTTTCTTACAGTGTTTTTGCCAGATGCAAAGAGTCCAAAGGTAAAGTCTTGAATTCAAAGATAAATCTTCATGATAAGGTGAACATAGAGCATGGTAAAATAAACCTAAGGTGTCAGGAGTATATTCTGTATAATTGAGAAAGCTGAGAAAGTATTGTGGAAGAAGCATTTGTGGTCGGATGAAAAGACACCACACGTAGTGAAAGTTGATTAATTTGGACAAATGGGTGGATGGAGATGATGACAGTGGTCCATCTGAACTGGATTTGGGTGGGATAGATTTTTCGAAATTTGCCGGCATGGAGGAAATGGGTGATGATTATAAAGACGAGATTGACTTCAGTCAGTGCAAGGCCCATTCAAATATTGTTCGAACAGTTTTTTTTTTTTATTTCGGGAGATATTCCCAATGCAAGGCTATAATAGCTGTTCGAATGGACTTTGCACTAACTGAATCCGGTTTCTATGAAGACCAAGGAGTAGAAACACATGAAACACAATAATAAGATGAAAAAAAGGAGAGAAGCTCCGGCTGACAAGGAAGAGCCGGCCTTAGTCACATGAAAACTATTCACTGCAATCAATTTCAACTTTTGGGATGGCATGATGAAGGGGGTAAAATATCATATGATCATTATGGCTTAGTTTGGAAAGAGTATAAATGCAAATATGTGCAAAACTATGTATATTATATTATAAACCTTGTATTTGTACCATGGTTTTCAAAATCGGAATGGATGGGATGGTTGGACTAGAAAAACTGAAAAACTAAGAATCGATCATATAATCGGTTTCGTTTCACCCTAAAATTGTTTTTTAGTCAAAAACTGTTGATTTGGTCAGTGACTCACTGATTCGGTGGCCGAACCGTTGAACCGTCAACTTAAACAATAATTTTGGCCATTTATTTATTTATTTTTTAATTTTTAAGTCAGAACTGACCATCCATTCGAACTGAAGGGTCAGACCATTTGACTCGAGAACCAGTCCCTAGAACAACTTCCTGTTCGGTCTGGTTTTAAAAACCTTGATTTGTATTGTACACATTTATATTTGTGCTCTTCCCAAACTGAGCCTATGGGATTGGTGAGATGTGTGTATTAGGAATTGCAATGGGGCGGGGGTCATATTCCCCATCCTCGACCCTGATTCTGAAATTAATCCTGTCCCCGATTCCTGTTGGGATAAAAGTTGTCCTCCTTCTCCAATCCCCAATGGGGACGGGTTCCTTGCGAGGACTTGAATCCCCAAAATTTTTTAGAAAATAAAATTATTTAAAATAAATAAAAATTTTAAAATATAAATAATGTTTTAAATATGTTTTGACATATACATATACATATACATATACATATATACATAATAGGAATTAGGACGGAGACTTCAACCCCCATCCCCAACCGATCAGGAGTTCCTATTAATCCCCATCCCCGTCCCTACCCCGCTGTTTGCTTTAATTTGTAGTCTCTAGCATTACTGGCTTGGGGCCATCAAAACTCTAGTTTTATGTTTGTTTGCTAGCTGGCCAGATGTATTTTGAAAGATGATGATTCCGAGGTTGGCTTAGCTGGAGATTAGGCATTTAGTTTGCTTTCCACTATCTTTCAACAAATTTCATCTGTTTGTTCAATATATGGGTGCCTGGGTTAACCCTTTTAATTAAGAGTAGGCTGTCGGGTGTCAATGGACTAGGATTGGGTTGGATCCAATTTAAACAGATTGGATGGATTAATAAGACATATTAAATTTGATCAATCTATATTTAATGGTTCAAACCCTAAAAAGTATTTATTCGATTGGATTGGACCCATTTCATGTGTATAGATTTATATTAGACTAGGTTGAATTGAATCAATATTCAGTCCATTGATAGAAGATAAGAGTACAGGTGTTAATGAACTAGGTTTGAATTAAACCTAATCTAAATTAAATCTAATTTAAACAGATTGGACAATTCAGACACTGAATTGGACTAGTAGAGTGATCCAAAATATTCATTAAATTGGATTTAACCTAATCCATCTATAATGGATACATCGGACTGAGTCAGGTTGAACCAATATTTGATCCATTAACATCCCCAATCAAGGAGACTATGCATTCTACTGTAGCTTTATTCTTGGATTTATGTCATCCACTAAAATGCTAGATAATTCAAATATGCAAATGCTAGTCTGCCCAAAAAGTTTTCTTATATGATAATAATGAAAATGACTATGAGCCACTAACCCTGTGAATTGACAAGCTTTCTACTTTATGTCGTCAGCTCCCATCAAATGAGAGGCTAAGAGGTGAGGTTTTCCACTTTTCCTTTACCATTAAATTTTCATACACTAGTGGAAACCTTTAATATTGACAGTAAAGTTTTATTTTCAATGCATTCTAATTTTATTTGAAACGTATAAGCTATTGAAAACTTTTCCCACATTTCTACCCACAAGACACTACATTTGTACTGGGAATATCTTTCTTGAAAATGGTCTCAATGAATCCAGATCATCTGCCAACAAAATAGGTTTCAACCCTCTATCAATATAATCTTACACTGCATATCTCTTATATGGCAGATTCCACTTTTATGGTAGGACCCAGTCTAATGGTGAGATATACGGTGTTAGATTAAGTTGGTAGAGGGTTGGAACACGTTTTCTTGGCAGAAGATCTCAACTCATTTCCAATACACATATGTAGCATCCTGTGGGTAGGAATGTAGGGGTGAGCAAAAATAACCGAAAAATTGAATTGATTAAGAAAAAACTGGTTGAAACTAAATTGAAAAATTGGTTAATTAAACCGTTTAGTTTGGTTTCGGTTAACTAATGTAGAAAACTGGTAGTTAGCTGAACCGACCGGTATACATATATTTCTATATATTTTATATATATTTATGTATATTATATATTTAATATTTTTATATATTATAAATTAATAAATATGCAATATATAATATATATTTATAATATATGATACGTTATTTATTATTCAAAATAAAATATTATATATATTTATAATTTTTATTATATATTTATATATTTTTATAATATATTATAAAAATAAAAAACCGAAAAGCCAACGATTAACCGAACCGATCAACTAGTTAATCAATTAGTTTCGGTTTGATTTTGATCATTGGTTTTTCAAAAACCAATACTACCGATACGGTTACAATAAAAGGCCCATGATTCGATTAACCGAATCGTGAACACCTTACTCCCTACCGGGTACCCGACTTCCCAACGCAATGGAATGGGAATGGGATGGAGATTGCTTTGGTGGGGACAAAGAATCTATTCCTCCTTATCTCCATTGGGGATCGGGGGTGGAGAATCATTTTTATCGTTAGTGGGGATCGGGGTGAGACAGGGATTTATTTCAACGTTAGGATTGGATGGGGATTTACTTCAAAGTCGGGGTCGGGGGTGGGGAATATGGTCCCTGCCCCGAACCCGCCTGGTTTCTATTCCTATTGAAGAGAGAGAGAGAGAGCTGAAGAGGAACCCATGCATGCTTAGGTTTGCATCTAAAATTATAACACCGAGTGAACCGTTTTTCCATTTAACATACCTGAGAAGCTAGGAGTGGAGCAGTTTCTCTCATATCAAAGGCCTGTGTCTTTCCATTGCGTAATCTAATCAACATAAAAGCACCTCCTCCAATGCCGCTCGACGCCGGGCTCACCACTCCCAAGCAGAGAGCCGCTGCAACTGATGCATCTATGGCATTTCCTCCTTCCCCAAGAACATCCCTTCCAATTCTAGAACACCGCCCGTCGTCGGTGGCAACAGCACCATGACGTGCTGTAATTATCTCTCGTCTAGTTTTGTTGGAACCGATCAAACCAGAAACACTCGAACTGCTGCTGGAAGGCAACAACGAGACCCAGAGAAGAGTAATGGTTGGCCAGAAAACCAGAGGAGCTGCAAGTCCACGAATACTAATTACATTCAGCTCTTCATGCTAATTACAATCAGACATAGATCAAAATCACCCATGCAACCATGCAAAATATTAACCAAGTCAGAACGAAAATGATGATTACCTCTTGAACTAACCATAGTACAGAAACAGAACAATCCTGTATAACTAATCCCTATTAATCAAGGTTTGATAGATTGTGGAGCATGTATCTTTGACTACTTTTAGATGAAACATAAACCTTGGAGAGGACAATGAAGTTTATCACAAGTTTCAGACTGACGACTTCCTCTCTGCTCTGCAATGGAGTTTATGAAGGATACTGCTCTGACGATTAAATCGATGTAGTCACATGGGCAGTGTTGAGCGCATGAAAAGACTGAATTTTGTTTGGGCAGTTGAGCCGTGTTGCATGCCCACGCCACTTGCCATGTCCGCACCACAAAATGATCATAATGATAGTAAGATAAAGAACAGGAAATAGAGTAGTGAGAGAGTAAAACAGAGTAAAGTTGTTCGAATGATCAGCCGGGATTTGCTACGCACTCGGCTGTGTATTACATGCTACGCAATCAATCACGAGTGAACACACCAGTGTTTCATGTGGGCTTTATGTGTATGAAACCAGTTCGGATCATGTCAGCACAACGTTGTAAGCATGTTCAATAACCACTTAAAAATATTTTTTGACATTTGTCACTTAAAATATCCTCATTTAAAGTGCTTGCCTACTAGATCCGGTTCCGTATGAAACACTGGCATGTTCATTCATAATTGATTACATAGCCACGTGTGCGGCAGATCTCAAGTTCTTGACTGTATCATTAGAAGAACTTTATTCTATAATTAGAAAGTAAAACTAAGGACTCATTTAGTTCGTGCGAATAGAGGTCTGGAATTGAAATCAAAATAAGTCGTTATGATTCCAACTATTTGGTTGGGAAGAATTGAAATCCCATTCCCACTCTTTATGGAATGGCATTCCTTCATTTGAGAATAAACCATTTCAATTCCAATTCTAATTCTAAAAAATCTCGATTCTAAATCCGATTTCAATTCCAACTACAAATCAAACAAATCCTAATGATGTAACTACAAGAGGTGGAGATTAATCCATGTAGATAGAACAACCCAAAATTGGGTGTTGGGTCCAGAAGCCATTGAGTGGACAAAGAGTGGAAGATATCCAAAAAGATGGATGGGTATCCAGTATCCAAATAGCACGTTGTATAGAGGTTTTGTTTGACTTTCACTCCTAAAAGAAAGAGGGAGCCAGGGAGGGACTGGTCCTATTGAAGTGAGGCGTGGCTTTGTCTTTCACACCATGAATTGGACAGTTTTCTTTGTTGATGTGAAGGGAGAGCACAGGCGGCACGTATCTCTGGCTTGGTTGAATAAAATTAATGAATACGCATCCTAAGAATATGAAGTGTTCGAATTTCCTCCTCATAACATCCATCCTACACCATAGCTTGCAGCCGCATATATGGAAAATTTCTTTTATTTGGATGTTTTCATTTATAGGGAGTAGTCTGATTTGGTGCAGTTTAGAAAACATATTAATCAAATCAATAAATTATGGTTTGAGATATTTCTAAACCAAATCAAATTATTTTAGTATAGAAATTAAATCAAACCGTCTTATTATGGTTTTGTGTGGTTTTTAATTCGATTTAGGAATTTTAGACCATTCTTTGATCTATTGAGCTTAACCCAATTAAAAAACTCAAATAATACTCCTAAAAAATTAAAACTTAAAACTTTTATTTTATTATAAAGTAAAAGGGTTTATTATACATTCAGTTTAAATATATTATATTATATTGTATATAATATTTTTACATCATTTATTTATATAATTATATTATATATTTATAGGATTTGTATTATATATATATATATATATAATTTTAGTTAATGGTTTACAGTTTGGTTTGATTTATAAAGTTCAACATAAGGGTGCAAATGGATCGGATCATGATCTAATCTGATTTGATCCAGATCCGATTCTATTTGGTTGAATTTGGATCATCTATGTTCGGATCTTCGGATCATATCAGATGGAATAATAGGATCTGATCAGAAATCGGATTGGATTTGATCACCCCTCTATCCTTTTCGAGAAGATCCAATCAGATATATATTATATATTTATAAATATAAATATATAATACATATATATGTTATTTATTTATTTATAAATAATTTTTTTATATTATATTTTTAAAAAATTGTTATATTATTTATCTTTTATAAAAAAACATGTATATATATGATGAAAATAATTAAAAAATATTTATTTTTTGTTTTTACTTTATTTAAATTAGTATATCTTATTTTCTTTTAATAATTTATTAATTTCTAAAGAAAGCAAGTCGGATTGGATCAGATCTGAAGACCCGACTTACCAATAAGATTCAAATTCAAATTGAGTCATATCAAATCCATATGAACAATGTTAGATCAGATTTGAATCCAATATAATCCGTTTGCATCCCTAATTCAAGAAACCACACTGAAACCGCAAATCACAATTAATAAAATATAAAACTGAACCAGATCACAGCCTTGGGGTATATTGTTGTGGCCCCACCTTCAATCGAATCGAGGCTAAAACCACGAGTTCTGCTCATCTAACAGAAGATTAAACAGATTCCAGAAAGGCACTGAACAAGTAACTGAAGTCCGAAGGGGAGACGCAATTTGAATTAGAAAGTGAGCTGGCGCATGAAGTTGCATACACGTTGCATGTTTGCCACCATTGCTGCGAACCTACCTTCTTCCTTGGATTAAGCAACAATCAGCAGCGTGTGGGTCTCGTACTCTCGTGATTTCTGCAGGATGTCAAAAATGGTGGAAAGTCATGATTAGATTCCAAACAGACCAATTGATTTTTGAATCTGATAATTATTTTCTCAAATGGGGATGTGATAAATAACTATTGTCTCTATTTGCAGAAGGAATCGAATGGCAATTGGGTTACACAAATTGCTGATGGAATGTTTAAAAAAGGGCTCGCGGTTGCTGTCAACAAGGGAGTGAATCAAAGCATTGGCTGTGCTTTGATATTTTCAGCACTAGTAACTTACTGACATCCACAATGCTGGCTGCATGCATGTATTGACACTTGTATTTCTAAAATATTAAGGTTTTGTTATTTATTTGAGTAAATGCAATTATTGAGAAGCATTTATTAGGGGAAGTGTACTTATTCATGTTTTTTAATTTTTTACTTAAATAAGGCAATGATCATTTTAGGCATAGAAATTCATTATTAAATTGTGTATTTTTGTTTCATTCAAGTATTAACAACTTTTCCCTTAATAGAAAAACTATTTACCCATTTAGGAGATGAGTATCAATTTCTTGGGTAAATGATACATAGGAAATTCAACTTTCCCTTATCCTCACATAAAGCTTGAAAAAAGAATATGAGATTCTTGGTCAATGGAAACCAAAATCCCATTAACCAACTTTTCCCCTTTCAAAATCCAAAAAAAGAACACCCCTAAATATAATTGAATGATTGGTGCCCTTTATTTAATTATTTATAAGGAATTTAATGTATTAATGCCGTTTCTCTTTGGAGTTTATGCATGTCAGTGTCATGTATTTTGTTTTCTCTTCCACTTCTCAATCTTCTTTTTTTGTCCAGTATTTTCTCCTTTTTTGGCCTTTGTGGCACCTAATGGTGCTTAACTTGCACAAAACCTGGAATAATTATATTGTATTTCAAAGGCATGCCCGAGAAAATGACATTGATACTGAACAAAGCCTTAATGCTTTATTACTAAGGCCCCATTTGGTTCACGGGAATAGGGGCCTGGAATCGGAATTGGAATGGGCTATTCCGGTTCCAGCCAAGATTTTTAAAACCGGATCAGATAGGGGACTGCCTTGGGGACTGATTCTTGGGTCGAATGGTCCGCCTATCCACTTTGAACGGATGGCCTGTTCTAACTTAAAAAATAAAAAAAAGACCAAAAACTGTTGTTCAGGTCAACGGTTTGGCGGTTCAACTGCTTTGGTTAATATGTTGTTGACCAAATCAACGGTTTTTTGACAAAAAGTGGTTTTAAAGTGAAACTGAACTGATTCCCGATTTTTCTGATTTGGTTTTGAAAACCATGATTCCAATACTGTTTGGTTGGACGGAATCGGAATCTTGGTGGAATGGTATTCCTCCATTTGAGTTTGAGGGAATGACCATTCCCTCCCCCTTCATGTTGATTCCAAATTCCATTCCCATTCCTATTTGAACCAAAAAAACTATGAGAATAAATCATTCCAATTCTAATTTTAAAAAATCAGAGGATTTGGATTTCGATTCCGATTCCAACTATAGACCTCGATTCCGATTCCAACTATAAACCAAACGGATGCTAAAAAACCTTAATCCTCCATATAAACGGATCCTAAAAGCCACTTCTTTAAGTTAAATAACATATCAAGGTATCACATGCATCAAGACGAGGTATCTAAACGATCCCAAATCTATTCGTTCGGCTGGGGTTCATGAGCTAATATCTGCCTCAGTTGGCACTTGGCAAGGCCTTTGGCTGCTTCTAGCATAGACTTACGAGTTGCGATTGAATCCTGCCTGCACCAAGGGACCAGGGTTGAGGGTTATAACGGTCCTTTTTGGCGTGATCCAATTTAACCCCAAAATTTTGGGCTTAAGCTTAGGTTTTGTCTTTATAATCAACTTGGTCCATACATATTTATATATATTATATATATAATATGATATATTTATATATTTAATATTTTATAAATAAGTCATAATCCCATATCCTGATCTAACCCGGCCCATGGAGGCCTGGGTCAAGGTTTATGGTTCAGGCCTCAAACCTGAGCCAGGCTGTGCACATGATTACCCCCTAGTTTATGGATTTCAGGATAAGCTAATTCCGTTGAGCCTTAGCTGATCGACAAATAATTATTCAGATTAAATAAAATTAAGATAAAATTAGACCTGTTCATAGGCTGGCCTTTGGGCCTGAATTTACACTGTATGTGTCAGGTTTGGGCTTTGGTCAAGTCTATTCAAATGTTGGCAAAAACTAAATTCAAACCCGATTCATGAATACATCTACATAAAATTATATAGATTTTATATTAAGCGATGTCATATAATATGCTCATTTACGTTATATACATGAAAAAGTGAAGTTTAAAAGTGGTAGTTGACTAGTTGCAAGAATAATTAATCCATTTTTTTTGTTAGAAAGTTGGATTCACGAAGGGGAAACAAAGATACAAAATACGACCAAAAACTAAAGGCCATAACACTGACACAAAGACATTAAGGGTCTATTTGGTTTATAGATAGAATCAGAATCAAAATTCATCAGAATTAAATTCTAATGAAATTAAAATTGGAAGGGTCTATTCCCATTGTTTGGTTGGTTCAAATGGGAATAGAAATCAGAATGGCCATTAATTCCCTCAAATGGGGGAATGTTATTTTATTAGGAATGAGAATGAGATTTCGATTCCACTCAACCAATGAACTAAATGATTGAAATCGAATTGAAATAGACTATTTTGATTTCAATTTCAGATCCTTATTCCTGTGAACTAAATGGACCCTAAAATTAATACAGGCACAAGACACTAAGACAAAACTACAAAGCCAATAATGATAAACAAACATCAACTACAGACACAGGTAAAATTAAGGAAGTGTTTGGCGAGGTTTTTAAAACCGTACTGGACAGGGAACCATTCTGAAGACCGGTTCTCAGATTGACGGTTCAACCACCTGGGTCATCTGTTTGCTGAGCAAATCAACAGTTGTGGACAAAAAATGGTTTTGGGGTGAAACAGAACGATCAGGCAACCGGTTCCTGTTTTTTCTTGAAAGCCATCGTATTTGAAAGTTGGAATCATTGTGTTTTTATGCATTGTCTTTTTTTTTGCAAAATTTGAGAATATGTTTATGCAAGATGCTGTTTATTTTCATTGCCAGTGAAAATGGCACCATATAGGAGCCACAGCAGCCACCTTACTAGAAAACACTTTGAGAAAAGAGAGTAATTAGAGAGATAAGCCTTAGAGAACGGAGAATCATTTTCTCCCATTTTTTGAAAAAACGGCTAACCAAACAGCATATAATTATGTATGTTTTGCCATTGATTAACTGTAATGTGGCACTGTTTTCTCTGACAATAAAACCAAACACCATTCAACTAAACCCGTCTTAAATTAACACTTTAAAAATTTGCAAAAGCTTCCGAGTCTGCATTGTATAGCTGAACCAGCCAAGATGGAGCACTGTCGGATCACCGGTCTCTTGAGTACCCACGACAGTCTCAATCAGGGGCGAGCCATGTATATTGGTGGGGTCCTTGGCTCCCCCAACCTTTTTGTTAGATAAATATTTGTATATTGGTGGGGTCCTTGCCCACCTTTTTGGTTTTTTTTACCAAATATAGCTTCTATGTGATACCCACCTAGCAAGGCCAGAAGCCACTACATGACAGCTCTCCCAGACAGGCACTATATGCTCAGGCAGTGTTTTCAAAGCCGGATCAGATTGGACGGTCGGATCAGGAAAACCAGGAACCAATCATCCGATCAGTTTCGTTTTATCCCAAAACCACTTTTTGGGGATGGGGTTGAGGTTCCCGCCTCGTTTTAATCCCGATTATATATAAAGGTTCAAAATATTGATACGTCAGTAGGGGCGTATCGGGCGATATCGATTGTATTTTCAACCCATTTTTATTTTTTTTTCAAAATCGGTTCAGGGGGTTGGTTTAAGGCTCTTCCACCCCCTGAACCGGTCAGAACCCCGATACACCCCTTGTAGGGGCGTATAGGAAAGCCACTGGCACGATACGTATCGGCCGATACGGGCCGATACTTTGAACCTTATATATATAATGTTATTTATGTTAAACTTACTATTATATTATATATATCAAAACATATTTAAAGCATAATTTATAATTTAATTTTTTTATTTATTTTAAGTAAATTTATTTTTCAAAAAAATACTGTTATCTAAAAACATTTCAGGGATTCGGGTCCCCACGGGGAACCCATCTCCGTTGGGGATTAGGGATGGAGGACAAATTTTATCTCCGTCAGGGATCAAGGACGGGGGTTAATTTCAGAATCAGGGTCGGGGATGAGGAATATGATCACTGCCCCAAACCCGCCCCATTGCCATTCTTATCTAATACAATAAGGGTGGTAATTTTCAATCCAACCCACCTAATCCATCAATTCCATTCAATTCATACACTTGTAACCATCTAAACCCATCCATTGGGATGATGTATTTATGTAATTGGATCGAATTTGGGTTTTACAACCTGTATCTAATTATTAGTTGGATCAGATCTGGATTTAACTTCATCTGATCCAATTAAAATCCGAATATGATTATATTAATATATTTATTGATTTTAATATATCAACTTTATATAATTATATGTAAAATTATAAAAAATACATATTTGTATATTATATTATATTTAAATTTATATATAATAAATTTAGTATATTATATTTACATTAATTTATTATATATAAAAATTGAAAAGTAATTGAATTTTTATTTTTTTTATATTTTAAAATATTAAAGCGGAATCAGATTAAATTCGAATTCAAGTTCTTTAAATCCAATCAGATTTTGGATTGAATTTGAATATAAGTTTTCAATAATTGAATTGGATTCAGATTTTATTAATCTGATCCAATTACAACATTAAGTCATGGATCATAGGTATCCATTTATATAAAAGAGGTACATTACTCTTACCCCAATAAGGATTGGTTTACATGTTTCAAATATCCAAATGGATTAAGTTGATTGATGTAGGTTTGATTGCAATTTACACATTAAAAGTATGAGTTTTTAATGGGTGAATAGATGGTTGATATGGGTTGGTCTTCAATTCACATTCATTTCAAACCCATCCATCCATCCATTTGTGAGTCCTCATACAATCAGCCTATAAAGGGGAGAAAGGAAAAATTACAGTGGGGTTGCTCTCCCAAGCCCAAGATGTAATACGTAGGAGTGGAGTTTTTTACTTTTTCCTTCTATGCTTTGCAAATAAGCAAATTTCATTCTGTGTAAATTAGAAAGAGAAATAATAAAACAAGATTGACAAATCCAACAACCTTTATAATTAAAAACAACATTCATGTTTCATAGGACAAGGACCATGCTTCTTTACAATGTTGCATGCTTGCAGCTACACGTTTGATCAATGCATTCAATAATTTCTGGATTTTTTTGCTGATTAAAATAAACTAAAAAAGATAAATAAATAAAAAGTCTGACTTTGTTTTAATATTTCAATTAGGGTTTAAAATTTCAACACAATATGACATGTAGAAATATAAAATATTTTTGAGTATTTTGGTGTTTTCATGGGGCAGAGAGGTTTACAACTTATCCTTGATTTTTGAAAAAAAAACTAAAATAATAATGGGGTTTTTACTGTTCAGTCCACCCCCAGAATTCCTAGCTCCATCGTACAGGTGGGGTGGGTAAGGTGCCATCTTGGAATTGATGCTAATTCATGGGCAGGTATGAATGTTATAGGTGGAGCTGTTTATAATTTTGAATTGTTGTAGATCTGCAGTTCAAATCAGAATTCTGAGGTGGAGTGCTGTCTAAAAATTCCAATAATTTATAAATTGGAATTCGTTCCTATACTTTGAACCATGCTCTTGGGGAGGAACTCGACTTCAGTCAGTGCATTGGATGTCATCCTAAGTTCTTAAAGGATGAAGTGACTAAACATAATAATTTATTGTTTTTTCTTTCGGCAAATAAAATAATTAAATAATAAAAACATTTAATGCAATATAGTTAAGGTTTTAAAAATTGACCTGAAAATGGAACCATTTTTCTACTCGTTTTTAAGTCAATGGTTCAACCGTCCAGTCTGAATAGATCGGCCCTTGATCCAGGTTGTTCAGTGATCAATTAACGATTTTTTTTTTGAGTCAAGCATAAAACAGAATCAGACAATTGACTAGTTCCTGAGTTAAACAGTTCAACCGTCCAATTGGATCTGGTTTTCAAAACAGTGGATATGGTAATCAACCAAATTTCAGCTTCAACTGTTGTAGATCTCAAACCTCCCTGACTCCCTCCCTCCACAATTCATTGTGTTTGTTTGGCATCGATACCATTGCTCCAGAAAATGGGGACACATCAGCACCACATCGGAAAAAAATGGTGTTTCAGGAAATGTCTGTCTGTTTGTAACTATTTTCCATAAAAAATAGTACTTCAAGCCATGCCTTGAAAATCGGGAATGTATGGCTTAGAGCAACGTTGAATTTGGCATTTTCTGAAGCTACAACTCATTGCTGCCAATAGGGACATGAGGTGGTAGTGACAGGGATATGATGTGGCACTGGATAATAGGTACCAATGCTGAAAACGTTTCCTGGAGCATTGGTACCAAATAGAAAATGTTGTTGTTGCTCCAAGAAACGTCCTACCTAACAGCAACGTTTTCAAAAAAAAAAAACACTGTTTCCTGAGAAAACGATGCTAGCCCACACATCAGCAGCACCGTGCTGCATCTGCAGCATTAATGCCAAACATATACTAAAAGATAAAAGTGACAAATCATTCAGTTCAGCCATATCCGGATGCTTCTTTCGCTATGTTTTGGCACATTTGTGAAAAAGAAATTGCATATTTTCCTGGCACAAAGTTGAAAAAACCATATTGAATTTTTTTTTTGAGTTCATGACGTTTTTGAACAGTTTCGGTGGCGTTTGGTGATATTTCAATGGTAACTTTTCTGTGTTATAAAAAACAGAAAATAAAAATTAGTTGCTTAGTGTTGGACTAAGGAAATCAGGTTTTCCTGGTTGCAATTGGGATTTCAAAAATTTTCCAACATTTCGTGGATCATGGATCAAGTTATTAACTAATAAAACAAATAATCTATAGGATTAGTTTGTTTGTAGTGCGAATTGTGCAAGTATATGGAGTGCAAAGTTTTGGTTTACTTTTTACTTTAGATTTGACTTTGTTTTATATGAAAGATCATGAAGATAGGAAGAAAGTAAATTTTTTGGGAGTGTGGTAGAAACAAGATGATATGATCCACATTTTATATGAGAGAAAATCAAGATAGGAGGAAGGTGGAACAAATTTTGTAGCAGTTTTTGAGATACAAAATTTGCACTGTTAATAAATGCAAATAAGACAAAAGTATATTTTTTGTATCAGGTATGAACATAAATCATACCTGATACAAAACTTGTGCTTCATTCAGATTTGCCCAATACATTGAATCATGCCTGATACAAAGCTTTGTATTAGATGCATAGTTGAACCTGGTGCAAATTTGTACTTCATTCAGATTTGCACTGCAAACAAACAGTCATAAGGATTATTTATGATATTGAATCTTATTTCTATATAGACCACTTATCAAGTTTCTGCCCAACCAATGTTTTATACTTTATACACCCTCCCAAACTAAACTCTTTTAAAATTTTGATAACGGGTCGAAAAATGGATAATGCCTTGAGGGGTTAATTGCTTTATGCCTTTATCTTTAGGTTAATAAGTCATGAGCAGAACACCTTATCATCCATTAAGGAGTTCGACTTCTACTTATTACAAATCTATAGAAGACAAAGAGACAAGCCATTCAGTTCAACTAATTCGGCCCTTACCAAATGGCCCCCTAAATCAATCTTACTTCTGATCACGGATAGAGGTGCCAGTGCTGGGTCCGGTTAAGTGGTAAACCTGTACTGATCCGATCCTATTGGGTTAAGATCTGGTCAGTCTTAATTGGGTTTCAGGTTCAGGTGAACTAAACTCAACCTACTGACATTACAGCATTGAAATATTCATATTTATATAAGCTTGATTGAGTGCAAGTGTACTTTGTATCATGGATTCGATAACCCCTCTCCATTTATTTAGGTGGTCAGGTTCAGGACTTTAATTAGGTTGGTATTAATTCGAGTCAGGCCCAAGTTGAACCAATCCCGTACCGAATACATACAACCTGTTGATGAATCCGGATCTATTCTTCACAGAACGCTTCTCACATCGACCTCATAGCATGTATCAGTGGTACATCGGGAACATCTCTTATTCTTGTATGCTATTATTCATGAGGATGTTCTCCATTATACGGTGGGATGTGACTGTGAGGTCAGTGTGAGGAGTAGATTCCAATTCCCTGTTGATCAAGGTTTATAAAATTGAATCGGACAGCGAACCAGTCAGGGGTCCGGTTGCCAGGTTAAACAGTCCAATCGTTCGAACTGAATGGACGGCCCCGTTCTAACAAAAAAAAAAAAAACTAGCCAAACCGTTGAACGATTCAAATAGTTCAACCACATGGATTAACGGTTTACTGACCAAATCAACAGTTTTTGGGAAAATAACAGTTCTAGAGTAAAATGGAACTATCACCTAACCGGTTTCCGGTTTTTCCAGTCCATTCGGGTTTTGAAAACCATGCTGTTGATATCCCCAGTCACAGGCCTCTCAGTGTTGTATACTGGGGAATGCATAAGCTATCAAAATGATTAAAATAGGTTCTAAATTTTATCGGCTCTGCAAATTCTTTCAGTCATTAAAACAATGAGTTCTGGATTTGAATCCATGCTATTTAAATGTTTAAATTTACACTTATACAGAAGCAATATCTATCTATTAATAAAGTTGGTTTGAATTTTATATATTTAAATAAGGAGTTGTAAAATCAAATCACATAAAATTTATTGTATTTATGATATACAATATTAAGTTTTTTAGTTTGTTTTATTAACATAATATATAATATTCTGAATATTTTCAGTTTAATTTACTAATGATATTCAATTTCCATAGCTAATCAAAGTTTTATCTAAATTTGGTGAATAAGGCTTGAATAAACTAAAAAAATGGCTATGAGCATGTTTGATCTAATCCAATAAATTTTATTTTAATGTTTTTTTACTTTTACAAAAAAATTATAAAAATTTGATCAAGGTTCAAAATATCGATATAGGTTGCCAATATGTCAATTGGGGCATATCGGCCTGTATCAAGGCTCGCTTTTATCTTTTTATATTTTAGTTTTTATTTTTCAAACTAGTTCAGAGGGATAGATTTAAGGCCCCTCTACCCCCTGAACCAGGTCAGACCCCAAAAAACCCGTTGTAATCGGGAGGCTATTGATATATTGCAACGTGGTCTCATGTGACCCCAATGAAATGCAGACGCGTAGTATTTTAAACCAAACACTAGTTGATGTAATGTTTTGTTTTCTCTTTCAAACACTGATGTATTTACATTTTATTGAAGGGCCTTGGGTTGTCCTAAGACCACTGTGATGAATTTATGGGATCTCTTCATTGCATGGGTCCCTTCTAGTATATATATTTAAAAATCGTTTCAATTTCTTTCTACATCAAACAAAATCAAAATCAAAATGTGATGAAGTTATGGTGAAATTAAGACCTTGTCACCATGTTAAAGGCAAATTTTTGGGTCTGTTTAGTTTATGTGAATAAGGGTCCAAAATTGGAATTTGAGTCAATTCCAATTCCAACTGTTTGGTTGGGCAGAATCCAATCCTATTCTCATTCCTGATGGAATGGCATTCCCCCATTTAAGGGAATGGTAATTCCCTCCCCATCCCTTGGGAATGAAATTCTATTCCATTTAGTTTCAATTTCCAATCTCATTCCTGTCTGAACCGAACAAACTATGAGAATAGACTATTCCGATTCCAATTCCAATTCAGATTGTAAACCAAATAGACCCTTAATTCTTTAGGGCAAGATATGTATAATCTTATGGTTGTCTTGAAGAATTTCGAGAATTACAATGATGATTGAAAACGATTTGGGAAATAACTTGATCACTCAGGTAGAGTTGAATGAAGTTATAGATTTCAGGAAAAAAAGAGAGAAAAAACAAGAACAACCTTTTCAACCATACAAAAAAGTAAAAGCAAAAGATTGGGAGATCTATCCCCTCCAAGTAAAAAAAAAATGTTCTTCTCAACTTCAACAGTCTTGCAAAGCCTCATCCAACTATTTACATACAATACATAACTAGAGAGAGACGTGTATCAATTTGAAGGAACGTGATAATATCTCCCTTTGCACATACACCTGTAGACAATGGGGCAAGACTCTGCCACAGTGGAGCACTTGAAGCTCACCATCACTCTCTTGCAGGGAAAACACGGCCCACATGCATGGGAACAGTCAGGTAAGCTCGACCCAGTTGGATACAGTTCCGTTTGTATCTCCTCCTTCCCTCCTTCCTACACATTTAACACAACAAAACAACCGTAATAAATTCAATCCTTGCTTAGTAAACTTCAGTTCAGTCATGGCTAATTAGAAAGTGCTTTGTGGCTCTGACTTCCACATAAAGCACTTTCTATTAAAACTGCTTCTTCAGAGAAGACAAACACATTAATGATGAATCCTACTCCTATGAAAGCCTCTCTTGCATCTCTACTTCTCTCCTCAACTAAGACTTATTCCCAACCCAGTAAGCTTTGATCATCAATATGCATGAGAATGGAGCAAGAGAAAATTAAGCAAACCCATCTCCTTAATTAGAGAAAACAGGAACAAACCTTGGAGATCAGACTAGAGCTGCCTTGACCATTGAAACGCACAGGAACATCTAGCAAAAGCACATAGCTAGAAGTAAGAAAATGGAGAGAGAGAGAGAGAGAGAGAGAGAGAGAGAGAGAGAGAGCTTATTACCAGAAAGGGTTGGCGATCGGACAGTTCGACCAACAGAAAGAAGAGAGAGAAGAAGTGCAGCAAGGAAGGCCGTATGGGCTCCAAGAGTGAAGGACTTGTTCATGTTTCTTCTTCTAGCAACTAACTGCACGACACACAGCTTCGAGAGAATTCAATGACGGAAAGACGCAACGTCTAGAAAGAGAAGCCCAAGTGAGGGATTCGGGCCGGCCGGGACCATGCAAATATATTGAGAGATGGAATCATGGAAAACGGTTTCTGTATTAAATGAACGAGTGAGGTACTTCTGATGCAACTCACATGATCCACGGGTACATGTTTCAAAGGCTTCACATGTTCTGCTGCGTCAACCAAATCAAATCAAAACTTTAGCAAAAAATGAAAAAGATGGGGGACTCAACAAACTCGGATCTCTTGTGGTTAGGGGTGGCAACAGTCATTTGCCGGTTCGAGTCAAAGTGTATGAATTAGATTACCCGTAACTCAACCCGATTGGCGGTAACGTTATCCTGTCTAGGGGGTGCGGGTGATAATTGGGTCCGGTTGGATTTGGGTATTTGTTCAATTTTGAATGAACCCAAATCCTTAGTTGGACTGTTGGAGGCTTGGAGCCGTTTATAGAGATTTGGGCCGTGCTGTAAATTCTTGAAACTGGGTACCCGAATTGCACCCTAATCAGGGCAGATGGTCCGGGTCAATATTGCACCCGATTAGTAAGAACTCCCGCCACCCCATTTATTTGTCCATTTATTGTAATTTGAATTTCAAAATTTTTTCTTTTATAAACGGAAGGTGTCCATAAGGGAATTCACGTGGACAAACATTTAGTTTGTGCATTGAATACCCACAATTCTTTTCTTGGGTGAGTGAAAACATTGAATACCTGCATTGAACGTGAGGAATCAGCTTCCAGTTTAAATGAACTGCCCAAAGCTTTTAATGGATGTAACTCTACATTTTATCGCCCAATTTTCTCCCAACATGTGTGGCTATGACAGCGAAATACAACAAGGGGTTGGTTGGTAACAAGATTTAAATTGCATGGCTTCATGTAAGCATGCTGCCCATTTGGGAGGGCTTTTCTCCGGCGGCTTCCGGCATTGCAAGGTCGGCCTTACATGGAAAGCCTGGAAGCTGTGTTTGGTGAAAGCCCGGAAAGCCAAAATATATGATCGTTGAGTTGAGAAATCAACTTTTTGGTGAAACTGCTCAATCAATGCGGCTCGATAGGGGTAAGCATTCGTTAAAAACCAAATCGAATATATCAAAAATTTAAAATCAAATTAAAAAAAAAAACAAACCAAAATCGAATTATAAAAAAAGCCCTCCCAAACAGTCTCTTAGAATAAATCCATCACTCTCCTAATAATAAACCAATTATGTATCACAGTAAGGAAAGCAAATTTTGCCACCAAACGTAAGTACATAACCATGTATTTGGGGTGTTTGGCAAGGATAAGAGCACGCATACAAGAAACATACGCATTGATAGAGAGTAGAAATATATAAACTCACAAGGTATAATTACTCTTACTACTTAATGCGGAATTGATAAGACTTAAGAAAATAGTGAACACCTTGCTGTTTGATCCAGTCATGTGGAGGAGATGAGGGATAACATGGTCAATATGAATTATGTAGACCATCAACTTGTGTCTAAGTTTATGATCTCCGAGTGATGAATTGATATTACGCCAGCCATCTGCATTTAATTGGAGGTTGCAGGGAAATGCTGCTACCACGATCTTACCTGGTATATATATATATATATATATATATATATATATATATATTATGAATATTAAATATAATGTATTTAATGGTATAGGCACAAAGCCCTGTCCGGCCTAGCCTAATCCATGATCTATTTATTTTGCATTGGTCCACATTTTATAAGGTGTACTTACTTACCATCAAAACTTTTACAGGGGAGAACTTAGCCCCACCTTGCCCTAAGTTCAAGATACAAATCTCTCAACCTTTGTCCTTTCAGTCTAATCCACCTTCATGATACACATGCTTTAGTGGGTAATTGCAGGAGCTAAGGAGCCTTTTGATTTCAACTACACAATAATGGATACTCCATGGAATAGAGACTGAATTGAAGAGGCTTGCCACTAGAATTATCACATTCAACCTCGATAATAAGATAACCATATTGAATACACATTAATTCCATCCTGAAGAGATTTAATTTCTGCTTGAAGAGAGGTACAAATAGCATAAGGACCTGAGAAAGCTTTAAGAAACCTGTCCTCATCATCACGAATCAAGCCTCCCCCACTTCCTACACCGGAATTTCCTTGACATGCACCATCAGTATTTAGTTTTACCTTGCCACATGAAGGAACTTGCCGCATTACCCATTCATACAACTTTGAATTGGTGGACTTGGGTGGAATTGGAAAATCAATCCTCCACCAATCATTTGCATCCTCGGAAGTGGGTAATGAAGTAACTGTATCAATTTCAACAAGCCAATTTATGATGCGTTTGGATTATCTGATTTGTGGAGTTAGACTTGCCATCATATGTTCTTCTACACCTTTCTGCTCAAACTTCCCATAGTAGCACCGAAGGTAACACCCTAAGAACCTAGCTACGACGGGAGTTATTGTTGCAAGTGCTAGCTCCACCAATCTAAAATGTGGTCTCTAATCTGCTGGGTGGTGTAGATTGGAATGCCAAATTTTTCTGCAAAGAACTTTCAACATTTTGTAGTTACATCATACATGAGTATCATTTCAACTAAGGCTCAATTTGGAAGCAGTACAAATGCAAATATGTACAGCATAAATACATACAAAATATAAGGCTTTGCGCTCTACATTTTTGCATTTGCACTCCTTCCAAATTCAGCCTAAAAAATGCATGTGCGAGAAGTACAACAAATTTGTATAAAACAATCTAACCCAAAACACAAGGGCAATGCAATGCCACTGTACCAAACACCTCCATATATCATCATCATAATCTAAACCTTGTACTGACTATATGGGTTTGGCTACATGACTCCTGGTTCACCGTTCCATTTCTGTTTGTATAACCATATGCTGGACCATGTAAAAGTTAATCTCTCCTTGGGTTTCCTTATCAACATTTTCATAATAAAAGCAAATGGTCCACAAAATGTGACTCCAAGGGGACGCCCCACAACGTTCCATAGTACATCTCCGCCGAGTTTACATCTGCACCCCACAACATCCCACAGTACATTTTCGCCATGTATTGGGAATATCTCCCGATGATGACATCATTGGTTTCAGTATTATCACCGCAAGATGTTCTCAATACACGATGGGGATGTGCTGTGGGACGTTGTGGGGCGCAAACTCATCTCTGCCACACTATCCTACCTCTCTTCATCTGCATAGATGTTAGCCATTGCCACATATGAAACTGCAGCATGGGGCTTAAGTTCAAAAGGATGATTGGCAACATACTCAACAGTTTCTAGGTCTCAATGGATCTTGTAAGCACCAAGCAAAGCACCCCATACACTAGCTCGGGTTTTACAGGTATGCTATAGATGAACTCCAATGCTTCTTTTAATCACTACAAGAAAAATGATTTTTAGTGACAGTCAAAAGACTTTAAAACTACTGCTAAAACATTTACCAATAATCGCTAAAACAGGTGTTGCTAAAAACTGCCGCTTGACATCAGAATTGTAGTGCCAAGTTAAAATTGCCGCTAAATGGGTAAACCGTAAACCGACTACCGCTATAAACCAGCAATGATTTTTTTTTTTCTAGCGGCAGCGTTTTTACACTTGCAAAAATAACCTAGAATTTAAATTGGTTACAAATCTCAAATAACTTGTAATTTAATTGCAATTGGTAGCAAATCTCAATTATTAAATAAAATTGCAATTTTATTTATCCATTTATCCAAACTAAAATTAAATACAAAATAATTTGTTTTCTTTTCTTGACAACCTTTGGAACTTGAATCTTATAAGAGAAAAAAAAAGAAAAAAATTATTTTGATTAATCGACATGCATGGTACACTGTAGTCCAGACTCTCTTCCTTTTCTCATCTTCTTATCTTGATTCTTGATTCTTGTGCTTGTGATGTCCATGGGTGGAACCTCCCAGGCCTTGACAACTTGTGCAAAAATGGCCTGCACACTAGAGACGAGTGAACCAACAAGAACCCTAGCTAGAGTTTCCACCCCAAATAATGTTCCAGCAATAAGTGGTGTGAGCATAACCAAAGCACCAGGTGGGATCATCTCCTTGAGCGAAAGAGGAGGAGGGCTTTGTAGCTGCATCCTTCGTTTACATATAATCTAATGCTGGAGTTCCAGAGAGCAACGTCCATAGCACTAAAGAATGGGTTGCAGGCTGGAATGAAAGAAACCATTTTTCATTGTTTTAGCAAGTTTTCAGCAGTTTTCACCGTTCCTGATCCAGTACAACTGACTTCCATGCATGCGGGTTGTGCCTTAAACCTCAAGATGTCGTGGGGTATAATTTTTTCTGGTACCATAGTCATATGTCTATGATGCCGAAATATATGATACCAGAAGAGATGTTAAATTCATATGGAAATATTCTTCCATACATATATGTTAAATTTATATGGAAATATTCTTAATGTAGGGATATCAAGACCCATTTGAATGTAATATCGTGCGGACAAAGACCTCCCCTCACGGAGTATACTCAGCATGGGCATCCAATTCACCATTGCAACTCATGATTCATCAATTGGGAAGTTGAAAAAAAATTGATGCCTTTTGCATTGGGATGTTAAACCAAGTATTAACATGTCTATTGTTTGAATTATTTAGTATATTTGTGTGTAAAAAATGTTTTTTATTTATTTAATATCGTCGATAGTTTTGTTGTCGGCTGGTTTTAATGGCCATTGGGTTTCATAAAAATGTTTTTTATATTTGTGTTGTTGAAGATGATTAGATGCAAGGTTTTAAAAATTGATCCAAAAGTAGAACCGTTTACCATTTTGACCATCGGTTTTTGGGTTGATAGTTTGACTATTCGTTTGAACGGATGATTTGTTTCAACTTAAAAATAAAAAGAAATAATTAAAAAAATTAAAATAAAAAATGACCAAAAAATGTTAAATGGGTCAATAGATCGACCGCCTTCCAATATAACAAGTTTGTTTGAAGCAAGTTTCTTTAGACAATCCTAGAAAAGGGGAAAGATGCTATGGAGAACCACAAGAGCAGCAATCTTATGGACGGTTTGGGAGGAAAGAAACAATAGAATCTTTCAAGAGAAAAGGGAATCGAGGGAGGACTTGATTGATTTCATCACTATCAAGATAGTGCATTGGGTAAAAGAAGATCAGTTATTTAAGGAATTCACAGGGGATGATATAATTAGGGGTTGGAATACAGTAGCGGACTCTTCAAGATATAGCCCAACAATTCAAGAGAGTTGAGCAGCCTCTACACACAATGCAAAATATGCAAAATTCTAGCTCCCTGGGTAACCTAGGGCCCTTAGGCCTTAGGTGTAGGGGAGTCTTTAGAGACGGGCAAGGCAAAATTCTAGCTCTATTTTCAAGGCCTATAGGAGTGGGTGATTCGTTAAGAGGTAAGGTATTAACATTGCTGCAAGGTCTGAGACTAGCTAAATAAATGGGACTACAACAGATTGATGAAGTGGAAGGGGATTCAAGATTAATAATAAGTTAGAAGAAATCCGGAAATTTGGGAATCTTGAGCCACAGGCAAGCTATGAGAGAAGTCTGGTGCCTTGCAAAGGAAATTGGAACAAACTTACAATGGGTTAGAAGAACACCAAATGGCCTGCCTAATGCTATAGCCAAACAAGGATCAAATAGGAGTGAATTTTTCTTTGTTTAATTTCTTAATTTTCTAATGAAAGTTACCATTTTCTATAAAAAAAATCATATAACAGACTTTTTAACTCATGTTAGACATAGTGGCTAGTGCATAGAGAGGTCTTAATCCTTTTTGAAAAGAGGGAAGATTCTAGTATTTATGAAAAACATTAAGGGAGGTACCCAATATTTTACCTACCTCATGTCATAAAGATTTGTACTTATAAATAGAAGTTGTCCAAATATTTTAATCTTGCATACATAAATGGTACATTCCATCTCTGTTTGGAGTTTAATTCCACTTTCATTAGTGATGGTGCGCAATCCAGCGGGTCCTAGCTGTTAAAGATCTTGCCTCGGGCTGGAGTAGAAGGTGACTGAAACGAAGGGGAAAGAGAGTAATCTCCGGGGAAGAACCCGGTGAGTATGCTCCGAAGCTCAAGTTAGTATTTCCTTTAAGGCAAGATAAAACCACATGGCGCAAAGTTCACATACCTTGTTCTTGGGGGGTAGAGAGCCTTTTATAACCACTTCGCGCACTCACTCCTAAGCTTCTGTCAGGTCGGGTATGATTACTTCTGTGCTTCTTCCAATTCGGGTGTCATCACCTCTGCTGGGGCAGAACCGCCACTGCTCTCTTTGTCGGAGCCATCTCTGTATCTGGAGATGGCGGTGGCAAGTGGCGGTGGCAGGTGGTCGTTTGAAGTGCGGCTGTCAAGCGTCAGATCCCAAGTCAGTCAGGTGCACCGCCCCTGATACGGACTCCTTCGGTGTCAGGTGCGGTGTGGTTTGTTTAGTTCGGCGTCCTAGAGGCGAAGTGCTGGAGTGGTGTGCGAGGTGAAGTCTTGAGTTCGGATAGAGGTGTGGCCCGAACTACCATGGGGCAAGCCAGTTCGGGTTGTTGCCCTTTGTGTTCGTAAGGCTCGGGGCCTAAGGGAGAGCTCGGGCTCCTTACGGGGAGTTCGGGCTCCTTGCAGGGAGTTCGGACCGCTAGTTCCTCCTTTCGGAGCTCACGCCTTGGCGTGCTATTGTGTCGAGCTGTTGCATTTGCCACGTGTTGAGTGGTTACGAGGTCGGGCCAAATCTTCCTTCATCAATTGCCCCCCACTCCTCGCGCTAAGGGTCTTGCCCGGGCGCGGGGAGTTCGCGAGGTGGCGGGTGGATTTGTCCCGTACTTCGAATTGGTTGACTGATAGCGCGGGGTGCGTGTCGTCAGGAATTTTTCGGGTTTCTCGAGCGCCAAAAGGATGGGAAACGCGCCAATCTGCCTATAAATGCTGACAGACGTGACAACGCGCGCTTTATTTCAAAATTCAAAAAGCGTGCCGCTGGGAGACATGACAGCGGACATCTTTTCAATTTTTGAAGAAACGCGCTGCAACCGCCTTTAATGCGAGGCGACGTGTGCTGGCGCTCTTTCAGTTTCAAAAGACGTGCGGCCAGTCACGTCTCGGTCTTAGGAAACGTGTGTGACTGTGGGCCACCAGATCTGCTTTGATCAGAACCGTTGGTTTTTGGTTACTGTGGGTATAAATGGTGGGGACCCCATTCGCTTTGTCACTTTTGTATTTTGCTTCTTGAGTTTGCGTCCAAGTTTCAGCTCGCGTCCAAGCTTTTAGCTCGCATCCAAGCTTTTAGCTCGCGTTCAAGTTCCCGTAGTTCGTTCAAGCCTTTTTCCGAGTGAGTACTTTCCTGGAATCCATCTTCTCCTCCCAATGTCTAGCTTGGATAGCTCAGACAGTTCTTCAAGGGGGTCAGATGCAGGTTCTACGAACCGAGTTGCATCCCCGGACAGTCCTAGTGAACCTGAGGTAGAACTCGAGGAAGAGATCGAACCCGTAGGCCGAGTCGCCTCGGGTAGTTTGTCGTCCTCCTCTCATCGAGGTCGGACGTTAGACAAGTTTGGGCCCTCGACCATGACGCCTGAGGGGCTTCACTCCCTTTTTACCCAGTTCAACTTGCCTAGGGAGTACACCTACTTCATACCCTCGGGCAGTTTCCCTTGGGAACACGGTCCTGATGAGATCGTGATATTCCGGGAGCAGCTCGTTGTGGGGTTGCGTCTACCTTTCCACCCCCTCATTGTCGAGGTTATGAACCACTTCGGCGTTACTATCGGCCAGCTTCACCTAAACTCCATTCGTAACTTGGTGGGGACAATCTCCCTATTTTGCGAACAGGTCATGCCTTTAGACCTAGAGATCTTCTCTTCCATTTTAATGCTTAAGAAGCAAGCGGGTCCCCTTCCCGGGCGTAGGTGGGCGTATTACCTGTCTCCTTGCCCGGGTTTTAAGCTTTTACACAAACTTCCCAACAAGGTCCCGGCGTGGAAACGAGACTACTTTGGGGTGCGAAGTGCATTGGGGTGGCTGTTCCAAACCGGGTGGGGGATGGCCGCCCCTGACACCGGTGTTATGCTTGATAAGGAGACGGCGAAGGGCCTCCGGCAATGGGCACGGCTTGGGCTAAAATGCCATCATTATCTGACGAAGGCCAAGCTCATTGAGGCTGGTCTGAGTTCAGGTAGGTTCCTTACTCAGAGGTTTGTCTTTTGTTTTGCTCCGTTCTTTCATTTTTTTTTCTGATGCCGAGCTCATTTTGCAGGTGTGATGGACCTAGAGAGGACTCGTGGTGGGCACCTGTTTCACGGCATGAAGAGGAGGAAGCGAGTCGCCAAACGAACTCGTGCCGAGCTGCCCCGAGATGCGGAGCCCGAGGTACCAAACTACTCGTCAGTGGATCCACCCAGGGAGTCCGAGATGGCCCCTCCAGTACATGAAGCAGCAGGGGCCCCTTATGCCAAGGCTACTTACACGGGGTCTCCCGCTTACTCCGAGTCTGCTTATATGCGAGCTGGACCCTCAGGCTCGGGAGCCCAAGGCGAGTTCAGGAGCGTGTTGTCGCCGAACCACGCTCTTCAGAAGAGTAGGGAGGCCATCTATCCTGAGGAGGTCGCGGCATGGACCGAGCTTCCTTTGAACCAGGTAGCTTGTCGTGCTGCCATTCATGCCGTGGTGGTAAGTCAGATTTCTTGTCAGGCGCTTTGCTTTTATCTTTCTTGCTGTCGTTCTTTTGATTTACTCTTTCCTTTTGGTAGGTGAATTCTTCTATGCATGCCCTGGCGGCCCAAGTGGAAAGGAGCTCGAGGCAGGCGCGAGCTGCCGAAGAGGCTTTCCGTGCTGTCGAGGTGGCTTCCCGAGCTGTTGAGGCGGCTGCTCGCGCTGCACAGGCCAGGCAGGCGAGGTCTCAGAGAGATGCCGAGGCCATGGGAGTTGTGGTGAAACATATGGCGGACCTGAGGCTGGATTTGCAACATCAGGTTGAATACCTTCAAGAGGATATTAGGGAGAGGACACAGATCTTTTCTCAAGGCATTGAGGATGCCAAGAAGAAGGCCGTCGATGAATACATCGCCTCGTCGCGCTTTGATGACCTGATGGTGGACTCGTACAAAAGGAGTTTTAAACTAAGCCGGTGGATGATCCGGAATACGTACCCCGAGCTCGATGTTAGTGCCATATCCACTTCGCGCATTACTCAGGAGATGACTGACGCCGCTGACGGTGAGCCGGATTCTGAGGGCGAGGCAGGACCTTCGGGTACCGTTGAAGTGCCTTCTGATGGTGAAGTACCTTCAGGCCTGTGATTTTCTTTTGATTAAGTGTACACAATATTATTATTATCATTTTTTTTGAAATGTATGCAAAGTATTTTGCAATGGAATGATTTTTCTTTTGATTAAGTGTTGGTTGCTCTTTCTCCCGAACTGATCGTATTTGCCGAACTGACCATATGCCCGATCTGTTTTTTGCCCGGGTTGCTGCACTCGCGCGACCTGTTTTGGTGTTAATACTTAGCCTCTGAGATGTCGATGCCCCTATTAGTGCGTTGTCAGCACTTCGCCTGAGCCTTTGGTTGGCACTTTTTTCCTTTGCTTGCCTATGTCGAGGTTTCTTCGTTAGTTCGGCATCCTAGCCCTTAGGCTCTGGTAGCGACTGTCCACTTCGCTTGGTGGTCTATAGGTAGTATCGCCTTAAGTTGACGACGTTCCACGCTCGGGGTACTTGTTTGCCCTCTAAGGTTTCGAGCTCGTATGCCCCCCCGAGCGCTCTCTTTACTCTGTAGGGCCCTTCCCAATTTGGTCCAAGTTTGCCCACACCGGGTTCGGGTGCCATGATCTTACGGAGAACCAGGTCGCCGACGCGGAAGTTCTGCTTTTTTACTTTGGCGTTGTAGTACCGAGCTACCTTTTGCTGGTAATCTGCGGTCCGGATGTACACGAGGTCTCTTACCTCGTCCAGTAGGTCGAGGTTGGTACATAACTCATCTCCGTTTGTTTGATCGTTGTATGCTTCTAGTCGTAGTGTAGGTATTTCGATCTCCGCCGGGATTACCGCTTCAATGCCATAGGTGAGGTTAAAGGGGGTCTCTCTCGTGGCGGTTTTTTCTGTAGTTCGGTGAGCCCATAAAACACTTGGTAGCTCGTCCGCCCACAACCCTTTAGCTCGGTCTAGTCGTGCTTTCAGTCCGCGGAGGATGGCTCTGTTCATTACTTTTGTCTGACCGTTTGCCTGCGAGTGTGCGACCGATGTGAAGTTCTAACGAATTCCTATATCTTGGCACCATTCCTGGAACTTGATATCCTCGAACTGCTTGCCGTTGTCAGAGATCAGTATCCGAGGTAACCCGAAGCGACATACTATGTTCTTCCAAAAGAAGTTCTGTATGTTTCGAGTTGTAACTGTTGCCAGAGGTTCAACTTCTATCCACTTTGTGAAGTAATCTACCGCCACCACTAGGAACTTCCTCCCACCTGTTGCTGGCGGAATGGCCCCAGGAGGTCGATGCCCCATTACGCAAAGGGCCATGGACTAGTGAGGTACTTGAGGTCGGCGGCAGGCTGATGGTGGATATTGGCATGCTTCTGACACTCGTCGCATTTTCTGACGAGCTTGACGGCCTCTGCCTTCATCGTTGGCCAGTAGTACCCTTGTCGAAGTGCCTTTTGGGCGAGGGCCCTGCCTCCCAAGTGTCGCGGAGTACGAGCTCGGCTTTGGTAGGTCGCAAGCAACGCATGTAGGGGAGCGCGTAGGACCATCGGTACAACCGTTCGTCTATTATGACGTATTTGGCTGCCTGGCGCTACACCCTCTTGGCTGCATTGCGGTCCGTAGGGAGGGTTCCATCTAGCAAGAAGCTTGCGAGTGGGTCGATCCAGCTCGGCTCTACTTCAAGGACGGGAGCGACCTCCTCTGCCCCACCGAGAATGCTAGGCCGAGGTAAGTCCTCTATGTACACGGTTCTCATGGTGTTGTGACTCGTGCTGGCTAACCGGGACAGGGCGTCGGCCTCAGTGTTCTCTGACCTCGGCATTTGCCTGATGAAGTGCGGCTGGAAGTTGAGCAGAGCCTCCTTTACTTTTGCTAAGTAGGTGATCATAGTCAGCTCGCGTGCTTCGTATTCGCCCGTAACCTGGTTGACCACGAGCTAGGAATCGCTGCAGATAACCATGTGTTTTGTTCTTACTTTTTGCGCTAGGTTCAATCTGGCTATTAGTGCCTCATACTCCGCCTCATTGTTGGATGCCGCGAACTCAAAGCGTAGTGCGTATTCCAATTTCGTGCCACCTGGGTCGTGTAGCACTATTCCAACCCCGCTGCCCTGCTGGTTCGAGGAGCCATTTACGTGAAGGATCCAGGGCTCCTCATCCCAGTTTGCGTTTGGCCTAACCAGGAGAGATGCCACACTGGCTGCTACTTCACGAGGTTCAGACTCTATTGGCTTGGGAGCTCTGTGCTCACCCGAATTGGGGATCTCGGGCTCAACTGGCTTGGGGATTTCGAGGCTGAACGTGCACTCGGCAATAAAATCTGCTAAGGCTTGGGCCTTGATAGCAGTTCGTGGCTTATACTAGAGGTCATACTCGCTGAGCTTGATGGCCCACTTCGTCAGCCGACCGAAAACCTTGGGCTTGAGTAAGACTTGCCTCAGAGGTTTGTTAGTCAAGACGATGACAGTGTGAGCCTGGAAATATGGGTGGAGTTTCCGAGCTGCCATTACCAGTGCGTATGCTAGCTTTTCTATCTGCGGGTATCTCGTCTCTGCTCCCTACAAAATTTTACTAACATAATAGATGGGTAGTTGGACCCGATCTACTTCTTTTATTAGTACCAAACTGACCACCTCGTCGCTTGTCGAGAGGTACAGTTCCAAGACCTCGCCCTCCTCGGGCCAGGTTAAGATTGACACACTAGCGAGGTAGTTTTTTAGCTCGTCGAACGCGAGCTGGCAGTCTCGGGTCCATTCGAACTCTTTGCCTTTGATTGCTTTAAAGAAAGACAGGCAACGGTCTGCTGATTTGGACATGAAGTGGCTCAAAGCGGCTATGCGGCCGTTTAGCCTCTGAACCTCTTTTACTTTTCGGGGTGGTCTCATATCTAGGATGGCCTTTATCTTGTCCGGGTTGGCCTCAATACCGCGCCGGTTGACGATGTACCCTAGGAACTTACCCGAGGTGACACCGAAGACACACTTGTTTGGGTTCAGTTTCATGCTAAATTGACACAGAATTTGGAAGACAGAATCTAAGTCTAGTATTAATTCTTGCGAAAACTGCGTCTTGACAACCATTGCGTCTACATAACATTCTATTTTCGTGCAAATTAAGGGCCGAAACAGCTTATTCACAAGTCTTTTGAAGGTCGCCCCAACATTCTTCAATCCGAAGGGCATGACCATGTAGCAGTACAGGCCGAACTCGGTTATGAAGCTGGTTTTTTCCTCATTGGACTGGTCCATCCTGATTTGGTTGCAGCCCGAGTAGGCGTCCAAGAAGCTTAGCAACTCATGTCCCGAGGTCGTGTCCACTAGGCGGTCAATTCTGGGGAGGGGGAAGCAATCTTTCGGGCAAGCTCGGTTCAGGTCGGTGTAGTCGACGCACATGCGCCACTTGCCGTTTGCCTTTTTCACCAGCACTGGGTTGGCTACCCAGCTCGAGTAATGAACCTCCCTTATGAAGTTTGCTGCGAGGAGCTTTTCGACCTCCTCGTCGACCGCCCTCCAACACTCAGGGGCTAAGTTGCGTTTCTTCTGTCTAATGGGTCTGACTACAGGGTCAGTATTAAGTTTGTGAGTTATAAGGCTGGGGTCAATACCGGGCATATCGGCCGCGGACCATGCAAAAATATCTAAATTTTGAAGTAGAAAACTCACCAGTTCAATTCGTAGAGGTTCCTTGACGGAAGCACCGATCTGTAACGTTCGAGCCGGGTCTGTAGCCGAAGTCGGGATTGCGACCGTTTCCTCTATGGGCGAAGCTCGCTCCTCGCCCTGCTTTGTAGGCTGCTCCAGTTCGAGGTCATCAGCCGCCTTGGTTTTTCCCTTCAGGGCGGCAACATAACACTTGCGGGACTCAAGCTGGTCGCCCCGCGCCACCCCCACACCGAAGTCTGTAGGGAACTTCATTGCCAAATAGTAGGTGGAGACCACTGCCCGTAGGATATGCGTAATTGGCTGCTCTATTATGGCATTGTATGGAGAGGGGGTCGCGACCACCAAGAAATCGTGGTTGAGTCTGACCGCACAAGGCCATGTGCCGACTTCCACAGGTACTGTTATTTTCCCAAGGGGCCTGACTTCCTCTCCGCTGAAGCCCACCAGAGGAGTGTTCGCGGGTTTCAACTCGCTTCTCTGCAACTGCAGCTGGTCAAATGCCGACTTGAAGAGGATGTCTGCCGAGCTGCCCGAATCCACAAGTACGCGCCTGACCTCGAAGTCGCTGATCCTTAGTTTTATGACAAGCGCGTCATCGTGGGGGTAGTGGACCCCTCGCGCATCGTCTTCCGTGAAGAAGATCGGTTCTTCAGTCTTCGGCCTCTTGGGAGGGTTCTGTTCTTCTCGGACTACTTCGCGAACTGACGTCCGGGCTGCTGCCGAAGTACAACCTGCTACCACTGAACCTCCCACTTTCACATGGATGGTTCCCCGAACTGACCTCTCTTCCGGAGGCTATCGTTGCAATGGTTCGGCTAGCCTGCTGCTGGATTCGGGGGCATCCCTTCCGTGCTTCCCTTGCCGACCTGCCTTATTGTTATTATTATTATTATGCTGTACAAAATTTCTCAAATATCCGCGACGGATGAGTCCCTCTATCTCGTCCCGGAGATTATTACACTATTCGGTACTATGACCGTGATCTCTATGGAAACTACAGTACAAGTTTTTATTTCTCTCGTTTGGGTTCCCCTTTAGGCGAGGTGGCCATTTTACGTATGGGGCGTCTTTGATCGTCATCAAGATTTTGCTCTGCCTCATGTTTAACGGTGTGTAGTCCGTCCGAACTGCTAAGGGAGCTCGGAACGGCTGGCTCGGCTTCGGCTCCCGGGCCAGGTTTTTTCTTCTGTCGACTGGGTTGGAGGGCTCGCCTTCCCTCTTCCTTTTCTCGACCCCGCTTTCGGTCCTTTGGTTGATCTCTTCCTCTGTTCTCATGAACTTATCCGCGTGCTTGAGGAATTCGGCTACGGTCGCGGGCTGGTTAGCTACCTTGTGACATTTGAACTCCTTGTGTGTTACTCCTCTCTTAGCCTCCGCGAGCTGCACCGCGGGGTCCAATTGCGGTATTTAAAAGCATGCGTCATTGAATCGCTTGATGTAGCCCCGGATGTGTTCTCCTTCCGTCTAGACTACTCCAAAGATGCTTTCCTTGGTTCTGGGGCATCGCTTGCTGGTGACAAAGTGTGCGGTGAAGACCTGCACGAACTGGGTCCAACTTCTTATCGACCTAGGGGCCAGGTTCCTGTACCAAGTGCGGGCCACCCCCCTGAAGGTGGTGGTGAAGGCCACGCACATGCACGATTCACTGGCCCTAGCTAGGTGCATTTGGGACTGGAAAGCATCGACGTGGTCGTTGGGGTCGAAGGACCCGTCATACTTGTCCAAAGGTGGGAGATTGAAGTCTCTGGGCATGGGGACTGCCAGGAGTTCCGATGCGAGGGGGGAAGAAACTGAGAGAATCAGGGTGGCTTTTACCTCGTCCGAGCTTGTCTCTTCTTTACCTCTGAGCTCGGGCAGGACACGGGTGGCAGTTCGGCAACTTCGCCGGCGCCTTCGTTGCTGAGTGGGCCTGGTGCTGGCACTGCTAGCCTTTGTGTTGCCGAGCTCGATGGGCCCGGGCTATTGGTAATCTGCCGCTTGGATGCTGAATCGATTCTCTGTCAGCGGGAGCTCAGACTTGGAGTGCCGAGATACTGACTTGGCGGGCGAGGTTCCCGACCCGCCGGCGAGCTGCGAGGCGGGGGTGATTTTTCTTTCCCCTCGGCCCGGGGATGAGGCCTGGATCTTGTGGGGGTTCTGAGGTTGGGAGGCCTCTCCTCGGTGATGGCGTCCACCCTGAGGGGAGGGCTTAACCGGCTTTGGAGCAGGGTGTCGAGGTGGAAGCAGTGGTTGGTTCAGAGGCAGTTGGGGGAACTACTGCTGATAGTGATACTGAGAGATGTGGTGCAGTACTTGGTGCTGCTGGAGCTAATGTTGCTGGAATTGTTGCATTTGGGCTTGCATTGCATCAGGTCATCCAACTGGTTCTGGATGGTCGCCAGGGGGACAGTAGTTGGTTCAGTAAAGGTCGTTTCAACAGGGAGAGAAAAGGGGGTGTTCATGGCAGGAAGGTTTACGGGCACCACTATTTGTGGCGCATTCAGGCTGGGGATCCCATCCACCGGAAGGGGGATGGTGAACTGCCCGATGCACACCACGGGGACTTGAAGTTGTTCCCCGGTGGTGTTCATCTCCATGCCACGTCCGGCATTGCTGGAAGAAGCCATGAGTGTTGGGTTTTTTGGAGAAAAGAGGTTATGAGAGTTTTAGAGGGAGGCTTTTAGAAACGTTTCCCACAGACGGCGCCAATTGATGGTGCGCAATCCTACGGGTCCTAGCTGTCAAAGATCTTGCCTCGGGCTGGAGCAGAAGGTGCCTGAAACGAAGGGGAAAGAGAGTAATCTCCGGGGAAGAACCCAGTGAGTATGCTCCGAAGCTCAAGTTAGTATTTCCTCTAAGGCAAGATAAAACCAGATGGCGCAAAGTTCACATACCTTGTTCTTGGGGGGTAGAGAGCCTTTTATAACCACTTCACGCACTCACTCCTAAGCTTCTATCAGGTCGGGTATGATTACTTCTGTGCTTCTACCAGTTCGGGTGTCATCACCTCTGCTGGGGCAGAACCGCCACTGCTCTCTTTGTCGGAGCCGTCTCTGTATCTGGAGATGGCGGTGGCAGGTGGCCGTTTGAATTGCGACTGTCAAGCGTCAGATCCCAAGTCAGTCAGGATACAGTGTGGTTTGTTTAGTTCGGCGTCCTGGAGGCGAAGTGCTGGAGTGGTGTGCGAAGTGAAGTCTTGAGTTCGGATAGAGGTGTGGCCCGAACTACCATGGGGCAGGCCAGTTCGGGTTGTTGCCCTTTGTGTTCGTAAGGCTCAGGGCCTAAGGGAGAGCTCGGGCTCCTTACGGGGAGTTCGGGCTCCTTGCAGGGAGTTCGGACCGCTGGTTCCTCCTTTCGGAGCTCGTGCCTTGGTGTACTGTTGTGCCGAACTGTTGCCGTTGCCACGTGTTGAGTGGTTACGAGGTTGGGCCAAATCTTCCTTCATCAATTAGTATAAATGCATGAGAGTGCAAATGAGAATTATGCAAGTTTTGGTTCATTTTTGTCGTAGGTTTAGCTTTACTTTGTTTTAGGTTTTATTTCACTTCATCCACAGTGCAAACACACAAAATAGGGCAAAAAGTGAAACAAAAATAAATCACTATTCACACTCATATTTTTGCATCTATGCAAATGAAATGATACCGCAAACAAACCAAACCTAATTTTTGTGATGCTTAGCTTAAATCGGAATACCAACCTCAATAATTGATGTATGCATAGGTATAACAAAAATTTAAAGCAACAGAACCAACCCTCTTTTGGAATGTGACTTTTGTCACTGTTTGGAAACCATTTGCATATCACGATTCATGACCAATTTATGTGCAATCAAACAGCATAAAATAACTTTTTTTTGCAAACCATTCATTTTCTTATTTGTGCTACCAAATGGATCCATGGAAATAAACCTTTTCTGTAAAACTAGTAACTTTTCTGAAACTCATTTTTGAGTAACAACGTTCCAATAGTACAGTTGAATTGAAATTACTTTTTTCTTTTCAATGAGAGAGAGAGAGAGAAACTTGGGTTCTTCAAAGTTCAAAGCTCCAAGTGTACAATACTAGCGGACAGCCCGTACTTAGCACAGGTCAATCTTAACGTCCATAAATGGTTCAGAATATGTGCCCGGCAGCAGAACTTAAAACATTACTTTTCTTCTTAGGGGAATGGTCATTCTTCCTTTCCTTGTATGGAACTATGGATGGCAAATGGTGATGCACAGTGCACTGGACTAATCACTGAAGAATATGTAGAAAGATTCAAAAAAATAAAATAAAATAAAAGACACGTTAAAATAGATATAATTTCGATATTGTATTTCATGAATAAAATAAATTGAAAATTACTTGGATGAAACTTGAACCTATGACAATTTAGAAAAAACAAATAAAACATTCAAACAAACTTTACTATTAGGTGCAATATAAATTTCAAGTATATATGGGCATATATATTTAACTCAAATAAAATGGAATTATATTAGAATGGATAGGAGAGGATCCATAACCAATCCAGTTATAAACAGATAGAATTCGGCTTACCCTTCATGGGATATTCATATTTGGACAATCAGGTACCGTTTACAGCGCTATTAAAATAAAATTTCAGAGAGGATAACAGAGTGCTCCTCAACAGCAATATAAGAATCAAGGAATTCCTTCTCTATGACCAAGCAAGCATCCATGCACTTTCAGTCAGGTTTCATATTATACATCTTCATTATATGAAAGTCCAAAATATAAATAATGAATTAGAAATGCCAGCATAAGTTGCACCATAAGGTCTATAACACAACACACAGGATCGTTACTCAAGCAAAGGGTAGGACTACACAAAAGCTAGCTTGCCTATGTTTTCACTGTCCATTATGAAGGCAACAATAAAAAAAAAATGACAGACAATGCAATCTCTATTTCATTTCCTTGGTAGCAAGGATATCACTGTACCCTTAAATGAAGATTTTCTTTATTTTGTTAACTTTGTTACATGTCCCACTAACATCAACATCAGAAGCACCTTGACTGCATAATGGATGCATTATGGTGCATACTTTGCTTCAATAATCTGCCTCAATGTGTACTTGATCCATTACCAAATCTTAAAAGCCACTAAATAAGAGAGCCTTATTAATCAATCCAAGTGGTCTAAATCCAAATACCCCCCCCCCCTTTCTATGGGACAGTTAATTTTCCCCACTCAACTAAATGGTATTTCTTCTCAACATTTGGACCTTGCAAATAAAGTTTCAATCTTTCTTCTCAAGCCACTGAAACTGGAATGGAGAAAAGGACATCAATACAGTTTCAACCAATTCTGAGCCCACATAAAATTATGCAGAAACTTCTAGAGCAATCTGACTAATCTTCAAGCCGTTCTTTAATTTCTTCGCTATAGTTTCCCCACAAGACTGATTCATGTATTAACATAAGCCCTGAATCATCTGAAACTATCTGTTTCCTTTCTTCTCAGCAAGCTACAAATCCACCCCAATAATGTCAACAAGTCCAACCAGAGAATAACAACCTAATCTCTTAATATATGTCAGTCATCAAGCTTTTCTTCCCATTGTTCCAGATCATCACATCAGAATTAGTGGCAGAGAAGAAAACATAAAACTCAACATGATCAAATAGGGAAGAACTCAAGAACATCAAGAGTTTGCTAAAAGCACTGTAATAATATCTCAAATTCTCAACCATGAAATCCTTGTATTCAATCAGATTAGCACTGAACAAAGATGAAATTGATGATTTGGAGCTGTTGAAGCTTTTGGACATACTTCTTAAGATAATTCCAACTGTGTCTGTAACTTCAACAATTCACCATACAGCTTTAGCTCACTGATATCTGATTGGAGCCTCCAAATCAGTTACTTCTCCCCAGAATATTGATGCTCATTCATCCGAAGAATCAGAGCTCTCACCCTTATAAGCTATCAACAACTCTTCAGCATCATTTATAAACATTGCAATAAATTTCTCCTTGAACACCTCATCAGATAATAGTAACACTTGAGCAAAACTAGGGTTCTTCTTCAACAGTTTCTTCGACTTCAGAATACTAAGAACCCTGTAACGAGGGATCACCCTCTTCTCCAAACTATTCATTAAAAATGTCGGCTGATAAACCAATACTTTTCTTTCAAACCCAACAGTGTATAAGTAGAACTCAAGTCCCAACTTTAACTTCTCCTCAGAAGTCCTGAATAAACCCGGATTCCTCCTGAACATAGACATGCATTCGTCTTTTGAGAATCCAAAGCTCTGAAATAGATTGAATTTCCTCTCAAGGGTCGCTTGGCTCATGCAACTAACCGTGTAGAGCGCATGGACTAACATTCTCGAATCTGCAGAAAATCCCATCTCCATAACCCTGTGAACACGTTCTCTGAGATTAGACGGTTTCATAGCAAACAAGGTCGGTTGCCGCTTCAAAAGCATCGTGACCTGTGAGCCAATAATCCCACAACTCTCCAAAAAGGAAATGTTGGGCAACAGTCTTGAATCTGGGTATCTGGTGATCCATTTGCATCTGCACAAAACTTGAATCAAACCTCGATTGTCGGCACCATTAGACAGGACTTTCTTGAAAATTTCAATGCAAGGGATCAACTTTCGATCAAGGCTGTAGGTCAAAAGAGTTGCGTTAATCGAGATGAAATGACCCAAATCTGGTCCCGTGAGACCCAGTTCTTGAAATAACCTGAGCTTTGGTTCAAGGATCTTCTTGACATTAGCAAGGAGAATTCTGGGTTCCACTTGGACAGCAGTTCGAATATGGGTCTCCGTAAATCCCAATTGCTGGTGGAAGCAGGGGCTTTTCTAGGTTTTTTACCCGATGCAAATAATGTGAAGCTGAAAGGGCATGGGCTTTGGAGAACCCAAGGGTGTCAATCAGATAATCGACAATAAGCGGATTTGAATTTGAGCCCTTGACAGAAGAAACAACAAGAGAATGAGAAGAACAAAAGGAGAATCTGGGGATGTAGGAAATACAGTAAGAATAGCAACATGAGAAGGAGCTTACTGAAGAAAGAATTTGCATTTATATAGAACAACCCAAAATGCAATGACAATGCAATGCCACTGTACCAAACACCTCCATAATCATCATCATAACATAAACCTTGTTCCAACTCTATGGGGTTCACTACATGGCTCTTGTTTTGCCATTCCATTCTGTTTGCCTGACCATTTTATAGACCAAGCTAAAGTTAATCCCTCCATGGGTTTCCTTATCAACATTTTCATAACAAAAGCAAATGGGTCACAAAATGTGACTCCAATTTGTTCTTGGGATTTATCGGATGCCCAGTGAGTGTAAGATTTGGAACTTCGATCATTTTCTGAACATGCCAAAATGTGTGATTAATTAAGACACTTTCATCAAAGCCGTCATCAAATCTGGTAATTTTACTATATAACTCAACAACTCATTAGGCATTCAGATTGGATTCACCTAAATCCGAGGTCGATCTGATAAAGGATTAATAGCATCCAATTTTGATCCAAAATATGATTGGGTGTATGAACAATGCATATGAGTTCCATCCCAATTGGATTCTGTCTCTGTCTCTCGTATCGTATCGGGGTACATCCAAATCTGAGATAATCAAATCGGATGTCAGATCAAGCCACAGAGTTTTGGGTATCATTGACAGGCTTACAACTCATGTACTATAATGATCCCTGAAGTTTGATTTTAGTGTTGAGGGCTCAATCTAATTCTCTCAACTGCAAAGCTAAACCATCTAACACTTCATATATAAGTAAGTCTTCAGGGTGGCACCTGTCTTCAACTGTGAATGTATGAATCTTTCCATTCACTTGAACAAGGCTACAACCTGCTGATTTCTTCACTCTGTTGCATTTCATCATTGCCCGTATCTTTACCACACCATCCCACCTCTCTTCAGCTGCATAGATGTTAGCCATTGCCACATATGAAACTGCAGCATGGGGCTCAAGTTCAAAAAGATGATTGGCAACATACTCAGCAGTTTCTAGGTCTCGATGGATCTTGCAGGCACCAAGCAAAGCACCCCATACACCAGCATCAGGTTTTACAGGCATGTTATGGATGAACTCCAATGCTTCTTTTAACTTTCCCATCCTTCCAAGAAGATCAGCCATGCAGGCATAGTGTTCTAGTCTAGGGCTTATTTTATATACTTCAGTCATCAAAGTGAAATGCTCCCATCCCTTCTCAAGGAAACCTGCATGAGTACAAGCTTGAAGGATGGCAAGAAAAGTTAAATGGTTTGGTCTAAAACCTGATTCAACCATCTGAGAGAAAACACTTAAAGCTTCTTTGGATTCTCCATTCAGTGCATACCCAGCAATCATAGTTGTCCAAGATACAGTTGTTCTCTCAGGCATCATGTCAAAGATTTCACGGGCACTCTTTGTACTTCCGCATTTCACATACATGTCTATCAATGCATTATAAACCATTACATTCTGCATTAATCCTTTTGAAATAGAATACTTATTAATCCATCTTCCAAGCTCTAGTGCTCCTGTTTGACCACAAGCGGACAGCAAAGCAACCATAGTAACCAAATCAGGCGACTCACCAGCTGATTCCATGGCATGAAACAAATTCATTGCTTCATCCAAATCCCCTTTCTCGGCATACCCACTGATCATGGCCGTCCATGAAACACAAGTTCTCTCGGACATTCTGTTGAATAAGTTACGTGCAGAGATGATATCTCCACACTTAGAATACATAGAAATGAGGGTGTTAATAACAGAAATATCCAAAGAACACCCTGTGTGGACACCATGTGAATGGATCAGCTTACCCTGTAAGAGCACTTCAGGGTGAGCACATGATGAAAGCAAGCTAACAATGGTGCTTACATCTGGCCTAACACCATATTGGCACATAGATTTGTAGATGCTAATGGCCTCAAAAGTTCTCTCTAAGTGGGAATACCCTGCAATCATGGAATTCCATGACACTACAGTTCTCACAGCCATAGGAGTTGCGTCAAATACCACCCTTGCTGAGCTCAGGTCATGGCACTTAGCATACGCAGAAATCAACGTGTTGGCTACAGAAACATCGTCTGCAACCCCAACTTGAATCCCAGAGCAATGCATGGCTCTTGCCATATTCAAATTCTTCATATTGGAACTTGATTGAATCAAGCCTATGAGTGTCACCGAGTCAGGCTTAAACCCAGCGAGCTTCATTTCACGAAAAAGATCCAAAACTCTCTCAATACTTGATTGAGAAAACCCCATGATCATTGCATTCCAAGAAGTGACATCCTTCTCAGGCATCCTCTCAAACAGTATGTTTGCAAACTCTAAGCGACCACATTTGATATACATATCCGCCATGGCTGTTTGCACGAACTTATCAGACCAGAGCGGGAGTTTCACAACATGGGTATGGATTATTTGGCAGTATAGGAGGTTCGAGAGCTTCCCGCAGGCTTTTGCTATCAAGGGAAAGGTTAATTTGTCGGGTTCCAAGCCCAACTGCTTCATTTGGCGGAAGAGGAAGAGGGCTTTGTGGCTGCATCCTTCGTTTACAGATAATCTAATGCTGGAGTTCCATAGAGCAACGTTCAAAGCACTTAAGAATAAGTTGCAGCCTGGAGTGAAAGCAACCATTTCTCATTGTTTTGGCGGGAAGTTTAGCATGCCTGATCAACAAATGGGCCACCTGGTTACTTAACGGTTAATGAATTGGACTGAGCAGTGAAGGATTCTTTCAACTAGGGCCGTGCAATCAGTGATGCAATTTAAGATTCACCAAGGAGTAGCATGGGAGGTCTCCACCAGGGATTTAACCACTGTAATTGCATCTCCCCTCAACATGACGTGGTGAAAATGGAAATCCAAGGCTAACTTCAAAGCTTCTTTTAAAGCTAATGCTTCAGCTTCCACCGGAAAGCACAAAGAGCCACATATCGCGCAATGATCAAAGCACCATTCCGATCTCTCGCCATCAAACCTGTGCCGGCTCGATCGAAGGATATTGCCCCATCAAAATTTATTATCTAATGGTGGTCGTTGGCAGGAAGGAGATCTAACATTCACAAGGTTACCATTTACCAATAAGGGTTGTCAATGGATCGGTCCGACCCGATATTCCGATGGACCCGAACCAATTGGGCCGGTTCTAGTTTCAGGAACTTATACTAGTGTCCTGATTATCAGTTTGGAACCAGTTTCGTCAAGTCCTAAACTGATTCAGACCCGACTCGATATACATATATACATACATATATATAATCAGATCTGTAGATCCTATCATGTCCGATTTGATTTCAGGTCCTCAATATTTCATGTCAGGCTGGTTTTGATTCTAATTGGTCCCGATCCACAGATCCAATCCTTTGACAGCCCTAATTAACAACTTACCATCTATTAGCGATATGGGTCATATATTAGCGAGCTGGGTTTCTATTCTATTGATGACATTGTAAATTTCAAATGAAATGCTAGGGGTGAACAGGAACTGAGATTTTGACGAGCTATTCTAATTCAGCTCCTAAAAGCCAAATTTAGCTCAGTTTAAATCAAACTTCAAACAAAATTTAAACACAAATACGTAGGTTTGTTTGCTAACCTTTTTATATACATAATATATATATATATGACTCAACTATGAGAATTGAGCGGAAACAGAATAACCATGTCTGCCTGTGGGATCTTCTAGCTGAGCCCAATGATTAAGCGAGTCACTTAACATCCATTCTTCATGGTGATCCGTTCGTAGACTTTATAGTCAAGTTGTACCAAATTCGTCGAACCATAGGAGACTTAAACAATGGATGTTCAAGAGTTTCGACTTCCTGATGATACTGCACTCCACCTCTATCATAGGGCCTCTTAGAGCCAATTCCACTTTAACAGGAAGGGAGTTATTCATGCATTTACACAAGATAAAGGTGGACTCCCGGAGCAAAGTTTAGTTGAACATTTTGGCTGTTTAGCGAAGTGTGAAACCAATGATAAGGTTTCATGTCAGTAATGCACTTTTTACAGTGGGGCCTAAGAATTTATTGTTGGCATAGAATCTCATCATTGGTTTCACAACCTGCTGAACAGTCAAAGCATTCAACTAATCAGAATTCGGACTTGCAGTGCAAGTATTTAAACTTCCAAAACTGCTTCGAAGTTACCTCACCAAAGGCAATATGAGATTGTGAGCCACCCGAATCCTCTTGGCAAAGAAGTTTATGAATTGAGTGATGTTATCATCGGACAAAGAGTTCTCCTTTTATAATCCATCAAGATTTCAAATCCACTACCTAAACTTCCAAAACGTGTTAGTTAAGTACAAAACCGGTAATTGCCGTTAAGTGGCATGTAAAAGGGCATAAATACCCTCTGGGTGTCATCTAATTTTCTTTGTCAACCATTGAAATGCCCAAATTTCTTAGAAGCTAATAGAGAAAAGCAATTTGTCAAAAATCAATCCGTTGCTTTGGTTCAATCTTGATTCTTGAGGAAAAAGATGATGAACAGTGTCAAAAGATAATTTTGATCTTTTCAAAAGTTTTAAGTCACACATATCATCACTTGATAGAGGTAACTGATGGACCGCTAACAATAGGGACTAAACTGGTATGTTTTAGAAGCTTAGGTATATTGAATTGGCACATTTTAAAATTCAATAACCAAAATAAAACTAAGCCCAAGGTACAGGGTAATAATATGCACTTTTCCCTTTTTAAAAACTTAGTTTTTCCCCACTTAAGGTCCTTTGCCTTTAACTCTTCGTGTTCAGCTTATTCGGACAAAGACCTCCCCTCACTAAAGATACTCGGCATTGGCATCTAGTTCACCATTGCAACTCGTGATTCATCAATTGGGAGTTGAAAAAATTTGATGCTTGTTGCATTGGGATGTTAAACCAAGTATTAACATGTTTTTTTGTTTGAATTATTTAGTATATTTGTATGCAAGAAATATTTTTATTTATTTAATATCGTCGATAATTTTGTTGTCGGCCAGTTTTAATGGCCATGGGGTTTCATAAAAATGTTATTTATAATTGTGCTGTTGAAGATGATTAGATGAGTTTTTTTTTTATTCATTTAACCCAAAATTTAGCTTGTAAGGTTTTAACTTTTAAGTTTTTTACCCAATATCTTGTCATATAAGGATTAATACTTATAAATAGAAGTTGTCCAAATATTTTAGCCTTGCATACTTGCATGGTACATCCCTTAAACTAGTATATAAATAGTTAAATACAACATCAATAAGAAATTTGTTTTTCTAAGGCTCCATTTGTTTGGAGTTTAGGCTCTGTTTAAAAAGAGTACAAATACAAATATGCAGAGTACAAAGCCATATATTTTGTATTATTTTGTATGCATTTGTACTATACATATTTATATTTATACTTTTTCCAAACTGAGCCTTAATTTCACTTTTATTACTACAAATGCATGAGAGTTGCTTTGTTTTAGGTTTTATTTCACTTCATCCACGATGCAAACACACAGAATAGGGCAAAAACTGAAACAAAAACAAATAACTATTCACACTTGTATTTTTGCATCAATGTAAATGAAATTATACTGCAAACAAACCAAAACTAATTTTTGTGATGCTTAGCTTAACTTGGAATACCAACCTCAATAATTGATGTATACATAGGTATAACAAAAATTTAAAGCAACAGAACCAACCCTCTTTTGGAATGTGATTTCGTCACTTTTTGGAAGCCATTTGCTTATCATGACTCGTGACCATTTTATGTGCAACCAAATAGCATAAAATAACATTTTTTTTTCTTTTTGCAAATCATTCATTTTCTTATATTTTTTGTGCTACCAAATGGATCCATAGAGAACATTTTCTTCAAAACTAATAACTTTTCTGAAACTCATTTTTGAGTAACAACGCCCCAAGAGTACAGTTGAGTTGAAGTTACATTTTCTTTTTTTTTCTTGTGTGTATGTGTGTGAGAGAGAGAGAGAGATGAAACTGGGTTCTTAAAAGTTCAAAGCTCCAAGTGTACAATGTTAACGTCCAAAATGGTTCAGAATATATGGCCAGCAGCAGAACTTAAAATATTCCTTTTCTTCTGAGGGGAATGGTCATTCTTCCTTTCCTTGTATGGAACTATGGATAGCAAATGGTGATGCACAGTGCACTGTACTAATGACTGAAGAATATGCAGAACAATTCATAAAATAAATAAATAAGACACTTTAAAATAGAAATGACTTTGATATTGTCATGAGCAAAATGAATTGAAAATTACTTGGTTGAAACTTGAACCTATGACAATTTAGTAAAAAACAAAACATTCTAACCAACTTTACTAATAGGTGCAATATAAATTTCAACTATATATGAGCATATATATTTAACTCAAATCAAATTGGACTATATTAGAATGGATAGGGGTGGTTCCATAATTAATCCAATTATAAACAGATCGAATTCAGACTACCCTTAATGGGACATTCATATTTGGACAATCAGATGCCATTTGCAGCCCTATTAAAATAAAATTTCAGGGAGGATAACAGAGTGCTCCTCAACAACAACATAAGAATCAAGGAATTCCTTCTCTATGACCAAGCATCCATGCGCTTTCAGTCAGGTTTATATCTTCATTATATGAAAGTCCAAAATATAAATAATGAATTAGCAATACCAGCATAAGTTGCACCATAAGATCTATAACACAACACACAGGATCGTTATTCAAGCAAAGGAAGACTACACAAAAGCTAGATTGCCTATGTTTTCACTGTCCATTATGATGGCAACAATAAAAAGAATTGACAGACAATGCAATCTCTATTTCATTTCCTTGGTATCAAGGATATCACTGTACCCTTACATGAAGATTTTCTTTCTTCAGTTAACTTTGTTACATGTCCCACTACCATCAACATCAGAAGCACCTTGACTGCATAATGGCTGCATGCTGGAACATGTTTATGTACTGCTCATTTTGTTTCTAATCTTTGGATTTGTTAATGAAATTACACTGGTTAAAAGCTCATAATAATTCCACAGAAGAAGAAATGACAAAGCAGCCCCTATAATCTGCTTTTGGGGAATAAAAGTTTAAAAGAATATCAAAATGTTGTATGGAGCAGAGTGTTGAGCAGTTAGGTGATAGCATGTCCAAAAATAACTGTGGCAAAAATGTGAATGCTAAGATAAATAACAGGTAAAACTAGAAAGGACATAATTAGAAATGAAGTCATATGCAGGAACCTAGAAGTAGCTCCGATAGGTGATAAAAAGAGAGTTATAAGAGTTGTATAGAATATATAAATTATATCTCAAAGGAAGATTCTAGGCAGCTAGAAGATTTTGCTCCAGTTGTAGTTCTCATATCTAAAAAACACAAGAATTTTCTAGATTCCATAAGATATGGGGTCCCAACAGTGCAAATCTCACAATCAATTTCTTGAAATATGCTGATGATGTAGAAGGAAATTTTTTTCATTAAAACAGTGCATTGCAGACTAGAACATGAGCAAGGCTATACTACTGATAGTTTGTAAAATATGATGACAGACCTCTGATTTTGGAGCATCAGAAACACTATATATACAGCATAATATTATTTTTCTGTAAGTAAAAAGCTCAGCAACAAACAGGAAAAGGGGAAAGAGCCCAATACAGAAGAAAGCATAAGGATTTAGATACATATACAACAAAGCAGCCACCCTCCTAATCAAAGATGATAGAACACAGCATTACAGAACTTAGATAACTGAATCCCTTAACACCTATGAAGAGATACTAATGAAACTGCAATTTTGAATTGCTTCCTTTCAGCCTGAAATGCTACTCCCATACTTCGTCATTCACTAAGATCTGGAGAACAGCTTTGAGACAGGTCTTATGCACAGGTGTTAGCCAATAGCAAGAGAGATGAGCCACTTCTCATAAAAGAGAATGGAGCTACTTTAAAGCAGATGGAGTTGAGATCCGATCAGACTCCAACCTGAAATGCTACTCCCATACTTTGCTTCAATAATCTGCCTCAATGTGTATTTGTCCATTACCAAATCTCAAAAGCCACTTACTAAGAAGAGCCTTATTAATCAGTCCAAGTGGTCTAATCCAAATACACCCCCTCCCCCCCACTTCTATGGGACAGTCAATTTTCCCCACTCAACTAAATGGTATTTCTTCTCAGCGTTTGGACCTTGCAAATAAAGTTTCAATCTTTCTTCTTAAGCCACTGAAACTGGCATGGAGAAAAGGACATCAAAACAGTTTCAACCAATTCTGAGCCCACATAAAATTATGCAGAAACTTCTAAAGCAATCTGACTAATCTTGAAGCCTTTCTTTAATTTCTTCGCTACAGTTTCCCCACAGAAGACTGATTCATGTATTAACATACGCCCTGAATCATCTGAAACTATCTGTTGCCTTTCTTCTCAGCAAGCTACAAATCCACCCCAATAATGTCAACAAGTCCAACGAGAGAATAACATCCCAATCTCTTAATATATGTCAGTCATCAAGCTTTTCATCCCATTGTTCCAGATCATCACATCAGAACTCGTGGCAGAGAAGAAAACATAAAACTCAACATGATCAAATAGGGAAGAACATCATGAGTTTGCTAAAAACACTGTAATAATATCTCAAATTCTCAACCACGAAATCCTTGTATTCAATCAGATTAGCATCGAACAAAGATGAAATTGATGATTTGAGCTGTTGAAGCTTTTGGACTTACTTCTCAAGCTAATTCCAACTGTGTCTGTAACTTCAACAATTCACCATACAGCTTTAGCTCACTGATATCTGATTGGAGCCTCCAAATCAGTTACTTCTCCCCAGAATATTGATGCTCATTCATCCGAAGAATCAGAGCTCTCACCCTTATAAGCTATCAACAACTCTTCAGCATCATTTATAAACATTGCAATAAATTTCTCCTTGAACACCTCATCAGATAATAGTAACACTTGAGCAAAACTAGGGTTCTTCTTCAACAGTTTCTTCGACTTCAGAATACTAAGAACCCTGTAACGAGGGATCACCCTCTTCTCCAAACTATTCATTAAAAATGTCGGCTGATAAACCAATACTTTTCTTTCAAACCCAACAGTGTATAAGTAGAACTCAAGTCCCGACTTTAACTTCTCCTCAGAAGTCCTGAATAAACCCGGATTCCTCCTGAACATAGACATGCATTCGTCTTTTGAGAATCCAAAGCTCTGAAATAGATTGAATTTCCTCTCAAGGGTCGCTTGGCTCATGCAACTAACCGTGTAGAGCGCATGGACTAACATTCTCGAATCTGCAGAAAATCCCATCTCCATAACCCTGTGAACACGTTCTCTGAGATTAGACGGTTTCATAGCAAACAAGGTCGGTTGCCGCTTCAAAAGCATCGTGACCTGTGAGCCAATAATCCCACAACTCTCCAAAAAGGAAATGTTGGGCAACAGTCTTGAATCTGGGTATCTGGTGATCCATTTGCATCTGCGCAAAACTTGAATCAAACCTCGATTGTCGGCACCATTAGACAGGACTTTCTTGAAAATTTCAATGCAAGGGATCAACTTTCGATCAAGGCTGTAGGTCAAAAGAGTTGCGTTAATCGAGATGAAATGACCCAAATCTGGTCCCGTGAGACCCAGTTCTTGAAATAACCTGAGCTTTGGTTCAAGGATCTTCTTGACATTAGCAAGGAGAATTCTGGGTTCCACTTGGACAGCAGTTCGAATATGGGTCTCCGTAAATCCCAATTGCTGGAGTAAGCGAACAACAGATTGAGGCTTTTCTAGGTCTTTTACCCGATGCAAATAATGCGAAGCCGAAAGGGCATGGGCTTTGGAGAACCCAAGGGTATCAATCAGATAATCGACGATAAGCGGATTTGAATTTGAGCCCTTGACGGGAGAAACAACAGGAGCAGAAGAAGAAGAAGAAGAAAAGGAGAATCTGGTGATGTAGGAAATACAGTAAGAATAGCAATATGAGAGGGAGCGTACTGAAGAAAGAATTCGCATTTGAGAATGCTTAAGAAATTACAACAATGCAGGAGGGCGGACAAACCTAAAACTGAAAATGCGACTGAAAAGTGAAAATTCTTTCTTCTCTTTGGTCTTTACTCTTTACCACTGCGGAACTAAACCTAGAGCAGCGTTTGGCATCGGAGTGATGCTTCCGAATCTCCTGAACCCCCCCTATTCTCCATTTCCGATGAAAGGCAAACACGTATGAACTCTGTCTTCTGACCTCCCCGTGTGCCCGTTTGGGAGGGCTGAAGCGCAGCGGCTTCTGGCTTTTCAATAATTAGGATAAGCTGAACACTTTAGCTGTTCAGCAAAAAAATGGCTTTCCGGTGAAGCTAGCTTCCACAAAGCAGCTGAGCGAGAGCAGCTCAACCAAAGCATCAGCCCTCCCAATTCCCCAAAGATAACCCGTCTTGTATGTGATTTTTAGGGATGGCAATTTTCCCCATGGGGATTCGCCCTGAATGGAGCGTGGATGGGAATGATTTTCCCCTACGGAGATGGAGATGGGAGAATTTTCATCCCTTTTGGCGGGGATAGGGTGTCCCGCGGGGACCCCAATTCCCGCTTCATGGGATTCCTACTAATATATGTATATATGTATACATACATTTATATGTATATATATATATATACATACGTTTATATATTAATATTTTTAAACATATGATTGAATATGTTTGAATCTTTTCTAATATAATTGTAATTTTTAATTATTTTATTTTTATTTTTTAAATAAAATAAAAAACAAAAACAAAATGATTGACATTATAAAAAATCACAAGAAATGAGGATCTCGTAGAGATGGAAATCCCTGTGGGGACGAGAATGGGGATAAGATTGTCACTCCAAGCGAGGACGGGGATGGGGATTTTCAGGAGGCCCTGCCCCACCCCACCCCATTGCCATTCCTAGTGGTCTTAGTTTGATTTCCTTTTCACCTTTAAGTAATACAAATAAAAATCTTTAGCAAGAGACACATCTGTACCATTTATAAAAATTAGGATGGTGATTGATGGTGTGCAATCCGGTCACTCCTAGCTGGCACTTGTGTGGCTCCCGAAAGGTACCTGAGATGGAGAAGAAGAAGAATCACCGGGGGCTTGCCCGGCGGGAACACTCCGATGCTTAAGTTAATGTTCTGTAGGAGAAGCAAGGAGAGGATGAAGGCTAAGAGTGCAGATAGCGCGAGTGATAGAAGATGATACCTCTCCTCCTTGAGAATAGGCTCCTTATAACAGAAATCCGTAGCATCAGGCCCACTGGCCTCTGACAGGGCAGGTGTAACCGCCACTGTCAGCTTGCCGCAGCCGTTACAGGCAGGGCTAAGGTGGCACACGCGGGGCCGTCATCGTAGGGTACGTGCCTGTCAGGTGTAAGGCACCCTCTAAAGGTGGCAGGCACGACGCTGTCTGACGAGGGATATGGCTGTTGTTCCCAGATTTGTCGGGTACGGTGGTCGAGCAGGAGATATTCCTGCGGTATGCCGAACTACCCTTCCGCGAGTTACCCTATGTCATGCTATCTCGTAAGCGGCGAGCTGCCTGTGGCAAGCTAAGCCGAGTTGTCTGGCCCGAGGTGTCTTCACCTCGAGGTATCTATAGAAGAATCGGTGTGTTCCTGTCTGGGGGTGGCCCGAGATCCACTGGGAGGAGCTCGGGTATTAGGAAAGGTCGGGGGACCCTGGGCTCGGGGGCAGCTCGGGGTGCCTTAGCCCCGGAGAGGAGGTGCAGGCCAGGCGGCTCCCGCCGAGTAGTCTATCCCGCCGAGTTGCCGGGCTGAACTCGGTGGGACCTTCCCTCCGAGTTGCGGCTACGCCTGCTGTGTTGTCGCGCTGAGTCATCGTTTGAGCAAGGTCACGCCCACGTGTACCCGGGCTACGAGGTCGGGCCAAATCACCCTCCATCAGTGATAACATTTCGTCAAAAAGCCTGATTTTTTACTTTCTATTTTTACCCTTATCATATTTTGTATTTTAAAGCTTATTTTCACTTTCCATTTTTACCCTTTATATTATTATGTTTTTATTTTTTTAATTTTATTTAATTAACGGTTAACTGTTAACACTTGTAATTGGATAATCTCTGTACCATTTATAAAAATGAGGATGGTGACAATATTTCATCAAAAAGCCTAATTTTCACTTTCCATTTTTACCCTTTATCTTTTTTTTATTTTAAAGCTTGATTTTCATTTTCCATGTTTACCCTTTGTTATGTTTTTTACTTTTCAATTTTATTTAATTAACAGTTAACACTTGTAATTGGATAAAAAAAATAAAATAATAATAAAACTATTGTGGAACCTACTCCTCGCCTTATCTGATCTTCTCCTGAAGCACCTACCCGACGAACCTCTTCATTGATTAGAGCCAACACGTGTCAAGTATTGAATGGTTTGCCTAAACCACAAAAATTTGAATTGAAGGGAAGAATGTATTTTTTTCAACCTCTTTTCATCATGGAACAATCAATTAGTTGATTAAATGAAGCTTATTTTTTGTTTTCCTCCTGTTTTTTTTTTTTTTTTTGTTCAATTCTCTGTTAACGTAATAAGTTGAATTGTATCAGGAAATGCTCTTATCATAATATTGATTCGTTTTAGGGTTTTTTTCTCAACGATCATTGGGCCAATCTGGTAATCAGACACCCTACCAACAAAATACCATAGGGGTTGTACTTGGTAGGGCCGTAGGGTTTGGTATGCATTTTGTTGGTAGGAGATCCTGACTCTTCTATATAAATCAAACAGATGTTCAATTCGAATATAAATATAAATGAATCAAGATAAACCTACCTGATGATGTGCAATCCGGTCCGTCCTATCTGCCGGTTACCTCGCTTCTGACGAGATTGGAGGTGCCTGAAACGAGGAAGAAAATGGAGACTTACGGGGAGGAACCCGGTTGGAACACTCCGAAGCTCAAGTTAGTGCTCTTCAGAAGGCAAGGGAAATGAGGAATTCTAAGACCAGAAAGCGCAAGAATCACATACCCTCTTCTTTGTGAGATGGGGGTCTTTTATAATCACCCTGTACACTTACTTCCATGCCTCTGCCCGTTCGGGCATCATTACCTCTACTAGATCGGGTCACTTCCTTCGTCAGGTCGGGTGTCATTTCTTCTGCCAATTGCTAGTTCGGGTGTCATAACCTCCACTGCCAGTTGCCAGGGCCGCCTCTGTCCGTTTGAGATGGCGGTGGCAGGTGGCCGTTGGATGGCGGCTGTCATGTGTCAGTCCCCAAATCGGTCAAGTGCACCGCCTCCGTGTACGGTCTCCTGGGCGTCAGGTACGGTTGTTCAGTCAGGCGACTTGGAGCTAAAGTGGTGTGCAAGGTGAAATCTTGAGTTCGGATAGAAGTATGGCCCAAACGGCCCCTGGGTGGGTACGGTTGTTCCTTGAGCTCGCGTCCAAGCCTGTCAGCTCGCATCACTCGTTCGCAGTCCAGTAGCTTTTCCTATTGAGTCCTCAGCCCTCTTTGTTTTGATGTCTAGCTCGGGTAGTTTAGGTAGTCTCCTGGGGGGGTCTGATGCTAGTTCTACAAACCGAGCTGCTGCCCCCGACAGCCTCAGTGAGTCCGAGGCGGGGCCCGAGGTAGAGCTCAAGTTTGAGCCCGTAGGCCGAGTCACCTCGAGTAGTTTGGCATCAACCTCCCGCCGAGGTCGGGTGCCAGATAAGTTCGGACCCTCTACTATGACGTCCGAAAGGCTTTGGTCCCTTATCGTCCAGAACAACCTGCCCGGGGAGTATACTTACTTTTTACCCTCAGGCGACTTTCCTTGGGAGCACGGTCCGGATGAGATCGTGATATTCCGGGAGCAGCTTGTTGCCGGGTTGCGCCTTCCCTTCCATCCCCTAATCGTCGAGGTCATGAACCACTTCGGCGTCACTATAGGTCAGCTTCACCCGAACTCTATCCGCAACCTTGTCAGGACCATCTCCCTTTGCTGTGAGCATTGCCTTCCTTTGGACTTGGAAATTTTTTCCTCTATTCTCATGCTTAAGAAACAAGCGGGTCCCCTACCCGGGCGTAGGAGGGCGTACTACTTGTCACCTCGCCCGAGCTTCAAGCTCTTACACGATCTCCCAAACAAGGTCCCGGCATGGAAGCGGGACTACTTCGTGGTCCAAAGTGCTACGGGGTGGCCGTTTCCTACTGGGTGGGGTTTGGCCGCTCCTGACCCCGGTGTTGCATTAGACGAAGATACGGTGAAGGGCCTCCAGGACTGGGCCCGACAAGGGCTCAAGTGCGAAGTCTACCTGATGGAGGACAAGCTTATTCAGGCCAGTCTGAGTTCGGGTAGGTTTCTTGCTCAAACGAAGATACTCTTGCTTTTGCTTTTATTCCCGTCTTTTGACGCCGAGCTCCTTTTTGCAGGTGTTATGGAGGCAGACAAGACTCAAGGTGCGAACTTGTTTGCTGGCATGAAACGGAGGAAGCGAGCTACTAAGCGAGTTCGCATCGATCTTTACCGGGTGGCAGAGCTCAAGGCACCAAGGATGGAGCCTCCTGGGGAGCCCGGGGCTCCCTATGCCGACACTGCCTATACCCGGGCTGTGCCTTCGGGCTCGGGGAGCCACGATGAGATTGGGAGCATGCTGACGCCAGGCTACGCTCTCCGAAAAAGCAAGGCCGCCACTTGTCCTGAGGAGGTCGCGCAGTGGGCCGATCTCCCTACCAATCTCATAGGTGCTCGAGCTGCAACTCACGCCATGGTGGTAAGTCAGAGTGGTTTTTTTTTTTTTACCGAGCTGATTTGTCCTCGTTCTGGCACGTGAACTCCTCTATCCATGCCTTGGCAATTTAGGCGAAGAGGGGCTTGAAGCGAGCAGAAGCTGCCGAAGCGGCTTTCCGTGCTACGCGGGCCGAGATATCAAGGTCTCGGAGGGACAAAGAGGTCTTAGGAATGGTGGTGAGACATATGGCTGACCTGAAGTTGGACCTGGAGCATCAGGTCGAGTACCTTCAGGAAGATATTAGGGAGAAGACTCAGATCTTTTCTCAGGCCGTCGAGGAGGCGAAGGTGAAAGCCGTCGAGGATTACATCGCTTCGCCGCGCTTTGACGATATGATGGTGGACTCATACAGACGAGGTTTCAAGTTGAGCCGATGGATGATAAGGAACACGTACCCCGAGCTCAACATTAGTGCCATAACCACCTCGCGCATCACTCAAGAGATGGCTGCCGTAGCTGATGATGATGCGGATTCCGAAGACAAAGCGGGTCCTTCGGGTGTTGTCGAAGTCCCTTCTGAAGGCGAGGAAGATTGACCTCTGGGTTTGTGAGCTCGTTTGTGTTTTTTGTTTGTTTTTGTTTTTTCTTTTTAAACACTATAAAGCAAACATTTAGCAATGAAGTACTTTTTCTGTTCAAAAGTGTTTTGCAAATATTCTCCTATTGCCGAAGTGAGTGTATACCCGAGCTGCTAGACTTAAGCCCATTAACATAGTAAGGCTATGTGCCCGATCTATTCTCCGCCAGGGTTAGCTAACATAGGCTGAATTGGGCCCTGGGCTATGCACCTCGGGGTCCATACTTGTGCAGATTGCTTTCATTGATGAGGTGCCGAGGTCATCTTTAGCTTGGTATTCTGCCCCTTTCGGTACCGAGGTCCTTGTTAGCTCGGAATTCTAGACCTTAGGGTGCCGAGGTCTTTGCTAGCTCGGCATTCTGGCCCTTAGGCTCTGGTAGTGGCTCATGGCCTGCTTATTTTGATAATTTATAGGTAAAATCATCTTAAGTTGACGATGTTCCATGCCCGGGGTATCTGTTTACCTTCCAGGGTCTCGAGCTCGTATGCTCTCCCAAGTACTCTCTTCACTCGGTAGGGTCCTTCCCAGTTTGGCCCGAGTTTGCCAACGCCGGGCTCAGGTACCATGATTTTGCGGAGGACCAGGTCGTCGACGCGAAAGTTTCGTTTCTTAACTCTGGCGTTGTTGTATCGAGCTACCCTTTGCTGGTATGCTGCAGCTCTGATGTATGCGAGGTCCCTCACCTCGTCAAGTAGGTCGAGGTTGGTACGTAGCTCGTCGTTATTAGTATTGTCGTTGTATGCTTCCAACCGAAGTGAGGGGATTTCGATTTCGGCTGGGATGACTGCCTCCGTGCCGTAGGTGAGGTTGAAGGGAGTTTCTCCAGTGGCAGTCTTCTCTGTAGTTCGGTATGCCCATAGGACGCTAGGCAGCTCGTCTGCCCATAACCCTTTAGCTCAGTCTAGCCTGGCTTTTAGTTCGCGAAGGATAGCTCTGTTCGTGACTTCTGCCTGACCGTTTGCTTGTGGGTGCGCAACCGACGTAAAGTTTTGCCGGATCCCCATGCCTTGGCACCACTCTTGGAATTTGATGTCTTCGAACTGCTTGCAGTTGTCGAAGATCAACACCCGAGGTAGCCCAAAACGGCACACTATATTCTTCCAAAAGAAGTTCTGGATGTTTCGAGTTGTGATGGTTACGAGAGTTTCAGCTTCAACCCACTTGGTGAAGTAGTCTACTGCCACTACTAGGAACTTCCTTCCTCCTGTTGCTGGCGGGAATGGCCCGAGTAGGTCGATACCCCATTGTGCGAAGGGCCATGGGCTGGTGAGGTACTTGAGGTCGGCGGCGGGCTGATGGTGAATATTGGTGTGCTTTTGGCACTTCTCGCACTTCCTGATTAGCCCGACGACGTCCGCTTTCATTGTTGACCAATAGTACCCCTGTCGTAGTGCCTTCTGAGCGACGGCCATGCCCCCCAAGTGTCCGCCACATAGGCCTTCATGAATGTCGCGGAGTACGAGCTCGGCTTCGGGAGGTCGCAAGCAGCGCAGGTAGGGGAGCGTGTAGGATTTTCGGTACAGTCGTCCATCTACCATGTAGCAGGAAGCTCGCGAGTGGATCAATCCAGCTCGGTTCTGCTTGGGTGACAGGAGCGACCTCCTCTGCCCCCCGGAGAATGCTAGGCCGAGGTAACTCCTCTATGTACACAGTTCTCATGGTGTTGTCATTGGTGCTGGCTAACCGAGACAGGGCATCGGCCTCAGTGTTCTCTGACCTCGGGATTTGCTTGATGAAGTGTGACTGGAAGCTAAGCAGTGCCTCTTTTACCTTTGCCAAGTAGGCGATCATAGCTGGCTCGCGGGCTTCGTATTTCCCTATAACTTGGTTGACCACGAGCTGGGAATTGCTGCAGATAACTATGTGTTTAGCCTTTACCTCTTGCGCCAGAGCTAGCCCTGCTATCAATGCCTCGTATTCTGCCTCATTGTTGGATGCCGCGAACTCAAAGCGTAGCGCGTACTCCAGTTTCGTGCCACTCGGTCCGCGAAGAACTACACTGGCTCCGCTGCCCTGCTGATTTGAGGAGCCATCTACGTGAAGGATCCAAGGCTCTTCATCCCAGTTCGCGCTCGGCCTAACCAGGAGAGATGCCAAACTGGGTGCGATATCACGGGGCTTGGACTCAACCGGCCCGGGAGCACCGAGCTCACCCGAACTGGGAGCCTCGTGCTCAACCGGGCTGAGGACCTCGGACTTGAACGTGCATTCTGCAACAAAATCCGCCAAGGCTTGAGCTTTGGTGGCGGTTCGGGGCTTGTACTGGAGATTGTACTCACTGAGTTTGATGGCCCACTTCGTCAATCATCCAGAGACCTCGGGCCTGAGTAATACTTGCCTCAAGGGTTTGTCGGTGAGGATGATGATGGTATGAGCTTGGAAATACGGGCGGAGTTTGCGGGCCGCAATGACTAGCGCATAGGCTAGCTTTTCTATCTCTGGATATCTTGTTTCTGCTCCCTGCAATATCTTACTAACATAGTAGATGGGTCGTTGGACCCGATCTGCTTCCTTTATCAGTACTGAACTGACCACTTCGTTGCTTGTCGAGAGGTACAGTTCTAAAATATCGCCCTCTTCGGGCTGGGTCAACACCAGGATGCTGACGAAGTATTTCTTGAGCTCGTCAAATGCGAGCTAGCAGTTCGGATTCCACTCGAACCCTTTGCCTTTTATTGCCTTGAAGAAGGGCAGGCAACGGTCTGCTGATTTAGACATGAAACGACTCAGAGCGGCTATCATGCCGTTTAGCCTCTGAACCTCTTTTACTTTTCGGGGTGATCTCATATCTAGGATGACCTTTATTTTGTCCGGGTTGGCCTCAATACCGTGCCGGTTGACGATGTACCCTAGGAACTTACCCGATGTGACATCAAAGACACACTTGTTTAGGTTTAGTTTCATGCTAAATTGACGCAGAATTTGAAAGATGGAATGCAAGTCTTGTATTAATTTATGCGAAAATTGTGTCTTGATGACCATGTCGTCTACATAACATTCTATCTTCGTGCCAATTAAGAGCTGAAGCAGCTTATTCACGAGCCTTTGGAAGGTCGCCCCAGCATTTTTCAGTCCGAAGGACATAACCTTGTAGCAGTACAGGTCGAACTCGGTTATGAAGGTGGTTTTTTCCTCGTATTGACGGGTCCATCCTGATTTGGTTGTAGCCCGAGTAGGCATCCAGGAAGCTTAGCAACTCGTGTCCTGAGGTCGCGTCCACTAGGTGGTCGATCCTGGGGAGGGGGAAGCAATCTTTTGGGCAAGCTCGGTTCAGGTCGGTGTAGTCAACGCACATGCGCCACTTGCCGTTTGCCTTTTTTACCAGAACTGGGTTGGCTACCCAGCTCAGGTAATGAACTTCCCTTATGAAGTCTGCTGCGAGGAGCTTCTCAACCTCCTCATCGACCGCCCTCCAGCGTTCTGGGGCTAAGTTGCGTTTCTTCTGCCTAATGGGTCTGACTACAGGGTCAGTATTGAGCTTGTGGGTTATAAGCATAGGGTCTATACCGGGCATTTCTTCCGCGGACCAAGCAAAAGGCCCCACCATTGACGAGCAAAATGGCAAGAGGCAAAAGGCCAAATGTCATCATTCACACATTAAGCAAAGACATAAACTCTAAAACCTCAGTTCCCTCCTTTAAACCCCTCTATGCATAGTGTATATCTTATCCATTCCCCCTACTTTACAGTAGGAAGGAGGAAACAGAAATGGCGTCTCTCTTATCCTATGCCATTCTCCTCAAAATGAAGAAAACAATATAAAATACAAAAAAAAACAAAGAAATGCACAAAAAAATGCAAAAAATATAGAAAGTCATAAAAAATTTCTATATACCATACTAAAAAATGAGAATGTTGCAAATGGTTTAGTCAAAACACCCTAATTTTACTTTCCAACTTTACCTTCAACTTTCTATTTTTTCCCCATTGTATATATTGTCATTGAAAAATAATTATGAAAAACATAAAATGAAGAAAACAATATAAATTACAAAAAAGCAAAGAAATACATAGAAAATTTACAAAAAATAATGAAAATCATATAAATTTCTATATACCATACTAAAAAATGAGAACTTTGCAATTGGTTTGGTCAAAACACACTGATTTTACTTTCCAACTTTACCCTCAACTTTCTATTTTTTCCCATTGTATATATGTCATTGCAAAATCATTATGAAAAAACACATAAAAAGAATAAAATAATATAAATTACAAAAAACAAAGAAATAGAGAGAAAGTTTACAAAAAATATAGAAAATCGTAAAAATTGAAGAAAAAATAAATTACAAAAAAGAAAGAAAAGCCATATATTATAGAAAAATGAACAAAAATTGTAGAATAAAATAAAAAATTATATTTACTACCATATATAAAAAATGAGAATAATTCAGTTAGTGTGGTCGAAAGACCTTGATTTTTCATACTCATTCTATCCCGTAGTTTTTTTGTTATTCCAACATCCCAATTCTATATGAGGGTGCATGATAGTTGTTGGCAAAAAAAAACATTGTCTTTTCTAAAAAGAAATTGGGTGGGTTAAGTACTTAGGTTTGGGTTGAGCTTTAACCCATCCCACCTGACCCATCAACCCACTAATGACCCATTTTGGGTTCAATCCAAACCTACCATACCCCAACCCATTAATTTTTTTCACATAATACGTAAATTCTAGAAAAATATAACTATAAAAATACATAATATATAAATAAAGATATAAAATGTAGAAAATAACATAAATTAAAGAAAAAATAAAAATTACAAAATAATTATAAAAAATATAAAAAATGAAGAAAATAATGTAAATTACAAAAAACAAAGAAATACGCAAAAAATCACAAAAAAAAGTAGAAAATCATTAAAAATTGATGAAAATTACCAAAAATTACAAAAAACAAAGAAAACCATAAATTAGAAAAAAATGAAAATATAAAAATTTCATTCCATGGGCCCTAGACATGTTTGTCAATTAGGCCTAGGTCTTCTAAGGGCATTTGACCACTAGGACCATATGTTATCATGTGTGTGGTTGTTAAGTATGACTTACAACTCATGTCCTAAGTCTTATGCAACACTGTGACACATTATGAATTATTCGATTGTTTTATTCTTGGACAAATGTGTGGAGGTGCTGAACATGCCTAGAAGGTGTTTGGATACATGTTACTTTAGTGGTTGGTTGATAAATTTTTCTTCCAATTAATTTCTTTATCTTCTCTTAGTTAAAAAGTAAGAAGAAAATGTTTTTAGGCTTAAATGTAAGTCATTTAATAGTCATCTTAGGTAATGACTTCTGTTATTCAATGGTTACTTGTGTAAATTAACATAATAGTTTTGTTTACTTCTCACCATTAATAGTAATTATTTTCATAGGTTTTAGGTTATTACAAAATAGGAGATCGATTAAGAGTGGCATCTCCTATTCTCCATAAAATTTGTGTTTCATTGCGATGAACTATATCTGTATATAATGTTGTTAAATGTAGTTTTATCATTGATTTGTTGTACTAATGTTTCAATTTGATGCATTTGCAACCAACATTATATGCATATTATAAAATTTAGATCTTGGCATTTTGAGAGTATAGTCTTTTTTATGTATTATATAATAGTTATAGAACTTTTGAACAGTATGTAAATTTTCATCTATGCCCGAGATATAAAAGTATAGTCATACATCACCATCAACGGGCCATTCCACTAATCCTACCAAAATACTAATAAGTTAGACTTTGTTGTTGTGTTCTAAATTTCTAATAATGTATGAGCCCCCAAGCTGATTGTAAGTAGTCAGGAAGAGCTAAACTCAAATTTCAAAGCATGGAAGTACAAGGAGCAATAATAAAAAGATAAATTTAAGAGATATATCATATAGACTTTTGGCACAGAGAGAAAATTAAAATAAATATGGATATATTTGGGGAACTCGAATAATTAGATCTAAAGCGCATCAATACAGAAGATCCAAGTTTTTAGATGACTATAGAAAAGGTATATATGCATAAAGAACGCAGACTTTGATGGTTCACACTTGGGAAATGTGGAAAAATCATAGAACTTAAATATGCATATATTTATATGTAATTTTTCATGAAACCAATACTTTTTGCTAATATCTATAAATATTTAAATTTTAATAATCAATTGTTTTTATTTAATGTTTGTCATAAATAAAAAATGCTTAAATGTCAAAATTTCAAATTTATAATGTTATGACAAGTAACTTAAACGTTTGCCTTACAACCTATTTGAATAATCTTACTCGTAGTTCTTATACCATGAAAATTATGGGCCTATTTGAATAATTAATCTTGTTTTCTATACCATAAAAACTATGGAGTATAGCATAATTGATTGGGGAATAACAATAATTGGGAGAATTTAATTAATGGCATGTAAGAAACAAAATTGCCCCATACATAGAAACTTAATATGCCCACTCCACCTACATGTCCATAACTCCAAAACCAATACTTTGGGGGCGATGGACAACATGACTGATGATACATCAACAAAAACAATAGGGCAATAGGACCTTGAGGGTCCTGAGGACCATTATTGTTGTTCCATAAGAAATGCCTAGGATTTCCACGCCAAAAGCATAGTTCTTGAGGCAAATTTGAATGGCTTAACAAAAATTAGGAGGGTGTTTTAGGGGGATGTAAACCAATCATGTTGTCCAATACCCTCTTAAATCTTTGTGTAGGTGTTTGGCATTAATGTCTTTTTTTTCGAAAAAACAATGTTACATCAGTGCCATGCAAGGTTCAAAATATCGTTATGTATTGGCCCGTATCGGGTCAGGCCATGGTTCAGAGGGTAGTCGGGACTTAAACCAAACCCTTTGAATCGGTTTTGAAAAATATAAATAAAATACAAAAAAAGCACCGATATAGGCCGATATGCCCGACGTATTGGCCTGTATCGATATTTAAAACCTTGGCGCTATGTTTGAAATCTATTTTTCAGAAAATGCCTAATTTTTGGTTAAATATTTTTTCAAAAAGCATTTTCTTATGGGCCTTGAAAATCGGGAAATGTGTGGTCTAAGAAGATGTCATTTTTACTGATTTCCTGTTTTTTTATTGTTGCTAGCAACAATATAGTAACATAGCATTGAAAAATGTCTGTATTAGCAACAGCAATGGTACCAAATAGAAAACTCAAAAAAAAAAAAAAACATTTCCTGAAAAAACAACATGCCTATGCAGCACCAATCTTTGAGAAAACGCTTCTCAAGAAACAACATTGATTCTAAACACCACCTTTGTTTATTCATTTAAATTTGCCTAAGGAAGTATGTTTTTGGCATGGAAATGAGAAAATCCTAGGCATCTTATGGAACAACAATAACGGTCCCCCAGCACCCTCAAAGCCCTCATACCTAGCTAGGAATGGTCTCAAAATAATCAATGTTCCTGTGAAACATTTTTTTCGAATTTAATAGGATCGGCATCTAGCCCTTCTATCACCATAGATAGGCAATGCCCAAACTTATAGATTTCACATGTGAGCAGTTGAATTTGCTTGGATAATTATTAGTCCCCCTTTTCTCCTTATCTTTTCTTAATCAAATTGTGTTGGCTCGTATTATCTTGGGCTTTGTTTGGTATGAAAGAAAAAATAGGGAAAGGTAGGGAAACCTATATAAGGTTTGTAAAGGTTTCCTTTCCTTTTCCCTACTTTTTCCTTCAAACCAACATAGCCAGGGTTTTGCTCTCCAATCTGCTAAGCCAAAGATATATTTCTTTATTTTTTTTTATTTCAGATCAAGATATGCATGCACTTGACCATTCAAATCCAAGTCTATAACCACTGCATGGGGATCAAAGTGGATGTAAAATCCCCATCCCTCAAGAAAAGCAAGGTATAAATCCAACAATATAAGAAACTGCTATTACACCTATGCTTTTTAGGCTGTGTTTAGGAAGAGAACAAATGTTGGTTGAATGCATATATATGTGCGTGTATATATATAGACTTGTTCATGAATCAGGCCGGGCCGAGCTCGGGTCGAGTTTTTACTCTTCATAAACAGGATTTTGTTAGGCCCGAGCCCGAGCCTGGCCTGACCAACGGGCCTACAACATGGGCCCGAGCCCGAAGCCCAACCTAACAGATGAAAGGACTCACCACCGGTGACTGTGTTTTCCGGTGTTGAGTTTGCGTCTAAGAGAGAGACAAAGAGAGGACTCACCACCACCGTCGGTGCCTGTGTTCTTCGCCTCTCCAGTGCCTGAGTTCATGTATGAGATTCTGAGAGAGAAGAAGTGAGAAGAGGAACAAGAGAGAGAGAGAGAGAGGACTCACCGCCGCCGCTGGTGCCTGCGTTCATGTCTGAAATTTGAGAGAGAAGAGGTGAGAACTAAGAAGAGGAACGAGAGCGAGAGCGAGAGAGAGAGAGAGAGAGGACTTACGCCAGTCTGCCGGAGTTTACTGGTTGCACCAATGAGTGTTCGCTGGTTCTGTGTTTGCCTGAGAGTGTGAGGTTGTTAATCACTATGAAAACTGAGAAGAGGTTTGGCTAACTCGCTTAGACAAGAAAGAGATGAATGAGAAGAGGGGTAAAGATATTAGGATTTTTTATTTAACCTATAGGTCGGGCTGGACCGGGCTTTTTTAACAAATCCCGAGCCCGACTCGCAACATAGTCGGCTCAGGCTTTTAGGCTCAAGTGTGTGTTCAAGCCCGTCCAGGGGCCAGGCTACCCGGCCCAGGATTTTTGTATTTGTACTCCCTTTTGGTGACATAAACACTCAAATAACAACAAATCCAGCAAACTAGGGCATAGAATATCTTCAAATATTCGGGAGACCAGTCTCAAATATCTAACTCAACATCCCAATCAACCAAATAATTGTATAATTCAAATTAGTTTCTCTCTTTCTAATAGTGAAATAAAATGAACAAAAAGGTGTAGAAACTTTTTCATTATCTCTGTTCTAGTACTATATTAATTCAATTCGCCAAGGGAGAATAGCTTTAATTTACTATTGAAAATATACACATGCAACAACTTTCAACAACGATATAGTGTACGCAGGTCTAGAAGCTGAAATTCCTGCTTTCAAAAGAAGCTCCACATATAACCGTGTATTATTTAATAGAGCTAAAGTCAGCTTGAATAGATAGGCGCAGGTATCTTTCTATGTTATATTCAAAGAGTTGAGCTCTGCTCACGTCTGCCCATATAATATCGCACAGTCACATATGGAGAATATCTCATCACGGGATGAGTTTAGATCTGCGCTCCACAAAGTCCCACAGCACATCGCCTCCGTGTATTGAGAACATCTACCGATGATATGTCAGAGATGTGCTGTGAGACGTTGTGGGGCGCAGAGGTGAACTCTACGCCACGGGGTAGTGTGTTGTGACTTGTGAGTAGACGTGCGCAGGAGATCCGGAGGGAGAGACTCGAGCGGTAGACGATGACAGAGCAGTAACGACTAACGAACTGAGCACATCCACATCTTTTCCGGAGCCGCGTAATAACTAGATGCAATACAACATATTTGTGCGAGTGTGAACTACACCAAGCGGCGCAACGTATATTTGTCTGGTTACAGAAGGAAAAATCAAGGACGTGAAGATACTTGGAGCGTAAGAAAAGATTCTCGAGATAGGACGCTTTCCGAAGCTGAGGGAGCAGGTAGAGTGAGCTTCCTCTCGTTGTCTTCTTCCCTTTTTCCAATTCTCACTTGGTTCAATCTTAATTGTTAATTAATAGAAGTCTCCATTGATGAAAAGGTTTAGGAGACAGATCCTTTATAAATAGTTACTTAGAAATTGAACATCATATTCGCCGGCTGGTATCTCTCCCGCTTCTTATTGTTTATTTTTTCTGGTTTTTGCAAGGACGATTGTTGGATTCCGAAAGTTGAGTTTGAGTTTCTGGATCTTCGGTTGAAGTCATGTCCATGCTCGATGCTTTCTTCAATAAAGGTTTTAAAGGAGCGAAATGGTGCGTGTTTGTCCCAATTTGAGCCTTGAATTTCTCTACTTGTTCTGTTTCTACTGTTTCTATTGATAAACCTAGCTACTTGAATCACTCTATATCCATTGTTATGTAATCCACAATGTTGGTTTCCAGATTTTGTTTGATAGGCTCTTTCTTTTCTTTGTTGTCGACATTGATCTGCATTGGATCATGGAGTCAGAGATATAGACTATAATGGCTTAAAATACTCTTCTTAATTAATAATTACTAGATAACATTATCTGCATTGACGTTGATGAAATAAGATGATACTTGTTTCAGTTTCACTTTTACTTAATTTAGCTAAGTAGGTATTTGGTAATGACTTTCAGAGTGTTTATTTGGACCTTTGCAAATTTGATTTTTATTCATCGTTCCAGTAAAACCCTTCTGAAGCTGACAATTCCGCGCATAAAGTTGTTGCGAAACAGAAGAGAAGCTCAAATAAAGCAAATGCGGAAGGAAATTAGCAAACTACTGGAGACTGGACAAGAAGCAACAGCTCGCATACGTGTATGATGGCTTTCTCTCCTAAATTCAAGTTTGATAATCTTTCACTTGTCCACATATGGATACGTAATGGATGTTTTCTAGTTTCTTAATGTCATCATTTTGGGCTTATGCATTATTTTCAGGTGGAGCACATTATTCGTGATGAGAAAATGATAGCTGCACAGGAGATTATTGAACTATACTGTGAACTTATTGCTGTTCGTCTTCCAATTATTGAGGCACAGAGGTGTTTTCATAACTTCAGTATTTAGTTGCCAATATGACTTACCCTCCCGTGTACTGAAAGATTTAATGATGAAGGCATTTCATTTTTATGATTATATAATCAGTTCTGCACCTAATTTTGTTAGCTTGGTGAGTCATATGCATATTCAAAACAATTGCTATTTGTTGTTTATGATGATCAGAACCTACAGTTTAAATGCACCCTACCATTCGCTGCAGATTAACATGATTGAATGACTTCTAATCATCTGATGTATTTATTTTAAGGAGCTTTCTTAATAGTTGTAATAGAATAATTCTCTCCATCCAAATGAATACATAAACCTACAAAATGGGAAAAAAACACCAATTCTGTGTTAAGGCAATTCATTGACCCAAGTTATATCCATGTGGACCCTTCAATTGTCATGCCTGATCCTCTTAATATGAGCATGTCATAGCCCCCAACACTATCTCTACGGGGCCTTCTAGCCTCATACCCAAGTTTTTGCTTGTTTGAATTGGGAAATAACTTGTACTGACTTACGGAGTTCATGAGTTCTAAAGGGATAAGTGTTATCATCTTCATCTCATAGCACAGGAGGCAAACCATATATTCAAAAATAACCAGTCCATGAACAGCATATAAATGTCTATTCCAGGAAAAGCTATGGTTTTCTTGGATCTTCTGATAGAAGTGGAATGTTTTAAAAACCAGACCAGAGTAGACAACTGATTGGACCAGACCAGAATCTAGGATAACTTTGGTTAGCCTCACCAATTGAATTGATATAAAAATTAGACAGAACTGCCCAAGCTGTCTGACTTCTAGAAGTATATGTATACACACACATACAATAGGAAATTTGTTTTCCTTGTGATATTTGGCTTTAACTCAGAATACAAATAACAAACCTGAATAATTGATGCATATATGGGGATCACAAAAATTTAAAGCAACAGAACCAACCCCCTTTTGGAATGTGACTTGTCACTTTTTAGAAACTGTTTGCTCACCATGACCATTTTATGTACAAGCAAACTTTGTAAAATAACTTTTTTCTGTAAATCATTCATTTTTGTCCATTTTCTATGCTACTAAATGGATCCATAGAGGAAAAAAATTTCTCTAAAACCATTAACTTTTTTGTGTGTGAGGGAGAGAGAGAGAGAGAGGAGAGAGGAAAGAGGAGAGAGAGGAGAGAGGGAGGGAGGGAGAGGGAGATTAAAGCTAAGGGGGTTGGTGATTTAAAAGGCATGCCTTAGGCACACCTAGTCCCGGCCTGATGCACCTTGCACCTCATCCTAGTCATGCGCTTTTTCAAGCATGGGCCAGGGGCTCCACCTAGTCAGCTAATCTAGGCCTGATGCCTCAGCTGATGCGCCTTGCACCTCATCTGGGCCAGGGGCTCCACCCATGGACCCCAACCAAACTCCTTGAGGTAAGCCCAAACAAGTCCATGCAAGGGTCCTAAACGTGGGAACCACCATTTTCTACTAGTACTTCTCATCCTCCTAAATACAAGACATTCTTCATCAAATAATATTTTATTCCTAATCCTCAAATCACACATCTCTTTATATAAAAAAGCTATTACAGTATTACCCAACGTCAGCTATCTAGGGTCTTCATAGGGTTGGACTGTATTGTTGGAAGGGTTTAGAACCCATCATATGGATGGCCGAACCATGCTAAATAGCTGGGCGAAATTTCAAAAATTTTTCTAACCCTTGCGGGAACCGATTTCCCGGTGAATTTGAAAACTGAATTTTCCGGATCAATCTTGCACTGAACCGGACCAGATTTGAAACCAAATCAAAAAGGGAAATCATACCTGATACAAATACCACAAGCACAGATCCCAAGGTGGAAGTTCACGCCCAAATTAGTCCTAAAACCAACCTCCACTGAAGATGGCACAGTGTGTAGGTGAAGCCGGTTCAGCAACACTATTTTTAGCAAAACTGTGATCCAACTTGCTTGAATCGAATGAGGTAAGTGAGCCTGATTTTCTTAAAAACTAGAAGAAAAACTTATCAAAAATCAGTTCTTGAAAGCCTAGGTCGTGATGGGGTTTCTTGGGAGACAAAGGAGAATAGGAGAGAACAAGAGAGAGAGAAAGGTGTTTTAGTTTAGTTCACCATCTTCTTCTTTTATCTCCTTATGGAGCACTCTCCTAATTAAATTAGGAGATTATCCAAATCTGATTTGGATCTGGACTCTATTAAGAGATAAGTCTTATCCTCTTAAGCGAATAGGTGCTCCATACCCATTACCAAACCTAGATTTGACCCAGAGCACATGACAACTTCATGTGACAACTAACTTAATCTTATTAATTATGGGCCTAAGGCCCATCTACTTCAAAGGCTCACGATTCAAGGTATTGCATGGCCACTTTAGGCCTAATACTATATGGCGTGGAACCCCACAGTGATCTCACATAAGCCCACATGGGTTTGGCCCAACCTCTGAAAGAGGCTAGGCCAAATTCACTACTCAGGGTAGTGAACCCCTGACGCAATCAGCATTGGTCCAGTTTGGGCCCAACATTTACACCTAAAAATGATCCTTGGATTCAGCCACTCTATGAAGACCCAAAGATAATGGACTCATGTAAGACAAAGTCCATCAGGTAATCAGACCTGTAGTGGTCTCTTACACTTAACCTCTCAGCCCATAATGGTCAAAAACACTGCTTGACAGGGAATGACCTCTCCCCTGGCTGCAAGGTGTAGTGTCACACTCTTTGCTTGAATGGATCACAGGATTAAAACCTTTTGCAAACCTTTTCATAGCATAGTAATATATATAACATATAAATATATTTTACAAAACCATATTTCAAACACAAGTGAAATCCACCACCGGCAGTTTAGGTTTCCATAAGAGATAGTATAAACCCTAACAATTCACTTTGTCCGACAAAGGGACCGATCCTATCTCTATGATCACCCACTCAGGTGAATTCTTAGACTGCCCCAACATACCCAGGTATTTTACCCTTAATGGATCTCACTGGTTGGCATATCAAAGACAGTCCAGTCCAACAACTAGTGTAGTACCATAATCAAGTCTGGGGTTATGTGTAACTTTCCAGTTTTGCCCATCTATCTCCAAGGTCCAAGGCATAACTGGAAATTGGTCCAAGTTCAGTGCTTCTAATAAACACCCACTGGTTGTGCTTGGGGTCTAACCCTAGTAGCTGAGACAAGCTGCTCCAACTCCTTGGCAGCACACCAGTGTTAGCCTTATCAGGATAAACTCCCCAAGTTTATCCAATGGCTAAGAACGTTTTAAACTAACACGAGTCTCTTAAGTGTCCAGTTTAAGGTGTGTGGAGGAATGATAAGGTGCATTAGGAATATGGATTATACTGCAGTATTATATATAAGCTTACGAACCTAATTGAACCAGGTTGAATTGGGTTAGACCAAATCATCATTGGGTTCATCTTGGTTGTGTTTGTTACAAGGATATATATATATATATATATTCTAGAGTCGGATAGTCGTGATCTGATGCTGCCACAATGTTCAGGGAATGTCCTCTTGACTTGAAGGGAGCAATTTCCAGTGTGTGTTTTGCAGCACCTAGATGTGCTGACTTACCAGAACTACAACAGGTTCAGATGTTATTTGCTAACAAATATGGAAAGGAGTTTGTGTCAGCTGCAACTGAGCTCATGCCAGACTGTGGTGTTGATCGCAAGGTCACATCAATTTCCGTCCATCTTATAATGTAACTTGTAGGGGGATTTTCTTTTTTTTTTCTGTATATTGTTGCTTTTTTCTAATGGGCAGTATAGTATATTCTTGCAGTTAATTGAACTACTATCTGTTCGTGCTCCTCTTGCTGAAGCAAAATTGAAGTTGCTGAAAGAAATAGCAGAAGAGCATGAGTTGGATTGGGATCCAGCTGCCTCTGAAACTGAATTCTTCAAACCACACGAAGATCTTCTGGTAATTAAAATATTTCACTTATCCCTTTCTATATTAAGATTTTGTTTTTCTCTATTTAGCAAATTGCATGTCTTTTAACAGAATGGCCCAACCCAGCTTCTGAGTGGATCTAAATTGCCTATGCCTAAGGAGAAACATGACAATCCACTGTATTCAGCACCTGCTCAAGCACCTGACCAACAATCTGACTCTGATACAAGCTTTGCTACATTGGATCTTCCTGAAGTCCCTAAATTACCATTGGAACCAAGTATTGACACTGTAGCACCAAACATGGGTCTTCCTGTGAATGCTCATGAATTTAGAAAGAATTCTGAGGGTGATCTTGACATAAAAGAATATTCAGTGGGTGATCATGGACCAATAACATGCAGTTCTAATGAAAATCATGGCCCACATGTGGAACCTGAGGAAGTTGCGGTAGAACCATCAGTTGCTCCCCCAGTCAATGTCTCTGCTGGTACAGGTGAAGACAAACAATTCTTATCATTCATTGCTCCCCCTTCATTGTCCTCTGCTTCATTTTTGTCAAGAAAAAGCAAGCCAGCTCCATCCATTTTGGGGACAAAAAGTGAAGCCAATGTTGACCTGCAGGATGTCTTGGCTGCTGCTGAGGCTGCTGCAGAATCTGCAGAACATGCAGCAGTGGCAGCTCGCTCAGCAGCAAGCCTTGCACAGATTAGGATCACTGAATTCATCAAGAAAATTAATGAAGCCTATGAGGGCAATGATTTCACAAGTGAAGATGAAATCAACATAACGAGTCATTATCAATCGGATAGAATGGAGATATCAAAGCTGGATCATCAGCAGTCTTTTGGTGATACTGATGGCATTTCATATTCCTTGGACCTACTTCGAGAAAATGGATCCAATCAAAGTTCAGAAATTCAAAATTCCCCAACTTATGATGCACCTAGAGAGGAATTGGATGTACCTACTTCTGGTGACCGAGTTATTGAACACAAATCTATCCAGCACCAACCTCAGCCATTGCCATCAATGGATGATGACCCATATTTCTCATACCCAAACTTGTTTACTCCTCGTGAGCCAGACCTTGGATCTAATAATCTTTCTATGACAAGCAATTCAATAATAACTCCTGAATTTTGAGTACAAAAGGCAAAAGAAATGAATTTGGATAGGCTGACATTGAAGGTGACTCACAGCTGGTTGAAGGATGAGGAAAATGCAGCTTGGGCTCATATAGAAATGCTAAAAAAGATTAAATGGCTAACAAGAGATATGTTGATAAGAATTCAATGGATTCCTAGAGCAGCAAATGGTGTGGCTGATACTTTGGCTAAGCAAGGGGTAAATAGGGTTCAGCCTTTTTGGTGCTTAGTTGTAATTTTTGTAAGTTTGTGTAATGAGGAGAGGTAGGAATCTGTACTCTCCAAGAGTGGTTTCATTTTACATATATTTGTTCATTTTTAATAAAATATATTACTTATAAAAAACTAATTAACTTTGAGTACACTTATTTATGAATTAAGCCCAATAAATTTTGTTACAGATTTTCCATGTGTATCGTTATCTTTTTTTGTAAGTAATGGAGTGTGTAGATATCAAAGTTGAAGTTCTAATACTGGGAAAAAGGATGAAGTTTGTTAATAGTGTGTATGCTGAATTAGATCTGGCTTTATTGATGAAAATGTGAAAAGTGGCTATAACTTCAGGCGGTGAAGCCTGAAAGGGTATGCCTTTGTTTTATAGAGTGATAAATTGTATTTGGTTGTATTTCAGTTTTCTTTCAGCAAGGGTGTTGGAGGTTGCAAGAGTATATTTGTAATCAAGGTTCAAAATATTGATACGTATTGGGTCGTACCTCCCGATACGCCACTACAGTGAGTGTTCCGGGGTCTAACCTGGTTCAGTGGGTAGATGGACCTTAAACCAACCCCTCTGAACCAGTTTGAAAAAAAAAACTAAAAAAAAATATAAGCAAAGCTCGATATAGGCCGATACACCCCAACCGGTGTATCGGCATGTATCAATATTTTAAACCTTGTTTGTAATGTTGATGAACTTTTGAGACTTTGTATGTATTTATGATAGGAAGAGGAGCACATGTATAATTTTGATATAATTGGGTCCATTGCTTATTTAAGTTATTGGTAGATTAGGGTTGAGTGAGAATGGACATTTTGTTGCGACTTGCGAAATTGTAAAGAAGTCAACCATGTATATCTTACTCTCATAGTGGATGTTTTTCCCTCTCTTCCTATGGATGTAGTATACCAAGCTGAATCATGTTAAATCTTGATACTTTCTTCTTTCTATTTTCTTCTAGGTTTACTATTTTCTTTTTTGCTAGTTAACATGGTACCAGAGCAGATTTAGTATGGGAGTTAGTTAGGTGAATTAAGGTGGACCGATGGTTATGTTTTAACCATAAGTTACTATCCATGGCCTTTTATTGTTCATGTCTTGTTATGCAAGCTTGAACTTGGAAAGAATCTTTTAAGAATCCACTTTTATCATTTAATCACGTTTTTTGTCATTATTTCTGGAATTTTTATAGGCCTCTAAAGGGGTGATATTGTTTCTCATTAGTTCTATGGAAAATCAGGAAAAAGTAGTACTAGTATAAGATTTGGCTTTTTTTCAATTCTCTCACACTTTCTAGTTTTAGACTTGAGCTTTTAGAGTTCAAGTCATATTTTAGATGAGAAAGAAGACCAAAGGGTCATTTGTGCAAAGAAATCTAATCTGGTTAGTAAACTATTGTGTCTTTCTAGTCCTTATTTTTAACACTATTAAAGCCTTTTTGGGATTTCTTCTTTTCTTTTCTTTCTCGAAGGACTCCCTCTCCGACAAAATTTATATTTGTCAGAGAGGGAGTTGTTTGATTAATTGTCTTAAAGGTTGGTTGTGAGCCATTTGGTTAAATTTGGTGTTTTCTTTAAGAGTTCTAAAATTTTGCAAAGAATTATTATGGAAGTTGTACAACTTCTTTAGTCTATTTATGTTATCGACATTAGCATGTGATATTGGATTCCAAGGCAACTATTCAATGTTCAAGAAAATGTCTCAAAGGTGTAGAATTTATACAATTGTTCTTCATTGTTATGATCGGTATTTGGAATATTCTAATGAATTTTGGATTTATTATCATTAGTCGATATCTAGTTTGTTTAACTCATGTTTCTTCTACATGAAAGGCATTCGAAGAAATGCTTTAGCAATGATTCTTTATTATATTCCATTCTAAATCAATGTTGAGGAATCTAGTTGAGTTTTCTAACTGGTTTTCCATTGGACATTGATTTGGTTTATGGAGATCATAGTTGGCTTTCCACAAGTCAACTCTAATTTGGTAATTCTTCTTGAATTTCTCATTATTTAGTCGGTTGATATGGTTGGTTCTTTAGTCCGGTGATTGTGATTATCCTTTTGATAGCCAACTCCAATTCTTTGTCATAACATATGTTGGTTTTCCATTGGCTAACTTTGATTCTTTAACCCTGTTTGTGGAATTCGTAGTTAGCTCCATTGGCCAATTTTGATTAGGTAAATTTGTTGGCACTTCTAATTATCCAATTGTTTGACATGGTTTTTCAGTTTGGTGGTTGTGATTGGCTTTTTCAATGGTTAACTTCAATTCTTTAGTATGACATACGTTGCTTTTTCATTGTCTAGGTTCAGTTTGGTGATTACTAAATCATGGCTTGGTTTTACTCTTAACTTTTTTACACTAGCTCATATTATATTGTTACCACATATAGCTTTTTAAAAGCCAATTTTGGTTTCTAAGAAGCTACTTCAACATCCCAACTTTCATATTTGCTACTTCAACAATATATCAACTTTCATGGAGATTGTTTCAATATCCTTGCAAATTTAAGTTGTTTCTCAATCTTGAGTTTGAGAGGTGGAGTGATATATTGTACTTAGTTGTATTTGAGTTTTCTTTTAGGGAGGGTGTTAAAGATAATAAGGGTTTAAATCTGATGGAAGAGGGCCTATACATAATTTTGATATAATTGGGCATTTTGCTTTTTTAAGCTATTGGTTGCATGGATTAGGTTTGAATAACAAATTTTGTTTGAGATCATAGAGAGAGATCAGCCATGTATATCTTATTCTCATAATGGATATTTTTCTCTCTTCCTGGATGTAGGCTATAAAGCTGAACCATGTTAAATCTAAGTGCTTTCTACCAATGGACATGTTTAACTAATTTCAGTCTAACTTTTAACCGTTTTTTGGGTGCATTTACCAATACTATATCATCGAACTCCCTTATTTGAATTTCTCAAATATTCTGTTGGAGCTGCCTTGATGGTCAAAAGCTGTTGGAGACCACAGGTAAGTTTCACTTATGAAAATACCATTTGACCTCTGAAGAACTTCGTGAATGAAATAAAGTGCATTATAAAATCCGTCTAAAACTGAACTACGGATCCTAACGATTGAAACAAGGACTCTCTCCACCAGTAAAGAATTGCAGTATACTGTTCCATCACGTGAAAGGGAACAAACGTCCAGGGTGTTTAATTGGAATTTATGCAGCATTTAGAACAATAAAAGATAAACAGCTCCTTTCAAAGTTTTTAAGTGTCATTTGATTGAGCAATCTCATTAATGGCATTTGACAAAGAATTACAACACTCAAACTAACTCAAACAATATCAATCAATCAATGGATCAATAATCCCTTTACATGGAGAAAAAAAAATGAAAATTAGCCCACATTTGAAAGGCTTGGGAACCCTCAAAGAAAAGGAAAGGAAAAATAGAAGTCAGAAAGCAAAATTAATTCCAAGATACAAATACACAAATTTCAAACTGATATAGAACAAAGATCCTCAAAGACTTGTCTGATGTTAGGCCTCTCATTTACAGGGAGAATACACCGGAGAGATACGGCAAGCAAATCATCCATTGCTTTTGTTTGTTCTTCCCCACCAGAAATGTCTCTGTCAAAGCACTCGTTTACTCGTCCTTCATGGGCACATAGCCGAACCCAATCTGTGAGGTCAACAGCACCTGACTGGCCAGAAATTATGTCACCAGCACTTCTTCTAGTTAACAACTCCATAAGTATCACACCAAATGCATAAACATCAGCCTTAAATGTTGGCAATGGTTTTGCTGCAGAAGCAATCTCTGGCGCTCTGTATCCAAGCGCTCCCAAATTTAACATCTGCTCTGCAGTCCCAGCAGGTGTCATTAACCGGTGGAGACCATAGTCCGTGAGGCGAGCAGTAAAATCAGGGCCTGCTAGGACTATGTTTGTTGGCTTTAGGTTACCATGAGGCAAACCTCTATCATGGAGGTAAGAGAGCGACCGTGCAACATCCACTGCAATTTTTATTCTTTGGCTGAATGATAATGGAGAGTACCTTCGTGGCGTGGTCTCTACAAAGCACATTGATAGAGATTTGTACATGTCAGATTGGAGTCTCATTTTTTTTTTTTTTTTTTGCTGCAAGAGATTCGAGTCTCATTTATGAACAAAAAGATCTTATCAAATATAAACAATTCCTACGAAGTATGGAGTCAATGAAGACTTAAAATTTCCTAAAAGATAGTCTCAACTAAAATCATAAATACAGACATCAAGTAACTTTCATGCAAGGTGGAGTGATAATTTTAACACATTAAGAAAAAGATGATGCACTTGGATGATAATGGCAAATACTCATGCAAGGTGGATGGTCTAATTGCCACATGTTGTCAACCTTAGGTTGCTGTACAGTGCCTGAATTCTAAAGGGTTTTCACTTTTGACCACTGTTGCTGACAAAAAGAAAAATCCCATGTCATTTAAGAAAATATCTAGGTATCGGAGTTTCATGGATGGACAGCTGAACACTCGTACCAAGATTTAAGTACATGAAATTTCATTTATCAGTTCTTTAAATTAAGTTTAAAATACATAGTTCTTTTTTTCTTTTTTGCTGAAGAAAAAACAACAAAATTCCAGCAAAGTACTAAAATTTTAAAGAAATTAAAAAACATGTTCATAACCACAGCGTTGCTAGTGCCAATGTATGCCATTGGTAACAACCATATTTGAGTTCAATTACCACAAAGGAATACGTTTGTTGTTTAGGCTCAGTTTGGAAGGAGCACAAATACAAATATGTACAGTACTAAACCTTGTATTTGCACTATACATTTGTATTTCAAAACCTTGTACTTGCAACGTACATATTTGTATTTGTACTCTTCCCAAACTAAGCCTTAAGTTTGAGTGCTAAACCAAGTCAAGAAAACTAAAGGTGATAATAAGATTTTATCATGAAAGCCCTGATCACTAAGTATGAAAATGCATCTTCTAGCTCTGACATGACTGAAACCTAAACAAAATAAAAATTTGTAGTGCCTTGTGTCTAATTAATAGAGCAACTGCACTGATATGCAAGTTTGGCAGGCTGGGCCAGGTTTAAGATCAACCCAGGCCCTGTTGAAATTTGACATACATATATATATATGACATACATACATACATACATACATACATACATACATACATACATACATACATACATATATATATATATGTATTTATGTATGTATGCATGCATGAAAATATGTATCTCTATATATGCACATATGCATGTGTATGTATAGTCAGATCAGTCTAGGGTTGAATTAAGATTTCAATAAGGTTGGGCTGAACTCGGGATATAGCTATGGACTAGGCCCAAACCCAGCCCAAAAAATAAAAAGCCCAAAGCTTTGGGCCCAGGCCCAGCCCATGTAAAATTGCATGATGGGTCAGTCTGAGCTCAAGTTGTCCAATGTAATATTAATTGCAAACTACAAAATATAAATATAGTTGATCTCTGGATGCATATGCTTTTGCCATCTATTGAAGGGAGGAATGATTTTTCTCTATGAAAAAGGTTATCCAAGAAGGAATACACACACATTTTGAAAGGTCAGTATTTGTATTAAAGAAAGGGAAGGAGGGGGAGAAAGAGAGAGGAACCTTTACGAAAGCCATACAGAAAAAATATAAGTGATGAAGTCAGCCAGCCCAAGTAATGTACCACAATTACCTAAGAGCACCTTTTTTTTTTAAATCAATAACACTTTCATTAATTCATCAGTAGAAAATTTACAAGTGGAAGACAAACACACTTATCTTCCAAGAGTCACAAAGAACTTCAAGAAAGGAAAGAAGAAAATACAAAGATACAAGGACACTAACATTACAACTTAGCCCAAAACAAGGAATCCCTTTCTGCCCCTTGTTTTGCTAAACCGTCAGCTAGGGAATTAGCTGATCTCTTAATCCAACATGTCTTAACTTCCATCTCCCGCATCAGCCATTTGAATTTCCTCTTCTCATTGTTATACTTCCAAAGATCATTTTGTTCTTTGGTCAGCCACCCTATCACCACCTCTGAATCCCCTTCAATATAAGTTTCTTGATGTTCAATTCCTTAGCTTTCCGGGCTCCTTCCATAACTGCACATATCTCAGCTCTAAGGGAGTCACCCACTCCAATTGAGCCTGAGAACATAGCAGAGATTACCCCATTTTCATCTCTAAAAACACCCCCGATCCCTGATTGTCCTGGGTTTCCCCTACTGCATCCATCAAAGTTTAATTTCAAGAATCCACTAGGTGGGGGGGTCCAAGCCACACTCATTCCTGAAAAACTCCTCAAACACCCGCAAGAGATCATCTTTCAAAATATCCCAACAATCCTGATAAAAAGCCATTGTAAACCCATCCGGCCCTAGAGCTTTTGTTTTATCCATAGAAAACGCAGCCTCCTTGATCTCTTCTATATTAAAGCTTCTTTCCATCCTTCTACTCACAGGCCTTCTTAGAATAGATTTGAAATGCTCCACACAGGCCCTGGCAATCTCCTCTTGCTGTACTAACTCAACTCCATCTACTACCAATTTGGAGATAAAGTTCTTCCTTCTCCTGCCATCTGCTAGAGAGTGGAAATACCTAGTGTTTCTATCTCCCTCTTGCAACCATTTACACCGAGATTTTTGCCTCCAGCTAACTTCCTCCTTGTGCAGGCAATCCTCTAACTGTCTTCTCAATTCTCTCCTGAGGTCATTGTCTTCCTCTCCAAATTCTCCCCTTTCCTCTTTAAAGTCAAGGCTTTCAATCTTCTTCATCAAGTCTCCCTTTCTTTCTTCTGTCCTCCCAAACTCCATCAAGTTCCACTCCTTAATTCTTGCTTTCAAGAATTGTAGTTTCTTATGGAATTTTATCCCCTCCCACTCCACCGACGGGTTACACTCATGCCACCACTCCCTCACTTTGTTAATAAACCCTGGATGCAGTAGCCACATATTTTCAAATCTAAAGGGGGTAGGACCTCCACACCTTCTTTCCTCCTTGCATAACACTACGGGCCAGTGATTCGAGGTCACCCTTGGGAGAGCTCTAGCATCCAAGGTTCCCCAATGTTCTTCCCAATCCAAAGAGAACAGGAATCTATCCAGCTTAGAGCAAATGGGTCTAGATTGGAGATTTTACCATGTAAATGCCTTATGCGCTAGGGGAATCTCTTTAAGCTCAAAGGCATCCACAAAACTGTTAAACTTCTTCATGCTTTTTGTCACCCTCTGGTTAATCTTATTGGACTCTTCCGAGAACCTTATCACATTGAAGTCCCCACCCATGCACCAAGGCCCATCCCACAACCCTCTAACATCAGCCAGTTCCTCCCACAGCTCCTTTCTCTCTCAGTAATCATTCGGTCCGTAAACATTTGTGAGCACCCACATATAATCATCCTCTTGCTGCTTAAACTTCATGGAAACCGAGTACTTTCCGATCAACTCCTCCATCCCTTCAACCACATCCCTCTTCCACATTGTTAAAACCCCCCCGGAAGCACCCCACGATGGAGCCGCCACCCAGCTAATCCCCCTGGCTTTCCATACACTCCTTGCCCATTTGTCACTAAACTCCATTCTCTTAGACTCTTGCAACAGCACAATGTCTGGGTCATATCGTCTTATTACCTCTTTTATTGTTGCTCTCTTCTTCGCACTCCCAATTCCCCTCACATTCCAACTAAGGATCTTCATTCCGCTTCTTTTTACAAACCCCTTGCCACCTACCCGCTACTTTCCCCCTTTCCTTCTATCTCCTTTTACCTCGAGCTTCTTGTCTCCTTCTACATCTCTCTTTAGTCTCTCTACTTCACTCAACCTCCTCTTCTTTGTTATGATCTGCATCTTCCTATTCTATAAACTTTCTTTCAACTCGTTCAAATCCTCCAGCCTACAGCCCAACTTCCCTACAAATTCTGCTAACGTGTCTTCTCTCACCGATTCCACCACCCCTACCCTTCCTACAGAATCCCCTTCAACTCTGTCCACCTGCCTTTCCTTCCTCTCCTCTATTCCCACCTCAATTCTTTCCTCTCCAACCTTCCTCCCCTTACTGTTACCTCCCTCCTTCCTTGCTTTCTCCCCGTAAACCTCTCCATCTCTACCCTCATTCCTGTCCCTCCTCTCCATTAACCCCTCCTCTCTTCCTTCCTCCCCTTCCCTCCTCCATATCAGTTGGCCTTCCACATCCTTAAACACTCTTTCAATGATTTCCCACACTTGTCCACTTCTATACCTTTCTTCCCGCACCTTCCCACAATCCTTCCTTCCCCTCTCCCCCTCCTCAGAGAGCCTACCTACTAGCTTGGCTGCATATTCATGGGCTACAGGACATGATACAGGAACGGAATCTGGAACCAAAGACACTGGAGACACATTAGTAGCACAAACCGAAATCACATGGTTAACTGGGACTGAAGGACAAGCTAGAATAGGACTGCTCCCGGCCTCCTCTTGTTCCGAAGGTTGGTAAATAATTATCTTCCTGAGTTGGTTGGGAACTACTTCTGTCCTTTGGTCAACCTGGTGATCTTTCCACTCTACCCCTGGGTCACCCCTAAATAGCATATTCTTGTTCTGCTTCCAGTTTTCCCCTTCTGATAAACCTTGCGCACTCTGTGGTCTTGGGAATGAGATAATCCGATTGCAGTCTTCACCCTGGAATAATCTTGCAATATTCCACCCTTCCATATCACCTCCAGCACAGCTGCCTTCATCGTTTACATTGTCCACGCTAGAGCCATCGACAGAAAGGTCCTCCGGTTCACCATCGTCTTCACCGCACTGCACCCACCCTTCAAACTTCTCTTTCTTCTCTTCAGTTCTTCCCGTAGTGAAACATAGCTCCGGCCTCTCTGAGAAGCCTCGCACGGGACTAAGCTCCTTCAAGCTGCGCCGGGAGACCCACTGTAACGCCCTCTTCTTTCCTGGTTTCCGACGCTGCGCGGATTCCCCCTTTTGGCTCGCGGCTGGGGACAATGATAGACCGAAACCGAAGTCTATCATAGTCGAAACCCCAGTCACATGTTTCTTTAGTGGCTCACGCGCCTTAAAAACAATCTGGGTCGGGCCCGCTGGCCTGTTTGGGCCTTTAAGAATACCCTTTGCAGCCCACATGGGCTTTTGCTTTGGCCCATTTGTAAGCACCCGCGAGCTCACGTGACTTTTAAGGTCACGCGCGTCCAGCCCCGACCCCGGTTTGGTTCTAACAGGTTTAAGTTAAAATCTTCCTTGGCCCAACCCCTTTTCCCTGTTCAGAACAGTCTTGGCGCCAGTTACAACCTGTGCAAAGGACCTACCACCCTCCAAACTGCTCACTTCTTCCACACGCGAAAATCCCACCCCCTGCCTACTACCCTTTTGTTTCTCCAGCAAATGTTTTTCCATTTTAGTGAAAGTGCTTTTCTTGTTTGAATCCTCCAACCCTTTCTTGCCACGCAGCTCTTCTTCTTCAACCTTCTCATCTCCCTCCATACGAGCCTCTTTCCAGAGCATCGATTCAGTGGATGAAGCCAGCCACATTGAGTAGCACTGCCTCTCGACTAGCACCTCTATCTTCCGAGGTATCTCCTCAGATTTTACTCCATTCAATAAAATGGAAGCTGAACGAAGGTCTCCCCAAAAGGCCCCTCCTAGTGATCCTCCACACATCAAAGCAAAGGCTTCAGCAGTTTCTTGCTTCCACAAATGAAAGGGAAGACCTAGCAGGCGCACCACCACTCCATCTTCAACAGAGAAATCTTTGGAGTTTGAACCCGGACACCATCTTGATACTGTGAAATTTCCAAGCTTAGCTTGGATGTTTAAAGCCTCAACTTCTACTCTGTTCTCAAGCAAATCCAGCAAAGCCTTGTTCTTCTCAAAGGATGTTAAAATAAATGTGCTCTTCAACTTTAACCTTGCTGTTAACAGATCTGCAACTTTCCTCCAGTCAAGAATGGGAGCTGAAGCTTCAACTATCAATTTACTTTCCCAATCCCCTCTCTGTATGTTTACTCCCATTCTGTAATTTCCTGCCCCAGCTAACACTAAAGGAGTCTCTTGCTTAGTCTTGTTCACCATACTACTAGACCTGCCCATCTTCCTTTTTACTATTGCTTCTCTTTTTACTTACACTCATGCGTTTCAGCAGTTCACATAAGGCGTCAAGAAATGCCTTCCAGCCCTGACTCTTCCTTCCTTCTGGAAAGCAGATCATCTGCTTTCTACCCTTGCCAAAAAATTCTGTCAAGGAGATAAAATAACCTTTATGGTTTCTCTTACACTCTACAACAACCCTTCTTCCAGATTCTGAGAAAAGCTCTTCCCAACTATTTTGCTTGCCTTTGTTACTTGCACCTTCCACAAACTCATTGAGCCCTTCAATTACCCCCAGTCCTTCTAACAGCACCATCCCTCTCTTTGCTTCCCTGATCTTCAAGCTCAGTTGACCATTTAATCTCTGTTCCTCAAATAGGAGTTCCTTAGATTCAATCTTCAAAACTTTTTTCCAACGGCCTACCTCCACAAATTCTCCCATCTCAGCTCCTCCCCCTCTCCCCCTCTCACCCTCTCAACAACCTTCTCTTTGCTTCACCCTCTCACCAACTCAGACAATGGCACCAGATGACAACACTACCTAAGAGCACCTTGGGCGAACCAATGGAATATCAATTGCCACTTCTGTGATACGTCAGCAGAAAATGTCTAAGATTTAAGCAGGAATTTTTGGGCATTTTTTACCACCTGCAACCTCCAAGAAATTTCCAAAATATACTATGTCCCAAGTAATGGCATTTCCTAAATCTGTTTGTGTTTCTCTTCCCAAGGAGAAACAACAACAATAGTATTACACCAGTTGATCAAAAATTAACTAAATAAATCTCAAACAATGGTGCACAATAAACCTAGACAATAGTCATATTGAAGAAATGGTGTAATAGCACCAGTAAAGAAATTTCCTCTCCTTGTGAGCAAGGAAGTCTCTCAATTATCTTTAGATACTTGTAGGAATAGTACCAGAGGAGGCTATAGATGTGAGCAAGGAAGTCTCTCAATTATCCTTAGATACTTGTAGAAATAGTACCAGAGGAGGCTATAGAAAAGAAGAATTAATGAAAAAACAAGAAAAGAAAGGGTCAACCTAGAATCACAAAACTATTCACAAACCGGCAGATTCAGTATCCAGTCTCTATTTCATTTTAACCATCACTTCATGCTTTTTCCCTTGTGAGCAAGGAAGTCTCAATTATCTTTAGATACTTGTAGAAATAGAACCAGAGGAGGCTGAAAAGAAGAATTAATGAAAAAACAAGAAAAGAAAGGGTCAACCTAGATCACAAACCGGCAGATTCAGTATCCAGTCTCTATTTCATTTTAATCATCACTTCATGCTTTTTCCCTTACAGGTTTAATCTTCATTTTCTTATGACCACTACCCTGATTCTCTTGTATGTTAATCCAAGTACCGAGAGCTTGTAAGAGCAAGGGAAAGACTGAGATCTGAGATTGCCAAATTTGAACATACCCCAAAGTCTAGAGTGCCACCAGAACATAATAGTGCTCCAGTTTCAAGAGGCTTTGCACAGCAATAGAATTTAGATCCTCCCCCACTGGACCCCGACCTGGCATCCAACCAGGACGAGGGGATCTGCATACTTATCATGCATGTGGAAATCAAGCTGGGATCTGCTACCCACAAAGAAGCTGGTTAGAAGTGATGCATTCATCTCCATTCAGGACTCTCACCTGCCAACCTCTACCTTCCAGGCTGGAGACAGATTATATCCTTCAGTTTGATGGAAATTTTAGAAGAAACCATGATGACCTTACTGCAGCTGGTATTAGGGATGTCATTAGCAAAGTTGATGGGGAACAGCTTTGAGCTTTTAGTGGCCCTACTACAGCTACAGATGCAGCTAATGTTGAAACCAGCTTCAGATTGCCAATCAGCAGCTGATCAGAGATACAATTATAGAAGGAGACTCCAAGAAGGCTATAAAATGGGCCAAGCATTGGGAAACAGCCCCTTGGAAACTCTCTCACCCTCTCCCTCAAAATCCATGACATTTACTCTTCTTTGAACTGTAGTTTCAGATGGATTCCAAGAGAATGAGTCACATGCCAGATAGATTAGCTAAATCTTGGTTGGGAAGGGATTTCTTGTATAGTGCAAATATGCAGCCATTTTAATTGTATGGGCCCGTGCTTTTTTGTTTTTTCATGGTCCTCTCTTGCACATCTTCTTGTGTACATCCTTCCCTCTTTGAAGTTTAAATACAAGTACCTTTTCTCAAAAAGACATTACATCCATGGATCAGGAACATCTCCCCATGAATGACAACTGAGATGTTGCCAATGTGCGGCTGTAGTGTCTTGTGGGTAGAAGATCTGGAGGCGTGGAAAGCCATCTCAAAGTAATTAGAAAAGTTTCTAAGGGTGTAAGATTCAAGGGAGAAAAATGACAATTATTTTCTAGGTGACTTACAATTGGAAGAGACTCCCCTAAAAGGCCACATTTCCAGGTCTCTAGCTGTAGTATGAAAAGAATCAACTATAGTTCTAGAATGCTATGCAACTAGGGCAGAGAGGATTCACTGAGCCCATTACCTAGACATAATCTAAATATTTACATCGAAGAATTTCCAGACAACTTGGAGATGTAAGGTGAGGACAGAACATACCAAGATTGAAGGGGAGGAAATGGGGCAAGAAAGGAGTTATAGTGATCAGTTCTTTCTTCTCTGTATTCATAAAGAAGTAGGCGACATCGTTCTTAGCCAAGTTCATGTGCAGTTATCAAGTCTTGTCCAAGGTGGAATTTTCTCTAAGGAGTGCAATTTCCATGTTGAATTAAGATTTTGAGAGTAGATTGCCCAGTAAATTGCAATAACTCAAAAAAAAAAATGCATTTGTTCTATGCCTTAGGGGTGGAGAGTGGCAATCATCTCTTTTATTGCCTTTCCCAGAGATTAATATGGTAATGGGCCTTATGATTGCTAAGGTTACTTTTTATTCTTTAATAACATGTTCTTATTATTGAAAAAGAAAGATCATTCAGGTTACTTTGGTGCTCAGTTGAGTGGTCAAGACTCATGAGATGCTGCATGGTTAGAGAGATGTGATGGCCCAACTGCCCAAGTGAATAACAAACGTAATAGAGGATGACACTAATTGCCCAAGTGAAGTAGCTGTTTTCCATTAACATGTAATAGAAGTTTTAACAATAAAAACATTGTTATTTGATTTAAATTCTCAACTAATGAAAGTAATTTCTGTTGCTGGTAAAAAAATAAAATAAAATTGTTACATTTCATCAGGAAAAAAAAAGGACTAAATTTGTTAGCTTGGCTAAGGGAGGTGAAACCAGATTACCAGACCCAAAGCCTCTCGATCAAGAGAGCAAAGCAAACAATACCCTTAACAATTATTTGGATAAGGCAAGGATGATACTTCATCCAATGATAACACTATAAGTGGCAATAGGAGATAATCTTTTAGTCTACCAATAATAAGATTTTTTCTGGAATTTAATTTACCCCAGTTTGGGATAAGCAAAGCTTGAGTTCTTTTTGGGCTTTTGCCTTATCAACCCATGTATTCAGTTATTATCCATAAAAAAAAAAATAGAAAAGTTAATCCTTGATATACAGTAGTTCATGAAAAGGAGCAACTACCGATAAATAGATGTATGAAGGCAATGATCATGGCTCTTACATACCAAATGTATAGCAATATAATTGCAAACTCCGAGTAGAAATAGTTCACAATGCAATGATAATATTAAGGTGGAAACATAAAGATCAGTTGTTGGAAACCCTTACCATAGAGATGAAGAGCCAAGCTATCTCCATGGATGTAATCTGCAAGAACCAGCCTCTCTTGCTCCCTGGGGCCCCAGTAATATGCTCTTAATGGGGCAATGTTTGAATGTCTAATAGATCCAAGCTTTTTTGCTTCCTTGGCAAACTCTTTCTTATGTCTGACGAGTCCTACTCGCAACCACTTCACAGTCAAAATATGCCCACTATCTAAGGTAGCTTTGTATAAAGTTCCATGACTGCTTCTACCAAGGACTTCTGCTGGGGCTCTAGACAACTCCTCAGCTGTGAATACTAGTGAGCTATCCAGAAAGTACAGCTCTCCAGCCAACCGATCTGGTGAATACACATTTAACATCACAGGTTGCTCACATGCCTCAACAAAATGGGGTGAAGAAGATAGAGGGGACCCCGGAGATGACTTCAAACCAGAGGTTGCAGAATGATTATCTGGAAAGTTAGGAATCAGAGATTCTGGGCCTGTTTCTCTTCCCTCAGGTAAACCACACTCCGCAATTTCAGTCAGAAGCTCTTTCTGCCCAGGTAATGACCTTGCATTTGAAATCAGCAGTCGATCATTTGAAAAACTCATTGAGGTTGAAGTGGGTTCTATGTTTTTGTGGAACTTGAAAAGCGAAGGGCGTGTAAATTTTCCAATATCTCTGCCAGTCATTTGGCCTCTTGATCCACTCCTAGGAAATTCTTGTAGTTGCCAACGATAATATGCGAATAAAACAAAAACAATCATCACAGTGACGCCTACAGAGGCAACAATAATTGCTATTCTGACGTTAGCCTTTGAACTGTGACGTTGGCCTCTACCATTAAAACCCAAGGGCCCATTACTCTTTGAAGGCATGCCATTTGGGAAGATTAGTAGGGCATTTCCAGGATGAAAAGAAGTAACAGGGAAATGTACCAAATTGTCAGGAACTTGTCCCGATAAATCATTATAGGATACACTGAAAACCTTTAGATTTGATGGAAGCCCATCAGGGATCTTACCCTTAAAATTGTTGTTGGATAAGTCAAGGTACTCTAAGCCACTAAGCTTGTTCATTGCACTTGGTATCTCTCCTGATAATGTGTTCCTTGACAAATTTAGCAACTTAAGCCTCTCCATGTTACCTATTTCAGAAGGCAATGAACCTGTCAATAAGTTACAAGAGAGATCAAGTGATTCCATCTGTGAATAAGAAGGTAGAACCAATAACTCAGTTGTGTGTGAGCCTTGAAGAGGGATTGTTCCTCTAAACTTATTTCCTGAAAGGTTCAATTTTGTCATTGTCAAAGAAGTAAAGAAACCACTTGGAATAGGCCCAGTAAGCTCATTGAAGCTAAAATCAACTATAGACAATCTTGGATAGGTCCCGAATTCAGAAGGTAGTTCACCTATGATAGAATTACTTGAAATCATAATAGAAATCAATCTCTGAAATTGATTAGCCAGATTTGGAAAGCTTCCAGATAATGCATTTGAACTCAAATTGATAACCTCCAAAGTATCTCCCCAACCTTGCATAATAGAAATATCACCAGAAAAATTGTTTTTGCTCAAGTCCACCATCACGCATGTTCCAAGAGCAGAAGGCAATGAACCAGAGAGTATATTTGATGAGAGATTCAAAATTTTCAAAGTGGTGGAGTTAATTCCATGAACAGAACCTGTGTACATAATATTTTCAGAAATTAGATATTTCGGGCATAGCTTCAAGTAAAAGCAGTTGCCAAGGAAAAACACCAATAAAGCAAAGATATGGGACCATTCAAATTTTTATAGTTCTACATACTATATTTAATTGAGCAAAATACAGAGCCATATTTATATTTAATTTGCTCAATAGAATTCTACATACTATATTGAGCAATTTTTTATAGTTCTACATACTATATTTATGTTTGACTTCCAATGTTGAAGCCAAACATGCACACAACAAATGTTCTGAAAATCGTAGTCATAACATAAATCATAGGAAAATTGAGTTGAATCTTCAATTGTTATTGTGAATCATTAAATTATTTCTGTTTCTTATAAACTTGCCAAAAAGATTAAAAAAAAAAAAAGATATACTAAAAATTTAAATATATATATATAGAAAAGATAGGTTACCCTTATTTAATCCATGATCCATATCTGCCATATGTGCACCTGAAATAATAGTGTATCATTTGTACACTAGAAGCCGAAGATGATATAATCAAGTTCAACCTGAAAGTCAATTAATCCACGTATGATGGCCCTTATAATGGAAATAAACTCAATAGTCTGTAAGAGATCTTGAATAGCCTAAATTGTTTTCGAGTAGGGACCTTAAACCATGTCTCCATTGAAAAAAAATTAAAAGAAATAAAGAACTGACAAAGTAGAGAACCTAAATCTTGATTGAATTAATTCATACCCATCTTCCATTTTTCAAAGCAAAATTCCTTGTAAACATGTTTTTTTATCAGAATAATTTCTTACTACCTGTTTGCACTGATAAAAAAATAGACAAGTTTTTGAACTATTCTGTTTCTTGTTCCTCTACATTACCAGGTTCCCACCCACAAAGGTACAGTACCCACTGGTGGATTTTCTATCATCAATAGTACCTGTGCAGTTTGCATTTGTATAAACCTCCACCTTCAGGTTGTTGTGCTTCTTAAACAACAAACTAGTTCCAGGATACTTCTTCAAGTACCCAAGGACCCTCTCAACATCCTCCAAGCATGATACTTTAGGGGAATGCATAAACTGACTCAAAACCCCAACAACAAAAGCAACACCAAGGTGTGTCATAGAGAAATACAACAATCTGCCCACTAGCCTTTGAAACAGTTTCACATCCTTTAAAGGTTTTCCATCACAACCAAATAGTCTGTGTTTAGCAATGTTTAGAGAACTGGACCGGGCATAGAACCAGAGAAGGGAGAGGTTCACGGGTCAGAGGTTCAAGCGGGGTCGAACCGTGATGACATGGCATATATATATATATATATATACTATGGGTCACATAAATACTATATATAATATATTTTACAACTTTTAATGTACTTAAATATGGTGGATGGATGGTAAGCTTCTTAATTTTTAAAACAAATACCTAGGGTTCAAGCCTTTTAACTTGCATTTTCTTTAAAATGCGTGCATAATAATGTAATATGTACAATAAATAGTCATTAATTAGCACAAGTAAAGAGGTGGATTAGTGGTAATTAAGTAATCTGTGAAAATAAGAGGTCTTATGTTCAAATCTTGTTAACAACATTTTAAAATCTCACTTATGGACCCAGGCAGTTTCATGAAACTGGGACCGGTTCACCAATTTTCCAATTAAACCAGCTGGTCAGCCCATTTTCAGCAGGTTTTGAGCAAGTCCTATTATTGGGGTGTGACCGAACCAATCAGTGCCCCGGGTCACAATTCAACCGGTTCGACCAGCCGGTCCAACCCAGTTTTCTAAACACTGGACTGATTAACATCAATAGGGGAATCATCTGGCTTTGCCCCATTTTCTCAATGTCCTTCAAGAGATCTATGATGTATTTCCTTTGAGAAGTAAAGATACCCTTTTGTGAGCAAGCAACCTCAATTCCAAGGAAATACTATAAGGGTCCTAGATCTTTCACTTCAAATTGGGTGGTTAAAAATTCTTAGTTTTTGTATATCAGATCCCTAGTTACCTATGGTGATAATGGCATCTACATATACCATCAATATTGCAACCTATTCAAGACTCCTCTTAACAAAGAGGGCATGGTCAAACTGACACTATCTAAAACCCACCTGCTAAACCGCCATTTGGAACTTGCTAAACCAGGCTCTAGGAGACTATTTCTTTTTTTTTTATGAATAGCTCTAGGAGACTATTTCAAGCCATACAAGGATTTCTTCAACCTAAACAGTAAGCACCATGCCTTCACTGACCTTAGCATGGAAACCCAGTGACTAAACCATAAATCACCATTCAACAATGCATTTTTTTGTAGCAAATGACAGTACTCAGAAAGAATTCGTTTTTGCTATTGGGGCAAACATCTCAACATAATCAATGCCATAAACTTGTTTATACCCTTTTGCCACCAACCTTTCCTTATACCTCTCCACTGTCCACTAGCCCTGTACTTTATTGAGAACACCCATTTGCACCCTATTGGGCCTTTCTCTTTGGGAAGATCTACCAACTCCCACATGTTTATTTTTATGAAGGCATTAATCTCCTCCTTCATAGCATCTCTCCATTTAGGATGTATTAAGGCCTCTACAACACTTTTGGGTATGGGAATAATGTCAATGGTAGATAAGAAGGCATGATATGAGGTGGAAACATGGTCATAGGACATATACTGGGAAATGGGGTATTTTGTAGTGCATGACCTAACACCCTTTCTTTTTGCAATAGGAATGTCAAGGTCACATGTACGATCATCAACAGAAATAGGAACATAAGAATAAACAGGAATAATAGTACTTGGCTGAGATGGACTCACCTCCTAAGAGTCCGATGGTGTTGGTTGCACAATATTCAGAAGCTCCACATCTTTAAAACAGTGCTAATCTCTACGGCACTTACGTAGGAAGACATGAAAAGGAGTGGGATCAAGAATGGAAGGAAGGGTGAACCTGATTGGCTTGCTTCTCTTCCAAACAACTCTCCCCCTAGTGAGAAGCAGGATAGAATGGCTCAAACTCAAAGAAGGAAACATCCATAGAAACAAAGTATATACGGGTGACTAGGTCAAAGCAACAATAGTCCTTTTGAGAGAAGGGGTACCCCGTACCCAAGGAAATGCATGAAATAGACCAGGGATCCAACTTACCACGAGAGGAGGGCAAGTCATGAACAAAGGATCAGCAACAAAGACTCTCATGGGAATGGAGAACAAGCAAGACTGAGGATACAAAAGCTAATGGGGGCCTTATAATCCAACACTAGAGGGCATCCGGTTGATAACATAAGTTGCACAAAGTACAACATCCATCCAAAACTATGTGGAGTTTTCTTTCAGCAACATTGTTTTGCTGTGGAGTTTTTGCACACAAACTATGGTGAAGTGATCCATGTGAGGTAAAGAATTCATTTAGGTTGCCATGAAAGTATTATTTTGCATTATTTGATTGGAATATCTAAACCTCCACATGAAATTGAGTAAACACCATCAATTGGAAATCCTTAAAAATTTTTGGAACTTCATACCAAAATGAAAAGTAGACACTATGGCTATTCACAAACAATGCCAAACCAACCAACCCAATTTGGTCGGTTTTTCTTCACCACCGGTCGGTTTTGGGTTGTGAAAAGGGATAAACCGATAATTTGGTTTGGTTTCAGTTTTCATGTGTGAAAACCGAACCCGAATCGAGTTAGTTAGTTTTTGATCTCCTAGTCTTTCCCTAACTAGGTAATCCTTATCCTAGTTTATTCTTTCTAGTTAGTTACTTATTTTTAACATAAAAGAACAATAAAACATTAGTTAAATGGGAATTACTTTTGTCTTTAGGATTATTTTCCTTTTTTGAGTAGGAAATTTTACACCAAATATAGGGTTGTTCACAAACAATGCCAAACCGACCCTTCATGTTTGGGTCGATTTTGCTTAATGGCAGATTGGTTTCAGTTTGCTCTTTAAGTAACCCGACCAAGTCGGGTCGGTTGAAAAAAAAAATCTATTAAACCGACCCAACCCAACCCGTGAACAGCCCTAGTAGACACCGAACATGACTTAATAACAAAAGGAACAAATATTTCAATAACTCAAAGGCAGGGGTGAGCATGGTTTATTAGGTTAAAAACCAAACCAAATAAACCGAAATTTTAAATGAAAAACCAAACCAAAACCGAAATCGAAATATTGAAAAACCAAAATAACCAAAACTGAAATTTTCAGTTCGGTTTCCGGTTATTTTAGTTAAAGTCGAATTTCAACACTATATATATTTTAATATATTATAGTGTATATCTTAACATATAATATATATTTTAATATACATTATATTAAAAAAATATTTTTTTATAAATGAGAGAAGTTTTATTAATTCAAATAAGAAAATACTATCAGCCTAGGAAGAGGCACAAGATGTTACCTCCCCCGAGGACTGAATCAAATACACTAAACAAGCCCAAGCCTGAAACACAAATTACAAAGTAGTCCAAAACAGATCTCCCCTTGACACCCCTTGCTTGGCCAGAGAATCAGCCATTGCATTTGCTGATCTGCTGACCCACTAAAATCTGACAGTCATATTTCTTGTCATCCATTTAACTTTCTTTAACAGGTCCCTATAGCCCCAGCATGTTGTATCTGGGCTATTCATCCAGCCCACTACTACCTTGGAATCCCCTTCTACTAACAAATTGTTCACTCCAATTTGACTAGCCAGTTGTATACCTTGTACCGCTGCTAGTAACTCTGCCCTTACAGAATCACCTTCACCCACTGGTCCTAAAAAAAGAGACAACATATTGTTGTCTTTGTCTCTTGGAATCCCACTAATTCCGGATGGCCCTGGGTTACCTTGGCAGCTGCCATCAAAATTCAATTTTACCACTCCATTCGGTGGAGGTTTCCAATCCACTTGTGATTTGTTCCTAGTGGATACTATAGAAGCCACTGCTCCCTAGTTTCTCCTTAAGTCATCAAAGGAGAAATTTGCCAACAATTGTGAAGATTTCAACCATGAGATTGTCCTTGTCAATATGCATTCCTTGATTTCAGCAAGACTTCTTTCCTTTTCTTGAAATATTCTAGCATTTCTCTCTTCCCATAAAATCCACAAATTAGCAGCTCTGATACATTTCCACATTAGCTTCCCTCTTTTTGTCAATCTCCCAAGAGAAGCCGGAGTGAACAGCAGCTTTACTTCAGAGGGCAAGTTCCACCTGCACCCAAATAAGGAAACAACCCAGTTCCAAATATTGGCAGCAAAGGAGCACGATATCAGCAAATGGTTGCAGTCCTTACCCTTCACTTTACACATAAAGCACCAATTTGGGGACAGACACATAAAAGGTTTCTTCTTTTGAGAGTTTTCCACAGTATTGATCTTACCACAATAGGCTTCCCAACAGAACACTGCTAATTTGGGGGGTATTGGCCTTGACCAAACCTCTTTATCAGAGAAGACCTGAAAGGAAGGGTTAGAGCAAAGGGCTTTGAAGAAAGATGCACAAGTGAATGAGCCAACCGAGGTTAGGGCCTAGACTCTTTTATCCAGGTTAATGGGGTCCAAACACACCGACTCTAGAAACTCTTCATCCTTTAACCCTCTTCGAAACCCAAAATCCCAATTTAAAGCCAAAGGGCAAACCGGGGGGGAAAGGAACCAAGAACTGGGTTTCTTTTTAAAGAGGGAGATGGAATAGAGAGAAGGGAAACCGTCTTTCAGGGGTTGAGTGCTCACCCAAGTATCTTCCCAAAAAAGAATGGAGTTTCCAGAACAAGCATCGTACCATACAAAACTGAGGAATTTAGGGAGAATGCCAGAGATTGCCTTCCAAGGTGTTGTGAGCAAAGCCCTTCAAGATGCCCCCACATCCCAACCTGATTCAGAACAGCCATGGATACTTTTCACTACTTCATGCCACAACCTCTCCCTCTCCAAGGGCCACCTCCAAAGGCACTTACCTAAAAGAGCCTCTTCTTACTCACCACATTCCCTAAGCCTAGGCCTCCTTTTTTACTCTGACTCACCACCTCCCACCTAATCAAGTGATCTTTTTTCTCTTCTCCAAGTTCCCATAAGAAGTCCATCATCAGTTTTTCCAACTTCTTTGCCTCCCTTTTAGGAATTCTAAAGACTGACAAAAAATATAATGGCAAGTTGGCTAAAGTTGCTTTAATCAGAGTAACTCTACCACCCACAGAAATATAGCTTCTCTTCCAAGCTGCCAATCTTTTTTCGAATTTTTCCACCTCCGGGTTCCAAAACCTAGTTTCCTTTGGATTTGCACCTAGAGGAAGTCCTAGGTAGGATAGCGGCCACTGAGAGCAAGTGCATTCTAACAAGGCTGGTATAGACTCCATCTCCTCTCTGTTCAAATGAACTCCCACAAGACAGCTCTTCTCAAAATTTACCTTCAAATTTGGGGCCCTCTCAAAATGAATTATTAAATCCTTCAGATTCCTTACCTCCATCAAATCACAACCTCCGCAAAAGATTATTATGTCATCTGCAAATTGGAGATGGGTAACTGAAACTCTACTCTACCTATTCTCCACCCTCTTAGAGATGCAGCTTTATCCGCTTCTGAGAGGAATCTACTAAAGGTATCGGCGACTAAAGTTAAAAATATATATTATACAATGTATATAATAAATTATATATTTTAATACATAATATAATACAATATATTTTATACATATTATATATGTATTATATGTTAATATATATTATAGATAATAAAGTTCGGTTAATTCGGTTTTTTTTTGTTAACCGAATTTCTAAACCTGAAAACCAAAATCGAAACCGAAATTTCACAAAACCAAAATAACCAAAAAACCGAAACCGAAATTTTCGGTTCGGTTTTTCGTTTTAACCAAATAATGCTCACCCCTACTCGAAGGACGCATAACCCAAACAATTATGCCATAAAACACCTAATTCCTATTTTAATGACTCGACTGACCACTTGACTCTGATGTTGATGCCAAGAAACCAACCTTATTCTCGAGAATATAAAGGCCTTTTACCATGCTTCCTTTACCAATCGTTCTCTCTAAGGTTAAGTCTTGAAAAAACACAAGAACCAAGAAAGAAGGTTACACTACAATTCTGGGAGTTCGTAGTACTACTAATGCATAGTAAATTGAGAGGAAGATTTGGGACATGCAACACATTATTAGGGGTAAGGCCAGGAGGAAGGGATATTGATCCCCAACCTGCTATGGAAGAGAATAATCCATCTGCAAGCCTCACTTTATCCCTTCCAAACAAAGGACTATAGAACTGAAAAAGGTTGGACTTGCCAATCATGTGATTGGAGGCCCCTGAATCAATAATCCAAAGGGAATCAATGGTTACATGAAAAGCAAGGGTAACGTTATCTAATGTAGACACAAATGAAGTAGAGGGGTACTACTAGTTGCATTGTCCATCTGGTGTAAAGCCCCACCATAAGACTCCAGATGATCAGGAGAGGAGTTAATGATATCCTCCTTGGGGTCAGACCTAGTATGATGCTCTTGAGTAGTACCAATAGGCACACTACTACCCTAAGAATCCCGGGTTGCTATGTTAGTTGCACTATACTTCTTTTGTCCCTGCATGATGTTTTGGTCCTGGTTTTTTTGTGCCCACTGCGGCTTTCCAATGAGGTCCCAACAAAGTATCATGAGTGTGTATAGGGCATTGGCAATGTGTACACCACAACTTGTCCTTATCATCATACTTCTTGTTATCCCCTTTCTTCATCACATTGTTACCACCTTTTGCATCTAATGCAATATGTTGCTCCCCCTTAGTCGTAACCATCACATTGTGCCTACTCTCCTCAGACTAAACCAAGGCATACACCTCTTGGACTGAAGGTAGCTCACTACTCCCCAAAATCCAAACTTTACGGGGTTCATACACAAGATTTAGTCCCAATAAGGCAAAAGCTCACTACTGAGAAACCATGGTTTCAAATGTCGCCAAATGTCGCTAATGTCGCCCGACATATGTCGATGTCGAGGCTCACCGACATGAAAATGGATGGTAATATAAAAATTACATTATGTCGGTCGACATTTCCTATATTTCGGGTATGTCGACCAAATCGGTCCAAATAACTAAAAAAAATACAGTTTTTCCTATTATGTCGACAAGATATCGACTAATGTACATTAAAAATATAATATATTAGTATATTATATTAATATAATACAGTATATTAATAAAGATTATTCCATTAATAATTTATATTTAATATTTCAAATAGAATATTTATAAAAAATAATTAAGAAAATATAAAAACAAAAGAATAAATTAATTACTTTATAATATAAAACATAAAATATTTTTCAAGTAATAAAATATTAACTAGTTAGTATTTTTTAAAATATTTATTAAAATCAGAAAATGTTTATTAAATTTTATAATAAATCATATTCTACATTGAATATAAAAAATCAGAATAAATTTAATAAATTTTATACTAAATCATAATTTATTATAAATTTAGTATTAAAAATCATAATAAATTCATTAATTTTGATAAGAAATCAGAATTTATCATAATCTTAATACTACAAAAAGGAGAATCAGTTTATTAAATTTATAATAAAACATAATGTATTATAACTTTAATATTTAAAAAATCAGAATAAATGCATTTCTATTTACTAGTGTGAAATAAATATATTAGAATTTATAAGAAATCAGAATTAAAAATAAGAAAAGAAAATATCAGATAACCTTGTAAAAACATCAAAATGCATAATAAATCAATAAGTCGTCATTTACTAATTTGTTATTGATCTTAGTTTCTTAGCTTTATATAATGGTTGGGAATAAGATAATAGTCTAGAAATATGTATTAATGCTTCTTTTATCATTTTACAAAATATCTTTGCATATTTCCACATATTTCCACAATGTCTCTAATTTTTACAATATTTTCCCTCGACATTTCCGACATATGTCCTATATTTTGGTAAGCGACACTTCAATCGACATCGACATTTTAAACCTTGTGAGAAACTAACTTCTTATATGACTTAGCATCTTCGTCATTCTTCCATTAAATGGCCTGGTAATGGTCCAAATGTCCAATTCCTTCCAAACAAATGTAAGGGCTGATAATAGGCTGACAGACTGCAGTTTACTTGTTTATAGGTTGAGGACTCAGCTTGTAATTGATAAATCTTGGCATAATGACTTTGCTTAGAGTAGGTCGATTTTGCTTGCTCCCGTATCTCATTAGGTGTATGCCCACATGAAGTTCTTCCTCGTTTCAGGTTGCATAGCTACAAGGAGCCAGGACATCACCATATTGTTCTCCTAGTCCCATCTACCATATTCAGCAGTCCCACTTTTAGGTTCTTTCACCTTCCCATTAATATATCCAATCTTTCCCCTTGTTGTAACATAAAGCTTGATGCCTACAGACCATTCCAAATAATTTAACCCATTTAAATGTGTGATGGGAATAGGGAAAGCCATACTTTCAATCCCAACACCAACAACTCCAGAAGCGGATGATTCATCAGTTGCCATTGGTTCTACTAGTACTAAAGAATAAAACTGAAACAACAAAAAACAATCAAACACCTCTTCAAACACTCATGGTCAAGGTACTGCTAGAAATTCCAAAAAACTCTGCTGGAACACCAACAACACACACTGCAGCCCAAAAAAAAAAAAAGTCCCTACCCACTAATAGTCAATACACCTTATAGGTCAACAAGGGAACAGCACACCCATACTAGAAGAAGCCACACAACTCCTTCACAATACTGGCCACTTAGTTTTTTGCTCTTCCAATAGCAGGTCACAGCATTGAAGTGCCACCAGAATACTATCCATGGTTTTTTGCTCTCCTTCCAATAGTTGATCCGGTCACTTAGTTTGGACGAACACAATACAGCACCAATTCAGACCCCACAGTTGCACCACAGTACCAGTTTTCTGGGTTTTCTTGGCATACGACCAAGTGAAAAGATAGAACAGAGAGTCCTATAAGTATCTCAGACTAAAACAATTACTTGTACTTGTGTTTCGATCCAAGAGAACAAGAAAAAATATTCAGATGGAGCACTCAATCTGTTAACATAATTGAAGAGAGAGAGAGAGAGAGTAGAATAGAATAGAAGAGGAATAAGAAAGATTGGGAGCCAAAAAGATGGGCTGGTGGCACCCTCTTCTTTATTTATAATAGAGAATCAAAATAAAATGATGAAATTACATCTATACCCCTGTCTGACATTCTAATAAGAAATAACATAAAACTAACATGGGGTAGCTTTCAAACAGCTCGCTAACAGCACTATGACAACACTGTTAATAAGTGGTAAAGCCCGGCCCAAGCCTGGATTGAGCCAAGCCCATGAACAGGTCTGGCATCAATGTCCTTCATGTCCTTCATTGCTCAATATCAGGCCATCTCAACTACCTACTCTTTACTTAACATTCAAGACTGTTAGAAGGCTACTAATACAGTTCTTCAAATGTCATAACTAAAAGGAAGAAATAGATCTGGAAATATGAGTAACTTCCTGTCAAATATAGCAGGCATCTAAATAGGTCGATCACCTAGGACATTAAGTAATTGAGTTGAGAGATAAATTATCCGGCAGAGATAAATAAGCAGATAATTGTCTTAAAATAAAATTTCAAAGAGGATAACAGAGTACTCAACTTTTTTTTGATAATTGTGCTCCTCAACAATATAAGAATCAAGGAAGTCCTTCTCTATGACCAGGCATCCATTCACCTTCAGTCAGGTTTTATATTTTCTGTCTTCATTATATGTGGTCCAAAATGTAACTAATGAATTAGCAATATCAGTAAAAGTCACACCATAAGGTCCATAACAGAGCACACAGGATTGTTATTCAAGCAAAGATTGAAATACAAAAGCTAGCTTGCCTATGTTTTCACTGTCCATTACGAAGCCAATAATATGAAGTGTCAACAGGCAATCTGAGGAATAAGGTGGGGATATTCCACTCTTAGTTCTTCAATTGTTTTCTTTCTAAGATGTCTATCACTAATCATTAGTATGAAACTTCTCTATTTTATATCCTTGAAATCATTGAGGATATCACTATACCCCTGAATGAAAATTTGCTTTCTTCAGTTAACTTTGTCACATGTCCCACTACCATCAAATCAGATGCACCTTGACTGCATAATGGTGCATGCTGGAATATGTTATTTATGTACTGCTCATTTTGTTTCTAATCTTTGGATTTGTTAAGAAAACTCCACTGGTTTAAAAGCCCATAATAATTTCATAGCATATGTAATGATATAGTAGACTAGTAATCCCGTATCATCCATTTTTGGGGAATATAAGAACAAAAGAAAATCAAAAAGCTAGTGCAATTGTAAGATGGATGATAAGGCAACCACACATGACAGATCAAGCTTATAAATTTGTTAGCAGATTACTCACAGTTCACCACAATCATTTTTACAATAACTGTTACATTACAATTTATGTTAGAGAATATGGAACGACCATATTTGATGAAAGAATGTACGACAGAAGGCTGCAGAACAAAAAGTGGTCTGCTAATGAAACAAGCGTATGCACTTAAAAGCAGAATCTGTACTTTTTTCTCGTTTTCCTCTAAACGCTTTACCTGAAAAGCCATTTAGGCTGAGATCCAGTTCTTCCAACGGAATCAAGCTCTCAAGAAGCTCCTCCGGTATAGATCCATATAGCTGATTGTTTCCAAGCCGTAAAACTCGAAGATGAGGTAAAGAGCCAAAGGAAGGAAGCTCGCCAGCTAGCTGATTGTTACCGAGGTCCAAAACTTCCAAGTTATTAAACAACTTGACTGCTTCATCCAAAAAGAAATTCCCATTCAATCTATTGTGACTCAAATTCACATAACGGACAGTTTGCGCCAAGCTAGAAATGTTATCTGAACCCAAAGAAAGCCCCCCATAGAACATGTTATTGCTCAAATCAACGTGTTCAACATTCCGAAGCTCAGACAACACGCCTCCAATGTCCGCCCAAAGCCCATTGGAATGCAAATCCAAGACTCTCAGTTGTTGAAGGTTTCTAATTCCGCTGGGGAACCCGCCCGTGAAATTATTTGACGACAGATTCAGATAATTCAATCCCCATAGGTCATTAATCCTAGCTGGGATCGGCCCATAGAACCGATTTCCCGACAGATCCAAACGCTGCAAAGAAGCTATAGCTCCCATTGCGGGCACAAGCCGGCCGGTGAAGAAATTCCCCGATAGGCTAAGATTTCTCAGCATTCTCAATCCACTCAAGGTGTTGAACTTCAAATCTCCACTCAAACCCAATCCATCAAGAGCAATACCAGCAACCGAGCCTGAGTCGTCGCACGAGATTCCGTGCCAGTTCTGAGGGCAGCCGTTAGCTAACACTGAAGACCGGTCCCATGATTTCAGTACACGGTCAAGTGGATCATACTTGATTCCTTTTTTGAATTCCAGTAGAGATCGAACTTCATCTTCGGAGGAACCTAGAACTCCAATGAAGAACACCAGACAGATGAAGATAGAACAGAAATGGAGACGCATTTCTCTCCAAAGAAGAACCCTAATCATTCGTTCATGGAGAAATTCGTCGAAACCCTAGAAACTCAGAAACCCCCGAAATAACAATGGAGAGCAGGGTAGAGTAGATACCAGACCAGCAGTGCGGGAGAACTGAGAGGGTTAAAATAATAAATAAAAGTTAAAAAAGAGAAAAAAGGAAGTTTAGGGTTTTTATATTGGTGCCTGGCCAGTGAGATAGTGAGTGTATGCGCGTTTTTTTTGGAGAGAGGGAACGAGCAGAAAATTCCGTTAAATTGGCGGTTTGGTGTGAGAGTTGGTGAGTTAGCACAGTCTGTAAAGATTAACGAACAGCCAGCCCTCCATGGCAGGCCACTTACACGCCTTAACGGCGTTAACGCCGTTTATCTGTTTTTCTAATTTTGTTTTTTTATTATTGCGTTTAGTTTTAGCATGCCCAATAGTTTTTTTTTTTTTGGTAAAAAAAAACTTCATTAAAGAAAATGAGAGAACAACATAAATTAGAAAAAATCCAATTTTTATTACTAAATATTTTATCAATTGAAAAATAAAATTAAAAATTTGTCATGTATATTCTTTCTCAAGTGTTTGGAAATCAAAGTGAAAAAAATTTAATTAAATAAATTAAATTTAACAATAAAAGAAAAATAGAAATGCACTTTGTCAATTTCGTTTTAAATAAAAACAAATATAAATGAAAATAATATTTAATACATTTATGAAAAAATGGGAGATCCCCATTGATATTTTTTTGGGGGGGAAAGTCCATGATTCCTAGTTGTATATGAAAATTTTCCTTTATGGTGTTATGTAGTGTGGATGATAAATTGGTGGGTGTGGATTGGTCCATACTATACCACAGTCCAAGCTAGTATAAAATTTGTGGACTGATTTAATTCATATCAACAACGTCATTCTATAAGTGTGGTATGAAATAGTCCACTCCACACTTTTTGATTCTATATATCTTATATACTGTTTATGAAATAATCTACATATTTGATTATAAATGTTTAAGTTTTACAGTTTGGAAAAAAGACATTCGTAATTAAATATTAATTTTAACAAAAATTGTAAGAAAAATAAATTTAAAAAATAAAATATTTAAGAAAACAAAATAAGAAATTATTGCAAGACAAGTGGTAGGGAAGAATCATCTTCTTCCTCTTGCAGTGGAGCATAATGGTAGAGGAGAGCTTTAGGCAATGGAAGAGCTTCAACGGTAATATTGTAAGGTCATGACTTTTTTTTTTGGTCGAAAAAGGTCATGACTAGTATTATAAGGTAAAGAGTTATGTATCTTATCATTATTATATTCTCAAAACAATGGGGATCTAACTCAACCACGAAAAATATGTGTGAATGAGATATTAAGTTATGGACGGGGCTAGTCCACGATATATTATGAACTAGTCTCATCCATAACATACAAAACGCTAAGGTCATCCCATGGCATGGACCAAAATGGGTCATCCACGAAATGACCACAATTCCGAGTACAATGCAAATGCATACAAAATACAAAATTTTGCACTCTACATATTTATATTTGTACTCCTTCCAAACTGAACTTTAAAAAAAAAAAATTATTAGTACTCCTTCCAAATGCAATGTTGTACTGAACCACATAAAAAGAAAAAATAAAGAAATACGAGAATAGAAAAACAAATTGGGACTCAAATAAACTCTTTGATTTATTGGTTGAGGTACAAAGCTCGATTGGAATACATGAGAATAAGAGTCAAATGTGAAATGATAAATACAAAATTGTAACTTCACCCCATCATCCCCTTTTGTACCATATTTAAATGGTAACTTTACAAATGAACAAAACGCCATAAACTTCTCGATGAAGGGCCCACCTTAGCTAACATGGAGGCAAATCAATGCAATACATTTTTTGATGCATTGAATTCATCATCATCTAAGACTTGTCCATATTATGAGCATTCATGTTGTCTTTTACCACTTCAACCTATGTTATTATTGATTTTGTCCGTAATCCTTCTAACCTATTAAAATTCAAATTGCAATAGATCGCCCTCACTAGGGATACAACTTAGATGGGATTAGGTTAGGCTTTTGGCCCTATTTCTTAGGAGTGATGTATATGGTTCTTATTAATGTAGATATTTACAACTATATAAGTCACTACCTTTTTTTTTTCCGCTAATCAAATTGACTGCTAATATTATTAATGTAAGTAATTGGGATCTGTTATTCACAAAGGACAGCTCACAGCGTCATTCCACCGTGGATTGAGAATATTTCCCCATAAATAATAACATAAAGTATAAAAGATTTTCCCAATGCATAGTAAAATAGGGGTGTAAGATGCATTCAGAAGCAGATCAGACTCAACTGTCAATGGGTCGGTTCTGCTTGACCCACTGAACTAAACCAAATCAGTTACACTGGTGGTTCTATCATTTTGTCCTCAATAATAATCGGGTTGGTTGTAGTTGCTTATTCCAAACGAATTCAGACCCGAATTGACTACTTTGTTAATGGCATACAAAGGTTTTTTAGTTTTCTAGGTTTTTTTTTGTAATTGTTATTATATTCTGTATCAATGAAAGATATATTTCATGGATAATAGATAAAATAATTTTGATTAAAAATAATCATTTCAAAGCTAAAACGGTCTGTCTGAAACCCGACCTGACCCATTCCCTATGAGTCATACAACAGGGGCAGCTCTCTCCAAACCCCTCGGGCAAATTCAACTGAACTGAACTAAACCGATACAATTATGTATGATCTAAGTTTACATTATGGTTTTCTTTTTGATAAGTTATTTATTCAAGTAAATGCAGTTATTTGGATAAGTTTTTCTGTGAAACATTTATCCGGGTAAGTGCATTTACCCGTGTTCTTTTATTTTTCATGTAAATAAGGTAATGACCATTTTAGCCATAAAAATTCATTATTAAAAGGGACATTTTTTCTCATTCAAGTGTTGGCAACTTTCCCCTTAGGTGGGAAAGTTATTTACCCACCTAGGAGATAGGTATCATTTACTCGGGTAAGTGGTACGTAGGAAAATAAACTTTCCCTGGTCCCCACATAAATCTGAAAAAGAAAAAACATGTGATTCTTGGTCAATGAAAACCAAAATCTCATTGACCAACTCCCCCCCCCCCTCAAAATCCGAAAAAAGAACGCCCCCTATGTTTCTTTCCTTATAATTAGTTGGAGAGGGGACCAATTTTGACTGATGCGAATTGGAAAACCCTAGTGGTATAAAGATTAGAGTGCAAATTGGCCGATATGATCCAAACTGAATTCGAATTCAATCCCATTTTACCAAATTCAAAACACCCCTATTGGATTTTTCTTTTCGAATTGGGCTGGGATCATAAAATAGGACTTGTTTCAAAAATTCATACCGAATTCGAATAATCCCTACCTGATATGTAAAAATCCAATCCAATCTAATGCATTTTTTCAAATCATTTTGTATGCATTTTATATTGGATATACTTGAATGTATCTTAGTGATGTTGTCCAATCCAAGATGTTACGAATTGAAGACGTAGTCAGATAGTTATGCCGACTAGACGAGATCGAGGTGGAAGGACGAAGCCGCACACTGAGATCTGCAACCAAAATAAGAGTTAGAGTCCCAAGGAGTTGTTTCCTAGGTAGATACTCCGACACTCAAGTTAATAGGATAGAGACGGATGTGGCCAAGACGAGCAAGTTGAAATAGCGTTGGTCTAAGCCGAAGAGATAATGCAAAGAGATATTCAAATAGTGTGGTTCCCAAAAGTCCCTTACCTCAAGCGGGGAGTACCATCTATTTATAGTTGGGCGTCCGTGTCCCATATGGATAGGGCATCCAGGGTTGTCGAGATGAGAGTGTTCGCCAAGGTCTTTGGGAGGTTTTCTCTTCCCTGATGGAGTTCGCTTCCTTATCCATGTGGAACACTCCTTAGTCGTGCTCTTCCGTTACACGTGACATGAGAGGGGGGGGCGACTGCGGAGATAGTCACATGTCATCATTGGCCAACTCAACTATCACTCGCGAAAAATAGCAACGTACTCTTCCGTTACGTGTATGTTAGCATGTTACAAAGATTAGAGTGCAAATTGGCCGATATGATCCAAACTGAATTCGAATTCAATCCCACTTTACCAAATTCAAAACACCCCATTGGATTTTTTCGAACTGGTTTGGGATCATAAAAATAGGACCTGTTTTAAAAAATCATACTGAATTCGAATAATCCCCTATCTGATCTAGAAAAATTCAATCCAATCTGATGCATTTTTCAAATCATTTTGTATGCATTTTATATTTGATGGATTTGAATGTATCTTAGGTTCCATTTGAAAGGAGTACAAACATAAAAACGTAAAGCACAAAACCTTATATTTTGTATGTATTTGTACTGTACATGTTTGTATTTGTATTCATTCCAAATCGAGCCTTTTTAATTCTACATATTTGCATTTGTCCTCATTCCAAACTAAGCCTTGGCAAGAATATAAATACAAATATGTAATGCATAAATACATACAAAATACAAGGTTTTGCACTCTACATATTTGTATTTGTACTCCTTCCTAACTGAGCCTTAATTTGAATCCAATATGATCCATCTCACATCCCTAGTCAAATATATCCTTAGGCCCTGTTTAGTTTGCGGGAATAGGGGTCTGAAATTGGAATGGACTACTCTGATTCAAACTGTTTGGTTGGGCGGAGTCGGAATCACATTCCCATTCCTGCTGGAATGGCATTCCCCCATTTGAGGGAATGGCCATTTCTTGCCCCTCCCTTGGGGATGAAATTATATTCCTGATGATTCCAATTCCCATTCCCATTTCCATTTTTGTTTGAATCAAATAGATTATAGAAATAGGCAATTCCAATTCCAAAGGATTTTGATTCTAATTTTGACTATGAACCAAATGGACCTTTAATCTAATACCTTTTGTTTTACATTTTATTTATAATATTATGATGTTCAAATTTATTGTCAAAAAGAGTTGTTAATTATAATTAGGTATGACATGATTGATAATTGACTCTATACCTTTTTTTTTTATGGTTTGGAATTGGGTACACCCTGCCCTGGACCAGACCAACTCATTGACAACACTACCACCAAAATAGTTGTGTATGACTGAATATATTGTGAACATGAATCATAGCCATTTTTTGTGAGATCAAATCAGCCACCCACAAGAATGCGCCCCACAACGTCCCACAGCACATCCTCACCGTATATTGGGAATATCTCTAGATGATGACATCATCATTTATGATACTATCATCAGGAGATGTTCTCAATACATGGCGGAGATGTGTTGTGGGGGGCAGTCTTGTGGAGGGCTGATTTGAATTCGTTTTTTGTCAATTAGAAGAAAGAATTCAGATGAATTATGAGGATTGAGGAGATTTTTCTTTTATTATTTTTATTAAACTATCATAAAAGGTATACACCGATAGGTGCAATAGTATTAAGCCCTGTTTGAATTTATAAAATAAGCAAGTTTTAAAAACCAACCCAGAACCGAAACCATTGTGGGCATTGGTTTCCAGGTTGACGATTTGATATCTCCAATTTGAATGGGTGGCCCATTCCAACTAAACCATTGAATGGGTCGACGGTTTGACTGACTAGGTCATCGATCAATTCAACTATTTTTAACCAAAGATCAAGTTTGGGATAAAATGGAACTGGTTGCCTAATCGACTCATGGGCTGAACGGTTTGACCATCCAGATCAACGACAATTCAAAAACATTGAAAATAAGTACTTATTAATAAATACTTGGCCAAAAAAATGTTTCTTTTAAAAAGAGTAGTATAAGTATTTTAAAAATTATGTGGCGGATTAAAGTGGGCCAAAAATGCAACAAACATTTATTGAAAAAAAAGTTTAAAAACAAGCCAAAAATTTTAACTTCTCTAGAACTGACTTATTTTTTAGAATAAACATTTATTCAATTATTTTCCTAAATGCACATAAGGTTGTGTTTGGTTGCAATGCAAATAAATTTGCACTGATGCAAAATCATGGCAGTGCAAATGATTTGAGTATAAATTCTGACCTATTTTTTATTCAATTTTAGCTTATTTTGTTTAATTGAAGTACAATTAGAAGTTGATTAAATTATGACATGAAGTAGAATACAGTAAAACTTAAAACAAAATTAAACAATAATTTGCATTTGTTACATTTGCACTCCCATACATTTGTACTAGTGCAAATAAATTTGCACTGCAACCAAACACAGTCTAAGTATTGATTCGAAAAACAACATAAACATGGTAGAAAAATAGGTGTTATTTATCAGAATTCATGGATGGGTTTTGATTGGTCAAAACTCTTTCCATATAAATATACAATATGTTTTCCGCATCATATCTTTTTCCTTTAGGCTGTGTTTGGTTAAATTTGCACTGATGCAAATTATAGTAGTGCAAATGTTTTGGATGTAAATTTTAATTCATTTTTTTTTGTTTTAAACTTTACCTTATTTGTTTGATTACAGTACAAGTGAAGTAAAATAAAACCTAAATCAAAATAAAGTAAAATCTAAAACAAAATTAAACCAAATTTTACAATTTTTTGCACTCCCATACATTTATAATAGTGCAAATAAAATTGCGCGCTGCAACGAAACACAACCTTTTTATTATACTCTCGACTTAAAAAATAAATAAATACATCTTGTATCATTCTTTTTCGCTATAAAACCAGTGACAGTTAATCACTTATCACTTATCCCGTGGCCTTCTGGAACCTGAAACTTGCCACGTTTTTCATGTTTCACAATCGAGAAATATCGCTGAGTAGGGCCCACGGTCCACACTTTAACTGTATCTAGTGGGACCCGAAATCAGCTTATAATATGAAACAAGCTGTATTTTCCGGCCCAAAATGAGAAATGGATGGATCATTATGCAAGAGTAAGACGGTTGAAAATCATATGATATCTTAAAGTGGGACCTTTGAATGATGTTCCCCGGTATCCGAAACATTAAAGATATGAGGCTCAGACCGGACTTAACGAGGCAATGAGACAAGGCAAACCGCCTCTTCTTTTTTAATGAAATTCAGGTACCAAACAATGCAATTGTACTTTTTTTAGTGCTTGAATATGCTGTCACATTGGGGTGCAAATTGATCGGATCATTTGATCCGAAATCTGATCTTATGGGATTTGTGTTAGACAGTTGTATGTCCTTAGTTCCAATCAGAATGATGTACGTTATAAATTTATTATAAATGAATAAAGTACATATTTGATTCATGTTCTTGTGGTGTGTTTCTGTGTAATACCCTTAAACTGAACACTTATGAGACTCGTGTTAGTTTATAATGTTCACAGCCGTTGGATAAGTCTGGGGAGATTTATCCTGCTAAGGCTGACACTGGTGTGCTGCCAAATGTTGACCCAAGGCACATGCAGTATATGATTAATTGAATCTTTGAATTGGACCAGATTTTCAATATTGCCCTGGACCTTGGAGATTGATGGGCAAAACTGGAAAGTTACACCTGACCCCTAGACTCGATTATGATACTACACTAGGTGTCAGATTTGACTGTCTTTGATATGCCAATCAGTGAGATCCTTAGCGGGGGTCAAAACCTGGGTATGTTGGGTCTGAGAATTCATCCGAGTGGGTCATCATAGTGACATGATCAACCCCTTTGTCGGACAAAGGTAATGATCGGGAATGCACTATCTCTGATGGAAACCAAGACTGCCGGCAACCGATTTTAATCGTTGAAATTTTGTTTTGCAAAATATATTTATATACTGATATACATATATATATTTCTAAACGTTTGCAAAATGTTTTAATTCCCGGGATCCATGTGAGCAGAGAGTGCAACACTGTTCCTTGCAGCCAAGGGAGAGGTCCTCTATTGTCGGACAGTGTTTGATCATTATGGGATGAGAGGTTAAGTGTATGACCATTGAGGGTAATGCTTGATGGGCTAATCTTGCATCTGCCCGCAGTCCCTACGTGTTACAAGGTGGCTTGGCCCAGACCACTTAGGGTAAGTGTTGGCTCATAGAGCCCATGTGATAGGTTTCAGGGGGTGCACTGTCCATAACAGTGTATTCGGTCAGGCCTTGTAACAAAGGCTGGGCTGAACCCATGTGACTGATGTGTAGATCAATGTTTGGGTCCCACGCCATACAAGGAAGCCCAATTGGGCAATAGTTTGGAAGGCTAAGTGAGCACATATCCTTATTGGGCCTAAAACCCATTTCGAACTGGGCTGATTTGATCAATTAAATAAAGGGCGAATTCTGAGATTATATTAGCAGATTTAGAAACCTCCTAATGAGATTAGGAGAGGGCTGATCTAATCTGCAGATAAGATAAGGGTTTACCCTTATCACTTAAAGGGAATTCTGATCCAAATATGATTTGGATCAACAACTCCTAATGGGATTAGGAGCTGATCCCTTTAAGATTATAAAAGGAGGAGGGGGTGGCAGCCTTTACACACAATTCACATTGTCTTTAGAGCTGAAATCACAGAAGAAAGAATTCAGCACCTCTGCGCTAATTCTTTCTTGCCGCCTCCTTCCTACCGCCGCCATATCTGCCAGTTCGATTTCCTATTCTCAATGGGAGTGATCAAGATTGGATATTGATATCAGTCCTTTGTGAAAGGGCTGATTGGAAGTCGTGCTCACGTGCCGTCCAGCTGATTCTTGCGAAGGATCTGGTTCTTTTGAAGAACGTTGCTGATTCTGCTCCATCCTACACCGCGTCATCTTCAGTGGGAGCAGTCTTTGGTTCCTTCCTTGGGCGTGAACACCTCCATTGGGAGATATTGTTTCTCTGTATCAGGTATATCCCTCTCCTACTGTTTTTGTTTTGATCTGGTTCGGTTATTGGTTCAAGATTGATCATTGAAAAATATGATTTTTCTAAAATAGGAAATACGATTCCCATTAGGTAAGAGAGAAATTTTTGAAATTCGCCCATTCTATTCCGCAAGATTCGGGCGTCCATACGATGGATCTCTCATCCTTTCAATTCGGATATTCCTCTCTCGGATTTTACATCGAATCTTAAGATCGGGTCCGATCAGTAAGATGGATCAAATTCGGATCACCTCTTTTGATCTGATCATATGTAATGTTTTATATTATTTATTTATTTTTTATAAAAAAGACAAATATATATGATAATAATTGAAAAAATAGTTGTATTATTTGTTTTTTATATAAATTATTATGTTTTTTTTCTCTTTTAATATTTTATTAAAATGTTTAGAAATTAAATCAGATCCAATCAGAATCAGATATCCGACAATTTTAATAGACACGGATTAAATCGATGTATGTGAGATCCAATTGAATCTTCAGATGGGATCATATTCAAATATACCCTACAAATATTAGGATTAGAGGTTAGAAGCAGTGCATATGCTTTTGTTCTAGTGGCGGTACATCCAGGAGTTTTTATTTAACAGAATCCTTTTTTTTTTCATTTACTTGAAAGAGAGGAGAGAATGGATACATAGTGGTGCATATGAACCCAGATCTGCTCACAACAAGATTTTTTTTTTCAATACATCGCAATATGATCACTGTTGCAAAGATCACATCAGCGCTCCACATGCACATCTCAACGTGCATTGTGAACATTTTTCATACTTGTCATTGAGAGATATTCTTAATACACGGTTGAGAATTCGTGTTAGCACATCTTACCATTACCATAGTACTTAAACCCACCATTGTAAAATGTGTGTAAGGGTGTCAATGAACCGGTTTTGGATTGAACCCCGTCCAGCCCAAAATCAATTTGGACGAATTAAATGGACCAACAAGACGTATTGGATTGGACCAATTCGATCCAAAATATTTATTAAATTAGATTGGACTTGGTCCGTCTGTAACAAAATTATATTGGATTGGGTTATATCTGGTCCATTGGTATAAGATAAGAATATATATATTAATGGGTTGAAACCAATATAAATCAAAATAAATTTGAACAGATTGGACGGTCTAAACATATATTGAAAATTAATCCAAAACATTCATTGAGTTGGATTAGACTTGACCCATTTATAATATATTCACATTGGATCGGATCAAATTGAACCAAATCCAGTCCAATTAACACTCCTAGATGTGCGGACACGGATGATGTTGAAATGTATTGAAAAATATTTTATTATGAACAGAACCTAGCTCGCCAGCTCGGTGCACATGCATTAGCAACTTAGCAAGTAGTAGGCCTGTAATTTTATTTTTGGTACTGGCCACTCGAATGTCCATATCTGCCGACCATGGAGTAGTAGGACCCATGTAATTATTATTTTACATATAATATTTCTTAATCAAAGAATTAATTTAGTTTTTGAAAGGGATCAGCTGACTTGCTGGGAGATTCAAACATGCCTTGCTTTCTTAGGGTTGGGAGTATTTAGGGGAGGATTAACCCAATAATGCTATTATACAGTACATTTGTCTGTCAATTAAAAACTTTAATTAGGGTTTATAAATGATATGGGATCTCTTGCAAATATAGACTTTGCACACACATCAAGCCACATATTGGAAATATCTTTCAATGAATTTAACATATATATGTGGGAGATATTTCTAATGTGCAATTAAATACCGTATATGTAAGGTTTTTGCTTGTAGGAGATTCAGGGTCAGGTGAGTCAAAGTGGGATTCAATCCTAGCAGAGTTGCAGATGGATTGGGTCGAATCATTGAATTTGGATGAGGGTATTTATGAATTGATTCTACAGAATTCAAACATTTCGAATTTGATTCGATACCCGATGAATATGTAAAACATGGAGTGGAACTCAATTCATTTACGTATCTGAATACTGGATTTTAATATATAACGATTAAAATATCAATAAGTTCACATTAAATTAGGATACATTTATAAATTGAATATAAATAAAATATATATTATGAATAGAAAACTAAGTTTATATAAATCTCAAACCCCACGCTTAATTCTACAAAAATCATTACTAGAAAAAAAGTTCTGTTTATGTATATGTAATAAGCAATATCCTAATTTGATCCAATTAACAAATGAATCAATTCAATCAAATTATGACTAATGGATATTTGAATTTGATTTAAACGAATTTATTCAAATTTTGATTGGATTGAATTGTGATCCTTTTGCATGCTTAAGCCCCACAAATCCAAGAAACGAAACCCATTGATGACCTTACTAGTAGAGTTAACTGAACTTTCAAAATGAAAAGGCTTACACATATTTTGTGTGAGATTGGAGGAATTGTGGATGGGGGCAATATTTGTACCAACCATCCCCTAAGGCTCAGTTTGGAAATAGTATAAATGCAAATATGTATAATGTAAATACATACAAAATAATATAAAATATAAGGTTTTGCACTCTATATATTTGCATTTGCGCTCCTTTCAAACTCAGCCTAAAAAACTATTTTACAGTTATATTGTTTTATATATGACTCCTAAATTATATTATAATTATTAGTGTAAGGGCACATGCTAAATAAGCATATGGTAAATCTTAGATGAAATTTGTTTTTTTTTTTATGATCTGCACTAAAATCAAGACAAATACCTGCTTTATAAAGTATATTATATAAAAATGCCAGTTCTAATTGGATGAAGATGATTTAAGGGTATTAGAGTGGCATATGCAAAAAAGAGAAAAAGAAAAAGGTAAATACTGATGAAGTGATTAGAGTGTAGAGAGAAGAAAATAATTGGATTAGATTGATTTTTTTAGTATGATGGTCTAGATATGAAGCCAGACAAGTATAAAGATAAGCATATGTGAATGTCACTTAACCCAACTAAGAATATAGAAGGCCTGCTTCCTTATATGATATAAAAAGGGGCAGCCCAATGCACGAGGCACCTGCCAATGTAAAATCTGAGGAGGAATAGATGTGCATAGCCTTACCCTTGCATATAATATATAGAATCTGTTTTTCAAGATTTGAACCCTGTCCACCTAGGTCCTTATTGATTACTCCCTATCGAATTCGATCTTATTTTGTTGGATATGGATATCTCCTTATTGAATTTCATCTTATATTATTTATTCTTTAAAAAAAGACATATATATATATATGTGATAAAAATAATTGGAAAAATGTTTATATTGTTTGTTTTTCTTTATATAGATAATTGTGTTCTTTTTCTTTTTAATAATTTGTTAAATTTTAAAAAAATCAAATTATATTGAATCAAATTCGAACATCCTTAATGGATTCAAATTTGAGTCGACCTTTTTTAAATTCAATTAGAAGAGTATAAGATTTATGTATATCCTGATTCAAATCCAATATGATTTATTTGCATCCCAAGATGAAGTAACCCAACTATTGGGCCAAGGCCCACTTTCTTAAGAGATGGCTTTTTAAATTGTCGATCTAATGGTGGGATCTATAAAATAACACATTATAAAGATAAGCTTGAATGTCTTTAGTAGGGTCTCATTGTCCTCACAGCAAAGTTTATCAGAGTTGCTTTTGTCCATTAGAACCTCTGAGTTTAACTTTTTTATGGCCTAGACGTAAAGCCATCAGCATTATATAATAATAAAGATGAGAGGCCTCTTTTCACTAAGATTATTAATAAAGATTATCCTACTGTACCTACAGCTCCGGGACATGTACTAAACATAAATATTTGGAGACAGAACAGGATCACTTTATTGAATATTTACCCTTCACCTATATAGAGGGAGGACAGAACCAATTAAAACTATCAATCTGGTACGGGCCTTTGAGCTTGTTCATATATAAAGTGTCTTATGTCCACACCAACTCCATAAGTTGGCTCTTATTTATTTATTTATTAGTCTTATTTAATAGCATATATTATTATATAAATTGGTTCAGTGTGGCACGAGAAATTGGAGTACATCAATTAGCCTAACTTTAACTTAAGCAAAATTCAAAATTTTGATATAATATGCCCGGTCGATATATATTTTAAGACATTAAATAACATAAAAAAGTCTCCTTTAAAATTAAAAAGAAAAACCCTAAAAAAGTGCAAGGTTCAAGTATCAATGCATCCCTTTCGACATATTAGGGTGTATTGATATTTTGAATCTTGAACTAAAACCATTAAAGATTTCACAATCTCAACCAATTCAGCTATTATCAAAAGGCCTTAAGAGGAATATAGGGTTTAGTTGACACTGGGTGAACAGATGGGCCTCCAAAGTGGTTCACAGGCACTGACTTTAGTATTCTGATCTTTACTTGGATGAAGAAACTTTATTAGAAATCATCAGTAAAAATGGAGTTTTCTCGTGTCACTTAGCATGTGAAGTGAATGTCAGATTTCACACTTGTCATATCAAAGTTCTTTCATCTATCAGCTACCATCAAATGGAAGAGACATATGCTGATTAGGCATTTAAAGGTTTATAACTTTTTAATTATATTTTTATTACAATCAAACAAAACAATTGAGAAAATATACATCATCAATGACATCATAGGAAATAGAGGGTTCAATTTGTGGGGATGAACATTGGGGTTAAAATTTTCAATGGGTCCAAACCCTAATCCAAGTCTTTCAAATTCTTCAATTTGGGCAACCCCTTTACTCAATTTTCTATTTCTCTCTTATTTTACTATTATCAAATAAAGTCTCAAAGTCTGCCATTGCATTGACATTTCTATATAAATGAGCATATTTTTTTTTTTTTTATATTCAGTACTATACACCATTAATAATTTCCCCTCACCCCTTTTTTCCGAAAGTGCTGGTTACTATGAGTATGCCTTTTGACGTTTTTCGGTACAAGTTACATCTCCCTGATAATAATTGTAGATAAGATACGAACATTATGAATCAAGCAATAATAATTGTAGATGAGATATAAACATTATGAAATATGAATGGAGTAACTGAGTAAGCATCCTTTTCCTCTGCATGTGCATCACAATTAGTAATTACATCGACGTAGTACACAAGTAAGGCTGAGTTTAGAAGGAGTTTGATAACAGATAAAGACCACACGAATCTAAAGCACCCTTCAAGATAGGGGTGCTAGTGCAACTTGGGTCAGTCCGAGTTAACATTTTAATTTGGGCTTTAGGTCTAGTTTACTTAAGACGATAAAGGGGATGTTTGTAAATGTGGTTGTTTTTCAAAAAAATGGTGCCACGTCGGATTTATATAGGCGTTTCAACAAATGCCCATGTATCTTATTGTTTGGCTCAGCCGATTATTAAAAACAGTGAATCGTTTTTCCCAACGGTTGACTGATGTATATCCTATGTGGTACTTACCTGCCAGCACATACATGAAAAATAGTGATGAAAATCACCTTATCAAACAACATAGTGTTGCTCACTGCTTTCGTGGCAAAAGCATTTTTTTGTGAAAAACGAGTCTTTGAAGCATGGGCGTTTTTTCTTGAAAATCAGTCCGAAAAAGTGTCCACACATCCAAACGCCATGAAATTTAGATGATTTATACAGTTAAGTTTTGTGAGTCTGGATTAACTGCATTTTATGGATGTGATAGGGGCTGTGTCCCACACTTGCTTATCATGTATGGCTGATGTGGGGTGTTAATATTGGTTAAATAACGACTAACATAAAATCAATCAGTCAATATGTCACGTGGCCAAGACTCCAAGTTTTGTTTTACCTCAAACCTAAAGTTAAGCAGAAACCAGTTGATGTTGGTCAAAATCTGTTGACATGGATGACTAAGCTAGTGAACTGTTCAAACTGTTCATAGGTCATAGTTGAAATAAACAAATAGATACCATGGGGGTCCGGTTATCGGGTTGAATGGTCTGACCATTCGAACCGGATGCTCGGTTCGTTTTGACAAAATAATAAAAAAAAAGAAAACTGTTCAAACGGTTAACCGCCTGGTTTAGTAGTTCGCTGACCAAAATCAACGGTTTTGGGGGGAAATCGATTTTTTGGGGAAAATGGAACCGGTCACCGGTTTTTAGTTTTTCCGGTCCGATCGTCCGGCTCTGTCCGATTTTGAAAACCATGATAGATACAATAAATTAAATATTAAGGGTTTGTTTGGTTTACAGTCCAAATCAAAATTGAAATTGAAATCCTTTGGAATCAGAACCGGAATAGTCTATTCCGATAGTCTGTTTGGTTCAGACAAGAATGAGAATGAGAATTGGAATCAACAGGAATGGAATTTCATTCCCAAGGGAGGGCAGAGAATGGTCATTCCCTTAAATGGGGGAATGCCATTCCATCATGAATGGGAATGGGATTCCGGTTCCGCCCAACCAAATAGTTTGAACTTGGGGTGAGCATTCGGTTTATTCGGTTAAAAACCGAACCGAATAAACCAAAAATTTAAAAACCGAACTGTAAAAATACAAACCGAGCCGAAACCGAAATAACCAAAACCAAAATTTTCGGTTCGATTTTCACCAAGATCTCTCTCTCTCTCTCTCTCTCTCTCTCCTATTTTATGTTTTAATGCCATCTATTCCGAGGAAGTAACATGCTGAGGGATCCCTAGCATGTGGCTTTCACTAATATATATATATATACACATGTGGATTCTTTCCCCAACTAACGAAGAAATCTTGGTGGAATTGCCACATATGAAATTGAGCACAATTTTGTAAAGAAATACCCCACTTGTTTCTCGAGAAGAGATGGGAAACATACTCAATATCATTGATTAAATAGTTGGCTCAGCTCATTGTTATTTGAAGAAACCCTCCACTTCAATTGGTCTTTTTTTTTTCACGAAAATCAGACATGAGATAACAACAAATCCAGTATTTCACTAAGATTATATATGTTGATCAATTGAAATACTCATCAGTGTGTTCTTATATAGCTTGTTAACTTCCGGCATATTTAGACTTTTATGGGTTACAGACAAAATAAACTATCTCTCTGACCAAGTCAAGGATGCAGAGTACAATGCATATGTAATATAATATATACTAATGCATTATCAGCTGAATAGCTCACTCTCACATCATTCAAGTTTGAATCACTAAGCCAGATGTCCCCTTGTCGATCTATGTCTATGTGAATGTTAGTGAGGTTGCTCTTGAGATTCAAGAGTAGAGAGAATTGGACATCATGCAATGCAAACGCACCAAGTATTTAATTGGGTAAGGGAGTCAATTGGACTGAATTTAGTCCAATGAAGTTCGATGTGAGTCCATTATAAATGGATATGGTTAAATTCAGTCCAATGAATATTTTGCACCAGTGCGTAGACTATCTAATCTGAATCTGTTCAAATTCTTGTTAATTTAGATTGATTTCATTCAATCCTTCTTATCTTTTATCAATGGAGGAGATATTGGCTCAATCTAATATAAATTTATTATAATCAGATCAGGTCTAATCCAATATATCATATTGGTCCATCCAGTCCGTCTAAATTCAATGTCTTATACGTCCATCCAATCCGTTCAAATAGATTTTGATTTGAACGGAGTACAATCCAAAACCGGTCCATTAACACCTCGACAAACATGGTATGCTCTTTTTTTTCTTCGATCGAGTCTATAATAATGAGAAAAAATCCAAAAGCGCCAACACATTATATTGAAATTCGAGCTTTTGTTGCACTACAGGAGGCATGAGGCTAGATTGGTCCTACTTGTACACACCGTTATTTCTGCTTGCTTATTTCTCTATTTTATGTCGGTGGAGTTTGTTAATTTAATTTCCTTCTCATCTCTCTCTCTCAATCTTATCTATGCATCTAACACAATACACGTGTGTATATATATATATATATATATAAACAAACAGCTTTCTTTGCAGACAACTGTTTCTTTCTCTTTATCTTCTTATTGTTCTTGTGCTTATCTTTTGTTCTTCCAGGGAAGACCGCAGCCACTAATGAGTTAATAGTGAATTCCGGAAATTCTGCAAATGTGGTGAGTTGATCGATATTGGCGTTCACTGTTACTTCTCTTAGCTTAAAAGATATCTCTCTCTCTACTCTAGGTTCTGTCAGTCAATCACTGGTGATTAAGAGAAATGCAGGGAAAGGTGAATTGCAAGAAGGAAGGAGACGTGGAATGCAAAGAGGCTGAAGATAAGATGTTTGAGAATGAGGATTACATGTACACTAACTCCATCCCCTAGCTAGAGGATATGTAATAATATCTTTAGAGTTTAATTCTTGGTTATGGTTCTTGGTGAGCAATTGTTATTTTCATCTTGATGTACCATGAGTGCTCTTGGGTTACTTTCATTAATTAGAAACCTGTAGTCATTCCAAATTACTCCAACCGTTCAAAAATGGCCTTTATGATGGGAAGAGTTGGTGTGGCATTCCTTTGTAATTACATCTTTCATATCTAGAACAGAATTCATAAATCAAGATGAAATTGATGGCCACCTCTCTTTTGCCAACCATTGACATGAGTAGCTTATAATGTAAACAAAATCATCTTTTCATCTTTTCATTTGGGTTTTAAAGGAAGAGATAGAGAGAGCGAGAGAGAGAACAAACACATAATGGTAATGCAACCACCACCTTTGACATTGCATGATCAATATTCCCAACTTAGTTACCAAAGTACATAAATAAAGAATAAAAAACTAAAGAGGAGGTTTGCATTGTGCAGTGAAGGTCTCATCCGATGACCTTTCCACAACAAACAAACTCAACAAATAAACAAACCCACCTTAAGGTGTTTACTTAAAAAAAATATTGAGAAGATTTTCACGCAGCCCCAAAATTTAAGGCTTAGTTTGGAAGGAATATAAATACAAATATGCATCGTATAAATATATACAAAGTAATACAAAATACAAGGTTTTGCCCTCCTTCCAAATTGAGTCTAATATTTGGTTGTAATGCAATTTTATTTGTACTAGTGCAAATGCATGAGAGTACAAATGAAAAAAATATAAATTCTTATTTAATTTTGTTTTGGGATTTATTTTATTGTGCTTTACATATTGATTTACTTTATTTGTATTGTAATCAAACAAAATAAACTAAAATTTAAAACAAAAATAGATTAAAATCTACACTCAAGTCTTTTACATTATTATAATTTTACATCAGTACAAATTTATTTACATTGCAACCAAACACGGCCTAACTAGAAATTAGATGGTTAGAAGTCATTTGGTTCGAAGGTATGATACTCTCGTTCCAACAACTCGACACAAAAATAGATTGCATCATTGTTGGGTCAAGTAACAACGGGATGGCCTGTAACGGGGAAAATCTGGCTGCCCTCTCGGCAGGAATTCCCTGCCCAGAGTGAACAGCCTGTTGCCACGTTTAATACTGCTTGAAGTATTAATTAACGACATGTTTAATAGTTTGAATTTATGTTGCATAATCCTACTGTTTGTCCTTAACAATGTAAAAAAGAGGTCTGAACAGTAAGCAGAAAAAGATAATGAATACCTACCTTTAATTTATGATTAGTAGTAGTGGAAAGTTCATATACAAAAGATTATCTTCACAAGATCTGAATTTTTTAATTATAAAATGTTGGTTGTAAATGCATCAGATTGAAATATTAATGCATCAAATCAATTATAAAATTACATTCAACAACATTATATATAAATATAGTTAATTCTAATGAAATGCAAAATTTATGGAGAATTTGAGATGCCACTTTTAACCGGTCTCCTATTTTTTAATAACTTAAAATCTATAAATAATTAGGGGAAATTTTCGATCAGCACCTTGTACTTTGTCTCAAGTGACAATTTGGTCCCCAAACTTTAGAATGTGACAATCCAATACCCGAACTTTCAATTTGTGACAATATGGTACCTGGCGTTAATTCACCGTCAGTCAACGCATAAAAAGACATGAATACCCATTTCATTTTTCAACAATCGAATTTGAACCATTTTTGAAATGACCAAACTGACCACTATATTGAGGGATTCCTCTTCCGCCTCTGCCTTGACCACAAAATCCGGTGAACCTACCCTCGGATAATAAACAACATTTACTCCCGCTAATTCAGTAGCCTCTACTATAGATTCAGCTGGAACCCTGCCCCTTCTACTACCTTAAGAACCCCTCTCCACTTCCAAACCCCTCTTCCATTTTCACAATAGGAGAAGCCACAGACCCAACATGAATCTCAAGGAACAAGCTTCTATGATTAACGAACTTACTCTACCTAGTCATCAACAAATGCTGACGCAGCATCCCACGGTAAATGTGCCGGAAATCCCACATCACACCATGAACATCTCTCACTGCAATCATCTATACTGGTGGCTCCGCCTTGTAGTTTAGTGGGGAAATATTGAATCTTCACAAAACCTAGGAACCGAAAACCCACCTCCATTGTTTGCATCGCTTGGTGTCAGGATCTTCGAGAATGACAAAATCTTTTCCTCAGAATCCTCAACCTCACCGTCCTGCAACAATCCCATTGCAACCGATGGCATACGAACCATTCTGGAAAATGATCGATCTAGCGGTTCAAGACGTATTTTGCAAAAACCTTATCAGTATCACAATTCGCTAGGAACATAACCGACACGATTCTGCACAGAGCCATGTGCCTGATGCAGACCAGAGAACTAAAATCTGGAGAAGAAGAAGCTTGCTCCGCATGGCCTTGCGGGAAGTAGTAAACCGTGGAACCGACGGTGGGGATTTTTAACTCGTTTTGAAGTTATACTATGAAAGAGAACTAGTAAACTAAGAATAAAAACAGATTGTTCCCCTCAACAGATAGGCTGTGTCGCTTCTGGCAATTTGTTCCTCTAAAAAAAAAAAACAAAGATCATAATCTCCTACGGTATTGCTTGCCATCGAAAGCCCATCTCTCCTTTTTACTCTTCTTCTTTGAGGAAGCGAAGATGCTACCCTTCCGGAGTGGGCATACCCTTCAAATGAACAATACCGGGCAATGAACTTTTCATTTTTGCAACCTCTTCTTTCTTCTTCTATCTCGTCGTCGCTGTTGTAGATGAATCGAGTGTGCTTCCCTGTAAACCCCGCCATTTTCTTTTGGTTCATGTTCATCTTTCTCAGCAATGACCAAGTGACCAGAGTCTTTCGAGATTTAGCAACCTCTTTGTTCTTTCCATCCATCCCCATGACAAACTGAACACAAAGTAGAATAGATTTTAGAATTCAATTAGATAGGAGGGAAAAAGAACAAGCGGTCAGTGAATGCCACCTCTCTTCTGTTGTTTCTTTAACCCAGATTGAAGAGAAAGGGGAATAGGGTAAAAGGAAAGGAAACGGGTAAAATCTGAATAATAAATGTTAGTTTTGACATTATGAAATTATTTAAATTGCACCTGTTCTCACGTGATGACTTTGACTGACCGTGAATTAACATTAGGTACTAGATTGTCACAAATTGGAAGTTTGGATATTAGATTGTTGCATTTTAAAGTTCAGAGACTAAAGTGTCACTCGAGCCAAAGTACAGGGTACTGAGGAATTTTCCCAAATAATTACTATTAATGGTTAGAAGTAAACTAAGCTATTATGTTAATTTACTCAATTAACTATTGAATAGTAGAAGTCATTATCTAAGATGATTGTTAAATAACTTACATTTAAGTCTAAAAACATTTTCTTCTTACTTTTTAATTAAAAAGGAAATAAAGAAATTAGTTGGAAGCAAAAATGAAAATAGTTGGTAGCAACAAGGTCACCACTAGAGAGTGTACGTGGCCATTTATGATAAGATCAAATACTTGAATGATCAAAAAAAGAACATTGGAAAACAAAAATTGTTGAGGATAAAGATGGAAAGCAAAATCAAGATACAACCATGTTAATAGTTTGGATTCTCATTTTTTATCGTTGGAAAAAGTTTGATGGACAATGTATGGCCTCATGAATCATGATAGTTAAATAAATTACTGGAAAACAAAAATTATAGAGGGTAAAAAGGGAAAGTAAAATCAAGCTTTTTTGACTAATGCCTCATTCGCTTTTTAGTAAGTCACTTACATGGGCAAGTGTTTCCTAGGAAGGACTTACCCAGGTAAGTGTATTTACCCATGTTCTTTTATTTTCCATGTAAATAAGGCAATGACCATCTTAGTCATAAAAAAATCATTATTAAAAGGGGCATTTTTGTCCCATCCAAGTATTGACAACTTTCCCTTAAATGAAAAAATTAATTTATCCACTCACTTACCCGGGTAAGTGATACTCAAGAAAATAAACTTTCACTGGTCCCCACATAAATCTAAAAATTAAACATGGGTTTCTTGGTTAATGGGAATCAAAATCCCATTGACCAACTTTCCCCCCTCTCATAATCTAAAAAAAAGGGCACCCCCTAAAAATTAGTATATGGCCTATCATGATATTTAAATAAATTATTAGAAAAATAAAAATCATAAAAGATAAAAAAGAAAAATAAAATAAGGCTTTTTGACTAAAAATTATTACCATCCTCATTTTTATAAATAATACAGATATTGTCCCTAAACATCATTTTAGAGGCACCAAAGATCCATTTGTCACTATATTGATTCCAAAGACATACATCATCATTTATCTGCTTTGTATCTTGTCCCTTGCAACAGTTCGGAAAAATTTACATGACATTAAATTACAGAATCAACTGAGTGATGATCCTAGCCAGTTAAACGTGGTGGGGATTTACTAGTTCACAGATCTAGTCATCAACTTTTATATGAGTGAATGGAGAAAGGGGGAAGAGGGAATCAAACAGGTAATAGAAATAGACCATATTTCGACTATGAAGGATTTCGATTTCAATTCATTCCGGTTCTGGCTGTGAGCAAAACAGACCTGAATATGGTATGTGGTGGTCTAAATTTAAGATGTTCATGGTCTCTTGCTTTGGTTTACACAAAAAGAGACATAGATGTGCTTAGCACATATTATGATATGTAATTGCAGGTTTAATGCTGTTATACAAAAGTCAAAGTTGACTAATAAATGCATCTATTCTGCAGTGCAAATGCAAATATGAATTGGGCAAATACATACAAAATAATATAATTCCAAGGTTTTGCACTCTATAAATTTGCATTTGTACTCCTTCCAAATTGAGCCTTAATCATATCAATGTTTGACTACGGCTCAATTTGGAAGGAGTACAAATGCAAATATGTACAATGCAAATACATACAACATAATATAATTATAAGGTTTTGCACTCTACATATTTGCATTTGTACTCCTTCCAAACCGAGCCTACGACACATTGATCAAATCAAGGTTTGAAAAATTTAAAATTCACTATGGTTCCTGTGAGTCCCATTACTGTTCAATGTGAGTCCATTACAAATGGACCTGGTCCAATCCAATCCAATGAATATTTTGGACTGGTCCAATTCAATGTTCGGACCGTCCAATCTGTTCAAATTTGTTTTAATTTAGATTGGTTTCAACCCAAACCCGGTCCATTGATACTTATATTCTTATCTTGTATCAATGGAACATATACTGACTTTTATCCAACTCAATCCAATATAAATTTATTATAGATGAACCAGATCCAGCCCAATCTAATAAATAGTTTGGATTGGTCCAACCCAATATGTCTTGTTGGTCCATCCGATCTGTCCAAATTAAAGATAATGGAAGAAGTAAAATATTTGCTTAAGATTAAAATACATAAAATTATAATCAACAATTGAATATGGCACAGTGATTTGTTTATGTTTATTACAATCAAATTATTAGAGTTAAATTATCCTTACCTCTCTTATTTGTAGTTTAAATAGGTTGGTATAATGACAAGTCAACTTTAAATTTATTGCTTTAATGGCGGGTCAAATTGAAATTTGAATTTGAATATTGTCTTAAATGTACTAATTAATTAAGAGAGAAAAAGAGTTATTAAGAGAGAGGTAATAATTACAAGGGGTTATGAGTTATTTAGGGCAAATTTTCCTAAATGTAGGAGTTATTAGAGAGACAAAGAATTATTAAATCGATATAGACCCAAAACAATCAGATACAAATGAAAAATAATGTTTGTAGGTCTTTGCTAATAGAGACTTGGGATCGAATCCTGCACAAACAAGCTATGTTTGGTTTGAAGGAAAAGGTTAGGAAAATGAAGGGAAACCTATATACAAGGTTTGTAAAAGATTTCCCTACATTTCCTATCCTTTCCTTACTTTTTTCTTCGAGCCAAAAACAATCTTAAGGATACGGTTGAATGGTGAAATATCATTGTAAATTTGTAATCTTGCAAAAACTGTTTGATTTCTCATGGAAAATATTAAAAATTAGGGTTAGAGGATATTAGAAAGTGAAGAAGAGTTTCATATAAGAACCCTTTTTTTAGGAAAATTTTTTGATTAGTACCCTGTACTTTGGCTCGAGTGACAATTTGGTCCCTGAACTTTAAAATGCGACAATTTAGTACCTGAACTTTCAAAATGTGATAATCCAGTACCAGCCGTTAACTAGTCTATTAATCATTTGTTAAGTGACATTTGAAAAGTCAAAAATGCCCTTCAAATGCCATCTAATCCTCTTTATCAACCATCCAAACATTGACAAAAAACTGAATAATCCCAAATCTTAGCCTCTTCTTTTTCTTCTATTCAAAAAAGTTGGTGACTGCTTAAAAGAATTTAGAATTTGGGAGTATTCATTTTATTGTCAATGTTTGAATGGTTTATAAAGAGAATTAGACAATATTCTTAGGACATTTTTGACTTTTCAAATATCACTTAACGGTTGATTAACGGACTGGTTGACTAGTTAACCGTAGATACTGAATTATTACATTTTGAAAGTTAAAATAATGGATTTTTACATTTTGATAGTCTGAACTATGTATTTGAAAGTTCAGGTACATTTTTTACGGGCAAGGCAAACGAGTCATATTCCAATCATCTAGGATACTGGACCAATTATGGTATGACATGTAGAAGTAGATCTCATGGTATGAAGCTAAGATCAAAGTTGAACCAGAGAACCAGTGTTACGGGTAGAACCGTTGCGATTCGATCTCCAGTTGATTCCTATGAAAAAAAAATCCAACCAATGTACTATAGAAGTGCACAGAGGACTTTTCCTCCCGTCTCGTTTACTTGACTTGGGAGAAGCGCTCCCTCCGCTCTCTCCTCTCTTCTCAGAATCTTCGGTCCTTCTATTTTCGGAGAACGGTGTCCATACGATAGATGTAACAGCGCTTTCCGATGGAAATGTTTTTGGTAGCTGAATCCTAATTCTTCCTCACGGTGTGGGCACGGTATTGTGAGGATCAAATCCGATTTCTAAACATCCACCGTCTCCCAAAGTTCGAACAGCGCAGTCGAACTCCTGAACCCCTCTCTCATGTATATTCAGTCTCATTTTCTCACTCAAAACCCGACGTTTCTCCCTTTATGTTCGGTTTCATCGAAACTTTGTCGAGAATCTAGATGTAACAGCGCTTTCCGATGGAAATGTTTTTGGTAGCTGAATCCTAATTCTTCCTCACGGTGTGGGCACGGTATTGTGAGGATCAAATCCGATTTCTAAACATCCACCGTCTCCCAAAGTTCGAACAGCGCAGTCGAACTCCTGAACCCCTCTCTCATGTATATTCAGTCTCGTTTTCTCACTCAAAACCCGACGTTTCTCCCTTTATGTTCGGTTTCATCGAAACTTTGTCGAAGCCTTCCATTCTCGAAGAATCTCTCGAACTTTGCCCTCGTATCTAGACGGAACAGATTTTCTACCGAAATGAGCTTGAATTCGAAGCTCTTGAGTCAGGTAGAAAACGTTCCCTCGTGGTTTAAAGAGGAGGATATGGATCGCTTCGTCGAGGTCGGCAATAAGGTTGCTGATGCCGCTGGAGAAGTGATCCGGAGATATTTCCGTAATAGTTTCGAGGTTCTCGACAGGGAGGATTTGAGTATGTTATAGAGATTGAATCATCATAACTAGGCCTTGTTTTTCTCCGCTTCTGAAGTTTTCCCCGTTTCTGAAAGTTATTGTGTTTCTCCATTGAAATGGAATTGTAATAGGTCCTGTAACGATTGCTGATCGAGCTGCCGAGGAATCCATGGTTTCCATCATCTTAGAGAACTTTCCATCTCATGCAATGTAAGCAGGGTCTTGTTTTCCTTGCAACAAAGACGTAGAATATTGCATTACATCCATATGTTGAACTTTGTAAAGAATGGAATTGCAGTTACGGAGAGGAGAATGGTTGGAGGTGTCAAGAGAAAACTGCAGATTATGTTTGAGTCTTAGATCCAATAGACGGGACAAAGAGTTTCATTACGGGTTCTTTTTTCTTCCCACTCTGTTTTGAATTAGCTTAACTGGGTTACAGTCTTATGGATTTGGAGATTGTCAGATAAGGTGACTCTCGTCATTCTACTAATTCCAGGAAAACCCTTGTTTGGGACTCTCATTGCTCTTGTGCATAAAGGAAAACCGGTATGCTTCAGCTTCACTATGACAAGCTTTTGTCTCCGTAAACTAAAATTGAAGGGCCATATTTGTTTCATTAAGATATCCATGTTCAATTGAAAGCATAGAACATTGATCATTTAACACGACTACAAATGTAGATTCTTTGTTTCTTGTGATTTTGTTCTTGGAAAAGATAGACAGGGAAAAAAAATCTCTTAGTAGTATCAAGTAATGTCCCGTTTAATTGAACCAGAGAACAAAAAACAAATGAGAGAATTACTCACTCCACATTGAACAGAGTGAGATGGTTCTGTTTTTATAATATATTTTGTTTACAATAACTTAAATACAACTGCTAACTGATACAACTGTTGTGCAAGACTTGTAGTTATCTAGATAAGGACTAACTTCTAACTGAATACTTGCTGAGCTGCCTGGGCACGTGTTAGGGATCTTTGTTATCTCTAACATCCCCCCTCAAGTTGAACGGGGTGAATGAGGAAGAGAATGTTTCAACTATTTATTCAGGCCCAATTGGAGAGGGTGACTCTCTCAGGGCTGAGATTTTTGTGGCCTTGGAAGGAGTCCAAAGAGCAAGAGATTTGAACATTAGGAGGATGGTAATTGAAGGTGACATGGAGGTGGTGGTAAGATGGTTAAAGGAAGACAAGACTACAATGAAAGGAAAAAGTTCAAATGTTTGGCTAAGGATATTGAGATAAAATGCAGCTGGGTGAATAGGGATTCTTTGTTTCGGGCACATTTCTAATGTTGTTTTTTATTTGTTTACAGGGGAGTTAAGGTAGTTTACCTCCCTTTGCTTGTATGTAATTTTTCCTAAATTTTAATGATGTTAAATGTTATTGACAAGGTTCAGAATTTTGATACAATATGCCTATTTAAAGGTGTTTCGGGAACCACTCTTTTTTTTAATAAAAATATGGTTAAAAATATGCCCCAAAACCAAATTTAAAAAAAAAACTAAAATAAAATATAAAAGTGCGTTAATTTGAGTACCGATACGCCCTTGCCAATACACAGGGGCATATCGATATTTTGAACCTTGGTTATTGATAAAAAAAAGCTGAACGAGGGTGCAACAATGTTCAACTTGGTCTTGAGAAAGTAAAAACTGGAATGGGTGAGCCCTTTGGTGAAGATATTTGCTAGTTGATCAACAGTGGAGATCAATCTAACTTCTGGACTTTTTGAGCCACACGCTCATGGACAAAATGAAAGTCAATTTTAACATGTTTAGTTGTCCTATAAAAAACTGGATTGGCTCTAAGATATGTAGCTCCTAAATTGCAACACCAGAGGAGAAAGAGGGTGATGAAAAACCCAACTTAGAGAGTAGATATTGAAGCCATGATAGTTCACAAGAAGCAATAGCTAAAGAGCGGTACTCAGCTTCAATGCTAGACTGCAATATAGTGTTGTGTTTTCGTGAAGACCATGCAATGAGATTTTTATCAAGAAAAACACAATGTCCATCATGTGATCTCTTGTCATTAGGGCAACCAGCCCAATCAGAGTTTGAGAAGGCACTATACCGCACTAAGACGCATGGAGGAGCAAAGATGAAGCATGAGACCACAATCAATTGTGCACTTTAGGTATCTAAGGATACCTTTGACTGCTTCCCAGTGAACAGTCATAGGAGAGTGCACGAATTGGCATACTATACTAACAGGGCCTGTGATATCAGGACATGCAATTATTCAAGTACTGAAGTGTACCAACAATACTTCTGTAAAGGGAAGCATTAGAAAGAGATACAAGGTTACCATCATGTATGGATAACTTAGAACCAGTACCAGGAGTATTACAAGGCTTTGCCCCATCCATGTTTGTACGTTTCAACAAGTCCTCAATATACTTCTGTTGTGATAGTAATAAGCCATGCTTTAGCTAGTGATCTTCAAGGCCCCAAAAATAATGGCAGTACTGAGATCTTTGATTGCAAATTCAGAACCCATAGAGTTAATAACATCTTGCACCACATGAGAAGAGGATCCGGTAATTAGTATATCGTCAACATAAATGAGAATATATGTGATATCAGCTCCACAAATTTTAATGAAAAGAGAGGAATCGGATTTAGATTCCCTAAATCCCAAGAGGAGAAGTTGATCTTTGAGCCGATGGTACCAGGTTCTGGGAGCTTGCTTTAAACCATACAATGATTTTTGTAAGTGACATACATGTGAAGCGAAATTTTCATCCTTGAGAGTAGGGGTTGCTCCATAAAACTTATTCATGCAAATTTCCATGAAGAAAGGTGTTTTGCATATTCTTCTACCAAAATAATTCTCAACACGTGCTTTAAATGTAATGAAATGAGAGTATTGATAAAAAAAAATGTAATGAAATGAGAGAGAGCCTCTCAAGCAGTGTTCTCGGAATTCTTTGGAAGAGGTGTGATAAACCCAAGCTTGAATTCTACTTTTATTGCTTTAATTTCGAAGAAGGTTGGGGCTTGTCACCCTAAAGAGTTCAGACCCATCAGTCTGGTTAATAGCCTCTACAAGATCATTGTTAAGGTGTTATCCAGAAGAATTAGAGTGGTGCTCCCCTCAATTATCTCCCACAATCAAGGTGCCTTTGTGATAAGTAGGCAAATTGTGGACCAAATCTTAATTGCAAATGAGAGTGTGGAGGATTATAGAAGTAGAGGTGAGAAAGGGTTGGTGTGTAAGCTGGATTTGGAGAAGGCATATGATCTGGTTGATTGGTCTCTGTTGATGGAAGTTTTAGAGTCTTTTGGGTTTGGGCAAAGGTGGTGCAAGTGGATAAAAGGGTGCATTAGAACTTGCCATTATTCTGTGTTAGTAAACGACAAAGTGGTGGATCACTTTCTAGCTGTTCGGGGTAATTGGCAAGGGGACCCTCTCTCGCCTTTCCTCTTTACCTTAATTGTTGAAGTGTTAGGGAGGCTTATTGAGAGGGTAGACTCTAGAAATTTGATTAGTGGTTGGAGAGTGGGGAGGGATAGGGTTCTGGTCACTCACCTACAATTTGCAGATGACACAATTCTGTTTTGTGATGGCAAGGAGATTAGTGGGGTGGGCAATCTAAAGATGGTGATTAAAGTGTTTGAACAAATGACTAACCTCAAAGTAAACCTTGATAAGAGTTGTGTGATTGGTATTAATATGAGTGAAGGAGAGGTGGAGGAAAGGGCCCGAGTGATATGTTGTGAGATAGCTCATTGGCCACTGAAGTATTTAAGCTTCCTTTAGGATTGACTGGTTCACTAAAAGGCTAGCTTCTTGGAAGAAGAATTACTTGTCTTTGGGGGGTAGGATAACCCTGATTAAGTCAACATTGGCAAACCTTCCAGTCTATTACTTGTCGGTGTTCAGAATCCCTGAAGGAGTTTGTAGGGAGTTGGAAAAACTAATGAGGGACTTTTTATGGGAACTTGGGGAGAAGAAAAGGGACCATAGAGTTGGGTGGGAGCTAGTTACAAGAGCTAAAAGTGAAGGGGGACTGGGGACTGGGGCTGGGGAACTTGAAGAAGAAGAATGAAGCTCTGTTAGGGAAATGGTTATGGAGATGGTCCAAAGAAAAGGAGAATCTGTGGGCTAAAATAATCCTAAGTATTCATGGGCAAGAGGCAGCTGGCTGGGATCCGGGACTATCATCTAGGGCTTTAAGAGCCTCTCCTTGGAAGTCCATTCATGCCATCATTCAGTCTTTTCTTCCCTTCATCAGGTATGATCTTGGTTTTGGTTTGTCGGTAAATTTTTGGGAACACACTTGGGTGGGGGATTTTCCTTTGAAAGAGCAGTTCCCCTCCTTGTATGCTCTGTCTAGGTTTAAAAATGAACCAGTAGCAACCTTTGCTACCCTATCTAATTCTTCTATTGGTTGGAACTTGGGTCTTAGAAGGGCTCCCAGAGATTCTGAGTTGGAACCCATTTCGAATTTACTTAAAATCTTGGATGAGGTAGCTCTTGAACCTTCCAGTGTGGACTCTAGGGTTTGGTCTCTTGTCCCTTCGGGTATCTTCTCCTGCTCCTCTTTTTTCAAAGCATCGACATAGCCTAGTCCGGTACCTGAGTCTTCTTTCCAGTCTGGGAAGTTTGGGGTAGCCCTATCCCTCCTGGGGTAGGTGCTTTTTGTTGGGAAGCAATCCTAGAAAAGTGTAACACTTGTGACATATTTCAAAAGAAAAGGCCTAATTGGTGTTTATCTCCGCATTGGTGCATCTTATGTAAGAAGAATGGTGAAAGCTGTTATCACTTGCTTGTTTCTTGCCCTTTTGTTTCAGAGATTTGGTGTTGGTTCTTTTCTTTATTTGGTTGCAGGTGGTCCTCCCCTTCAAGCATGCAAAGCTTGTTCAGTTCCACTCCAGTGAGGGGTTTAAAAAAGAGAGGTTAAATTTTGTGGAGATGTGCTAAAGCTGCTATTTGTTGGACGGTCTGGGAAGAAAGAAATCAAATATTATTTCATGACAAAGAAAAAAGCAAGGAAACCCTCATAGAAATTGTTTATGTTAGGGTGGCACACTGGGTCAAGTCTTTGAAGCTTTTTGAAGCCTATTCAGTAGGAGACATCATTAGAAACTGGGAAGAAGTGGCTCGGTCAGCTCCTATGTCTAGTGCTATTGGACCTGTTTGGACTCCACTAGATTTGGGTTTCGTCAAATTGAACTTTGATGGTAGCAGTGAAGGTAATCCAGGCCCTTCAGGCATAGGTGGTGTTTTCAGGGATGAAGAAGGTCGAATTATTGCAATGTTCTTAGGATCTATAGGCTAGGGGGATTCTCTGAGAGCTGAAATCTTGGCAATTCTAGAAGGAGTAAAAAGAGCTAAGCAGTTGAATATTATTAAGCTGCTGGTGGAAGGAGACTCTCAATTGATTGTTAGTTGGTTGCAGAAGGAAGAGTCTAGCTTGTGGAAGTTCTCAAATGAAAGAAAGAAAATCAAGCAGCTAACTCAGAATATGATTGTAAGGGTTCAATGGGCCAAGAGGAGCACTAATTCCATGGTTGACACCCTGGCTAAACAGGGGGTGGGAAGATCTAATTTCTTTTGGGCTATATTGTAATAGGTGTTTTCAGTTCTGTAAGTGAGGGTTAAGATTTCTTGCCCCTCTAATCTGGTTGTAATTTCCATATATTTTTAATAAAATTACTGTTATTGATCAAAAAAGAGAGAGAGAGAGAGAGAGAGAGAGAGAGAGAGCCTCAGATTTGAGCTTCATAGGATAAATCCATGTGTATTTAGTAAATGTATGGGCTGGCCCCCATACATCAGTATATATAATATCTAGTAGTGCATCAACACAAAAAACACTAGGTGAGAATGACAATCTATGTCCTTTGCCAAGTTGACAAGAAGAACAAAAAGAGGGAACTGTCTTCGATGTGATTGGAAGATGTGAAGAAGAGATGATGCTATGAGCAATCTTGTGACTTGGATGGCCAAGCTGATTGTGCCAGAAATCAAAGGATGCTCTCTCACCAACACCGACAAAGAAGTCCTTATTCATTCCACTACTACTATTATTGTTGTTATCAGATTTATACTGCTCACCAGCCACCTGTTTTTAAAGTCATCTTCATTCACCCCGTGTAGAACCTCTATCCCTATGTGCCGATCCTTTACAACAAAATGTGAATGAGGAAATTCAAAATAAATGTTGTTGTCATTAGTAAACTGACTGATAGATGATAAGTTTTTAGTAATATGAGGAACACAGAGAATATTATAAAGAACAATAGGCCTATTTATGGTGGGAAGGATGGAGGAACCAATATGAGAAATAGACAAACCTTCACCATTTCCAACTTCTGATCAGTGCCTAAGTATTCAAAGTGAATGTTCATATTATGCAAATCAGCAGTGAGGTGATTCATTGCCCCTGAAGCAAGATGCCAACTGTTGTCAAGAGGTTGAGATTGAGAAGAAGAACATGATATGCTGATCTCTGTTGTGATTGAGGTGGAGACTGTTCATAATTCCTGTCAAACCTGAAGTGACACTTAAGCAGAGTGTCCGTTTCTCTTTCAAATTTGGTAGAGCGGATAGGTTTTGTTCTTAGAGTTGTTGTTGTACATCCTATCTCCTCTGCTTTTGGATGTTTTGTGTTGGTAATCTAATACAGTTTGTTTCTGGTAGCAACATTTGCAGAGAAAAGAGATGTGTCCAGAGAGGACTTAGGGTGTTCAAGTCTGAATTCATGATTAAGAAGCATACCTTGAACATCATCAGAAGATACTTGATCTAGACGTGTGGTAACGGAAGTCATGAATGACTCATATTTGGGTCCAAGCCCTGACAAAAGAGAGAGAGAGAGAGAGCATAAAATCTGCCTGAGCCAATGGTTGGCCAGCTACTGCTAAATTATCTGCTATACCTTTGATTTTACACAGATATTCTCAATTCAAAATGTAACTGCATGATTATCACTGAAGACTTTGATGAATATAAATGATCAAGATTTTGCCAATAACCTGAACAAGCACAGTTTCTGTGAGTAAAGCTTGAAGCCAACTCATCAAGAGTTGGTCTTGTATCATCCAATTTGCATATTCTGGGTTCATCTCTGCTGTAGCATCTGTTTCAGTAGTAAGAGTTGCATCTTGAGTGAATAAAAATTTTGGAGGACACTTCTGTGTGCCATCTACATAGCCCAAGAGTTTGTGACTTCGAAGAACAGGAAGCCATTGAGACTTCCATACCAGATGGGTTGTACCATCAAGCTTGATTGAAATTAATTGTGAAATGTTTACAGAAGGTAGGGCAGATACAGTAGAATTGGTTAAAAAGGTTGTTGCAGATGTTGCCATGAATGATGGAGTATGACGCAAGTCTGATTACTCTGATACCATAATTGAATCAGAGAACAAAAAAACAAATGCGAGAATGACTCACTCCACGTTGAACAGAGTGAGATGGTTCTATATTAATAATATATTTTGTTTACAGTTACATAACTTAATACAACTGCTGTGCAAGACTTGTAGTTATCTAGATAAGGACTAACTGCTAACTGAATACTTGCTGAGTACGTGTTAGGGATCTCTGTTATCTCTGGCACCGTTAAGAAGGTTGAGACACGGAAACCAGGTGCTAGTGGGGTAGGAGTAATATTACTGTACAAATAATGGCTGCATTTCTGAGGCACCAAGCATCTGACTTGTAGATAATTAAGCTTCAGTAGGGAAGCAGAAATTTAGAACATTATTAATTAAGTAATGATAATTTAGTGCCAGTGGGGTAGCTGAACTCCTTTTTATCATTCCGTCTCCTTCTGTTCTGTCTGGGGATCTTAGAGAAACGCTCATTTTTGTGGTGTTTCTTCTTTTGATGCCATGTATATGTTACCAGAAATCCATCTGGGACCAATGTATATTCTTTATGCAGCCTTTCGAGTAGTTGTATCGTCAACTAAAACTTGTAGCTGTATCAAGTGATGCACAAATTCCATTGTTGGTTTCTTGTATGGCCTGAGTATTTGGACATGGTCTAATTCCAACAATTATTTATTTTCAGATTGTTGGCATTATTGATCAGCCTGTTTTAAGAGAAAGGTGGATTGGGGTAAGTAGGAGGAGAACTACACTGAATGGACAAGAAACATCAACACGTGCCTGCGCAAATCTTTCCCAAGCCTATTTGTATGTTTTCTTCTCTGCCCTTCCCGTATCATAGAAAAAGTTGTAGTCTAGAAAATAAACCTATGATATGATTTTTTGCATGTAAACTATTTTCTGAGTTAAATACAAAGTCCCAGGACGGTAGGGTGTTCATCTCTGTCCTCGTTTTGCTTTTCAGGTATACGACAAGTCCTCATCTGTTCAGTGGAGATGCTGAAGAGGCATTTGCTCGTGTTAGAAGCAAGGTTAGTCTCTATTAGTTTGAATTAGATCATCCATTCACAGTGATTACCGTGGTAATGCAGTTGCTATCCTGAATGTTATAATTTTTTGAATTCTGACAACCTTAAATGTGCCTACTTATACTGATGATTTTTCCATGTATCATTTATAATGGTGTAAAGGTGAAAGTTCCGCTGTATGGCTGTGACTGTTATGCCTATGCTCTCTTGGCATCTGGTTTTGTGGATCTTGTTGTTGAGTCTGGTCTCAAGGTAAGATGTTTGCCTTACTATCTCTGTTACTTGTATTAAACAAGAAAGTACTCTCCTGGGTGTGCTTGCTTGCAGAGCTAGCTCTTTTTCTGTTAATTATATGGCTTTACTGTGATTCTGAGTCTATGACTGGTTGAGGAGTAAGGCATGGATTGTCACATGAAATGGTCAAAACTTTGGGGCCACATTTTGTGGCCATGGGCCCTGGGGCTTACCAGAAAAGAGTGGAAACTGGTGCTGCAATCCAGGTTTTATGGAAAAGAGCTTTGGGGGTTCCACTGGTTGGCCTTCATACTACCTTTTAATTGGATGATCCTGCAGTACACAATTAGTTTTGATTGTTCATTTTCCGTTCATCATGGAAGATATACTTCTGAGTCCAGTAGATCATACTGAGATTGTAGATATTTGCTTTTTCAGCCGTATGATTTCCTTTCACTGGTTCCCGTCATCGAAGGTGCTGGTGGAGTAATAACTGATTGGAAAGGACATCAGCTTTATTGGGAGGCCTTTTCTCATTCACGTGCAACAAGTATTGCTGTCTAATTTCTTTTCTAATTTCCGAATCACTTTATTCACATGCAACAAGCATGCCTTATACAAGCTCTAACATGTAAGTTTGCTTTGGCCTTCTGCTCTTGTTTTTCTCTTAGGTTTTAACGTAGTGGCAGCAGGAGATGAAAAGATTCACCAACAGGCTTTAGATTCATTGCAATGGAAGTAAAGTTGGGCACTATTCAAGACGAAGTGGTATGTACTATGTAAGTGGAAACTAGGGATTGACTATATTGGGTTTTAATATTATTGTGAGAGGTAATATGAATCTGAAGCTAAAGGCAATAGAAATTAATGATGTAGAAACAATATAGCTGATTAGAAGGAATTAATGATTTTCCATTCTGTGAAGCTTAAGTATCTGTATAATTGATTTGACACTGCTTGTTTTATTCTGAAAATGTCGGATAGTATTAGAAAAATTATCTTAGGAAAGGTTCAAAAGTATTTGAAATGCAAAGAGTATCAGAAGGATGGATTTAAGAAACATATTGGGCTATGCTTTGGATATGCATGGATACACTGGAAAAATTAAGATATGCATGGATACACCAAGGAAACTCAAATATAAAAAAAGTATAGTAATGAAATTGAACCTAAGTTTTGAATAACTATAAATAACATATGTTTCAATAGATAATGTGAAGTGTGTACTACTAGAATGCATCAAGGAGACATTGGGAAATAGAAGAATTAAAAATATGGCTTAAATCAAGAATAACTATTAATTTCAACAATCATTTAATTATTTTATTTTTGATTTTTGGTTAATATTATATTAATAAGAAAAAGGTTGACAGAAATAGTTCAGAAAGTTAAAAATTTAAGGTACATGTCATTTTGACAAGTTGTGAAAGTTTAGCTCAGTAGAAGGATCTTCCTCTTTCATTTGGGTAATTTTTTGAGTGTTAGCTAATAGGATAGTTCAAATTTGAAGTAGGCAGGTGTACATTGGTTTGTAACAATTGAGTAAGGGTTGGTGCTAGATAAGTATTGTTTGTGATGGTTAAGACGTTAAGTATGGTTTGTAATAGTTGAGAAGGGTCGGTACTAGGTAAGTATCAATTTGTAATTGATGAGAAGGGAATTGTGCCACTTGAGTATTGTTTGTGATGGTTAAGGGTGTGTAACCATTTATATCAATTTAGTTTTGGTTGTAATAGTTGAATATAGGTTAGTATGGTTTGTATCAATTGAGTATCGGTTTGTAATGGTTGAGTATTGGTTGGTAATGTTTTGTAACAGTTAAGTATCGGTTTGTAATCGTTGTAGCTGTTGATTTGTAACAGTTGTATTGATACAGACTGATACTCCTACCTTTGTTACTTTGTATTTTAAGTTTTTAACAACTGAGAGAGAGAGGGATCAGAGGCATCTTCTCAAACTTTGAGAATTCCCAAACTTCATCTTGATTGGTATACCCATGGGTCTTTATGATCTCGGATATGGACATAATAACATGATTCCCCGAGCTATAGTGCCGGAGCATTGCTCACAGAGGACTCAGCGATCAAAAGAACGCCGAAGAAGAACAAAATAGTTTAATCATCCAATAATTTTTTATTCACACATTCTGTGATATTTATAAGGCTGAAAGCCGTTATTGGATGATTAAACTATTTTGTTCTTTATTCACACAATTCACCTAACCACCACCGATAAAGGTTAAGACAGAAAACTTGTAGGCACATACTACCCAATGTGGGCACCATAAACATGTTTGATTTGAATCTAGGCAAAACCAATGTAGAATGAATTAGAGGGTCCTCTTCATAACCCCCAAAATCATTGAAAACATTTGAAACTGAAGAACAAATGGGCGGGTTTTCTCTGATGTCATCAGAAGGCACTTCCTTCAAAAGAGTGAGGGCCAACTCTAAGAATTGGCGTATGTGACCAAGAGTTTTTGGGTTCCTCAAGATGTTGTGGACAAATATGCCTTTACTTATCTCAATAGCTGGTCCTACTTGCCCACCTCTTTGCAAGTTGCTGGTTGCTTGGTTGCAAGGAACCACATCCCTAAGGAAAATATCCATCTAAACTCCCAAAAAATAAAAGAGACTTGAATTACTTTCTTTGGTGAGGACGTAGCTGAGGCAGGGACAGTTACGACAATGACAAATCTCTTCTTCGTAGCAACAGGATGAGCACTAATTAATCCAACTCCAAACTACTTGATCATACTCACAACAACAACATCCACCAAGATATAGGATATGGCACCACTGGAGATGCTAGAATGGACAAGGTGAACAATGACTACGTTAATGGCGCTTCGATTCTCACCATTACCTATCATTTCACCCTTTCATTGTTGACCTGTGTCTAGAGGTCCTGTTGGAAGCAAAACCCAAATCATTGAGTCTGCCTTAGCCATTTTGATATCACTGTCAATGATCGGAAAAATTTGCCAACATCGCAACATCTTGGTGGGAGCAAGCATACGTCCAATGTGATGTCTGTTGTTGAAAGTTCCTTGACCACCGGGCTTAACTCCAACAATGAACCGGAACTCATGGCTGTCACTAGGGAGCAAAGGTGCCTTCATCATCACTGGTCTGTCATTAAGCAATCTCCTTACCTTGCATCTAATAGTTTGCTTGAATTGTATTGGAAATGATAATTCGGGTCATGAGTGCGACCGAAGGATGTTGAGGAATGCTATACAAAGGAGGGTTCCACCCACTGAAATGGAAGGGGAATAGAACAAGGATATGTAAAACTAGAGGGTGAGGAGAGGTGGGTTTCAGGCGGCATGGTAAAATGGGTCGGGTTATGGTTGTTGCCAACGAAAATGATGACCAGAGGTTGAGCAATTGAGACAGCCCTTTGCTGGGTATGGACGGGCTCGGTTTAAGGGAGAGAGTGAGAGAGGAGAGAACAGGGGCCAGGGGGTCGAACTACATGGATAGCCGTGGATGGGGTGACGAATTGACTAGGGTTGGGATGCTGGTAGATCTTGGCTGGGGGTATAATCTTCACACTGCCCTTTTGAACCACCTTCCTATTCTGCCACCTAACTTCGTTGAGCTTGGTGCTAGGGTTGAAGCCTCAACTTTTGTTGACGATCCTAGTGTCGTTATTGTTTTCCAACGCTCTCAGTCAGCTTCGATTCTCCATAGTGTTGATGGAAGGAGTTCGGTGACTACGCTCTTATAGAGAACCGACCATTGTGCCAAGCTTGTCTAAAATCATCGTCAGCTTGGCCAGAATTCCTTCCTGAATCCTCTGATTTCTCTCAAGAAGACAGAGACGGTTTTCAAGCCTTGTCATCCACACATCCATGGATTTGGATGACTCTGATACCAAACAATGAGCCTATTGCGTGTATAAACAATTGTATACATCAACATTCATATAAAATAAAATTTTAAGATTTTTTTTTTTAAATATTGTCTATTTTATTAATTTACTTTAATTTTTTTTCAATTTTTTAAGAAAACGTACCTCTCATGGTTTGGCCTGGTCCATGGCCCAGCCTGACCCAAGACTTGGCCCATGGACCAACTTGGCTCATGGCACGACACGGGTCATGAGCTATGCAGACCGACTCTCAAAGTATCCTAAGCGAGAAAAACACGACCTGACTCAGCCCGTCAAAAGCACAGGCCATGCCTTGCCACGGTGCCAGCCCGATTTACACCTCTAATGGAAATCATAATCCTCCAGCCATGATCGACAAAAAAGCTACGTAGCACTGCCGCGTGCTCTATAATTTCTCTTGTTTTTCTTCTAATTTTTCCACTGCACCAATTCACTGTAGATTTTGCTGCAGACCCAATAGAAAGGCACTCTCTATCTCTTCTTTGCACGGTTGGTGGCCTTCTCTCGTGTGATAATTAACCCGCACCACAAAACATTCCATTATGCTTCTCGTTTTTTTGCTATTCCTGTTTCTGTTTAAATTAAAAATGTCGATAAACCAACCAGAAACAATGTGACGGCGATTCTAAAAGAAGAGAGCTGACATCTTTTGGGGTTAAAATGAGAGATCATGATGGTTTGCTTATGGGAGTCAAGCATGGGCTGAGTTCTGCAGTTTCTCCACAGCTGGCTGAAATTTTAGCGCTTATTGTTATTTATTTTTTTTCTGGTAGAAAAACGGTTCCATTCAACCAACCAGAAGCAACGACATACAAAGAGAACAATGAGCACAAAGAAACTACAGGACCAAGCAACTGAGAAACATAACACAGCATACGGTCCCCTTCAACACTTGCATTCTTAATGTTTTGGCCTTTTAGGAATTTTAAACACTATAACTCAAAAACAACATTAAATTTCTTTAACATTTGCATCCCAGATCTTATTGCATTCTCATCAATCTGCTTACTGGGTTCAATCTTCAATCTCATTTTGCCCACTCACTTGATTTTCATCTGATTATCGATGTTAATGTGGCTGCTTTGTTTGAAAAGCCTAGTGACAGGTGGGTTATGATTTGGGGAAGGGAACTGGGGAAGGAGAGGGTTAAGTCTGACGAAGGAAACGGGAGATAGGTTCATGATGTTTCAAAAAATATGAAAAGGTTTAACACGTGATGCTTATAGTGTCCATTGGTTATCACAGGCGGTGGCCTTTCATTGAATATACTGCTATTAGATTAAAGCAGATCCGGACTCCTCTCTCCTGTCTCACCTCCACTCCCCTGCCTCCTGCCTCCCCATCAAATATTTGCATTCACAAATCACTAACCTTTTTCCTAGATAGTGATTTTTCCAGAAAACCATTTATTTTCTTAACTCTGTTCTCCCTCCAGTTAGATTTTGTTTTGCTTTGTTTTTTTTTTGACAGAAGGAACTATTCGTTAAAGTTGAAACATTAGGTACATCAGTCTGTTTACAAATCTGTCAAAGCAAGCTGCATAAGAAAATAGTTGTTTTTTATACACACCGGGAATAGAAAAAAAGGAGAAATTGTTTTAGGTTGTGTTTGGTTTGATAGCCTTGGGGAAACAGAAAGTTCTATCAAACCAAACATAGCCTTGGGGAAACGTCACCAAATAGTACCTGGAGGTCCTGGACTCAAAACAGTTTATTTAGACATGCTAATGCAAGGCCATTCAAAATAGGCTAGGGTAGTGATTGTTCAGGAAAAAGAAATCATGCCAATGAATCTGTTCTTTTTGACTGATTTTTTTTGTCTAAACAAATATCAATTAAACAAAGTGTTCATATTTTTTCTCCAAGAAAAAGCAACATTAAGGATATGAGAACATATGGCCAACTACTCTAGCAGGTATGATACTCAAAAAAGTCAAGGCAATTCCGCCCACTATAATTGTAAATGGTCAAACAGATGACAAAAGGCTCAGATTCCATGGCATTTTACCTCATGTTTCTAGAAACGTCTTTACCCTTCGAGCAATCAAATCCTTGACTCTTAATTTTGAATTTCTGATTTTAAACCAGAAGACTGAAAACCTCAAATTTCTGTTGCGCTTTATCTCTTTAAATGGTATCTTGTTACAGTCGTTCTCAAATCCGACAGTGGGAAAGAACCATGTGATTCAAGATGATCTTTATACGTTCAGGCCTGAAAATTGATGGACCATGGAGAAAACTCTAGATAGACAACCGTTATCAAAAGAGATCTTTCGTTCATAAATTATTTGACATTTCATTATGAACCTCAGAAAACATATACAAAAGGTTATTAATATGATACACCAGAAGTTGTTCACAATTTACACTTGTAGACACTTGTGGACATTCTTGTTCAAAGCAAGGATGATGGTTTTGGGTTGCCAACTTAGGAGGCTCTTGAAAACAGTGATTCTACATTTAGGCTCAAAGCTGTCATGAATTGAGTAAGATTATTGCTGATATATCATGACACCGATTTTTTTCTGCAAATGTTCCGTTACAAAAAGTCCAACTCTTGGACGCAAAATGTCGTATAACAAAAACCTTTTAATGAGGGGATCAGAACTGTTCTGCAAGGACTCAATGCCAACTGTGATAACCTTCTTTTCTTTGCATCATAGGAAAACATGAATGTTGGCAAGTTTGAGTTCATATTCACAGAGAAAACCACTCTTCACAGTTCTTCGGCTTGTTTGCTTCTAAAAATTGTTGGAGATTGCTTTACAACCAAAAAGCTTAAGGCTGAACCTGCACTCTAAATATGCCATGAGTCAATAAGGTGGTTGGCAAAAAGCATTTCATTTGTGCAAATAATGTTTTAAGGTTCAAATAGTTCTAATTCATTTAGATAAAAAGGTGGCAAAAATGGACATAAGGCTGCGCTTGGTTCCAATGCAAATGCAAATATGTACACTACATATTTACCCATTTTTCGGTTCATGGATGCAAACACGGTTCACATTTTAAACCGTTTTTGCATTCATCTTGTTTGTTTGAAATCGGCGCAAAAGTGTAGGCCCATCATTAAATGCTCCAACTATCTTATGCTCCAATGCATCAACTTTGGTCAAAAAGTTAATTATCAAAAAAACACAAAATTGTATCCAAAAAATAGGTACAGCAATGCTCTCTTCTCAGAGTACAAAACTGTCAGAAAATACATTTTTACTCTGATAATCATTACTTTTTTACGTTTCAAACAAACGCTCACAAACACGAACCGGAGTACATAAATACCCCGGTTCGGCATTTGTATCACAAACAAACGGAGCCTAAATTACAGTGAATCAATACAAAGCATAAAGTTGATCGGTACAAAACACTTGATACTCCCCTCAATGCCAACACGAGTTTCCTTTCCCAATTGAACACAACAAAGGAAACAAAGAAATGTCTACTTATTATCATCAAGGGTTAATAGATGTACAGTCAGGTTAGGTTGCTAAGTTGGTAAGGTCTATGAGGAGTTTGTACTCTCTCTCTCTCTCTCTCTCTATGTATATATTAATTTTTTAATAGTTGAATGAATTTTTATTAGATGATAAAAGAATGATACAAGATATGACAAGCATCCCTCTGAATAGGATGTAAAAAGCCATCTCTCCCTTGCCTTGAATTATGGTACCATACATGTGGGTTCAACTCATTTTCACCCGTTAAATGATACCTAGCCTGGTAAAAAGCCACTACCCAATGTTGATCCCAGCTATCTTGGGCCTTGGGAGGGGTGGACTAGATATAGACCTGACATTTTTTTATCAATAACTGGAAATTGTAATATGAAGAGCTATACTCGAAGTAGCAAGGAAGAAAAGAGAATGACAGAAAAGAAGAGAATGTCGAACTGTACTAGCCAATCGACCAGTTCTTTATTTATAGATGAATATAGTACAAGGTACAAGAAATTATTGGGATGCCCCTGATTAGTGATGGGACACCCAGATGACTTAAATCATTAAACAGGATTAGGCCCATTAACACAAGCCCAGTTACAAGATAAGTTAAACATAAGAATGGGCTAATAAGAACTCTTATCAGCCGAACATCACTCTAACATTCTAACACTCCCCCTCAAGCTAAGCATAGATATCAATCATGTTTAGCTTGCCAAGTATGTCCCTGAACTTCGTTGATGCCAGCCCTTTAGTTAATACATCTGCAATCTGCATCTCTGATGGAGTATAAGGCACACAGAGTTCTCCTGAAATAATTCTCTCTCTGACAAAGTGTCGATCAATTTCAATATGTTTTGTCCTGTCATGCTGCACAGGATTGTTGGCAATGTTGATAGCAACTTTATTATCACAATACAGCTTGAGAGGACCCTCTGTCTTGATACCAAGCTCATTAAGGAGAGTCCTGAGCCATAAGAGTTCAGCAACCCCGTGTGCCATAGCCCGGTATTCTGCTTCTGCACTTGATCTAGCCACAACATTCTGCTTCTTACTATGCCATGTGACTAGGTTTCCTCCCAAGAATGTACAGTAACCTGATGTTGATTTTCTGTCTCCAACAGACCCAGCCCAATCAGCATCAGTGAAGGCTTCAATTTCAAGTCTGCTGTTTTTTCTGAATAAAATTCCTTTCCCTGGGCAAGTCTTCAAGTATCTGAGGATTCTTTCCACTGCTCTCATATGAGAGGTCTTTGGTGAGTGCATGAATTGACTGACAACATGCACTGCATAGGCAATGTCTGGCCGAGTAAGGGATAAGTATATCAGTTTTCCTACCAACTTTTGGTACCTTTCCTTATCACAGTATTCCTCACCCATTGATTCTTGTAATCCATGGCTTGGTTCTATTGGAGTGTCTGCTGGCCTGTACCCCATCATGCCTGTTTCCTCTAGGAGATCTAGCACATACTTTCTTTGACATATGTAGATTCCTTCTCTTGATCTAGCAACTTCAATTCCAAGAAAGTATCTCAGATTTCCCAGGTCTTTGATCTCAAATTTTGAAGCTAAGAACTCCTTCAGCCTCTTCATCTCTCTCACATCATTTCCAGTAATCACCATATCATCCACATACACAATGAGTGCTGTAAGTTTGTCATCCTGTCTCCTTGTAAACAATGTATGATCTGCACTGCTCTGAGTGTACCCTACTTTCTTCATGGCCAAACAAAGTCTCTCAAACCATGCCCGGGGAGATTGCTTCAAACCATATAATGCTTTCCTTAGTTTACATACCGTCTTTCCAACATCATATCCAGGTGGGGGTTCCATGAATACCTCTTCATGAAGATCACCATTTAGGAAGGCATTCTTCACATCCAGCTGATGAAGTTCCCAAGAGAATTTTGCTGCTAGTGACAGTAGAACCCTGATTGTGTTGAGCTTTGCTACTGGGGCAAAGGTTTCCTTGTAGTCAATTCCTTCCTTTTGTGTAAACCCCTTTGCCACGAGTCTGGCCTTGTACCTCTCAACTGACCCATCTTCCCTGTGCTTTACTGTGAATACCCACTTGCACCCAACAATGCCTTTCCCTTCTGGCAGGTCCACCAATTCCCATGTCCTTGCTTTCATTAGGGCTTTCATCTCCTCATTCATGGCTTCTTTCCACCTTGGATTAGATGCCGCCTCTGAATACCTGGAAGGGACACATACAGAGGAAAGAGCAGACACAAAGGAATGATAGGCAGGGGATAAGTGTGAGTAAAAAACATAATCGGCTATGGGATGCCGAGTGGTACAAGAACGAACAGGCTTACGGAGAGCAATAGAAAGATCCAAATCTGAATTGAGTGAATCAGAATTACCTTGGATTGCAGAGACAGATTGATCTGAGTTCAACTGGTTGCAATCATGAGGTTGAGGGGCCTTCTTCCTTCTACTGTATGTAAGTATCTCTTTCTCCTGTTTACTGGAACCTTCAGAAGTATCAGCCGAATCTGGAGAAGCAATTGGCACAGTGGAAGTCTCACTAGGTTGACCCGGAATGTTATAGCTAGTAGTAGTGGAAGGTGCTGAAATGGGAACAAAAAAGAAGGGAGAATGAGAATCCTCTTCCAACCCACTACTCTCCCCCTGAAGAGGATTCTGAGAAGACTCGAAATAGGGTTGAAACTCAAAAAAGACTACATCCCTGGTGACATATTTTTTCTTGGAGACAGGATCATAACACTTATACCCCTTCTGCGTAGGAGAGTACCCCAAAAATATTCCCTTTGTAGCCTTAGGATCCAGCTTGGTCTTCTTTGGATCTTTCACATGTATGAAGCATGTACAACCAAAAACCCGCGGGGGAAGAGGAAATTCTGGAAGAGGGGGACACAAAACAGAGAAAGGGGTCTTCATACCCAGTACCTTAGATGGCATCCGATTTATCAGGTATGATGCAGTGAGAACAGCTTGAGACCAATATTGCTTGGGCACGTTGTGCTGGAAAAGAAGGGCTCGAGCTGTCTCCAATAGATGTCTGTTCTTGCGCTCAGCGACCCCATTTTGCTGAGGGGTGTAAGCACACGATGATTGATGTAACATGCCTGCATCTTCCATGAATGAGTTCAGGGATCTTTCAAAGTATTCAGCTGCATTGTCTGAACGGAATTGCTTGATCTTTTTATCAAATTGTGTTTCAACCATCTTGCAAAACATCATAGTTATCCGGGGAACTTCTTCACGTCCTTTCAACAGATAAATCCAAGTGCACCGAGAATAATGGTCAATAAAACTGATGAAGTAACGGAAGCCATCAATGGAAACAATGGGTGAAGGACCCCAAACATCAGAATGAACCAAGTCAAAAGGGGCTTGAATTTCATTACTAGAAATTGGATACATTGATCTACATTGTTTTGACATTTGACACACATCACAAATTAAACTTTGACTCGAAATGCCCTTACATAATTCGGGAAACAACATTGCTAAGGAAGAAAAGGACAAATGACCTAGCCTAGCATGCCACAAGTGCAGCCTAGCTATTGACTCCACACTCTCCGGACTAGTAGTAGAAGCTTGCATGGCTGAGCTGACATCTTCATCAAAGTAGTAGAGGCCCCCATACTCATGACCACTCCCAATCGTTCTCCTCGTCAATCTGTCCTAGAAGACACAATGAGAAGGAAAGAAAGTTATACTGCAGTTCAAATTTTTTGTAAGCTTTGAAACAGACAACAGATTTGAGGTAAGACTAGGAACATGTAGGACTGATTTAAGAGAGAGATCCTTGCTTAGGTCAACCACCCCCTTTCCAGAGATGGTGGAGAGGGACCCATCAGCTACTCTCATCTTATCCTGGCCAGACAACAAATGATATGTGGAGAATAAGGAGGACATATGTGTCATATGGTCAGTGGCTCCGGAATCAATCACCCAAGAGGTAGAATTAATGGAACTAGATGCACTAAATGCAGAGGCTGTACCTGATTTGGAAAGAGAGGTGGAAGCTAAAGAATTGTTCTTCAGACGGGCTAATGCCCGACTAAGAACCTCTACCTCACTAGCTGTGAAGCCCAAAGTACTTGGTCCAGAGGAATCGGCAGCCTGCCTTGCGGTGGAAGATGACACTGTCTGAATACTCTGTGAGTTGTCACTACTGTTGTTGGTGGCAAGATTCCCACTTGCTGTGTGGCCCTTCTGTTGCCTTTTGTCCTTTCTCAGAGCAGCTGGCTTCAGATGAGGGTACAGGACCCAACATTTCTCCTTTGTGTGTTTCTCACCACCACAATGTGTACACTTGAGGGACTTCTTGTCTGAAAATCTATTCCCCTTAGTGGAGACTAAGGCTGAATGTTCTCCAGGTTGTTCTGTTGACTGTGTCTGGGAGTCAACTTGCATCTCCTTTCTCCTTACTTCTTCATTCCTCACCAGGTAGTAGACATGGTGAAGCTCAGGTAATTCATCTCTCCCTAGAATCTGTGACCTTATACCTTCATATACAGGGTCAAGACCCGCCAGAAACTTGAAGGCTCTGCCCTCCTCAATCTGCTTATCATGCCTCCCCTTATCATTAGCATTTTCCCAATCCAAAATCAAATGGTGGTCAAGCTCTTCCCAGAGGCCTTCCAGTGTTGCAAAGTAGGTTGCCACGGACATGTCTCCTTGCCTTAGGGCTGCAATGTCTTGGTTCAGCCTGTAGATTCTAGCATTGTTCTTTTTCTGGCCATATGTCTTAGATACTTTCTCCCAAATTTTAGCAGCTGTGGGGAAGTGATGAACAGTTTTGGCCACCCTAGGAGTCATAGAGGCCAGCAACCAAGACATGACTATGGCATTTTCCTTACGCCACACGGTGTATTCAGGACTGCCAATTTCTGGTTGTTTCTTGTCTCCATCCAAATAGCCTGTGAGGTCACGAGAGGTAATGAACAGCATTGCTGAGACAGACCACTCTCTGAAGTTATACTCATCTAGCAGCACACTTGTAATCTGCAAGCTGTGCAGATTAGGGTTTTCCAGGTTTGAGGACCTTGTAACAGGTCTGTTATCTCTAGAGGAAACTTCACCGGATAGTGAGGACATCTTGACTTCAGTCCAAGAGTTGTTCACAGTGCTGTAGGTGATTCTGTTTAGGACTGGCCGAAGTGGTCACAGTGTTCACCGTGCTGGTAGAAGTGTTCACAGTTCGGGTACTGTGCAGTGCTGTTTAGGACTGGCCGAAGTAGCAAGTACAGGGCTGTAACTGAACCAGTTCACAGTGCTAGTAACTGAAGTTACTTCAGTTAGGGCTTGTTGTGCAACCTGAAGTAACTGTGCAGTGCAGTAACTGAAGTTCACAAAGTAGGACTGATAACCGACCTGAAGAGAATCTGTAACTGAAGTTACCACAGTTCTGCCCAAGTCTTGCTGGGGCACGAAGCTACAACTGTAGAGAAGGCTAAGTCTTTACCACTTGTTCTGCGCAAGTCTTGCTGGAGCACGAAGCTGCAACTGTAGAGGAAGCTCTCCCTCTTTCGGCTAGTGCTAGGACTGCTGAAATCAGTCCTCAACTAGGTCTGTCCTATACAGACCTCTCTTAGTAGCCCAATAGCTACTATTTGCTGGAGATAATCTAGTAGGACATCTACTTCTGGGTCTTACTTCTCTTGAGTCCTACAACCAAGAGAAACCCTAGGTTCGAACTTGCTTTACTCTCTTACACTCCTAGGTCTTCACTGCAGCAACCCAGAAAAGGAAGAGAGAAGATGAAAAGACAGCAAGAGAAGAGAGTGCGCCTGCTAAAACCAGGAAGGAGCTAATGCTCTGATACCATGTAATCTGAAGAGCTATACTCGAAGTAGCAAGGAAGAAAAGAGAATGACAGAAAAGAAGAGAATGCCGAACTGTACTAGCCAGTCGACCAGTTCTTTATTTATAGATGAATATAGTACAAGGTACAAGAAATTACTGGGATGCCCCTGATTAGTGATGGGACACCCAGATGACTTAAATCATTAAACAGGATTAGGCCCATTAACACAAGCCCAGTTACAAGATAAGTTAAACATAAGAATGGGCTAATAAGAACTCTTATCAGCCGAACATCACTCTAACATTCTAACAGAAATTTCATTGATTAATTAAAAGGATTACATCAGATGAAAAAAGAACAGATAACCTCTCTTATCTCTCCCCAGAAGCAGATATTGACCTGACATTTGGCATTCAAAAACCTTTTTCAGCCTGAGATTTTACCATCATATCAGGCAATGACCCCTATCCCTAGCCTGGTCACCTACCAAACAAAAAGGAAAAGAAAAACAGATATTACATAGGGGGGCATGGTCCAACACAAGAATGCAGTTCAATGAATTGCTCATCCAATAAATTGCCAAAAAAAAATAAAAAATCCATGCACAAACATAATGATATATGACATTTCTGTGAAGTTATCTTATTTTAGTTGAACAATCAATTGTGGATGGGAAGGCATATGCTTCAGCAAACGAGGAATAAATTGTATCATGTAATTAGACTATGAAAGACCAAAACTACACTTCAACATAGGCATTCACTCACCAATGGTTCAGGCTGTGCCTGTTATCAGCTTCTCTTGTTGATCTAATTTTTTGACCTTGAGAATGCCAAAGAAAATTTGAATGCCAAAAAATGCACAAAGTACGTATCCTACCATAGCAGGAACCTATAAGAATGAAGGGCTTGTCAGAAGCATGAACAGAAACCATGTATATGATGGAAGGCACATATTCACATAATATGCAAGAAATACAGATTAACAAGGATGGGCTTACTCGAATTGAATTTAGATACAGTACTGTTGCCAGGTTTAGTAGACTTCCAGCAACCACTGCCTGTAACGTAAAAAAGAGATCCAGTCACATGGTAAAAATATCTTGTTCCATAATAACAAATAAAATTTTGTCATCTTAAATTTCCCATGTATCATGACATGGAAAAAATCACGAGGAAAGCTACAACAAGCTACGGCCCTAATTCTATGTCATGAACTAAAGTTGCATTAGTTTGAAAATAGCACATCCAATTCAAGACTACTATTGCCAACTTGTTCATGAACTAAAGCTGCAAGTTTACAAAAGCATATCAAATTTAAGATTTGGAAACTATTTACAAAAAACTTTCTTTCTGGGTTCAAACTTTGTCAATAGAAAACATCTGATTTGATATATCTATTACAGGTTTAGGTGAAATAGTCAACAAATTAAAACACCTGAAGTAGCACAGACAGATGTTCCCAAAGAAGTGAGAGCGGAGTGGAAGCCACCTGCACTGAACAAATTAAAACTAAACTTTGATGGGAGTTCCTTTGGCAACCCGGGAAGGGCAGGTATAGGAGGTGTTATTAGAAATCATCTAGGTGAAGTTATGGCACTCTTCTCAGGACCAATAGATATTGGTGACTCAATACAGTCTGAATCATTGGCTCTACTTCAAGGCTTAAAGATGGCTGAGCAGATTGGTACAACAGACTTAGAAATAGAAGGAGACTCACTGCTGGTCATTTCTTGGGCTAAAAACATTACATCAGCACCTTGGAAGCTCAAATTTATATACAGAGAAATTGACATAATTGCAAGGAAGTTCAACACTCAGTTTGGCTGGATCAAAACAACTGCAAATGGGTTGGCGGACACTCTAGCAAAACAGGGGGCAAATAGATCTACCTTGTACTGGGCAGAACTGTAAATGCTTTTTAGTGTTTGCAGATTGGGTTAATGCTTTCTGCAACCTTTATCTATTGTATTTCAATATTTCTCTGTTATTAATAAAATCTTTTTGCTGATAAAAAAAAATAGTCAACAATACCATTCTTTTTCTTTTCTTGCTAGGTATTATATTTGGATTGGCTAATGTCAACCCACGATGATAACTATCATTATTTTTGAAAATCTAGCATATTATCAGACTTTCAAAAAGTGTAAAAAAATGCTAAAGGTTAAGTCCCTATCCATGGGACTTGAACCGTGGCACTTTTTGTTGTGATAATGATTATTTTATTATACAAAATGCACTAAAAATTAAAAATATTATTTAAATAATTAGGCATTCAATTATACTACATTGAAGACATTATCAATTAAGGTTATTTTTAATACTATTCTAGATTATGTATGGCTACCTTCATTTACCAACTCCCTACAGTCTAATGTGGTCAGCGACTCAGCAAAGGGTCCTGCTAGGTTCTTTGTTTGCCTATCCAATGGACTAACTAATGTTGGTTAAGTATTTTTGAATTGTTATAAAAATATTGTGAAATATTATAATAATTTTAAGAGATTCCTATTACTTATGTTTTAATGAAATATCAATAGTTTCAGATTTAATATTGAAATTTTCTGACAACAGTTCAATATCTTGGGAATTTCCATAATTTCATTTAATAAAAATCAAGAGATACACAGTCATGATTTTTTTTGACAAGTCACAGTTATGATTTTTTAGCACTGTATAAAGTAATAATTGCGCTACACTCACATTTCCCACTGTCTTTTGAACAGCTGCAACACGTTGGAAAGCCCTCTCAGACTCCAAAGTTCGAACACGAAGCTTCAGATTACCTTGTTCCTATAAAGAGAGATGCAAATGCAGTTAAGGAATTCAAGGTCTATGACAAGAAGAGAAACAGAACCCAGATTACTCAAAAACTCAAAATATAATGAAAATAATGGGGGAAGTTGAGCCACTACCAAGCGCTGAATGATTTCAGCAAGCTTCTCAACTCTGTCAGCCTGTCTAAATATGTTGGCAAATGCACGGGATTGTCGGTCCCATCTCTTTTTGAAGTCCTGAAATATTAATTGTCAATCACATGTTAGTCGTCATAGATATGGCACTAAACAGCATGTAATGGAAAACAGGATTCATGTAGCTGACCCCTGTGAGTCATCAGATTATAATACTCTAGCTGACCATGGTAAAATCAATATAACTTAAGAAACTTGCCTTTATGATAACTTCAACTCCAGCTTCACGAAACCTCAGCAATTCCATGGCATAACTACAAGGTAAAGTGTCAGAGAGACAAAGATTACAGGTAGGAACTAATATTCAAGAGGTCCTATCAATAAATTATAAAGAATTTCAATAACTTCAGAAATACTCACGGTTTGGCAATTTCTGTAATGTCAAATCGAGGGTCAAGACCCTTCCCAATGCCATCCAATACTGCACCAACAACAGCTACCACTTAAGAAAATGTCGCAAATAGGTAATACAACTTTTAAGCGGTTAAGTTTCTTAGCCACTATACCTGAAAATGCTCTAACAACAAACGTGAAAGTGGCAGGAAAACGAAAAGGTTGATCTGCAGCAATTGCCAATAGATCCTCCCCTGCAAACAGAACATGACAATGTTGAGTCCAACTCATTCCACCTTCAACATTGAATGCATGGATATCTAGTACCTGCTTAGCTGTATCTTTAACGTAACAGTAGAAAATTTGTGTAGTTAAACTTACTTAAAGATCAGAAATATCTAGAAACTAAAGGTCAATTGGATATGTCCGGGTTTTCATAACTACAATAGATAAGCTCATATATTCATGTCAAATGCTGAGACTAGACTCATGAGGATATTTAAAGCCAATAAAATTGGAGTGACAAAAAATTGCTTATGAACATATTGTACCCTCAACCTCCCCTTCCTTTGGCTCCTTGTTCTTGTTTAAATTCAAAAACAATCAAAAGTCAATGTAATCTTCATTCAAGTCTTGTAGGAAAAAGCCTAACTTCCCAACGCAAAAATTAAGTCTAACCTACCAAACACTAGTAAGTTAATGGATCAAATCAAATGGAAAGTCATTAAGGCCTTGATTCACATGCATAAAAGATATGACAAGTGCATTACCAATTGCAGCTAGCCGTTGCTTCTTTTTCTCTATCCTTTCCTCCTTAGTTAATGGTTTTTTAAAGCCAAGCTCTGTTTTAGCTATCTCTCTCTCTTTCCTTTGCGCTGCAAGGCGCTCCTCAAAGCTGTATGCAATTTTCAATTACATGGATCAGCAATAATATTTGTAACATGAGAACTAAACATTTAACAAATCTCTCTCTCTCTCTCTCTCTCTCTCTCTCTCTCTCTCGTGAAAGCACCTATTAAGAAAGAATTGCGCTGTCCTTCTAACAGCTGTCATATCTCCAGTAGGCACGAGAACACCCATCTGGATCATGGCCTGAAGCACCTGCAAAAAAGCAGTTTCTTTGAAAAGTAAGTCATAATTCACAATAGGGTACCACAAGGACCAGTAACTTGACATAATTGCAACATTCTTGCAATAGTCATTGTTCATTCAGTGTGAGCTGCTTTAGAAAAATTTGGTGTGTAATATAGACTAAAAAATATTCTAATATATATATACCATTCGGGATGACAATTAAAGGGAAGAGTAATTTACTTTATCAGGGTCCTTCTCATAAATTGCATAGAATGCTTCAAGTAGGCCCTCTCTGATATTTGGACTGATACTGCAAGGCACCAAACCACGAGTTAATTAAATGTATATGATATTTCTCAGTATCAGCAGAACAGTGGGGAGATATTAGTGGGGAAAACTATTATCAAGAGCTAATCATCACCAAAGGTCTGAAACTAGAAAATACCTTCCCATCATTCCGAAGTCGTAGAAGATAAGCCGTCCACCATTCACATCATCCACAGCAATATTTCCAGGATGCTGCAGAAAGGATGTTCTGGTTAAAACTTCTGAAATGACAAAATTAGTAATAAGGTTGGCATTGCGGGCAGCCAGGAACTAATGTAATTATGAAGTCCATGGGGTGCCCTCTTAACAAAGAAGCAGATTTCATGAATTTTTATGTCATATTCATTATACTATCTATTTTATTTTACATTCAAAAAATATTAATTGTTTGTGATTTGGTGCAAATTCAAGGCTTTAAAAAATGGAATTTAATTCATGAAAGGAAACAGACTTAGGAAGTCAGAGAAGATATGAAAAAATATGCCTTAACAAAGATATGGCCCTGGGCAGAATGGATCGACAGAGCAGGATTTATGCAGCTGACCACAAAAAATAGGATAAGGCTTTGATGACGGTGATGATGATATTTCATACTTCAGCCTCCTTTTTAACTAACATGTCATGATATTGGTACATAACCCTACAAAGTCCTGATTGAAGAACTAACATCATTCAACCACTGGGAATATACACGAGGAAGTATAAGTGAAACTTGAGGGGAATAAAAGGAGATTATCATAATGCATAAAGCTTTAGAAATTACAATTACCATGGTGTCTCATGAACCAGAAACTCAGGATATGATTACACCAATAAACAAGGAAAATTTTTAACAAGGCTTCTTTTCTTTCATCTTTCATTAATGAAATGATTCTGTTATTGATCATATAAAAAAAAAAAATCCAACAGTTCCAGAAGAGGCTGCAGTTGTGGACAAGCATACTGAATACAGACTGGTAAAATCAAAAAAGGTTTTTGAATTGTTAGAATTTGATACCCAGATAAATGAGAACAAAACTAATGGTTTTGGCTAAGGTTAAATTGTAAACTAGTAAAAAAGCTGCTAACTGACACTATGATGTATGAAGTTGTGTAGATAAAACCCTATATTATGGAAACATGGGTTGATGTCTAGGCTGATGTCTTTGATTTCATATGAGAAGACCAAATGAAAGCAACAAACTTCTTTCCCCTATCCTATACATGGCCAGGAAGACCCTGAAACTAGCAAGGACAAAAACATTGAATCTCCCCCTTTCGACAGAAACAATTAATAGGAAAAGGGGAAATCCTTGTGCTAACCTTTATGCTACCTAACTTAAAACCTGACAATAATTTACCCTTTTGTTTATAATCCTGCAAGTTAGAATGCTAATCAAATTTCTACCATTTTATTAGTGGGAAAACAGGATGGAAGCATGTGATCTTATGGATGAGGTGCAACCTACCAGCCATTACATTAAGGTACTTATAGAACCTACTCATTTTCATTTTTAGAATGTGAAAATTTCATCAGATGTCTGAGCAAGACAAGACAACATTTGTAGGAAATCTTCAAAAGTTACTTATTATAATGCAAACACACATCAAGATGATCTTTGTGATGCTGCAATTTTAGGTATATTTATGGGATACTTCATTGGTTAACCTTGAGAGAATCATTTATCACTGTCTAATCTAGCATCAGAGGCAACCATGATGTAATTTTTCTTGGCATCTTTTTGAGAAGTTCCTAACCAAATTTCATATTAGTTCCAAGCCAGGTTTGCAATTTTGGTTTTAGGAAGAACTTCAGTCTACTGAAAATGAAAATTTTGTAGGAAATTTAGGAAAGCATAAAGATCTCAAATGGAGAAAATTTTAGGACCATGAAAACTTCCAATGTAATTCCAGGAAATGAGAAAATGGTATAATAACTACACATATAGGACCCAGAATACAACAAAAAGCTGACCATGTATGATATTTTAACAAAATTATTCACCAGCAGGGGCAGAGCCAGGATTTTTGTTTTTTTGGGGGGGTGGGTGGGTGGGTAAAGGCTAATATGAAAATAAACATGGATCCTAATTTCTTTTTTTGGAGGGGTTCTTTCTTTTTAAATTGTATGTAAAAAGGAGGGTGAGTCTGGTTGGCAGCCGGCACTAAAACTTTTGCCAAACTCTCATGATATGGACGTAAAAAAGAGAATATATAAGCTATTCCTTCACTAATATTTTATGAATTTAATTGTTCACTCTCCATGAAATCTAGGTATTTATTTTTCAGTAGACAATGTTTTCAGATACAGTCCATTCTCTTAGTGTTTTTTTTTGAGAAAAAAGGTGAAAAGAAGATAAAATTCCTAGTTTTGCCCCTTGACTCTACTCTAACTTCCAAATAAGGGCAGTCTGAAAAATAATCCTAGCTTAACATTTTCTTTTTTTTTTCTTTATTAACTAGAAAAAATTCATGACTATTAATTGGCTAATTTTCTCACAGGAACATTATGACAAAATATTTCTAAGAAATACAGGAAATCTAAGTTGCTAACCAAATATCCTTTTCCCTTATTCATGTTCTATCATAACTAATATATATATATAATAAGTAGATTAATTATGTATTTACTTAATTGACTTCTCAGAGCCCGTTTGGGACTTTTGTCAAACATATGGTTCTCATTAATGAAATCCCTTGTCTTTATCGAAAATGATCCCCCTTTCCCTCATTCATCCACCGAGCGTACAAAATAATAAAAAAAGACACCAATAAATAAAACAAAAAAAAAGAGAAAACATAGAAATAAATCTTAAGAATGTAAAGTTGTACCTCAATTTCAAATCTGCAATGTAAAACCTCTTTTCTTTGGTGTTAACTTCTACGTATTGAAAATATTCAGGACTGATTGGCATGGGAAACTCCTTGAAGGCTGAATTGTTGGCCTTACTGCAGGGGCTCAGATTAGCTAAACAGTTCGGTTTCAGATCAATTGAGGTGGAATGGGACTCAAAAGTAGTTATATCTTGGGAAAATGCAAACAGGCACACCCCTTGGACTCTTAAACATGTAGTGAGGGAAGTGGAAAAGGTCGCAAGGACATAGGAGAAGAGTTTAAATGGGTCAGAAGGACTGCAAATGGGTTTGCTGACTCCTTAGCTAAACAAGGAGTTACAAGACAACTTTTGTTCTGGGCTTCTATGTAGCTTGGGTTTGAGGAAAGGGTTTGACAGTTCTGTACTCATATTATACTAAGCATCCCTTTGTCTATATAAAACTTAATTTCTGCTGATCAAAACAACATATTCTAACTTGCATACAGTGACAAACTGATAACAAAATATTAAGAAAACATAACTCTTGAATTCCTCTAATTAATCGGTAACATAATAAAAAGCGTTTAAAAATGGATGAGATTCATTGATTCAAGAGAACATCTGACTAATTTATTATTTAGTTACTGTGTGCAGATAGTGGTGTTCTCAGTTCTGTCTGTATTTAAGAATCACTAAATCAAGACTTCAAATTCAATCAATGGTTCTGGTTTTGGGCAATGTTCAAACTTCAAACTTCAAGTATTCAACGGTTTGTGTTGTGGTTGAACAGTGAACGCAATGAATAAACGGCTCTGGGCAGCATTTGGGCTGTTGGGCAACATTTGAAGCTCAAAATCACCTCATGGTTCTGTGTTTTTTATTTTTTCCTTTTTTTTTTTTCCAAACTATAGGTCACTTTTGACCATTAGACCTGTTCATGGGCCAGGTAGCCTGATGGGCCAGCCTGGCCTGGCCTGTTCTAAGTTGGGCTTGGACATGACTTTAGGCCTGTGGGCTCAGGCTCGGGCCCAAAACACCAGGCCCAACCATTTTCGGGCCGGGTTCGGGCTTTCTCAAAAAAGCCTAGCCCGAGCCCGAGCTTGATAATATATTATATAATAAAAAAATATATTTATGAGATCTTTCATTATTTTTGGGGTTTGAAGTCTTTTAATATAAATAAAACAGTTTTTTATTGAATAAAAATATTTTTTCAAATTTATAGCCGGGCTTCGGGCTTTATACGAGGGCCAGGCTTGGGCTCAAGACCTAGGCCTGATGGTTGGGCTGGGCTCGGGCTTGGGCCTGAATGTATTCTGTTAATACAGAGACAAAGTGCGGCCCGAACCCGGCCCATGAACAGGGCAATTAACCATGCAAAGAGTATCAAACCATTGGGGGGGGGGGTCCCCCTAGCTCTGCCCCTGTCACCAGCATATGTATATACATTGGCATTGGAATTAGCAACAGTTTAACAACCAAATTTCATTCAAAGCAAAAACGTCACCTAACGACTAAAAGTATACAAACACAAGAAATAGATCGTTCAAAACTAATGTCTATATCTTTATTACTCTATTTTATATTTTATTTTAATTTTAATATAAACAAAAAGAGCGTACAGGAAAAGAATCTAAAAAATATGTCAGCAAAAGGCAATTAATTGCTTTTCTTACATGCTCAATGAAATAACATTTACCTGTCCACCGTGCGGATGTATTGCGTTTGTCATATATAAGTCTTGTTTTAAGAAATTATAGCTGTTAGTTTCTCCTAAGCTTGCTAAAATCCACAAGAAGCAATTAAGGTTTTCTTGGTCTTATGATCAAAATTGATAACTCCAGTAAAATATTTCTCATTTTGATTGAAAATTTGTAAGTTCATAACCTAAAATTTCACAAAAGCTGATCTTTGATGCATATTGAAGAAAACATTGCCATCATTTTATTAAAATAATGTAATTAGTGGAATTCTTTTTGTGGACATTTTAGCACTCCTTAAAATGGAAACTCACAGGGGAATTGCATTTCATGATTCCCAACAGTGACAACTGTTGAGATAGATATACCCAACACGAGGTTCCAGCAGTTATGTTAGCCTAGTTAAGAAAACTGCTTCTGCTTGCACTTGGTTGATCAAACCTTATTACACCTATAATCTACAAAACCAGTCCTGTAAATGACCTGCAAACTAAAACTGAAATGAAATCAGCTCAGAAGGGGGCTTCATTTGCACAAGATGTTGGGGAAACATTCAGGTATTCCATGCTCTCATAGTCTGATTAGCAGGTTTTCATAATTCTATGGCTGTTAGATGTTTCTAAGGCTACCATTAGACCCCATAGATGACACTTCTCATAATTAGAAAGTAATTTTGAACCATCAAGAAACAGTACATTCATAAAATGGGTTTATAAGATAATAGGTTGTAGAGATGGATGAGAGGAAAGGTAAGGATAGAATAAGAAACAAGTGTATTCATGGGAACCAAAGGGTAGCCCCAATTGGTAGCAAGATAAAGGAAAGTTGACTAAGATGCATTTTTTTAGCTTTCTTCTTTGTTGGGTGAAGAGAAGCGCTAACTCAATGGCTGATGGGTTAGCCAAGCAAGGGCTTAAGGAATCTATGTTTTGGGCTAATGTTTAGCTTTCTTCTTTGTTTCTTCTTTGTTCCTTGTTGTGGGGGAGTTAAGATAGTTTACCTCCCCTTTCTTGTACTTAAAGTTTCACAAATATTATTATTTAATAAAGCATTTTGTTACTGATAAAAAAAAAAGTTGACTAAGATGCATTTGTCATGTGGATGAAGAGCACAAACTGCACTTGTTATAAGGAATTTCAACATTCTAGAACCGCTAAGAAAGGCCAACAAGGATGTGGATTGAGTAGTAACAAAAGACCACAGAGATCATAATTTAATAAGATATGATCCATGATCTGGGGCAGAGACAGGGGAGGTCCCTTTCCCCAAGTTTTTTTTCAAAAATCCCATATACTGCTATAATTTTGCAATATTGTGAACCCCACATCACTTTTGTTTATTACAAGCTGTCCCTCAACTTTTTCCTACCTCTACCTATTTGCATGAAAGAATTGGAAAGTGCAAACAAGTTCTGTTTCCTGAATATAGGCTCAGGCCTTCAATTTTGGCTCCATGTTTTAGTTTCACAAACTTTTTATGCTGGTCGATCCCAAATAGAAAAATGTCTAATTACTCTGGTAAAGATTTAAAGAGAACAATAAGTGAAACTTACAGGGTCAGCATGGAAAAAACCATGAGATAATATCTGTTCCAAGTAAGATTCAACAGCATAGCGGCCCAACCTACAAGAATGAAGTGGCAAGATCAAAATCATTTAAACAGATAGAAAGGAAATTTTGTTACTGGAAAGCAAAAGGTGGAAGGTTATGCATTTGATTTTTTTGATCAATAAAAGGAGAAAGGTCATGCATTTGATTCCATCAGTATACATGTATCCTCACCTTTGCCGATCAACACCCAACTCATCCAAAGCTTTTATCCTGTTTATCTTTATTCCAGGGACATATTCCATTGTCAGAACCTACAGTAGCAAATAAAGTCCAACTAAGTGAAGGATAAGAGTAAAATATGGAATAGAAACTGCCTTGATAAAAGTTGGATAACATTGAAATGGGGAACCTGTGGCGTAGTGTATTCCCACAATATTGTTGGGACTTTTACATAATCCATGTTTTTGAAGTTATTTGCAAACCGTTCTGCATTAGATGCTTCCTTTGTATAATCGATCTCCTGAAAACAGGAAAAGGTATTTTTGCATGTTTTCATCATAAATGTAGTAAGTTTTGGAGAAATAGAGGCACAATATCAAATGAAAGCAGATTAAAAGCAAAGACTAATAATCTGCATTGTATTTTACAATGCAAGGATAACTGAGACTACATATTTGAATATGCATGATAATTGATAATTATATTTTTCACACAGTTGGAGATAGCAAACTGCTTTTCTATTAAAAAATTGCAATTTTCTTTTCATATATCTACTTTTAACAAGGGGTTGGTTGGTGCAACGATAAAAACAAGGGCTGAAAGGCGTGGAAATGGAGGTTTGAGTCTAAGAGAAGCCACTTTGGGCCGAAAATATGCCAAAGGCTAGGTCTATATCCAGTTCACCCTCCCAAGACCCCAGATAGCTCAGACCAACATTGGGTGATGGGCTTAATGGCCTTTATATATTTATTATTATTTTTTTAGAGAAAAGTATATTCATTATTTACTTTTAATCATGACATGCTAATCTAAACATGGGCCAGACCATACTGATTACTGATATCTAACTGCAGTTTGGTGTAGTTGAAGATGGACAAAATCCCAATGAGGTCTTTGCCATCTCATCACCTAAATGCATTATCATGTGTCTAATATTGTTTGGGGTTGCTAGATAACCCCATGTATTTTGATGTTGTTTGCATATGATTCAAATTAGCACCTCAAGGGGAATATCAAGCCCCCCTGGTTGATTAGTATTAGAGTTCGGCCTACATGTTAGACTGATAACAGTCAAGGAAAAGAGAGAAAGAGAGAAAGGAGAAGAGTAGAAGAGAGGACAAGGAGAAAAAGGTCTGGTTTGAATGAGAGAAAAGTCAACCCTCCCATTCGGCCAGATCTGTTTTATATTACTAAAAATATTGTGGAAAAGTCACATGTGCCCCTACTTAAGTTAGGGACATTAGATCTAACATAAACTTACACATCAACACCTAACCATAAGCACAAAAGACAGAAATACCCCTACATACTCGACACTAACACTCCCCCTCAAGCTGGAGAGTATATATCATATAATCCCAGCTTGTTACATATGTAATCCACTCTACCCCGACTCAATCCTTTAGTAAACAAATCACTCCACTCAACACCTTCTCTCTAACAAAGTGACAGTCAACCTCTATGTGCTTGGTTCTCTCATGAAACACTGGATTAGAGGAAATATGAACTGCAGCCTGATTGTCACAGTAGAGTTTCATTGGAGTATCAACAGTGTATCCCATCTCCTATAGAAGGTTCCTTAGCCACACTAATTTATAAGTAGTATGTGCCATAACTCTATATTCTACCTCTGCACTGCTTCTTGCCACAACTGTCTGCTTCTTGCTTTTCCATGTCACCAGATTACCCCCAAGAAAAGTGCAATAGCCTGTGGTAGATCCCCTATTAGATACAGAACCGGCCCAATCAGCATCAATATATCCTTCTATTTCAAGTTTTCCACCACTTTTGTATATCAAACCACGACCAGGAGCCCCCTTTAAATACCTCACAATCCTTAGAACTGCATCCCAATGTGGAACTAGAGGTTTCTGCATGAACTGACTTACCACACTAACTGCAAATGAAATGTCTGGCCGAGTGATGGTTAGGTAGTTCAGTTTACCTACCAGCTGCGGGTATCTACCAGGGTCTTCAAACACTTCACCCATATCACTGCTCAGCTTAGTGTTTGTTTCTGTAGAGAACATTGATGTGGGCCCCACAGCTGTGGTACCACTCTGTCCGTAGGGTAGAATGTATCTAGTCACAGCTGTGGTTATTTTGTTGTTCTGTTATTTCTAGTTTCAGTTTTATATTGGTTGTTATTTGTTAGTAGTTATGATGTAAACACCAAGGGCAGATATGTCCTTTCATGTAACTAGCATAACCTATATATATTAACTTAAAGTGGCGGCGGCAGAATATTGACATTCTGTTCTTCTCCTCAAAATCTGTGTTCTATTGCTCTTCCATCACTCTTTCTTCTACATCTTCTTCACTTTCTCTTCTCATCGAACCTAAAATCTCTTAGTGATCAAGACTGAATAGCAGTCTTGAAAACCTACATGGTATCAGAGCCAAGTTAGGGTTTTTCATGTGAGTCTAATACCAGCCGACCACATGAGAATCTCCTAGGACTGAAAGCTGAAAAGGAGGAGTTCGCAGACTGATTCTTGGAGATCGCCAGAGGTACTAGCAGCTGTTGGAAACTTGCTAGGGTTGCAGAGTGTTGGTGGTCAGGAAGGATCAGAGAAGACTAGGGTTCAGGTAACCCTAGAAGGCAACGAACTATTTTTTCCTTGTAAGTTGTTACTTTTTAATAGAAGTTCTTTCAGAGAAGATAGGTTGGACCTATCTGGAGGGGAAGGCCGAACCATTCTAGCTCTTTCTCTCTTCGATTTCCTAGGGTTTTACATCAAACCCTGGACCAAACTGTGTTTCTCTCTACTCTAGGGTTTGAAAGTGATCTGCGGCAAGCCCTAGTGGTTGACTGAACTTTGTGATCTACCTAGAGCTACTCTTAAGTTGATTGGTAGATCTGATCAGATTCTAGGGTTTCTTATTAACCCTACTGCAAGCTCATCTATACAGTTTGGACTGTGCGACTGAATTGCTTCCTTTCAGGACTGATTAAAACCCTACTGAAAGCTCATCTATATAGTTTGGACTGTGCGACTGAATTGCTTCCTTTCAGGACTGATTAAAACCCTAATTTTCCCTAGCATATCAGTTTTGTTTTAAAGCTGTTCTCAGAGTTCTAAGGGGGTTAGAGATCTACGGACAGCTACTGCTGTGTTGGCTAGTTGGTTTCAGATCAGAATTACTTCGGTTTTGTGCACATACACTGAGAATACAGATCAGGCCTATACTGTTTTGATTGTGATTGGTGATTCAAGTACTGTTTTGAGACTTGACAGAAATGGAGTCTAAAATTCAGGCAGAAGGCAGTCTTGGGAACATCAATTATGGTGGTATTTCTGAGATGGGTGGTCAGATTACGACCGTAAAGTTTGATGGATCAAACTATTTGGAATGGGCCCAATCAGCCATGATGGCTATTGGTGGAAGAGGTAAATTAGGGTACCTCTTGGGAGATATGAAAGAACCTTCCAAGGGAGACCCGACATATACCAAGTGGATGCAAGAAAACTACTTGGTTATGACATGGCTATGTAATTCTATGCAGCCTCATATTATCCGGAATTATTTGTGGGCAAAAACAGCTAAGGAGATATGGGATGTTATAAAAGAAACTTACTCCCAACCCCTTAATGTTGCCAGAGCATATGAATTGAAATGTGAAGTGAACACCCTTAAACAAGGAGAGAAACCGGTATCGGTCTACTTCTCTACCTTGAAGTCCTTGTGGCATGAAATTGATCACTTAGAGACTCTTGAGTGGGAGAGTCCCAAAGATGCTCAGACCCATAGAAAGCACATCGAGACAAATAGAGTGTTTGAGTTCCTGGCGGGATTGAACTCAGAATATGATATTGTGAGGCAGCAGATTTTGACTAGAGACAGTGTGACTCTCTCTCAGGCTTACTCATTTGTACACAGTGAAGAAACCAGAAGGAAGGTTATGATGCAACCCATATCAGCCTTTGTAGTGGCTACACCCAAATCAGGGGGTGATTCAGAGAAGGACAGGAGGAAGGAAGACAAGAAGGATGTAGTATGTGAACATTGTAAGAAACCCAAACATACAAAAGAGACATGTTGGAAATTGCATCCCCACTTGGTTCCTGCAAAGTTAAGAAACAAGAAGGGCACTGCTCATGTAGCCATGAACACTGATTCAACATCCTCATCTGGCACAAAAGGAACATCTTTGGAGACCTTAGCTGCAGTTCGGGCTGCCCTAATACAGCTAGAAAAGGAGGTTGGAAATTCAGCTCAGCCACCGCAGCCTCCATCAGCCCCTATCACATCTGCCTTCGCCCATTCAGGTACTCGAGCTTCAACCTATCATGCCTCAGCTCCAGGTACTACTGAACCTTGTTGGGTAATAGACTCGGGTGCATCTGATCACATGACTAGCTTGCCTTCACTATTTACTACTTACCATTTGTCTTCTGGTAGGGATAAGGTATCTATTGCTAATGGCTCCCTGGTTCCTATTTCTGGGAAGGGTGACATCAAGCTTTCAAATACTATCTCCCTATCATCTGTTTTGCATGTGCCTAAGCTTGATACTAACCTTCTTTCAGTCAGTAGTATTACCAAGCATATGAACTGCTCAGTAACCTTCTTCCCTGACCGATGTGTTTTTCAGGACTTGGAGACGCAGAAGGTGATTGGGACTGGCCGTGAGACGAATGGGATCTATCTGCTCGGGGAGCGGTTTCGTCAGGGAGAGTCAGTAGAGAAGTTGTCTTTTGTTTCTAAGAGTGTGAGTCCGGTTATGCTTTGGCATAACCGATTAGGTCATTTGTCTTTTCGATCTTTACAGAGTCTGTTTCTTACTTTATTTGAGTCTATTGAGTTGTCTCAGCTACAGTGTGAAAGTTGTGAGTTTGCTAAGCATTGTAGAAAGCCTTATTTATTGAGTAATAAAAGGAGTGATAATTATTTTGATATTGTGCATACTGACATTTGGGGGCCTTATCATATCCCTTCCATGGGTGGGTACAGATATTTTTTGTTATTTGTTAATGACCATACCCGCTTTTCTTGGGTTTATCTCACGCGTTCACGAGATGAGGTACCTTCCCTGACCCAAAATTTTCACCAAATGATCCTAACCCAGTTTGATGCCAAGATCAAAGTTCTCCGATCTGATAACGCAAAGGAATACTTTGCTAAATCATTGACATCTTATCTTCTTCATCATGGGGTTATCCACCAGAGCTCTTGCCCTCATACACCTTAGCAGAATGGAGTTGCCGAGAGGAAGAATAGGCACATTTTGGAAGTGGCTATAAGCCTCATGTTTACTTCCAATGTCCCTATTCGCTTCTGGGGGGACGCTATCCTCACGGCGGTATACCTTATTAATCGGGTCCCTTCCAGGGTCCTTGATATGCGATCTCCTTTTTCGCTTCTACACCCACGTGAGGACTTGTTTTCTATTCCCCTTAAGACATTCGGTTGCACTTGCTTTGTTCAGCTTCTCGGACCCCATCCCTCCAAGTTTGAACCCAAAGCCTCCAAATGCATCTTCCTTGGTTATGCACAAACTCAAAAGGGTTATTGCTGTTATGATCCTGTCTTCGGGAAGAAGTTTGTCTCCATGGATGTCACTTTCTTTGAGGGGACACCCTATTATCCTCGGGTTGCCCCTCAGGGGGAGAGTAGTGAGAGTGAGGGTTTGAGTTCTTGTCTTCAGGGGGAGAGCAGTGAGAGTGGGGCAGTTCCTTTACCTATTCCATTGGGTGATGAGAATTGCAATGGTGAGGGTGGTCAGAGGGATTAGGAGTTGAGGGAAAGCTGCAATGGTGAGGGTGGTCAGAGGGATCAGGAGTTGAAAAGGTTTATCACAGGCGGTGCAGGCAGGTTGATCCTGATCATCAGCAGTCCAGACCAGCTCCAATCTCATCTACAGCTCCAGGTCCAGATACTTCAGTCCCAGAGCCCACAGAGACTTCCCCTATAGATGATCTTGACCTTCCAATTGCAGTCCGTAAAGGGAAACGACATTGTACCACATCCACAGCCCACTGTATTTCCCATTTTTTATCCTATGATTGCCTATCTCCTACCTACAGGTCCTACCTTAGCTCCATTTCCAATGTCCCTATTCCAAGAACAGTGCAAGAAGCCCTATCCGTCCCTGAATGGAAAGATGCAATGCAAGTTGAGATGGATGCTCTGTTGAAGAACAACACCTGAGAGGTAGTTGATTTGCCAAAAGGAAAGAAACCAGTTGGATGCAGATGGGTATTTACGGTGAAGCATAATGCAGATGGATCTATTGAGAGGTATAAAGCTTGGTTAGTTGCAAGAGGGTTTACACAGACTTATGGCATAGATTACTTGGAGACATTTGCACCGGTAGCCAAGATGACTACTATTCGAGTTCTCTTGTCCCTTGCAGCAAGTCACACTTGGCCTTTATACCAAATGGACGTGAAAAATGCCTTTCTGAATGGAGATCTGCAGGAAGAAGTTTACATGCGTTTGCCTCCTAGCTTCTATGATGCAGAAGTAGGTAAGAAGGTCTGCCGGCTCAACAAGGCTTTGTATGGTTTGAAACAGTCACCTAGGGCTTGGTTCGATAGATTCAGACTAGCACTTGTGAAGTTTGGATATGTACAGGCCCAGTCAGATCATACCCTATTCATCAAGAGGGTGGAGTCCTCTTTGACATCGTTGGCAGTATATGTTGATGATATTGTGGTCATAGGGAATGATAGCCATGAGATTGAGTCTCTTAAACAGCTTCTTCACCAAGAATTTGAGGTGAAGGACCTTGGTGTACTCCGGTATTTTTTGGGTATTGAGGTTGCTAGATCCAGACAGGGGATCTTTATATCTCAGAGGAAATATGTCCTAGACCTGTTGGCAGAAACTGGAAAGTTAGGTGTCAAGCCTGCAGATACACCAATTGAACAGAATCACAGGATTAGTGCCGAGAGTGGGGAGCTTCTTGAAGACAAAGTTATGTTCCAGCAACTGGTAGGAAAGCTCCTATATCTCTGCCTCACTCGGCCAAATATTACTTATGCTGTTAGTGTTGTCAGCCAGTACATGCATTCTCCTAGAACCACACATCTTCTTGCAGCATAAAGAATCTTAGCCTACTTGAAGAGATGCCCAGGTAGGGGTATACTTTTTAAGAACAACAATCACATGAAGGTGGAGGTTTATACTGATGCAGATTGGGCTGGGAGTGTTGATGACCGAAGGTCTACCTCGGGATATTGTGCCCTTGTGGGAGGAAACCTTGTCTCCTGTAGAAGTAAGAAACAAAGTGTGGTCTCCCGGTCAAGTGCTGAAGCAGAATACAGGTCCATGGCCAATGGAGTGGCTGAAATCCTATGGCTAAGATCTCTACTTGAGGAGTTGGGTATTGAGTATGAGAAGCCCCTGATGCTGTACTGTGATAATCAAGCCGCCATTAATATAGCACATAATCCAGTACAACATGACAGAACCAAACACATTGAAGTTGACCGCCATTTTGTGCGAGAGAGGGTCTCATCTCAAGAAGTATGCCTCCCTTACATCACATCCAGTATGCAACTAGCCGACATTCTTACTAAAGCCGTATCAAGAAAGAAGCTAAAAGCGGATCTATCCAAGTTGGGAATGATGAACATATACTCCCAACTTGAGGGGGAGTGTAGAGAACATTGATGTGGGCCCCACAATTGTGGTACCACTCTGTCCGTAGGGTAGAATGTATCTAGTCACAGCTATGGTTATTTTGTTGTTCTGTTATTTCTAGTTTCAGTTTAATATTGGTTGCTATTTGTTAGTAGTTATGATGTAAACACCAAGGGCAGATATGTCCTTTCATGTAACTAGCATAACCTATATATATTAACTTAAAGTGGCGGCGGCAGAATATTGACATTCTGTTCTTCTCCTCAAAATTTGTGTTCTATTGCTCTTCCATCACTCTTTCTTCTACATCTTCTTCACTTTCTCTTCTCATCGAACCTAAAATCTCTTAGTGATCAAGACTGAATAGCAGTCTTGAAAACCTACAGTTTCCATAGGTGTTTTAGTTAGTTTAGCACCTAACAAACCTGTTTCTTCAAGCAAATCAATAACATATTTCCTCTGACACAAGTTAATACCATGCTTAGACCTTGCTACTTCTATCCCCAAGAAATACTTCAATTTACCAAGGTCCTTTGTCTGAAAATGTTCCTGCAGAAAAGTCTTCAACCTGTCAATGCCCATTTTATCATTTCCGGTAATGACAATATCATCTACATACACCACCAATAGGATCTTCCCTTTCTGAGAGTCATGACTAAAGACTGAATGGTCAACTTGGCATTGTTTCATACCAAACTTCTTTACCACCTCACTAAATCTGCCAAACCATGCTCAAGGAGACTGTTTAAGCCCATAAATGGCCTTCAGTAGTCGACACACCTTTACCATCCTCCCCCTGAGCAACAAACCCCGGTGGTTGCTCCATATAGACCTCCTCGAGCAGATCACCATGCAAGAAGGCATTCTTGATATCAAGCTGATAGAGGGGCCAATCATACATTGCAGCAAGAGAAACCACAACATGGACTGAACCAATCTTAGCAACCGGAGAGAAAGTCTCTGTGTAATCAATACCATAGGTTTGGGAATACCCTTTGGCAACCAGTCTAGCTTTCATCCGCTCTACACTACCATCAGGTAAGTACTTAACCGTATAAACCCGCTTACAACCAACAACCTGCTTATCAGGAGGAAGAGTGGTGAGTTCCCATGTATGATTATGGGCTAGAGCTGAGAGTTCTTCTTCCATCGCATGGCACCATCCTGGAGAGGCAAGGGCTTCCTGGACATCCTTAGGGATAACAACAGAGGATAACAAAGAGATAAACTGGCGATGGGAAGCGGAAAGGTGAGTCAGTGAAACATAATTAGAAATAGGATGAAGGGTACAACAGCGCTTACCTTTCCGTAAGGCAATGGGAAGATCAAAATCAGATACTGGGGTTGGGGTTGGTGTGGGAACAGCTGCCGGATCTATTGGCGATGATGGAGCTGGAGGAGGAGCCAGTACATGTGGGCGATGTGTATACACGTGATGGATAGGTGGTCATTCAACAGGTGGTGGCACCGGAGGCAAGGACTTGGTCACAGTTGGAACAAGAGGAACAAAATCCACAACTGGAAGAGGAAGGGGAGGAGGTGATGAAGAGAAAGAAACATCACCGAACACCAAGAAAAATGGAGTAGACTCAAAGAAGGTAACATCAGCACACACAATGGAACGTTGAGAGCTGGGATGATAACACTTGTACTCTTTCTGAGTCCGGGAATAGCCAAGGAAGATGCACTTAATAGATCGTGCATCTAACTTGTCCTTTCTTAGCCCCAGATTATGAACGAAGCAAACACACCCAAAAACCCGAGGAGAAAGAGGAAACGGAGACAAGGTAGGAAACAATGTGGTGAATGGAGAATGACCATTAAGGATAGATGTGGACATTCGGTTAATCAAGAAGCAAGAAGTAAGCACTGCATCACTCCAGAAAGATTTGGGGACATTCATGTAATGCATGAGGGATCAAGCTATTTCCAAAAGATGACGGTTCTTTCTCTCAGCCACCCCGTTCTGTTGTGGGGTGTAGGTACACGAAGTCTGATGGATAATGCCATGTTGGTCTAGGTATTCTTGAAATGATGAAGAGAAATATTCACAGTCATTATCGGAACGAAAAATTTTAATATGAACACCAAATTGGTTGCGAAGCTCAGCATAAAATTTTTGGAAAATGGTAAACAATTCACTCCTTTCTTTCTTTAAATAGAGCCACGTCATCATTGAATAATCATCAACAAAAATGACAAAATATTTATATCCATTGTATGACATTACTTTATAAGGACCCCAAACATCTGAATGAACCAAAGAAAAATGACTTACGGTTATCAACTCTAGGACTAAAGGGAACATGATGATGTTTCCCCAACCGACACGACTCACAATCCAAAACAGATAGATGACTCAATGGAGGAACCAAAGACTTCAAAACTTTCAGTGAAGGATGACCAAATCTACAGTGCTACTGGAGAGGAGAAAAAGACGATTGGAGAGCTATTGACGTACTTTCACCACCATCAAGATAATACAATCTACCAACTTCATGCCCTCCACCAATCTTCATCCCCGTCTTGAGATCCTGAAAAACACACGAAGAAGGGTAAAAGGTAATGGAACAATTAAGAGACTTGGTCAACTTACTAACTGGCATAAGATTAAAAGGAAATTTAGGGACATACAAAACTGGGGATAAGGATACAGGGTCCATGTTAACACTACCAATGGAAGATGTAGAACCATTAGCAAGGGTAACAGATTGTGATGTTGGGCAATGAGAGAGGGAAGAAAACACACCTGGAGTTCCAGTCATGTGATCGGAGGCTCCAGAGTCAATAATCCAGGGATTGGGTGTGGATGCCAGACAAGCCATACCTGAGTGTGCGAGAGTGGCCATGTTCTGCTGAGATGTGGCCTGAACAAACCTCTCATACTTTTTTTTTTATCAATAACACTTTCATTAAATCATCAATAGAAGATTTACAAGAGGAAGACAAACACACTTATCTTCCAAGAGCAACAAAGAACCTCAAAAAAAGGAAAAAAAGAAAAAAAACACTAAAGTTACAACTTAGCCCAAAACAATGAATCTCTTTCTGCCCCTTGTTTAGCTAAACCGTTAGCTAGGGAATTAACCGATCTTTTAACCCAACATGTCTTAACTTCCATCTCCCGCACCAGCCACTTGAATTTCCTCCTCTCATTGTTGTACTTCCATAAGCCATTGTGATCTTTAATCAGCCACTCTATCACCACCTCTGAATCCCCTTCAATTATGAGTTTCTTGATGTTCAACTCCTTAGCTTTCCGGACTCCTTCCATAACTGCAAAGATCTCAGCTCTAAGGGAGTCACCCACTCCAATTGGGCCTGAGAACATGGCAGAAATGACCCCATTTTCATCCCTAAAAACACCCCCAATCCCCGATTGTCCCGGATTTCCCCTACTACACCCATCAAAGTTTAATTTCAAGAATCCACCAGGTGGAGGGGTCCAAGCCACACTCATTACTGACTTGGTCTGTGTGCAATTTGCAATTTCACCCCACTTCCTCAACATGTCATCCACAGTGTAATCTGTGAATAGCTCCAAAGATTTCAGTCACTGTACAACCCTAATATGTATGATAGCCCTCAGATCTGCTGCTCCTCTCTCAGCTTCTGAGAATATCCTGGAGTTTCTTTCTTCCCAAAGTGTCCAACATACTGCAGCCCTTAGTCCTCTCCACATAGTCCTTCCCCTTTTTATCCGTCATCTGAAAAAAGAAGGGGAAAAAAGGCCCTGCAAGTCTGGTGGAGGATTCCAACTACATCCAAATAGGGAGAAAGCCCAATCCCAAATTGACCTCGCAAAATGGCAAGAGTAGGTGAAAACCAGTCTCCCCATCCGCTTTACAAAGAACACACCACTGAGGTGACAAGCAAGTACTGGGTCTCTTTTTTTGGAGTAGATCACCAGTGTTGATTCTTTCCAGATAGGCTTCCCAACAAAAAATTACCAACCCTAGGAGGTATTGCTCTGCACCAAACCTCATCAACAGGGAAAGGGGGGAAAGTAGAACTGGTGGACTGACTTAAGACTTTAAAGAAAGAAGCACAAGAAAAGATGCCATTGGGGGTAGGTGTCCAAATTCAACAATCCGCCCTAGTGGGGTCTAAGACAACGTTATCAAGAAGTGCAATAAGGCTCGAAATACTATTGAAGTCTGAGTCCCTCAAATCCCTTCTTAGACCCAAGTTCCACCCAATCCCAGAAGTGGAAGAGGATGGGGTGGTGAAAGACGAGATTGGCTCATTTTTTAAATTAGAAAGAGCATACAAAGAAGGAAACTGATCCTTTAGAGGGGCACTCCCCACCCAGGTTTGTTCCCAAAATTTTATGGAGTTACTGAAATTCAAATCATACCTGATATTAGGGGAGAAAACTGGTAGCAGGTCATGAATGGCTTTCCAAGGAGAATTGCTTGTGGTCCTAGCTCTAAATTCCAGCGTCCCGTCCATTGTGCTCCAGCCCATGTATACTTGCCACTATTCTAGCCCATAGCTTCTCCTTCTCCATAGGGAACCTCCACAACCACTTTCCCAACAGAGTCATATTCCTTCTCCTAATACTCCCAAGCCCCAAACCACCACAAGTCTTACTCCTACACACTATCTCCCAGCTAACTCTAAGATCCCTCTTCTCCTCTCCCGGCTCCCACAGGAAATCTCTCATTAGCTTCTCCAATCTGTTAGCAACCTTCACTAGGATTTTAAACACCGATAGGAAAAAGATGGGTAAGTTAGCAAGCGTGGCCTTAATTAGTGTAATTCTCCCACCAAGAGAGAGGTAGTTCTTTTTTCCAGGATACCAGTCTTTTTTTCAAACCTTTCCACCACCGGGTTCCAAAAGCTCTCTCTCATAGGATTATCACCTAATGGCAACCCTAAGTAGTTCAAAGGCCACCCCGAGACTTCACACCCCAGCACTTCAGCACTCTCCCTGATCTCTCCCTTTTCCAAATTCACCCCCACTACACATCTTTTCCCAAGGTTAACCTTCAAGTTGGACATTTGCTCAAATAGTTGTATCACCGACTTCAAGTTCCTGATAAAGCTCACATTACCGCCTTCACAAAACAGAATCGTGTCATCAGCAAACTGTAAGTGAGTGAGGGGGGGTTTCCACCCTCCCAACTCTCCAGCCTCTAATGAGCCCCCTAGAATCTGCTATGTGAATCAGTTTCCCCAAAACCTCCGCAATTAGAATGAACAAGAAAGGAGAAAGGGGGTCTCCTTGTCTTATACCCCTGTTTGAAGCTACTTTCCTGTTTGAAGCTACTATCACTAGTCACGGCATGATTGGCCCAAGTTGAGGGTGGACCATGCAAGTCATAGCAATAATTAATGATATGTCCATCCATACCACAGTGTGTACACCTCCTCGGACCCAAACTACGTCTTCTGCCACGGGCTCCCCCTGAATCTCGACCTCCAGTACGACCACCACCACGGTTATATGTAGGTTCACTACCACCACTACGGCCAGACTGAGCTCCACCTCTAACACCACGGCCTCTGGATACTACAAAGGCTGATCTATCGTTAACATTAGGGTTCTCGATAGATCCAATGAAAATCCTCCTAAGTCGAGCAAACACCTCTTCTAAGGAAGGGAGACCTGACCCTCCTAGTATCTGAGCCCGCACTAGTTCATACTCAGATTTCAGCCCCACCAAAAATCGAGTCACATCAAGTTGTTCCCTCTACTGTTGCTGAATTTTGACATCAGAAGTGAGGGAGTGATAAACATTCAATTCATTACAAATGTTTCTCATACTAGCATAGTAGTCTTCAAGACTCTGATTACCCTGTTGTAGATTGAAGTATTCCTGATACAACTGATATACTCTAGTTGTATTGTCTTGGTTCGAATACAACTTCTTAGCATGGTCCCACACTTCTTTGGCAGTATCAAGAAACATGAAATTTACACTAATCTTGGGTTCCATACTATTCCATAACCATGTGATAATTTGTGCATCTGCTTGCTCCCAATCATCATACTCATGAGAATCGGTGGAGGGTTTTTCGTCCCTTATGTGTTTTACCTTCTTCTTTGCCTTAAGAAAGACTTCTACAGATTTAGCCCAAGGTATATAATTTTCTCCATTCAGCTTAATGGAGGTCATTTGAACATTCAGGTAGTCAGTAGGAACCATCACACTAGTCTTGCTATCACTACTGTATCCCATTGCTGAATTCGGCACACTAGACCACACTACACACTGATTTCAGCACTTACTATTGCTGTAAACTGCACTCTTTACACCACAAACCCTACCTCACGACTACCTGAAACTTCACCACACTGTTTGAGGAACACTTCCCCTTCGAATCACACTGAAAACTGCACAAACCCTAGCACACTACAATCTGAAATCCTACCATACCGTCTAAAACAGATTTATCATTTAATTCACACCAAGAGATTGCATAGAACCTCTTACCTGATTACTCGAAAACCAGACCACACAAAGCACCCACTGCACCACACGAATTAGTCCTCTTCTCTTCATCGATTAGGGGAGGACTTCTTAAAAACTGTAGCAACCGACCATAAACACCACAACTGGAGGCATGAAACCTCCAAGGGAAGAAGGCGAACATCCTTTTCAGCCCTTTCCCTTATCTCCAACTGATGGCGAAGAAAGCAAGAGAAAACCCTAGACTAGGTGCGTAGAGAACAGAATTCTGGGCAGATCCGTTTTGCTCAGTTTAGCTCTGATACCATATTAGAGTTCGGCCTGCTTGTTAGACTGATAATAGTCAAGGAAAAGAGAGAAGAGAGAAAGGAGAAGAGTAGAAGAGAGGACAAGGAGAAAAAGGTCTGGTTCGAATGAGAGAAAAGTCAACCCTCCCATTCGGCCAGATCTGTTTTATATTACTAAAAATATTGTGGAAAAGTCACATGTGCCCCTACTTAAGTTAGGGGCATTAGATCTGACATAAAATTACACATCAGCACCTAACCATAAGCACAAAGACAGAAATACCTCTACATACTCGACACTAACAATTAGAAATATTGTTAAAGAGTGCTTATGGATCAAAGACCAGCTTGGATTTAGAGTAGAGTATAGGCATGTGTTTAGAGAAGCTAATAAAGCGGCTGACTGGATAGCGGGCAAGGTTCATCCAGTAGGGAATGGCCATTTTTCTTTTGACCTTGGTAATCCCCCTTGGGATCTCAATGTTATTTGCTGGAACGATCTGAGGGGGAGTGCTACCCCCCGTCTTGTGTAGCACCTCTTTGTTTTATCAAAAAAAACATAGCAGCTTTCATGGTATAATAGGTAGCCTAAAATACCTCAGAATGCTAATATGCCTGATAATATAGCAAAGTGGGGGGCATACAATCAAGAGCAATTTTATGGTACATGAACATCAGAATACCAGTACTGCAAAAGCACTACAGGGCTGTAAATCTTGCAAGCTCAAAATGTTGCATCATGAGACCTCTATGCAGCATTTATGGTTGACCAAAAAAATGTTATTGTGCTGAAGACTTTGTATATATTCAAATATACAAGCAAACCATCAAAACTTACAAAACTTATCCAATATAGAATATTATTAGCTCATAGTGCTGAAATTAAGACAGTTTCACTTGCAATATGGTAGAAGGTGCAAAGCTAAAAGACATAAGCATCTTTCTCATAACATGGATTACCAAATAGAAAAAGAATTGAAATTCAGTCTCAATGGAAAGTAAAGTTCTTGACATAAAAAAGGCAACACAATTATTTTCCTCTATATGAACAGCACAAGGAGTATTCTTGGATATGAAAACCACCATTCCTCTATAGAAATACAAAATTTCACTGAACCAAGCATGACTACAGAACTCAAAATAGAGAAATGAATGGCTGTAATGCAATTCTTAGGAAGTGAAAAAAAGGAAGCTGGCTGGGAATGCAGACGACATAATTTTATTCTTGGAAGCTGACTGGAAGCTGGCTGGGAATGCAGACAACATAATTTTATTCTTGGAAGCTGACTGGTGACTGGGCTCCAAGTCAACTTCTCAAAGAGAAGTATAGTAGGATTAAATGTGGATGATTCCCTGCTAGACAGGTTTAAGGAGTTGTTGGGGTGTAAAGTGGAAAGCCTTCCCATCTCCTATTTGGGGATGCCACTTGGTGGGAACCCAAAGAACCAGAATTTTTGGGATCCGATTGTGGAGAAATGTGAGAAAAGATTAGCAACCTGGAAAAAAAAATTATCTTTCTAAGCATAGTTGTCAAGGCGACGCCTAGGCGACAAGGTGCCCTTTGAGGCTCGCCAAGCAGTTTTTTACTTCCTACTATAAAATACTTTTTTGTTCATTCTTTTTTGTGATTGTAATTATAAAATAGACATTATTAAACTAAAATAATCATTTTGTGTTTGTATACTAATTTCTTTTCATTGTTTTCTTATTTATTAGGGTTTAATCAACACAAACATTGCTAAATGCTGTATTGAACCCTCAAAGACTTCAAAACCCGAACCAACAAGTAAGGAAGAACTTAAAATTTTATCTAGTCAGCACATTTTCTTCTTCTTCTTCTTCTTCTTCTTCTTCTTCTTCTCATGAATATGTTGTCCCCTATATTTTTTGAATTTTATTTTCCTTCTTTTTCTTCTCATGAGTATGTTGATTTTATATACTTTAATATGAACTTTATACTTTTCTTATGAAAATTATGAATTATTGTTAAGGAAATATGGTTATGGTTCCTAGGGAATTACCCTAGGATCTATGTTTTCAACATAAAAAAATCCATCGCCTAGGCGCCCACCTAGGCAACAAGGCGCCCCCCTGTCACCTAGCCTCGCCTTGGCGCCATGAAAACTATGTTTGTAAGGGTGGTAGACTTACGTTAATCAAGACCTCTCTTTCCAATCTGCCAACTTACTTCCTTTCGGTCTTTCAAGTCCCCGGGAAAATAATAAACAAATTCGAGAAACTACAGCGTGACTTCTTATGGGATGGAGGAAGTGACAAAAGGAACATAGCCACTTAGTTTGCTGGAGACATGTTTCTAGGCCAAAGAAGGCTGGCGGACTGGGTTTAGGACACATTAAAGAAAGGAATGTTTCCCTACTTGGGAAATGGTTATGGAGATATCCCCTTGAGCTTGAAGCAACATGGACGGAAGTCATTAATAGCAAGTATGGGAGGGATGCCAACGGTTGGGATAGCAAGGTCCACTTAAGTCGGGTAAAAGCAACAAATCCTTGGAAAGGTATTTCCTCTACCAACTCTCTTTTCGTTGGTTTTGTTAGATATCAGGTGGGAAATGGGAACAAAATTAAGTTCTGGACTGACCTCTGGTGGGGAGAGTCTTCCCTTGCACTCTCTCACCCCATAGTTTTTTGCCTCTCACAATCCCAAGATGCCCCAGTTTCCACTTGCCTAAGGTACTCTCCCTCAAGAATCAATTGGAACTTGAACCTAAAAAGGACACTGAGAAAGGCAGAACTTGCAGAAACAGAAAATCTTGTAAACTCTCTAAGTGAAGCCTACATCTCCCCTACAACCCCCGACCTTCGGATTTGGAAACCTAACCCAAATGGCAAGTTCACTACCAACTCCTGCTTCAAGGCTCTAGTTTCAGATGGCCAGGATACCACCTTCCCAGCCAAGAAGGTCTGGAATACTCATATACCTAGTAGAAAACCTTATGTGCTGATTTCGGCCAAGCTTCTTGTGAAAGGAAGAGTAGAAAGTTGGGGATTTCAGCAAGAGACAGAGGAAAGGGAAGAAAAGAGAAGAAGGTCGACCATGATAGATTGACTTAACCCTAGCCGCTAGCCCCTCATTCTATTTATAATTAACTTAAGTATGAGATATTACAAAGATGCCCTTAGTAGGGCGGCAACTCAACCTAAGTAATTACAACTCTTTAAAAAATAAAGACTAATGGGCCCAAGGCCCAACAACATCTTAATTTAAAAGGAAATAAACTAAACACAAGTCGGCCCACTCAACACTCCCCCTCAAGTTGGGAGTAGATGTCATACATCCCCAACTTGCGTAGATCATGCTCCAGCTTATTCTTTGCAACGCCTTTTGTGAGGACATCAGCAAGTTGCAGATCAGAAGAAATGTATGGAAGACCAACTTCTCCAGAAGTTACCCTTTCTCTGATAAAATGTCTATCTACTTCAATGTGCTTAGTTCGGTCATGTTGGACTAGATTATGAGCAATATTAATTGCTGCCTGGTTATCGCAGTATAGCATCATAGGTTCTTCTGCCTGAACATCGATTTCTTCCAATAGAGAACGGATCCAGAGAAGTTCTGAAACTCCATGTGCCATGGCCCTATATTCGGCTTCTGCACTTGATCTTGCCACAACTGTTTGTTTTTTACTCTTCCATGAGACTAGGTTGCCCCCAACTAGGGTGCACACTCCTGAAGTTGATCTTCTGTCATCGAGGCATCCTGCCCAGTCCGCATCTGTATAGGTCTCTAGCTTGAGCTGTCCATGATCAGTAAACAATATGCCTCTGCCTGGATGTCCCTTCAGATGAGCAAGGATCCTGTCAACTGCCTTCCAGTGCTGGTCTCGTGGAGCATGCATGTATTGGCTCACTACACATATTGCATAGGAGATGTTCGGTCTTGTCATGCACAAGTATAGTAGCCGACCCACAAGTCTTTGGTACCTCCCAAGGTCCTTTACTGGTTCACCTTCTGATGCACTGATTCTATGGTTCTGATCAATGGGGGTGCTAGCTGCCTTTGTTCCAAGTTTCCCTGTTTCTTGGAGAAGGTCCAAGACATACTTCCTTTGAGAGATAAAAATTCCATGTTTCGATCTTGCAACTTCAATGCCTAAGAAGTATCTCAGTTCTCCAAGGTCCTTAATCTCAAATTCCTTATGCAGGTTCCTCTTCAGACTATCAATCTCACTCAGATCATTCCCAGTGACAACAATATCATCCACATAAACAATTAGGATTGACACCAAGGATCCCCTGCGCTTCACAAACAAGGTGTGATCAGATTGAGTTTGAGTGTAGCCAAAAACAATTAGGGCCTTTCTGAATCTGTCGAACCATGCTCTAGGGGATTGTTTCAAGCCATATAGTGACTTCTTCAGCTTGCATACCTTTCCCTCTTTAGCATTATCATAAAAACCAGCTGGAAGATCCATATACACCTCTTCTTGCAGATCCCCATTTAGGAAAGCATTCTTCACATCCAGTTGAAACAAGGGCCAAGAGTATGAGGCAGTAAGAGAAAGGAGTATCCGAACAGAGGTCATCTTTGCAACTGGTGCAAAAGTCTTTAGATAATCAATGCCATAGGTCTGTGTGTATCCTTTTGCAACAAGTCTTGCCTTGTACCTCTATGCTTCCATCTGCCTTATACTTTACTGTGTTAACCCATCTGCATCCAACTGTCTCCTTGCCTTCTGGTAGGTCCACAATCTCCCATGTCTGATTCTTAATCAAAGCCTCCATCTCTTCTTGCATAGCTGCCTTCCACTCAGGTTTGGAGAGAGCCTCACTAACACCCTTGGGTATAGACACGGAATCAAGAGAAGAGAGAAAAGCACGGTGTTAAGGAGAAAGTCCACTGTAGGATAAGTATTGTGATATGCAATGAGCAATGCACTTCCTCTTCCCTTTTCTAAGAGCAATAGGGAGATCAAGGTTATCTGTAACAGTGTTAGTGGGACCAATGGGAACTGAAATAGTAGAGGGATCAAGAGGAATACCTGGATCTGTATTAGCCGAATCTGGAGTCTCCAAGGGATCGACAGAAAGTGGTGTGAGTTCTGCTGTAGTGGAATCAACCTCCTTATGAAGTATCTGCCGTGAGTAATACTGTGAGACGGAACGCAAAGGGGGGGGGGCAAGGTAGGTGACATCGAATGGTTGTCAAGCACAGTAGTAGGCACAGGAACTGGAACTGGGAAAGGGATAGACTGCTGACTTACTTCCCCAAAACACTCCCCCTGAGAAGGATTCCTTGAGAAGAAGTATGTAGATTCGAAAAAAGTGATGTCCATAGTAACAAACTGGTTCCTAGAGACTGGATCATAGCAGCGGCACCCTTTCTGATTCTCTGCATATCCAAGGAAGACACATTTCTTTGCCTTGGGATCAAGCTTCGAACGGTAAGGACCAAGAATATGCACAAAACAGACACACCCAAACACCCTTAGAGGAATATGAAACATCTCCCCCTGAGGAAAAAGAAGGTTGAATGGAGTGCTGAATCCAAGTATATGAGAAGGCATCCTGTTAATCAGATATACTGCCATGAGAACAGCATCACCCCAAAAACGAACCGGAACTGTCGCTGTGATCATCATGCTTCTTGCCGTCTCGACAATGTGTCTGTTCTTTCTCTCTGCAACATCATTCTGCTGTGGACTGTAGGAACAACTACTCTGATGGACAACACCATACTCCAACAGATATGAGGCAAGATGTCTCTCAAAATATTCCCTAGCATTGTCAGATCTGAACATCTTGATTCTAGTTCCAAACTGTGTTAATACCATCTGATGGAATTGTCTCACCAAGGATGGTACCTCATCACGTGATTTCATCAAGTAAATCCAGGAATATCGAGAGAAATCATCCACAAACAGGAGAAAATAGCGATAGCCGCCCATAGAGGGAACATGATAAGGGACCCATACATCTGAATGAATAACATCAAAAAGAGAAGAACATCTTTTATTACTCGGTTTAAAAGAGTGTCTACAATGCTTTCCAAGTTCACAACCTTCACACTTCAACCTTGACAGACTCACAGACTCAAACAGTTTTGGAAACAAAGAACTTAAAGAAGAAAAAGACAAATGGCCCAGGCGATTATGCCAAAGTATAATCTGATCCACAAGTTTTGACTCACTGCCCTTGCAAACATGATGACTTTGGTGAATTGGAAGAGTATCCAAGAGGTAGATTCCATTCACTTCACGACCACTCCCAATCGTCCTCTTTGAATCCAGATCCTGCAAAATACAATGTCCAGGAGAAAAAATTATTGAGCAGTTCAGATTCTTAGTCAAACTACTAACAGATAACAAGTTGGTGCTCAATCTAGGAACATGGAGGACAGAGGGTAAACAATGGAATCATTAATCTTGACAGATCCCTTCCCAGCAATAGGAACATGGGATCCATCAGCTGTGGAGACCCTATCTCTGCCAGAACTGAGCTGGTAAGAGGAGAAAATGGTGGAGCAATGGGTCATGTGCTCTGAGGCTCCAGAGTCTATAATCCAAGGAGATCTCTCCTTACCTGAAGCAGAAACATAGTTTGCAGTGACATGTGGACTACCTGTGTGGGCAAGGGAGGTAGAGTGAGTTCCACCTGTGCTACCTGTACCTTGTTGTCCGGTTGCGGCTGAATTGGAACTAGCTGTATCCCTCTGATTCAGAAGTAACCCAAACCTCTCAAGCTCGGCCCTTACTACAGCAGCTGCAACAGACTCCAAGGCAGCTGTAGTAGGGGGGCCGGAGTGTCACCAGTAACTGCCATATGTACATTTCCTTTCTTATTCTTCAATCTGGTTGGAACAAGATGTGGGTGAAGCTTCCAGTAAGTATCTCTTGTATGCTTCGATTTCTTACAGTAGTCACGGACTAAGTCCCTTTTGTCTTCCTTCTTGTTCTCATTGCCATTCTGTTTAGGTTTCACAGCACTTACCAAGCAAAGGTCTCTAGATGATCAATTTCCTGCCACAGGGCTTAAGGACTGAAAAATAAGCTGCAACAGATCTATCTCCCTGCCTAGTAGCAATAATCTGATTTCTTAGTTGATAAGCCCTAGCAACATTCTCCTTCTGTGAATAGGTCTCTGCCACCCCATCCCATATCTCCTTAGCAGTGTTTGCCCATAAAAAGTTTTTACTTATATGTGGCAACATAGAATTACACAACCATGTCATTACCATATAATTTTCTTGCACCCACCGGGAGTTGCCAGTTTCAGGTTTTACCTCTTCACCAGTAATATACCCCAATTTTCCACGAGCCCCAATGGCCATCTTTGCAGATTGGGACCATTCCAAGTAATTTGTACCATCCAACCTAACTGTAGTAATGGTTCCGGCTCCGAAGGGGTCTCCAACACCTCCTCCCACTGGTCCCATTTCATTCCCGGGCTTATATTCAACTCTGTGTCCCTCCATGTGTCTCAAAGAGGTACAGAAAATAGCTAAAAAATGCAACAAGAATAAACAGAATACCTTCTGGAACCAACGACACTCCTTTGGTGTCCTGGACTTTCTTCCCACGAAAGATTCCTTTTCGGTGGGATGGGGAGAAGAGAGAGAAGAAGCAACCGCCCTCTCTAGAGGCCTCCAAACCACATGGAACTTGAATCGCCCCTTACAAAAAACCCAGAGGAACCCTAAAAAAATAGGGCACCACTACCTAGGTCAAAATTGAAGAGTCCAACAAAATCATGACTCTTCCCCTTTCTCCAGTTTTTCCTGATTTTGATGAGAAACCCTAGACCAGCTATAGGGCATACAGATCCACCAAGAAAATCCAAAAACTGGGCTTACCTGAAAGCTTCGATCAGCCTCTTAAATCTCCATGCAGTCGGCCGATCTAGGGCTGTAGGAACGAATCTCTTCAAGAACCTTCAACCCGCTCTGATACCAAGTAGAAAACCTTATGTGCTGATTTCGGCCAAGCTTCTTGTGAAAGGAAGAGTAGAAAGTTGGGGATTTCAACAAGAGACTGAGGAAAGGGAAGAAAAGAGAAGAAGGTCGACTAGGATAGATTGACTTAACCCTAGCCACCAGCCCCTCATTCTATTTATAATTAACTTAAGTATGAGATATTACAAAGATGCCCTTAGTAGGGCGGCAACTCAACCTAAGTAATTACAACTCTTTAAAAAAATAAAGACTAATGGGCCCAAGGCCCAACAACATCTTAATTTAAAAGGAAATAAACTAAACACAAGTCGGCCCACTCAACATACCTCCTAGAGTATCCTTCTTCATTTGGGAGGCCTGTCTAAGGAAACTAAATACCTGTGATGTGTTACAAAAGAAACTCAGAGGCAGCTGTATCTCTCCTCATGTTTGCTACCTCTGTCTCAACAATGGCGAGACAGCAGAGCACCTTTTTCTGCACTGCCCAATAACAAGGAAAATATGGTGTTCCTTTTTCAGTCTAGTGGGATTCAGCTGGGTATTCCCAGAACAAGTCATATATCTTCTGCAACAATGGCACTGTAAAGGCCTTGGAAGTAGGGGCATGATTTATTGGAGTACGGTGACCCATGCAGTGATGTGGAGGGTCTGGGAAGAAAGAAATAACAGAACCTTTGAAAACAAAGCCAGGAATACTGAGGATCTAATCTCTCACGTTACATTCCTTTGCAACAGTTGGGCTCTAAATTCTGAAGTCTTCAAAGGCATTGCATTAAATGACCTTCAGAGAAACCTAGAAGAAGTCCTCAACACTTCCTCTGGAATTGGCTTCATTCAAACATTTTGTCCTAGGGAGGAGAACCAGTTAACTCTAAGCTTTGATGATAGTGCTCAAGGATCCACAGGTCAAGCAGGAATTGGAGGAATAATCAGTGGGAGTGGGGGAAGCATCTTTTGGGCTTTCAGTGGTCCAATTGGGAGAGCTGATGCCACCAAGGCAGAGATCTTATCTGCCCTCACAGGTCTCCATTACGTCAAAATGTTAGGCCTTTCCTCTTTATCAATCGAGGGTGATTCAGCTAAACAATAAACTGGATAAGGCAGAGGACTGGAGGTCCTTGGAGGCTTTCTCATCTGTTGACTGAAGCCAGAGATATTCTAAATACCCTGAATGTGAAGCTGGTTTGGATTCCTAGGGAATTAAACACTGTAGCTGACAGCTTAGCCAAATCTGGAGCCCATAGAGATAATATGTTTTCTGATGTTTCTCTGCCTGTGTAATTCTGTTCCTGCCTTTCAAGGCCTTGTACTCTGTTAACTTATCTCAGTTAACTCTTAATAAAAAGTGTTAACCTTTCTAAAAAAAGGAATACCATATTGATGGATGGAACTGAAAGTTGCAATTATTTCCTAGTCCTTAAAAGAACTTCTGAGTCACACTCAACCAATTATATCAATATATCTGACCTCAGCATTAGTAGCCTTGGTAAATCTCCAACTAGTACTTGCTTCAATATATAGAATGACACTGTTTAACTCATTTCTTTCAAGAACATACAACAACTTTCACATGATTTTTTCCCAGCATGAAATACAACAATAGCAACATTTCAGGTGGACATCAGGTTACTTCATAACACCTCAATAGCTAAAGGTAATCCTTCATGTTCACATGGAGCTGTGAATCCTTTTGATATATGGACCCTGCTGGCCTGCCAAAAAAAGGAACTTATCCAAACATTTTAAGGCCAAAGGAACCACGAGACTCAGTGTTAGATATCCTATCTTTCATGGGGTAATCCTACTCAACTGCCATAAATGCATAATGTCAACAAAGAAACTAATTTGAAAAGTGACTGATGAAAAAAAAAAAAAAAACTAATTTGAAAAGTGAGGCTACATCTACCCCTTCAAAAAAAGGGTTTCTGTATTCAAGTTGTCTAGGATTCTATGCTTCCAAATCTGCAGGCCACTATCAGACAGATAATAATGTTGTTGTAAATGTTCAAGGCATGACTAATTATACATAAGTAGCTGGATGGATTTACTGAAAAAAGAAAAGTGATTGGATGGATTCCATTGACAAAAAAAAAAAGCCTCTCAAAGATTAGGGTGCATTCTGAGTTATCATTAGAAGTTCAAACTTTCTTTTTTTTTTTTTTTTTATTTGCAGTAGTTATAGAACTCTTCCAGTGTGAGCTTGTCTTACACTGCCTGTCCCAAGTCTGCATAAAGGAGACCTGCATCAGGTTGGCTGCTGGCTTTTTGTGCAGTTCGGATTCAGTGCGTTTGGACTCGAAGGGATTTTCTCTTCGAGTCCACTAAAATTCCCTTCGAGTCCACTAAAATTTTGACACATCATTTCATGCTTAACTGGCCATCACTTACAACTGGTTGGAGCTTAAATAAAAATTGATAAAAGATATAAAAAATCTACATTCTGCAACTTGCGAAAAAGACTTGCAGAGCAGCAGTCTCTGCAAAGCCCTGTGACTCAAACCTTCTCCCCCCAACCAGTAACAACAACAAGCCTTATCAATGGTAACTGCAACAAAACGACAACTGTAGATTTTAGTGACGACAGCAATGGTATTAACGGAAAGTTTCAAACATCAAAGTGTTCAAAGGTGAATGAAACCCCAAAATACAGAAGGCAGAAACTGAGAACAAAAAAGCTAATGAACCCGCTGATTTGTGCCCAAGAATCCTTTGTAAGACTAAAGATCCTAACTCTAACTCATTTTGGCAAAGTTGTCAACACCGACCAAGTTAATGAACTCACTGATTTCTGTTCGAAAATCCCTAATACCACTTTTTCGTATTAAAATCTGAAACCCAAGAATCCTTTGAAAATAGAATTTTTTGAGAGCCTATCATGAAAGAAAACCCTGTGCGTGACAGCGTGACTTCTTGAATATATTTTTCTTGAAAATATATCTTTGGAGAATTGGAGCTATTGTTTTTACTTTCAGAAGCTTAGTATGGAGGAAGAAGAAGACATCTCGTGTCTTGCAAATCCAAAGCCAAAACAGGGTTTGTCTTCCCATTAATGGTTGGAGGAGCAAGGCTTGAGTTGCGTTTGGACTGAGAATGTAAGGATTTGTCTTGCAAATCCAAAGCAACAACCGTGAGGAAGGTTTTGTTTTCCCATTAATGGTTGGGGGAGAAGGGTTCGAGTACGAGAACATGAGGGTTTCGAACTTTCTGTCAATATTTAGTTAGATTTCTTTACAAAAATTTCATATTTATCAATTTTTATTTAAAAATATTTTTATCAATCATAACCCGCAGTAAAACTTCAGCCAGTTGCCAGTGATGACCAGTCTAGCACCGGAAGACGTGTCAAAATTTTAGTGAACTCGAAGAGCAAATCCCTTCGAGTTCAAACACACTGAATCCGAACTGCTTTTTGTGCCATAAGAGAATGATGAAACAGGATTCATGTAGTCAACATCATATAGTCGGGAAAGGCTTAGATGATGATGATGATGATGATGATTTGCAGTAGTTATGGACAAGTAAAAGAACTTGCAGTAGGTTTTGAGAAATTGCACCTGGAATACTTAGCAACCATATATGTGCAGAAGTGTCAAATTAATTATCACATATAAAGTGTTAGACAGTTTTGTATGCCCTTAGCTTCAATCAGAATGATGTACTTTATGAGTTTATTGTAAATGAATAAAGATACATATTTGATTCATGTTCCCTTGGTATGTTTCTGTGTAATACCCTTAAACTGGACACTTAATGAGACTCGTGTTAGTTTAGAATGTTCACAGCCGGTGGATCGGTCTGGGGAGACATATCCTGACAAGGCTGACACTGTGGTGCCACCAAGTCGGTTGGGGTGGCCTGTCTCAGCTGCCAGGGTGAGACCCTAGGCACATACAGTGTAGGATTAATTGAATCTTTGAACTGGACCAGATTTCTAGTATTGCCCTGGACCTTGGAGATTGATGGGCAAAACTGGAAAGTTACACCCGACCCCTAGACTCGATTATGATACTGCACTAGGTGTCGGATTGGGCTATCTTTGATGTACCAATCAGTGAGATCCTTAGCGGGGGTCAAAACCTGGGTATGTTGGGACAGTCCGAGAATTCATCTGAGTGGGTGATCATAGTGACAGGATCAACCCCTTTGTCGGACAAAGGTAATGATCGGGGATGCACTCTCACTGATGGAAACCAAGACTGCCGACAGCCGATTTCAACGTTGAAATTTGTTTTGCAAAATATATTTTATATAAGATATAAAAGTATATATATTATGGTTTCCAAAATGTTTGCAAGAAGGTTTTAATTCCTGGGATCCATATGAGTGGAGAGTGCAACACTGTTCCTTGCAACCGAGGGAGAGGTCCTCTCTTGTCGGGCAGTGTATGATCATTATGGGCTGAAAGGTTAAGTGTAAGACCATTGAGGATAATACCTGATGGGCTAATCTTGCATCTGCCCACAGTCCCTGGGTGTTACAAGGTGGCTTGGCCCAGGGACCTCTTAGGGTAAGTGTTGGGCCCGTAGAGCCCATTTGATGGGTTTCAGGGGGTGCACTGTCTTTAACAGTGTATTCGGCCAGGCCTTGTAACAAAGGCTGGGCCGAACCCATGTGGCTGATGTGTAGATCAATGCTTGGGTCCCACGCCATACAAGGAAGCCCAACTGGGCAGCAGTTAAGAGGGTTAAGTGAGCACATAAGCTTAATGGGCCTAAAGCCCATTTCGAACTGGGCTGTTTATTTAGTTAATAAAGGGGCGAAATCTGAAGTGGATCAGCTAATAGGATTGGGCTTAGACCCTATCCACTTAGAGAGTCCAAGATCTAAATAAGATTTAGATCTGGAAACCTCCTAATCAGATTAGGAGAAGGCTGATCTGATCTCCAGATAAGATAAGGATTATCCCTTATCACTTAAAGGGACTTCTAACCCAAATGTGATTTGGATTAGCAACTCCTAATCTGATTAGGAGCTGATCCCTTTAAGATTATAAAAGAAGAAGGGGGCGGCAGCCTAAAAATATACACACAGATCATCAGGTTTTCTTTAGTGCTGAAATCAAGAAGAGAGAATTCTGCTCCCTGCAAATACTCTCTTGCCGCCTCCCTGTTCTTGCCGCCCTGTTTGCCAGTTCGATCTCCAGTTGTGGGAGAAGTCAAGATTGGATCTTGACATCAGTCCTTTGAGAAAGGATTGAAAGGAAGTTGTGCTCACGTACCATCTTGTTGATTCTTGCGAAGGACAGAGTTCTTGGAGAAGAACACTGCTGATTCTGCTCCACCTGCGCTGCGCCATCTTTAGTGGGAGCAGTCTTTGGATTCTTCCTTGGGCGTGAACACCTTCGTTGGGAGATATTACTTCTCCGTATCAGGTATAATCCTTCCCACTCCTTTTTGGTTCAGATCTGGTTCAGTTTATGGTTCAAGATTGATCCTTGAAAATATGATTTTCTAAATAGGGAATACGATTCCCAGTTGAAGGGAGAAAAATTTTTGAAATTCGCCCCTTATTCCGCAATCTTTGGGCGTCCATAGGATGGATCTCTCATCCCTTCATAAAGATGCCCAGAAAGTTATCAGAACATTTCAAACTCAGTTGTCCTTTGTAACAGATTTTTTGATTGGTGACCTTTGTAAAAATTTCACAATAGCAATATGATTAACAACCAGGAGGAAGAAAAACCTGATATAGGACACTTGCACATTCATCATAGATGGCAACCCAATCCCTCTTTGCACCATCAGACTTGGGGTCAACTTTCTGAAGATATTCTGATATTACCTGAATGGACCATATAGTAAAAACTTTAATCAAATCATGGAGACAAACTAGTTAATTTGAAAGAAAGATATAGTGCATGCACAAGAATAACATATTTTATGGTAATCTCTTAAATAGAAAAATGGAACGCCTAAAGAACCTAGATAACATATTGGCAAAACAATACTCATTACTAAGCAACCAGTTATTAAAAAGCAAATAGGAATACCAAATCTGTTAAAAATGACTAACCCTTAGATTTTTCAAATCAATATCAAAAAGTTCCTTAAGCCCAGGCCTTTGTACTTTGACCACAACTTCTTGCCCCTTCACTTTTGCACGATGGACCTGGCCTGTTTAGAGGGGGGAAAAAGAATAGACATTCAAAAGTTTTCACTTATTTAACAAACATTGTAGCAAATGGAACAAGAATGAATAAGCCATGATAGGTTGCTGATCAAATATAATTTGCTGTCATATAACATCAAGATTACCAAGACTAGCAGCAGCTATTGGCTCATAGTCGAAACGATCAAAAATATCATCCACAGGACCAAGCTCTTCCTCAATTATAGATGCAGCAGTTTCCGATGGGAATGGAGGAACTTGATCCTGCATTGAAACCACAGTTCAACTATTACCTCAAGGCATTGAGAATATACTAAAAATATATAGTTTCTGATGGGGGAGCAACATTGGGCTAGCTCAATAGATCTGTTATTGTGTAAAGAGACTGTGTATTGCTGAAAAAATAAATTGTTTCTGATACTTGAAAACACCAAAAATATTTGAAGTTCAACAGCTTCTAGGGTAAAGAAAATTTTGGGGTTCCCTATACCTCCAAGACTTGTGGCTTTTCTGTGGCCAGTAGATGGTAGCACTGAGAAAGATTTTGACTTTAGACTAAATAAAGTGATGGAGATTCAAGTTGGCAACAGTATGTCTAATGTGAAAAAACTAGGGGTGGATTTGAGCCGGCTCGCCAAGGTAGTACGAGGCTCGAGCTCGAGCCTGGTTTGAGCTAGAACCTTGAGCTCGAGCCTGGCTCGAGTCAAAAGCTCATAAGCTCGAGCTTGTCTCGGCTTGAGTTCGACTTGAGAAAAATGTTTTATAAAAATAATATATATATATATGTATAAAATATTTTTTATTTGATACTTAAAAATTAAGAATTATAATAATTAGTTATTATATATAAAAATAAAAATGTTATATCTATAATATTAAAATAGTATGTATTAGGCTCGAACTCGGTTCGATTAATAAACGAGCCTGTAAATTGGGCTCGAGCTCGGCTTGTGGAAACCCCTAGAAAAAAACAGATAAGGAAGAAAGTAAACATTTGTTTGCACAACAGATAAGGAAGAAAGTAAACATTTGGAGTTTTTCTTCTTTATTATTAGGTTGTTATGGAAATTTCTGGTTTTCCATATGAAGTCCTTCAAGATTGGCCTGCTGCCCCTTTTTTTGTGGAAAATCACTCCATGTACAGTCTTTCTTTCTATCTTTGTTTTTTTTTTGGTAAACGACATCTACAGTCTTTCAAGTAGCTGGAATGAACAAAACTGAAGAATATTCGGGTAAATCAAGTTAACTCCCTTGGGTTTGCAGAGGCATACATTAATCCATGGCACTGACAGTGTAGACCTTTCTACTGAAAGAATTTAAAGACATGACGTGGGTAGATTTTGGTAAGGAATGGAAAGACACTGAAGCATAAAAAAGGGCAGCCCAGTGCACGAGGCTCCTGCCAATGTGGGGTCTGGGGAAGGATGGATGTACGCAGCCTTACCCCTGTATACAGAGAGGCTGTTTCCAACTTTCCAAGATAAAAAGGGCAGCCCAGTGTCCGCCAATGCAGGGTCTGGGGAGGGACAGATGTAGCAGCCTTACCCCTGCACATACAGAGAGGCTGTTTCCAAGATTTGAACCCTGGTCACCCAGGTCGCAATGGAGCAACCCAAACATTGCACCACAGCCTACCTCAGCCTTGGTTATCCAGGGTATAGAGAAGGGTGGAGAAAGGTCTCTAATCAGGTCAAGTAGGAAAGCTCACTAGAGCCAGTTATTTCTCCCCACATGGGTGAATCTTGCCTGGTCTGAATCATCCGTTAGATGGGGACCCTTCGGATTGGCCATATGTTTGCTCCCATTGTCCATACCAACCTTATACTCACCTTATATTTAAGTTTTGTCCAAGTTATATACCATTCAGACTTTCAACTTTTTTATTATAAAGAAAATGCACACAAGTTATACACCATTCAGACTTTTGGCATGGAATTATCCCCTGTAGGCAAAAGAACCCATGGAGTCAAGAAACATTTGAAGAGTGTTGTAATTGAGGGAAGCTCACTAAACCAACTGACTAGCAGAACTATACACATATATTTTAACAACAAGGATATAAATTCATAAAAGAAAAGAAATAAAGAAGAGGAAAACTGAAACCAATTTAAACATTAATTCTAAAAACTGACGATAATTGTTGGCATCAGAGGTAGAAGTAATTTACCATCTACTTAACCACTGGGTAAGATAAATGCATTGATACATAGTTCCTTCAAGTGAAAATTGTTTTGGTTTTATCACCAAATAGTCAGGCCCCACCTTGTAAATGTTTACAAATCAATTTAGCCTATCTAACTAGTTCTCTTTCTTTTTAATATCATATGTTGGATAATCATTATATCTATGTTGTACCAACATAAAATTGAACATGAGTGATTTGATCCATCGGTCCATGCTCTACTTTGAAACTACTCTATAGATCCTTGCTGCTTTCTTTTCATTCTACCACAGGACCAAATCCCCAAGGATCTTAGATCCCTAAGCCAGTGTTCTTTACATGAATCTTAGATCAAGATAATGAAAATGCGTGATCCCAAATAATAAGAGCTTGAATTTATGCAAAAAGGTCATTTGATAATGGCTGAAGTTACTTAACTCAATGAGTTATCGCTTTGACCTTCAGTGGATAAAATAAATTAAATAATAAAATATTCAAGGGTATAGTAATCTACCCAAATTTAGCTTCAACCATTAAAGGGCCCACAACGTCCTCAAAAACTTGTTCACTGTTATCAAACTACTCATTCTTTTTCAGTTTAGCTGCTTCACTGTTATCAAATGGCCTGTAAGTGGCCCGAAGTAGAACAAACACTAGAAGAATTTTTGTGCTGTACAAACTTATACTGCATGTTGGAGATATCTGGAATATTGTAAGATTAAGAAGAAACTGCTATTCTCACAAAAATACATATATGTTATATCTATCTTATGGCAATCATCAATTGCATATATAAGCACCTAAGAAAATGGAATTGAAAACAACGGTCCATAGCTGTGGTAGTCCCTAATGTGATCAACCATAAATAAGATGTTTAAAATGAATGGTATTTAATATCTAAAATCTAGCATAAGAAAAGAAAAAGAATTAAACATAGTACCAAAAAAGTTCTCAGAAAATCAAAATTTTCGTTGAATCAGCCACAATATTAAAAGGTAAAGATCAGAAGCATACTATGGCAAAAGGACATATAAATGATACCTTTTTCTTTTATGATCAATAACACTTTCATTAAATCATCAATAGAAGATTTACAAGAGGAAGACAAACACACTTATCTTCCAAGAGCAACAAAGAACCTCAAGAAAAGGAAAAAAAAGAAAAAAAAAACACTAAAGTTACAGCTTAGCCCAAAACAGTGAATCCCTTTCTGCCCCTTGTTTAGCTAAACCGTCAGCTAGGGAATTAGCCGATCTTTTAACCCAACATGTAAATGATATTCCAGCAGAAAATTTTCTCTTACCTGAAGTTCAGACAACTGATCAACATATTCCTGAGGAAGAATGTCTACTCTTGTGGAGAACTGCTGGCCAATTTTGATGAATGTTGGGCCCAATCTCAAAACACTTTCCTTTAACCACTTAGCAAGCTCTTTACGCCTATTAACCTTTTTCTCCTCTGTCATTTCTCCTGCGTATCATAATGCTCTCATTGTAATTAGACATACAAATTTTTAGATATTATAACACCATCATATCTATATATACCTCAAAGCGGCTATTTCCATTAACTAGCACTGGCACATATAGAGTGTTGTGTGATGATAGTATATCAATAAGATTTGAAGGAAACTTCTATAGGATGACTATTAGATAGTTAATAGCATAATTTTGCATGTGTACCCATTGGGAGTGGGCAGAGAAGAGTTTAGTCATGTAATAGGAAAGTTATTAGATAGTAGCACAATGTGGTGGCACAAACCACATGGAAGCAAAGCTGCTTATTTCAGTGATGAAGGTGCAGGTTTTAACCATGTAATAGGTAAACAATTTCCCTCCATATTTCTTGCCTCCACAATGCCAGGTTAGGAAATTAAACTTCATTCTGTTAGCAGTCCAGCCCAAGATTTACTCCAATTTGACAAGGATTACCATAGTGATACAAAATGAATGGGTTTTAAACATGGAATTTGCAAAGAAAGACCTCTCTGATCATCCTTGCCAGTTCCAAGTCCCAGCAGCCTGATGGTTGATCAAAGATCTTCTAGGGCATGAGCAGACACCAAAAAGAAGCCTATGTTGAGTAAACCAACAAGAAAACAGCCCTCACTGGTAAGTTAAGTAATGCATGGGTTGAGATAGCCAGAGTATAATTCATTGGTTGTATCACCATCTCCAGTTTTTTGGTGCTTCCATTGATTTTTTTTCCTATTCATGAGTTTAATTTTATCATATTGATCAGTTACAGTGGTCTACTGTGGTAACTGATGTAAATAGGGTGCTATCCCCTTTGATTTTTGATAATTATGATAGACGGGAACAGAAACCTCTTATAAATTGAGTTACTCAGCTTCTTATTTGCACTCCTTTGGTCATTAAGCTCCAATATCCGCCTTAAATCATGCAAGGCTTGCCAAAAAAAAAATGATTAAGTCCACTAGTTTCATTAAGTGTTAAAAGGTTACTGACCTCGATAAGAGAACTTCTGATTGTTCAACCAAGTTCTAAATAGAAATGTCAGTACAAATCCCCATATTTCAAGAGTTCTTTGTATTGTTGAATAGGTTTTAAATCTGTTCCAACGGCCACCAGGTGCAACAGAAACCTGCAAAAGAAATAAATAAAATAAATTACAGTAAAATTAGAGTTTTCAAGTTCAATAAGTAACCAACAGTGAGTAAAAGGTATAATGCAACCAAGATCTAAAGCACTTTCTTCAAAGAAGAAAACTTACAAAAAGTACAATTGTCATACATTAACCCATACAATACACCAGAGTGAAAATTTAAATCAACATTATACTTCAAATCAAATACAAACCAGAAAAATAAAAAATTGCAGTAAACAGTGATATTATAATTTTCAGTAATTTAAGAGACTACTCACTTTACCCTTTATTATCCCCTTACTCTTTGACCATATCAGTCAATTGGTTCATACCAACCTCGAGTTTATCTCGTCCACCTTGCTTAAACCAGGCTTCTTCCTGTCCTATGTCCTCTACAGTCTTTTTCTTCTCCTCCACCGCCTCTGATTTCGAAATAGAAACTTCTTCAACGACCGATGCGGCAGCGCCATTCCCATTAACATACTTCACCAGACTCCCATTAACGGCTCCATTTCCATTAATAATAACACTAGCACTGCCATTGGAGCTCCCAACCGAACCGTTATAGCTGTATCTACCGCCATTACCATTCAAATTCAAGACAGTCACTTCATTTCGCAATGAGTCTTCACTTTCTTCCTCTTCCTTCAGAACTGCAGTCCGTTCTTCCTGAACCGCTCTGAATCTAGTCCGCAGAACCAAATTATACCTAGAATTCTGAACCTGGAATCGGTAGAGAGGAACTCGAAGTCTACGACTAGTTTCTGGACGGAGAAACGTGGGTTCTGGTAACAGTGAAGTAGAGGCGGCTAAAGAAGCTGCCATTGCAGGAGCTTCTGGGAGTCTTTCTTTAGAATAACAATAAAAGTTCCTTGATCGAGTGACTGACTAAACCCTAAATTCCATGGCACCAGAGACGAAGTACAAGGGAGCTGAGAGCCTGGAAGAGGAAAAGAGAGAAGACAGAGACGAAGAAGTGGGAAAACGAGGAAAAGCAGAAGTAAGAAATGGAGGCAACAGGGGTGGCTACGGGAAATCCACGTGGCAAGAGAGAAGATAATTAAGTGAGATTATAGTAGTTTCTCATTGGTGGAAGCAGTGATGCAGCTTGTCCTCGCCACATATCGCTTATTTATTTTGTCTGGGCTTTCGTAGCCTTTCCCATTTACACATGCAGTGATATTGGACCTGTCGAAATTTGAGAGCCACACGCCAGAACTTCGGAAAATTCTGGCTGTCTTCGTTCAACAGCCTCTGCTGTCCATAGGTTTCTCCTCTGGGCTATGGCACCGTGTCACGTTAGTCCATACTCCATACATACATTGCTTCATTCAAAACCTGTAACTTGTGGACAGCAAAGGCTGTTTAACTTAGACAGCTGATATTTTGATTGAAACCCGACGAATCTTTAGTGAAATTTTAACGAGGTGCAAGGAGTCCGGATCTGCTGACCACAGCACTATTGTTTTGCCGGCGACTGGCGAGGTTCACCCAGCAGACATCGGGAATATTGGTTGGATGATGTTGTGAGCAGTGTGTGTGTTCAGCAGATCTGGACTGCTTAGAGAGGGAGAGGGCAGGAGGGTTATTCCGACCAACTCGGTGATTCAAAGGCTCTCAACCAAAACAAAAAAAAAATTGTTGTAGAATTAAGGGTCATTTACTTATATACCCCTTATAACTTCCTAAAACTAGTGAAAATTGTGACGGGGCATTGGTTTAAGGTTTTTTATTCCAAAAGTAGACCTAATAGCTCTCATATCAATCTTTTAGACTCAGTTTAAGAAGGAGTAGAAATATAAATATGTACAATATATATACATAAAATAATATAAAATACAATGTTTTACACTCTACTTATTTGTATTTGTACTCTTTCCAAATTAAGCCTGAAACAAAACCCTCCATTTACAATATAATTTGATCTTGAGAAGCATGGAGTGTGCATAATATGAGGATTGCTGGGGACATTAAAAATAAAAATAGGTGTGCAACTTTTTTTTTTATAATAATAGGTGTATAACTTGGATTGGGCAAATTAACATTTTACATTGCTTCGAGCTTGGGCCTTTGGACTAGGCCCATTCATATTTTGACAAAAAGTCCAACATGAGTTCGTTCAAATTGCATCCCTATCCTGAATCCATGCATTTTCATATTTTTCACTCATTTTAAGAGGTCATGTGACCATTCCCATAGGTAGAAATACAAACAGTCTTAAGGGGAGGTTGATTAACTTAAGCAATTTGCTAACTATAGGGGGTGTTTTAGTAATATGCAGTAGGTTTTAATAAATAGGGTAAATTGCTGAAATCTCACCTGAAGTTTCTGGTTGCTGAAACCTCCTCTCAAGTTTGGTAATTGCAATCACCTCCTCTGAACTTTCTAACTTAGTTGCAAATAGACCCCTTTTGTTAGAATCCTCTCAAAGGAGGCATGAAAATGTCCAATATACCCGTGTAGTTACTTTTGACCAAAATGCTTATTTTCCAAAATTTCACTTCAAATGAATCATTAGCCCAAACCTTTCCTATCTCTTTTCTGAAATTGATTTATTTTCTAAATTTTCCCTTCATATCAATTACTCAAAGGTAAAGCTGCAACTTTAAATTCACTTTTTTTTGTTGTTTATAAAGTTTGTATTGTTTTTCTATAGAAACTAGCCTCAATGGTAACTGTATGAATATTTTAGACATTTTTTAGCCTCTTGATAGAGGATTTTAAGAGAGGGTCTATTTGCCATTGTGCCAGAAAGTTCAGGGTAGATGATTGCAATTACCTTAGGGGAGGTTTCAGCTATAGTAAAAAACTTCAGGGGCGGTTTCAACAATTTATCCTAATAAAAAGTGTAAAACTATAGGGGTTTTCTAAGATGATATTATAAAACTATAGGGGGTCTGTAACAATTTTGGGCTGGGCTTGGCCCATTACTAAGCATGTCATTCATTCTTTTGTCGTTTAATTGTTATTTTTTATTACAAATAAGATTAAAATATATACTTTTTTTCTTATAAACAATGCATCTATATATATTTTGTAAATTCCCGTTATGCTACCATTAAAACGAAAATTTGTTAATAATTTTAAATGAATGGTCTATTGCAACAAAACAATAATAATAATAAAGGGGCATTCTAAAATGTGAAAGGCTTTGTTTTCTTAAACAAAAAACAACTATTGACATACATATTTGCTGATGTAGCAATTATTTTTATTTTAAAAACTAACACCATTCTTCCATAAAAATATTCACATTGTCACATGGTTTTCAAAATTGGACCGGATCAGATGGTTGGATCAGAAAAACTGAGAACCGGTTAGGTAATTGGTGCCGTTTTACCCCAGAACCGTTATTTCGCCAAAAACCATTGATTTGGCCAACAAAACATTGGCCCGGACAGTCAAACCATTCAAACCATCCAACGATTCTGACCGTTTTTATTTTTTTTATTTTTTTGTCAAAATGGGTCATCTATTTGATTCGAACGATCAGACCGCTCGACCCAAAAACCAGACCCCTGACTGGTTTATTGTTCGATTCAATTTTAAAAACTTTGCATTGTCAAACACCCCTAAACGAATGGGTTGGAGGTTCATTATATCTCTAGCCTGCCAAGCCCAATTCATGTATAATCAACCATCATGGCCCATTAGGACTGTAATATGTTGTTGAATCTTGGAGGCCAATTTAACTGCAATTTACAAGTAGATGGAGTGAGTTGTGGTTTTGTGTGGAGTGACTGGTATGGGCTAATAGCATGACTTATCCCAACATATTCAATTGTTGCTCTCCTCATTTTCTGCTTGCTGTCATACGGACAAATTCGTCCATCTCCCCTCTTGATTAGCCCTCAGGGTAAATTTTACTCTAATGACTGAGGTGTGTGTTTGGTACCATTGCAGTTTTTTTAGGCTCTATTCGGTTGCAGTGTAATTTTATTTGCACTAATATAAATACAGAGAGTGCAAATGAAAAAAAATGTAAATTTTGGTTTAATTTTTTTTGGGTTTTGTTTTATTCTTCTTCAGGTTTTATTTTATTTCATTTGTATTGCAATCCAATGTTTTTGAACCACCGTTGATTCAGACAGTTGGACTGTTCGGCCCGGGAATTGTTTAGGCAACCGGTTTCGTTTTACCCCAAACCCAGAATCTGGTCAAAAACCATTGAAAAAGTCAACAAACCATTGACCTGAGCGGTCGACCCGTCGACCTGTTCAATGGTTTTGACCGTTTTTTTATTTTTTTTTTTAATTTTTCTGTTAGAACGTTATCTATTCGAACCGGATGGTCGAACCGTTAACCCGAAAACCGGTGGCCAAAACGGTTCCATTTCTGAATCATTTTTTAAAACGTTGACAAACAAAATAAGGTAACTTTTGAAATAAAAATAAATCATAATTTGCACGAAAAACATTTACACTACCATAGTTTTACATCAGTGCAAATAAGTCCATATTCCAACCAAACACAGCCTTATAAAATGTTGGGAAAAGTATGGAAACACACGATGCAGAATTCTGAATTTCAGCCCCCCTACAACTAGCCCTCTCCCCCCTATAAACCACATCCTGCCCGTGAATTTGGCATCAATTCACAGTCAGGATGCATTCCCCCTGTACTTTGGGCCTAATAAATTATGATCTGGGCTGATTGATACTTCTCCGTAAAATGTTTCGGGGTCAATCATAGAAATCGATGAAATGCCAGGTTATATAAGGGAGTCACTTCAACTGAAAACATGTATGCAGGGATTGATCATTGCTGTTTAGAGTTAACAACAACAGTTTGTATTTATTAACCCCAAATATTTCATGAAGAAACAATAATGGTATCAAACACAATCTTAGTAGTTGAGGTGGTCACTTGGTGTCCCTTCAAAACAGGAGATACAGGATCAAACCCGAAAAACTGCAAGATCTTTGTGGTATAAGTATAGTTGCAAATTGGACAGGTTTGGATTGGACTTTTGTCAAAATTAAATAAACCTGGTCGGAAGCAGTGTAAAATGCTAAGGCCAATCCGAATTGCACCACTAGGTATAACTAGTGGACCCCACACGTGTCATGTTTTGTCGCTGCCCGAGTCCCTTGTATGATGTACTAATGTAGTACCAAAAATAAAGGCTAAATTTTACTGCTGAAGGAACTAGTCATGAGGGTCCAGTCGTCCAGACAGAGAGTATTACTATATTCAGCATTCAATAACTAGTTTTGTTCGAGTCTATCATCACAGTCTTATCAGGACTACGATGCATGTGAATCTGCACATGGGATTGGGAGGTAACAAATAAGTTCAATAAGGCAGTTAGCTTGTCTTCGGCAATATTTTAGATCATTGTTTATTGATTTGCCTTGTTTATGTTTTAGAGGACAGGCTACCTGCAACACAAACTATTTTAATGTTGTCTGGGGATCGATAATGGATGATACCTATGTATTCATGGAGGAGTGATTTTCACATCCCATTTTTATAAGGGATCACACCTTTTAAGTTTTTTTTTTTTTTTAATGTGCCCAAATCAGTCCCCAGTAAGAAATTTCCCCACAAGAATCCACACACATACATGTATATATAGAAGATGTTCATTGGACGAGTCTGGATCTATTGACTACAACACATTACAGGCCATGTTTATTTAGTCGCACATCAGGAATATGAGCGATGTAAATTACAACTGATGTTTCCAATGTGCGGCTGGATGAAGATGGCCAGCTATGTATTGTAATCAGCAGATCCGAACTCTCATTAGATAGGTCCTCTCTCAGTTTATTTTGCACACTTGACAAGGCACTTTTGGCTTGTTGAAGATGTCTAGTTTCTCAGTTAAGGGTTAGCCAGAGGAATTGGGATCTGCATCTGCTCTTCACAGTGCGTGCCTCACACCGACCCCACAGCCACATCCCACCCTCTATTGGAAATATCTTTCCATGAATAATAAATACTAGTATGGGAGATGTTCCCGATGTGTGGTCAGGACAGGCTGTGAGGTCAGTGTGAGGAGCAGATCCGGACTCTAGCCAGAGGCCTCCTGGAACGTCCTAAATGCAGATGGACAATGGGGTGGGTATTAGGGCAAGTGTGCTAGGATCCCTACTTGGAGGAATTTATCATTTGTTATCTGGGTACCTAATTCTAGAGGTACAAAATCCTAGCATTATGCCATTATCTGCAACAAAATTCTATAGATGGACAGAGAATTCTGAAGTGGTTCAATGGATTCTACTGCAGGTGCCAGGTTGTAGGTGAGGAAGATGAGGATTCTGTGGATAAAAATGAATTATAGGGGGGTTTTCAAAATTTTCCTGCAGAGGTACGATTGGAAGATTAACAGTCTCGTATTACTTTGATAGATTTGCATGTTGAGAAATGCCTTCTCTTGATCTCTTGGATCATTTTCAGCCTTGCCTGAAAATTTCAGCTTGGGACTGGCCCTGGGCCTACAAATTTAATAATAACTTTCTGAATCCCAGAAGAAAATATATATATATATATATATATATTTTCTTTCCTCTTAGTATATAGATATATAATAGTACTAATCTACTACTATATTCTTAAATCGATAGACTACATTGACAAAAGGACCCACCAATTTTATAAACTAAAAATGATTATTATGGTTTTCTTTAAATCAAAAATAAAAATTATTATTACAATATACAAGTGAAATTACCAAATTGCTTGTACAAACTCATTTGCTGGCGGGGGTTCAACCCCCACATCCTGTAGATGAGGGGCATTGCCCACCCGGGTCCCAAAAAATTAATCATAGCGCACCATGTATGAACCCAGTCACATGAGACCATAACAGTAAAATATAAGATGTCTATAGAACAAATATGGAAAACATATAAGTTTATAAGTTAATAATTTTTTTGTCAAAAAATAATAGAATAAATGTAAATTAAGTAAAATTTTATTTTATTTAGACTGAAAGGGTTTAAAATAAAATTAAAAAAATGCTATAATAAAAATAATATATATGTAATAAAAAATAAATATATAAATTTTCCATGAATTAAATAAGTTCTATCCAAAATTGTATAAAGAAATAAATAGGAATTAGGAAGTATGTAAATTAAGTAAATAGAATATTTTAATCACAAGCATCAAGTAAAATAAAAAAATAAAATTTCAAAAGCATAATATTCATATTAAAACAAATATAAGTAAATATGTAAATTTGCCATGAAAGAAATGAAAATAAATTTCATATATATAATTTAAGTAGAGAAGAATATAAGCATAAAACAAAATAGAAAATTAAAAAAAAAACATAGAATTCATATTATAAATATAATAAAAAATATGTAAATTGGCTAAAATAAAAATACTAAAATACATAGTAAATATATTATATATATTGTCTATTATTCTTATACATACATACATATATCACAACGTTCAAAGTATCGATACATATTCCAGCATATTGTATAATACGTATCAATTTTCAGTCGCCGATACTAATATATAAGAGTTTGGATGCTTTAATTGTTGTATATGTTACACACACACAGACCATCTGTCTTAGGGCTTTTAAAACTGTGGGTAATGACCTCGCTTCTCCAACACGGCAACACCCATTCGCCTCACCTCTACCGTTAGCCTTTTAAAACCGTGGGTAATGAATGACCTTTCTGCAATTGAACATTCAGTTACATATTCAAAAACAGGTTGTTTATTACAATTCTTATAACATCATGATACCTTCAGAAATGAAAAGCCATGGGCACCTGGATTTAGGGCATTGTCTGAATTTCCAAGCCAAAGAGCAATAAAGACGGGGCAATTTGCCCATTTTTTAGGGCATTGTCTGAAATGTACGTAGCAACCCACAAGGTCACAACAAAATCATTTCAGTGTATGTAGCATAAGCCATCAATTCGATATACAACAGAAGGGGAACAAGAAGAGAAAAGAACAAAAGGTCGTCCTAAAAAGCCCATCCACTTTACAAGAAACGGTAAAGGGGGAAGAAGCAAAAGGGAAAATGAGCACGCGAGTTCTCTCGAAATATTAAAAAAAAAAAAAGAGCACGCGAAGGGGTTAAACCTTACAATCCATGGAATGTTTCCAGAGAGCAATTTGTTAGTCATGTTACAATCCTTACTATGTGCCTACGAGGCAGTTCTGTACTTCTGTAATTCTGTTAATAACAAAAAACCAATTGAACTGCATAACATGACACGAGAGGTGCTTCTTTGGCCGAGTTTGACCCGGCACCTGAAAGTTCAAACTGCCACATAGCATCGTTTAAAAATTACATCAATTCATCATGGAGAAAAGGCTGCAGCAGATGATACAAATGGCCCCAGAATGATTCATATGCACAGACGTGATGAATTTCACTTTTGGATACAGGATGGGCTTACAAAAGACTAACAAGATGATAAAAAAGTGAAGAAAAAATATGTAAAAAAAGGGAGTAAATAATTTCCTCTTTACTTTGGCCCTGACAAGGTCATCTTGGACCTGACAATTCAACAGCATGGAGGTTGTCAGTGGAATCAACAAACCATTCGGAGTTCCTAGGGGGTCCAACCTCAACCTCCTGTCGAACCACCTCCACTTTTTGCCACTCTTCCCACCTCTCTGCCAAGCCATCGCCTTCAAGCATTCTCACCACCTCTGACATCTTGGGACGGTCCATTGGGGAGCCTTGCGTACAAAGCAACGCTACCTGGATCAGCTGCTCCACTTCAGCTTCTACATAGTTATTCTGCAGATCAGGATCAACCAGCATTTCTAATTTCTTCTCTTTCAGAAGTCCTTTTACCTGAAAAGTTGCACAATTGCATCAGAGGCTGACGAATCACTCAAACCCAGCCATTTGAATTACATGCAATATGCAAACATACTGAGAAGCAGAGACCTTGATACTAAGATTCTGGGTACTAAGCTCAACCTAAATGATAAATGAAAAGATTTCAATTTTAGCATCAGGCAGGTGAAAATGAATGGATGAACATCCAGTGTGAGGATTGTGACATGGTATTGTAATAAACCAGTTGTCATAAATCCAAGAAATGCACACAATCCCTCATTACTGAGTAGAAAAGAGAGGTGCTGCTAAATAATTCTTTCTCATAAAACTTGGCTATGATCAAGCTCATAGTGCCTCAGTGCTCAAAAATGCCTATATCATATAGTTCTTTTCATTTAATTCATAGGCATTATGTCAGTTGTCCTCTATCTTGTCTTTAACTGACTATTTCCCTCTTTTCTTCTATTTCTATGAGCAATACATCATAGAGTAATAGGACAACTGTGTGATGAAGCTAACAAAAACCAAAGTAGAACAGTCTAAATTAGATTTCAAGCTCAAAAATAGGCAGTGAGAACTTGATCAGCAAGTGTAACCATAATTAATGAATCAGAGTGTCCAATCTAATCTCATGGACGAATAAGATCCATTGAAATGATAAAACCAAGAGAAATCAAATGTGCATCAATAAAAATATGGATGTAAATGCATACCCAATCCAGCAACATGACATCATCATCATTTGCAAGCCGAGCAAGATCAAATGCCCTTTGTCCAGTAATAAGCTCTAGAAGCATAATTCCATATCCAAAAACATCAGTTTTCTCTGATGACTTCCCTGTGGATAGGTACTCAGGTGCTATGTGTCCAATCGTGCCACGGACAGCAGTGGTAACATGGGTATCCTTGTAATCCATAAGCTTGGCCAACCCAAAATCTCCAACAACTGCCTCAAATTCCTCATCTAGCAATATATTTGCTGCTTTGACATCACGATGGATGATCTTGGGGTCACAATGATCATGCAAATACGAAAGTCCTCTTGCAGATCCCAAAGCAATTCGCTTCCGTGTTGGCCAATCAAGTGGTGGCTCTGATGGTGGACGTTCTACAAATGTGCATTTATGTTAGAGAAAACAATTAAAAATGAATACTCAAATCTACCATACCACTTTGATACAAATATACACACAGAGAGACAGACAGAAATAAATCGAAGAGAAATCATGTAAAAGAATGTAGAGAACAAAACCTCTTAAACATGATGCAACACTTCCATTAGCCATGTAGGGATAGACAAGCAAGCGTTCAGTTGGTGTCATGCAAAAGCCACGTAGTCTAAGAAGGTTCCGATGAACAGCCATACTAATCATCTCGACTTCTGTCTGAAACTGCAGTTCTCCCCCGGGTGTACGCTCTTCTTTTAGACGTTTCACTGCAACTAAAGAACCATCTGCAAGGCGTCCCTTGTACACCTTACCAAATCCACCTCTACCCAGAATGTTTTTGTTGCTAAAGCTATCAGTAGCAACCTGTAGTTCCCGTAGTGAAAACCTTTTTAGCTGACCAAGATGAACTTCTGGATCCTCCTCAGCTGCAAAAGTAGCAGAGAATTTAGGCAGTGTTTGGGAGGGCTTAAAACAGTAGCTTCAAAATTATCATAAGCAGTGCTTCTATTTGTGGATAAATTTTTGTTGTAATGGACAAGCACAAGGAGGAAAACAAAACACACAAATCTTGGTTTTGAAAGTACTTGGGGCATCCCAGTAATTTTAAAGTAATCACAAATAGTTGAAGGCTTAATTTGAGGGCATTGCTGGCATTTAAAAAGGAATCTTAAAGTTATAAAATGTGCATGTGTTTATTGTTTTGTAAACACTGAAAAAGTAGAAGCCGAAGTCAATACAGAATGCCTCCTGCTTATCAGGTAAAACAGCTGAAAATTATCCACGAGGACAATCTAAACTCAACATGCCAAACATTTTCAAACTAACTTTTAGTTTCTTAAACATGAGAAGCCCAAAGAGCCTAGTCAAGAAGCTGCACCAAATGCAGTCCTAGTCTGGCCAAACAAGACTTTCAATTTACTCAACTTTAGTAGCTAAATCACTAACCAGGCACATCAAAGAAATGTTCTTGTGGTTTCCTTCTACGCCACCATGCAAACCCAATAGCAGGAGCAGCAAAGAGTAAAGCAGCAGCAGCAGCCACTCCTCCAGCAATTGCTCCAGTGGCACTATTTCCTCCTGAAACAAAATTTTACAAATGGCAATGGCAAATGAACTACAGAAAAAAAAAAAGGAAAGATAATCCACACACACACAGATAGATATATATATATATATATATATATATATAGAGAGAGAGAGAGAGAGAGAGAGAGAGAGAGAAACCTGGAGAATTAACAGGTGGTTGTGGCACAAATGGTGGAGGTGGGGAAAATGGGGGAGATCCTGGACAAGGATGACCAGTAACCGGGCCACATAAATTTTTATTATTAGCAAAACTGCAGACAGGAAATAAACATGAATCAAGTTAACATTAACGATCATGAAAAAAAAAATCAATACATTTCAAAGAATTTTATCAACAAGAAACCTGATAGGAGTGAACAGAGAAAATGAGCCATTATCTGGAACAGGTCCTTCTAAATGGTTGTTGGAAAGATCCCTGTTAGTCCAATTGCTAAATGTTAACAAAATATCCTTGCAATCAAGTGCAAGTCAGTAAAGGGAAGAGGGATAATGATTTTGATTGAAGACAAGATAGGTCTTTTAGAAACATACAGAACTTGCAGTGCTGAGACATTGGTCAAGGACATTGGAATCTGACCCGACAAGCTGTTGTTGTTAAGCCGGCTATCCTTGCATGAACATTCCAAAAGAAGACATAAGTTCCAGATTATCAGAATGCAATACATGAATCAAAATAATTTGACAGTCAAATGAATACATATTAGCAAGACTAACCACTGAGCTAGCCTTGGGGCTAGTGACAAACCAAAAATTATGTTAGTCCTAGTCCTAAGTCTTAAGATCTTAGATGTGATGTTAAATATCATAACACAATGTGGATTAACAAGGTTTTTTTTGACAGTGTCACAAGTCTTATTGGTGTTATCTCCGAATTGGAGTGTTCTTTGCAAGGATTGTAATGAGACTTCTTCCATTTACTAATCCCCTGTTCATTTGTTGCTGCTATTTGGAATGGTTCTTTTCTTTTTTTGGGTGCAGGGTGGGAGGCCCCAATCAACATGGCTGAACGTTTTGCTTCTACAATGATCAGATGGCTGAATAAGAGGGGAAAGAAAATGTGGAAGAGGACAAGGGCAGCAAGAATATTTGAGTAAAAAGAGAGGACAAGGGCAGCAAGAATATTTGAGTAAAAACTATGGATCTCTTTTCACCATTTACCACTGATGAGTGATGACAGTTTTAGGAAATGGAGGGAAGTGGCAGGATCTTCAAGTAAGAAAGAGATGACACTAAAATGTTGGTCATCTCCTAGAGAAGGCTATATCAAGTTAAATTTTGATGATAGTAGTAGTATGGAAAATCCAGGGTCTTCGTGGGGGGAGTGTTTTTTTTTTTTGATAAATAATGTGGGGGGAGTGTTTAGGAGCAACAGAGGTGTTCTGATAGCTATGTACTTGGAGCCAATACGAGAAGGGGATTCTCTAAGAGCAGAAACCATGGCTGTATTATTTGGTGTCAAGAAGCCAAAAAAATAAAATAAAATAAATTTCAACAAGTTGATTACAGACAGTAATTCAAAATTGGTAGTGGAATGATTACAGAACAAAAAAGGACACATCATGGGCCTATAGAAACAAAATGACATAAAAATATATCATTCTTCAAATAAATAAATTGGCATATAAAGATATGAAGATCTGCTTTATATATCAAATAAAAAGCAAACAAACCTCCATAATGGCATAATGTGATAATCCATAACCATAGCTCAGGAAAAAAAGTATCAATAAATTTAATATATCTATAAAATGTCACAATCCAAATACATAGAAACTATAGAAGACATACAAATCCATGAAGACATTAAGAAATAGAGGCATCAAGCAACAAAGGAGGAGGATGAAGGGAGGAGAGGTAGAGCCCTCATTTTATGGACTCCGGTTTCAGTGACGAAAAAAGAAAGAAAAACGATACTTTTTTGCTAAGAAAGAAAAACAATATATTCTTATCAGAGATGTGAATTCTACTAATGTGCTTGAAGTACTCAACAATTCATGCCTGTAAAACTCTCAGCATTTTAATCTATCCCCTAGTTAGATTATTTTAAGTCTAGTGTGTTTTTAGATGTCTCACATTCCTAATCCTAGGAAGTTGGTCACAGTTCATTTTGTTTTAGGATTAGGGATCAGAGATCAATTAGACTTTTGTTGATTTTTTAGTGGAAAGTTTACTACTTAAGATTCTATCTATAACATTCCGGGTTTTAGGTATTCAAAAGGTTTTTGTTTTTGTTTTTTGAAATGTTGATAGACCATTACTGGAGCACAAGCAACAATAAAAGGTCATTTAGAGTTCATAGGCTGCCAAACTCTCATGAACATGGATTATGACTATGATGATGATGATGCTAAAAAAGCTAATAAAGCGAACTTATAAAAGGTGCATACCCAGGCCAAGGTGAAAGGTAACCTGGATTAATTCCTAGAGTGAACCTAGGTTCAATTGAGACACGAGTTAAAATGCACCTCGCTTGTGCGCCTAGGCGCACATCTTAAAACAATGATAAGGCAACTAGGGAATTAGGAATACAGACCTGATCTTAACAGAAATTTGAATGAGTGGTAAGAAGACACCCAACATTAGGAGCAAGTTGAAGAGGAGCTTGAAGATGAATACATGGAGATGGGATCTGGGAGACACTTCTCAAAAAATCATTCTTTCATTTCATAGACCCTTCAAGGGTTCTACCATTTAAAGAAAACCTAACTATAGTCTAAATTCCTCTAAAGTTCTCTATTTTTTCCCACAATGTAGTTTTAGTTAAAATCTTATGGGCCAATCTATTGAAGTGTCATTACAAAATTTTTATGCTTTGTAAGAAAGAGGATCTGGATCATCTCATTCAGTGCAGCTTCTAGCAAAGGCTTGGTAACATATTTTGGGTCATTTGGGGTGAATTGAGCAATGTCCAGCTTCCGGATAAACTAATGAAAAGCTGGAACCTGGAGGGCAGTTCATTCAAATACTAGAGAAACATTGTGATACTAGTGCCATTTGAATATAATGTGCAAGCGGGGGTTGAAAAGGCCAATTATTGTCATTACTGATAAAAAAAGGTCAATTATTGTCATTGCTTTGGGTGTCAAGCAGCAACTAAAAAAAAATTATTCATAAAAGTAAAGTTGAAGGATGAGTATTCATACAGGAAACGTAGCTTTGTCAGCTTCCCCAATGAGTCTGGAATGGGACCACTGAAATTGTTCAAGTAAAGATCCAAGCTCACCAAGCTTGTTAAATTACCAAGTTCGCTAGGGATTGGTCCACTTATGTTATTACTGTATAGTTCCCTGTCATAAAAAAAAAAAAAAAAAAAAATCAACTTTAATGTTTTGTACATCAAATATTTGCAGTAATATGGCAGAATCCTCTGCTGAAAAGTATACATCTATATTGTCAAAGATTGATACATGCAACTCATAAAAACAATTTCTGCTACATACTCAGTTAAGCAAGGCCTTGACAAGCAATTTCTGTATACAGTCTACCTCTCTGACGACCCCAGATAGTTGGGACCAACATTGGGTATTGGCTTTTTAAGTACTTCAATACTATCATATGAAAAATGCAAAGCATGGCATGAATATTAAGATGCAAATTCCAGACTGCAACTGCACGTACATTTTGAATGCTTAACCAATATAGACTATCATTTTCAACTTTAAGTATACCAGTACTAATGTTTAATCATTTTGAATGCCGCATTGCTTTTTTGTAATGTTTTAATCATTTCTTTGTACAGATGGAGGTTTTTTTTGGCACAGCTCCTTGCTGTGTTAGTGTGGGGGTGTAATTTCTTTTTATTAATATTATTCATCAAAAAAATTCTTTTTATTAATACAATATTTTACCTCTTTTCAAGAAAAAAGAAAGGTATACCAGTACTAGTTATTATTGTCACTTCATTACCATAAGAGGTTAGGGGCTAAAATTGCAGTTGATGTTTATAAACAGAAGCACTCATCAACTCATGCAAATTGGTGCTGTTGAAACTGGAAATTTCATCACTAAATATGACTATTATTCCAAGATAACTGGTCCCTTCATTACATCTGATGCCTTCCTACCTTAGGTCCTCAACATAACAAGACATGGGTGAGAATAAGGGATATATGCTTGATCCACAAAATCTGTAGTGATTTTCTGACTTTAAGTTCTGATGGATTGGCATGAACCTATTTGTTTCACATGCACCAAACATAAGTTTGGCAGTTGAGAGTCAAAACTCATACACATGTAATGTGTAATTTGACCTTATGAATGATAGATTTTTTGGTACATATTACAGTTCTTTTATTGGTCCATAATTTTTGTTAGCGTGTGAAGAATAATGGTATACAAAATGTACCAAGCACCCCTTAGTGTGCTAGGCTAGCCCCAGCTATGTATCCCCTTGTTCAAGTCTTCTAATTATATTCATCATTCATGGGGACTAACCCCCCAATACAGAGCCCTCCTATTGGTCCCTGCCTAGCTAATTCATCAGTGAGGTTTTTGGATTATCTTTGAGTCCATAAAACATAGCCAATAGCTCCCTTTCCAGCTACAACATTTCTCTTGCCATATATCTATAAATCCAGGAACCATTATAGTTACTTTTTAGCCAACCCACAACTATCATTGAATCCCCTTCCAAGAACCATTCACCATCCATGGGACCTTCCACGGTTCCACCATAAGATTTCTGTAACCAAGAGTTTTGGCCAATCTTAGCCCTTGCAAAACAGCCAATAGTTCATCCCTTTCTAGAATCCCCATAGCCTATAGAGCCGGAGAAAATAACCATGATGTTCCCTTGATAATTCCTGAATACTCCACCTATGTCAGACAACCCAGGATTGCCCAGACAATATCAATCAAAGTTTAATTTAATGTGGAGTTTTGACAAAGGCATTTTGGAGAAAAGCGATGACAAGTATGGGCTGGCAAGTTTTGAATGGGAAACTAGGGCATTTCCTGAAGACTCCACCTATGTCAGACAACCCAGGATTGCCCAGACCCCCTTGTGGCTTCATTAAGCTCAACTTTGATGATAGCAGTGAAGGCAATCCAGGTCCAACTGGCATAGGTGGAGTTTTCAGGAATGAAGAGGGGAATATCATTGTGCTCTACTCAGGTCCAATTGGAGTTGGGGACTCGTTAAGAGCTGAAATTATGGTGGTTATGGAAGGGACTCAAAAGGCTAAAGAGTTGAATGTCAGGAAGTTGTTAATTGAAGGTGATTCAAAGCTTGTAATTAGCTGGCTCCAAGAAGAGGAGGAAGATAGATGGTGGTGCTACACTTATGAGAAGAGGAAAGATGTCAAATTCTTACATGGGATAGAGGTGTCTTGTAATTGGGTCAGAAGAGATGCTAATGCCGTTGCCGATACACTTGCTAAACAAAGGATGGGAAGGAATAACTTATTTTGGGCTGTTTTGTAATGCTTTTGTTGGGGAGGGCTAAGAGTGTTTATTCCTCCACTTTCTTCTTGTACTAAAATTCATCTATTTTTTAATGAAATTAATTCTGTTATTAATCAAAAAAAATGGAAGAAAGCTCTTATCTTCTCAATAAATTGAGGGCTGTTAATGTTGATTCAAATGCACCAAACATGAGATGGTGGAATGAATGTAAAGGTGGAAAATTTACTGTTAAACCCTTTGTTACAGATTAACTACAAATCAGGAGAATTGCAATTTTAGTGGAGTTTGTGGTGATCCAATTCCCCACCAAGGGTGGAGGCATTGACTTGGTTAGATGCATCGGACAGCATCTAGCTCTGGATCATCTGAAATTAAAAGGTTTTCCGATTCCTAATATGTGATTTTTGTGTAAGAAGCAAGAGGAAAACGCGAGACATCTTTTTATTCATTGTTTGTGGTTAGCTTTCATTTGGGATTTCTTCTTCAACGTGTTTAATATTCAAAAATCAAGTTGACCTTTGGAAATATTCTCAAAGCATATCTAGGCTGGGGAAAGGGGGATAATATCCTATTTGCAATCTATTGGGATGTTTGAAAAGAAAGGAACAGAAGCACTTTTTATGATATATAGCAGCGGCGGGACTGGTCATGAGGAATACCAGTTATTGATGTACCTTTTTGTTTTGAATTTGCTATGTTTTCTGTTCAACGCTCTTCACCATTGAATCAGTGAGTTGATAACTTAATCCTTTTCTTTTAATAAAAATTCTCTTTTATTAGTATTATTATTATTAGATGGAAGACGAGGCAAGCACCTTTCTGAAGCAAGGTGCAATTTTTTTAAAATTTTCAAAAATATAAAAAACAAAGTAACTTACAAAAGAATGCAAATCTGAGTTTTGAAAGAAATCAAATGTTTTGAAAACCTTGTAGACTTAAATTAAAATGCATAAGCATAAAATATAAAGCATATTCAAAGTGGGAATGTGGAAGTGAAAGCAAATATATATCATATCAAAGCACTTCAAGCACTCAATAATTCAAGCATGTAAAACTTTCAATCATTTATCCCCCAGTTGTATTTCTTCAAGTAGCTGGTGTAATGTTAAACATTTTGCATTCCTAATCCTAGGGAATTGACCCACTAACCCTGTAAAGGCCCCTTGAGGCAAGCCCAAACAAGTCCATGCAGAGGTTTGGGGTAGCACACCCATCCTTTTCTTTATCAGCAAAATATTTTTTTTGATAAATACCTTTAAATTTTATTGGATATACATAACATACAAACTTTACAAGCATCCCTCTGAGAGGTGCAGGCTGCTACCTCTTGCATAATTGAAGAAAAAGAAACAGATAACAACCGAGCCCAATACAAATATTTTTTTATCAGTAACAGAAATTTTATTAATTAGACCAAGTACAGCAATTACAGCCTCCTAGGGAAGGGGTAAACTCTTTAACCCTTCCCAAGGATAAGCATAACAATAGAAGAAGCAGTTACAAACAAGGAGCCCAATACAAATATTCCCTATTAACCCCTTGTTTGGTTAATGTATCAGCTAATCTGTAGACAAAAAAAAGTGTGACTGCTCTCAGGCTCTCAGCTAATTAATTTTTTTGCTGACATCCAGTCCCTGAAGAGAAACACCATTAGCAACAGCTTACTTGCTTACTTAAAACTTAAATAATTATTAGTTCAACACAAATAATTAAATAAGACACTTCTCTGGAGTTTGGAGCAGGCAAACCAGACTCCAGAAAAGCTCATAAGAAGCCGCTTTGTACAAAAGGTGGCAGAGATTAGGTCCACATATTGCCCCCCTTCCAAGACACTGGAAAGCCACAACCAGCATCAGGTAACAGCTTTATGTTTAAATATCTAATGAAAGGAAAAGTTATATAGGTTATGTTACAATATGAAATGTAAAAATAGCATTTTCTCTTTGACCACAAGTAGTTCCAATCTCATTTAAGGTAAGGTATGAGACAAGTAACATATCTAAACAGACAAGATGGGTTTGCTAGCAAAAGAAGAAAATGACTAACATTTAGCCATTTCCTGCATACTAATTCCGCTATTTGGGTAAATCATTGGTCAAAGATAACTTATAGAGACATCAAATCCAGTGTTTTAAAAGGCACGGGAGGCGTATGCCTGGAGGCTTGCGTTTTTTTCATGAGGCGTGCTAGAGGCATATGCCTCATGCACATCTGATATAAAAAGACAGAAAAAAAAAAGAAAAGAAAAAAGGAAAGGAGAGGAAAAGAAAAGAAAGGGAAGGGAAAGTAAAAGAAAGAGAAGAAAAAAAGGAGAAAAGGAAAGGAAACGGAAGGGAAGAAAAGAGAGGGGGAAAGAAAGTGGTTTTCCCCCTGCCCCTTCGGCTTCGCCCCCACCCCCCACCCCCTTTTCGATGCAGCCCAATTTGTTTTTTTTTTTTTTTGAGTTAGGGAGGTCTTGCTCCCGCTTCGACAAGACCCCCCCCCTTTCAACTAATGTTATGCATCTTTATTCTTCTTAATATAAAAGATTTTTATTAAAAATAAAGAAAAAATGAGATCCCCTCTTCCTCGTCATCCTCCTCCTAACCCCCCCCCCTCCTCTTAAGGAGGCTTACGCCTCCTTGTATTCGGGAGGCTTACGCCTCTTGCATTCTGAACTACGCCTCATGCCTCCGCGTTTTAAAACATTGACAAATCTTCATGGAACATGCACAACCTCTAGAAGTATGGTGAACACAAACTTCAATCAGCAGAATGATGGAAACTTACAAGTCATATAAGCAAAAAACAACTCCAAAATTTTCATATCATACATGCACAACTTACAAGTACTGCAAATTTTTAAGCTGACCAAGTTGTGAGACAAGTTCACCGGATAATAAAGCATTTCCAAGATCACTGTAAGAAAATAAATGCGATTAGAATTACCAAAGCATAAGGTAGGCAATAACAACAAAGCAATGTCAGCTGCCAATTGGCAACTTCTATATGTCAAGCACAAAAGAAAACAGCTTACACTCTTATGACACTGTTATCATTGTTGCATGTGACATGAAACCACGTGCAAGGATTGACAAGGGTGGGATCCCAACTCTGTAGCACATTATTAGGATCTTCTAAATTTGTCTTTAGGCTATGCAAAGCATCACCTGTTACAGAAGCAAGCAATAAGAATCAACTAACAGAATGAAGAACAATAAAAGTGAACTCATTAATCCCCACATTGATGCCAAGTAATGTCAAGTCAAAGACTAGTGAAAGCAAGGCAAGGGTCAGCATATTCAATTGCTACGATCAGTACAGACAGTCTACAGGCAGAAGCCTCTAGCATTTGTCTTTTTCTTTTTTTGTCAGTGTTGAAAATTCTGATGCAGAATTTCAAACAATTTTTTCCCCTAATCAGAATGGTATAGCCTGTAAAAAGGGTACAACCACCTTACAGCTTTTCAAGAATTCTCAATACAACGCCATCCACTTATATTGGCGTCAACAATGCTAGTGAAATCAATTAAGATCCTAACATTTTGATTCCATGTCACCCAGACGTGGAGAATATAATACTTAACTAGTTGAACATGCTAGAACTACAGCCTTATAGTCAATCAAGTTCTTCGCAGCCCCGAAATTGCAGGCTTGCGGAAAATTCGGAATGAGACAAGCTCAACGGAGCATAGTAGCAATTGTAACACCAATTCTACCCGATTTCATGCCCTTTTGATTTATTCCACAAATAAAAATCAACCGAAAGGTAAATACTAGAGATTCTATTCTGTTTGACCCGAAAGTAATCGGTGTATTATAAGCAACCACAGAAGCAGCTAATGGCGTGTACATTTCATCAAATCAATAGCTCAGAAATACTTAGAATCAAAGATCTAAGTCCTACAGGCCTCATAAAAGGGAGTCAACAGCAACTACTGACCTTCCATATTAGCATAGATCCTCGTCAACGGACGAAACACCAGGATCAACCAGAGCAGAACCGCAGTCACAATCTTCCGCTCCATGACTACCATTTCTCTCCAGCTCAAAAGTTGAACCACTCAGCTACTTCATCAATCTTCTCAGATCCACACAAATTCCGCTAAATTCCGCATAAAATGAAACCCTAATTTCTCAAACCCTAGCTCATCATACTCGTCCAAGTGTAGTCGCCAAAACATCCACCATTTTCCTCGAATAACGCGTCAAAAGAATCAAAATCGAAAGCCGATCTCATCAGAAAAACAAAACGGATTACAATAAACAGACGATTGCAACAGATTCCCGATCATTTCTTTCCATTACTCTTTCCTCAGAAATTCTTTTCCAGCATTAAAACTTTTTTCTCTGTTTCCCCCCTTTTTTTTCTATTAATCTTCAATATCTCTCTCCTACTTTGAAAATGGTTCGATTATCTTTTTGTTGTCTTTCTGCTGATCTTAAGTGAGGCGAGGCTGGCGTGCAGTGTTTCAGTTGCCCGAGAGATGCTGCCCGCTGCCCGACTCTAGTCAAAACTCAAAACTAAATACCCGCCCACCGGCCCACCCCCCCTTCTCACTCTCTGTTGGAAAGAGACCTAACCGGGAACCCCGTTTGGTCAAAGACACCTTCTCGCCGGGCCCACTCACTGCCACCTCGGATGCGGTCAAAACTCCTTATTAAATTTCGCGTCCGACAGAGGAAAGCCCAAAAGGGAATGCCCCGATAGGCCGATACACACTTTCGTGTCCGACTCAGCATCCCGATTACCAAACCTTCCGAAACGTTACGTTCTCTCGTTTGAACCTTTCTGCGCGCGGTAACGGTGTTAACTGGTCGCCCACTTCTTGGCTCTACGTGAGTACGTGTAGCTAAGCAGTGTTGTAAAAACGGAAACGTGCGTAAACCCGAAACTCTTCGGGTGGCGGGTTATATAGTCAATCAAAATGATCCAATACCCACGACCTAGCGGTTCAAGTCGGGCTGCCCAATTTGAATAATCTCAATTTTCAATTAAACCGGGGTTCTGGCCGGCCATCTGAATTTGATAACTGTTTGGGCCGACCCGACCCAAGTTGCCCGGTCAACAGCTCAAGCAGCTCATATAAAACAAGGCACAGGAGACCCAAACAAAGGTCGGATCCACCACTTAAAAGGTCCCTATGATGATCAGACATACTCAAGTATCACCGTATGTAATGTAAGCCTCAAAATCATATATATCAAATTTTTTAAGTATATAAAGTACAATTTTTTAGAACCAATTTACATATTTTTGTGTTACAAGTATATTATTAATATGAACTGAGATGCTATTCTCACATGCGGTACATTGAACATAACATTGAGATTGTTGCATTTGTTAAGTATGAGATAAGTAAAGAAATTATTCTTGGATTAATAAGAGAGACATTATCAGATATTTTTCTAGTATATAAACTATTTTGCTTTATTTGTAACCAACTAAATAATCGAGTTTTCTTGAATTTTCATAGATATAATACATTAATATATATATATATAGGCCTATCTGGTTTGTAGGAATAGGGGTCTGGAATTGGAATCAGAATATAAACAGAATGGTGTATTCCGATTTCAACTGTTTGGTTGAGTGGAATCAGATTTATATTTTCATTTTTAGTAGAATGGCATTCCCCCATTTGAGGGAATAGGTGAATAGCCATCCGGCTCATTCCCTCCCCTCCCTTGGGAATGAAACCTCGTTCCAGCTAATTTTAATTCCAATTCTAATTCCCACCTAAGCCAAACAAGTTATGGGAATAAATTATTCCCATTCCATTTATAATTCTGGTTTGGAAGTGAACCAAATGGACTCTCAGTTTATCTTTTCAATTAAACACTGTCTAGGTGAGGCATTTGCCCAACCAATTTTGATGTGTGATGAGGCAATGAAGTACATGCCTCATAAAACTTGAGGTATGAACCTCTTGCAACACTCAAATAAACCCACTAAAAGCAAAGTGGTTTCTCTCCACCTCACCTCAAGGCAAATCTCTCTCTCTCTCTCAAGTATGGAAATAGGGACTTGTACTTTGTTTTTATTTTTTTTATTAAGTACACGCCTCTTAAAACTTGAGGTATGACCTCTTGCAACACTCATATAAACCCACTAAAAGTAAAGTGGTTTCTCTCCACCTCACCTCAGGGCAAATGTCTCCCTCCCTCCCTCTCTCTCTCTTTCTTTCTCTCAAGTATGAAACTAGGGATTTCTACTTTTTTTTTATTAAGTACATGCCTCTTAAAACTTGAGGTATGAACCTCTTGCAACACTCATATAAACCCACTAAAAGCAAAGTGGTTTCTCTCCACCTCACCTCAAGGCAAATGCCTCACTCTCTCTCTCTCTCTCTCTCTCTCAAGTATGGAACTAGGGATTTCTACTATGTTTTATTTTTATCTTTTTTATTATTTCCAATCTTGTCCCCACCGTTGTTTCACTCCTTATCCCTTTGTGTTAAATTGAATCTATTGTAAGCCCATCGCATAAGCATTGTCGTAAATCCAACCAAATGTGTCCATTCATCCCAACTATATGAATGGGAACATCAGAGTGAGTGAGTGTGTGTGCGTGTGTGAGAGAGTCCAATTTGACGACAACTATGGAAAGGGTAGCACAAGGAAGAAAAGGGGATAAATGGAATCCACACATTTAGGTTATGTTTGGCTTGAAGGAAAAAGTAAGGAAAAGAAGGATAAGACAGGAAAACTTATACATGGTTTGTAAAAATTTTCTTACATTTTCCTTCAAACCAAACATAGCTTTAGAGAAAACAAACAAAAGGAGAGAGGTTGTGCAAGAATTGGCACATGTTTGATGACTCATGACTGTCACAAGATGGGATAGATGGACATGGACTCGTCTAATTGGATTTATAAAAAGGTTTATTTATATATAGGGACAAATCTGCAGCAAATCTGTGCTTCCTTGTGTTACTCCTAAAGAGAGTGATTCCAAGTGAATCAACTCTGGTCATATTCGAATTTGAATCTAGGGAAATGATGGTTAGGAGTCCATTCAATATTTAAACAGACCCTTAAAAGGCCTATCAAATTTGAATTCGACCAATTTTATTTGAATATCCAAATCCGGATTAGATTAAATTGAATTATTTTAATATTATACTTTTTATTAAATTAAGAAATAACATGGAATATTATTGTTGTTGCCAAGGATGGATCGAGGGCAACAATGTAATTACGCTTTCGTAGATGAGGGCTAATTGAATCCGAGGGTTTCATTGTCCGACTTGTGAATAAGAGAACACGTCAGAGACCCCAGGTGTTATCCCAGGGGCGGAGGCTCCGATAGTCAAATTGACATTCCCATATGCGCCTACATCAATTATTTTACTAGAGAGAAACAAAGAGTATTTAGGTATTCCCATATTTGTATATTATTGTTATACTCATTTTAGATATATTTTTTGTTCGAACCAGTCCATATCCAAATTCAACCCCGTAACACTAAATGTATAAATTTAAGACAAAATCTACAATGCATCAACCGTACCAAGCAGCAAAATATGTGAACTAGTGATAAAATGAAATAGCAAATTGATACCTTTAGCATTATTAATATCTTCATGCTTGTGAGATCTAAACAAAGTAAATATACCATGTAATAACTTTAACATGATTAATTAAAATTAAGGTTCAAAATATTGATAGTTGGACAAATCGATACCCATTATATATATATATATTTGCAACTGATTAGGGGGGTGGTTTAGGTCTCCTCCATCCCCTGGAACAGTCAGACCCCCGATACATCCAATGTAAAAGCGTATTGGAAGGGTGCCAAAATAATACGTATCAGCTGATATGGGTCACTACATATCAATACTTTGAACATTGATTAAAATCTTTATTTAACATCTAAATATCAATATTTTAAAACTCAGAGCGGACTAAAAACTGGCCTACTTTCTGGGTCTTGGTTTTACCAGTTAATTGGGCAATTTGCTCACCCAACCCACCAAATCCCTCGTTTAATCAAGGCCTGAAAAGGCCACCGGTTCCCGATTTTCATGGTTCAGGGCAAGTTTTAAAACATTGGTGAATACAATAATTAGACTCTAAATAAATAAATAGATTTTACTTTTTACTAACATACAAGTGAGAGGCATGAACATGATGGCATATTGGCATGCCTGTTCATTGATATCCAAGCTGTCCAAATTCATCCCCCTAAATTGTCTTAAGATGACCAACGTCCACATGTAAAAAAAAGGAATGCTTGACTATGACTCTACCATTTGCAAGTTATCCGAAAAACAAACAAACAGAAAAGAGTAATGGATCTTGTTAATTTGTCCGCGTCTATTGCTAAACGTGTAGCCCTCACAAAGTACACGTCTCTTCATGTTACCACCTTTCCATGTGGCAAATGTTTAGCCAATAAACCACTGCCACGTAGCTTTTAGTAGAGTCCATCGGTCTCTGTTCATTTATGAATAAGGACTAAAGATGTACATTGTAAAAGGTGGTACTAATCGAGTGAGAAAGGTTGGGTTGTACAATTGGCTGTTTCATGTCAGCAATTCATGGTTGGCACTTGGCACTTAACTGTTTGTATGGGGATTGATAGAAGGGCTGAGGGATCTTATTCTGTCACAATGGGATTTTGAATTTTTGATTCTTCCATCGACAGAATATTCAATTTTGTGTTCCAGACACGACAGTCGACGGATGTTTGGGGCAACTGGGCAAGGCAGTCCGACCCTCGTAAATTGCAATCCTTTTATGTTTGGAAAGCCGGGACCCACTATCGAATTGGTCCCACCAAGTTGATTAGTTGGGCCAGAATTTTATTTTATTTATGGATGACCATAGATCAATTCGGACCATGATCAGCAACATATGCATATATGAAAAAAATTATAATGTAACAGAATAACATCATAATTTCATACCTTCACTTCGTATTTTTTGAAAATCTATATTATCCGTGTTATATTTTGGGGAAAATCTATGATGCGGGAAAATTTACCACGATTGTGATTTCAGTTGATTGGTATAGTTAAATCCATTTTTTAGTAAAATTTTCACATTTTTGCATATCTTACTACGAGAATTTATACAAATTCATTTGAGGAGGGATCTGATTGGTCAAAGTTAGCATTTTCATGTATTCTCATTTCTGAGAATTTGATGAACCTATCCATACCATGAATGTTGATGAAATTTTATTGGTTAGTATATGATTTAATACTTTAGAAATATGAATAATATAAGAGGGGATGTTTCTTTTGGTGCCACACACCACTAATAACCACCTCTTCCGGTTTTTCGAAATGAGTGGTTGCGGCTTTGCAAGAACTGTTTTCGCATCAACATGAAGGCGAGCTTCAATCCCAAGCCTCTATTATAATCAATGGAGGCCTTACCAACCACCCAGTTGGCACCTTGCTCATTTCATTTGTTTCCATTCCAACTTCTATACATACGTTAGAATCATAAAGAGGGTGATTGGAACCATTATGTTTCACGAGGGATCTATTTCACTCAGAATCAGGGATTCAAGGCTCCTCATTATATATCAGTTTCTTTAAATAAAAAAAAAACCTGTTTGGTAGAGAAGCATGAAAGCATCCTATTAGGAGTTTAAAGTGCTTTGGCTTCATCATTATAATAGAGCTACTGACTTCTTAGAAGTCACTTTTTCTTTTTCAAATTTCAAGATATTACATTATTTTCGGATATTCAAGATCACCCTCTCTCATAAAAACCAAAGCATAATCATTGGAATTTGGAGCAAAAATCTTCAAAAACGGGTCTATCAAACATGGTTTGATACCATTTCTACTTATTTTCTGACGTGGCAAGTCGGTGAAATAGAACACCCAAATTAACGAATTGGTACCAAACACTTCAAAATTTCAGGATTCCGAAGTGACCTTGCCAAATGCCTACATATAAACCTAACCACTATTCAAACTAAGGTGAGGTGGTGAATGGTGATCATCAATTTCATAGTCTAACCCTTCAAATAATTTTGATTTTATTAATCAACGGAACTGAAATCACATGACAGAGATTATGAAACACACGTTAACTGATTTAGGTAATGCTTGGAACATTTGCTGTTTTCTTAAAAAACAGTGTCATGTCTGAAATCTGCTTTGTGAAGAAATCCTCACTATTCGGTTGGGTGTTTCCTCGTAAAATATTTTCTCAGAGTATATATTGAAAATTGGAAAAGGTGGAGTAGAAAACATTTTCTGGTTTTTATACTATTAGTAGCAACAGTACTGATGTGGCATTAAAAATGGCCTATGTGGCAGTAGCAGTCCCAAACAGCAAAAAGAACTTACCAATACAGCACGTACTGAAGTGTTAATAAAACCAGACCGGACCAGTTGAGCCGTGACTGGGACCTTAGCTAGTTCATTCTTATCTTAATAACCACTTTTACTAAAAAACCGGCTGACCGACCAGTTTAACTGGAAAACCGGTGGACTGGTTCAGTTTCATGAAATCTCCCGGGTCTTTAATCAATTGAAATTTTAAAATGTGTTTAATAAGATTCAAATCCATGAGCTCTTATTTTCATATATTATTTAATTACTATTAATTCACTTCTTAATTTGTGTTAATTAATGACTTTTTATTGTACATTTTATTTTATTATACATATATTTTAAAGAACATGTAAATTATGAGACTTGAACCCTAATTATTTGCCATTCATACACCATATATGTATGTATATGCCATGCTATTACCGTTCAATCTCTGGTTTGACCCTAATTGAACCTCTGACCCGTGAATCTCTCCCTTCTCCAATTATATGCTCGGTCTAGTTCTCTGAATATTAAAAACAACACATGTTTCAAACATTACCTTAATTTTAGGTAGTGTTGTTAGCCATTAGGGGTGAGTTCGAAGAGGGTTTTATAAATTCTAGAACCTATCCATCTCCCTAAACTTCTCAACCCATACCTGCCCCAAAAGTCCGTAGTGGATTGGATTTTGAGAATCCAAACCCTCTCCATATGAAAATACAAAACCCTCCCCGCATTCAAGGGTATGAGCTGATTGGATTTAGAATCCACATCTAATTTCTCATTATTTATTGTTATATATAAGTAAAATAACATAAATAAACAACAAAGTTTCCAATTATTTAATTAAGACATTTAAAAAACATATAAACCATGGATTATCTTTCACATAAAATTCAAAATATTATTAAATTCAATACTTAATATATAAAATTTATATACTTTCAAACAATATACAAGCTGAGAGGGCCAGATTTAACCTAATATTGTATCTTACTTGTACATATACGAATTATAGAATCCCAAAACCCACACTTCAAACAAAAAACCCCCACCCCATTAGGACTGATAGGGGTGGATACCCATCAAATAGAATAGGATAGAAATTGCTATCCCTATCAGCCATGGCCAAAATTAATAATAAAACCCAAAAAAACCCAAAAACTCATAGGTGGTTCATTATTTCGATTTGAAAGTTTCAAAACCGATTACCGATTGCACCAAAATGAAACTTGCATTGGATTAAAAAAAAAAAAAAGCCAAAAATTCATAATAAGCAACAACATCATGTTAACATTTCCACCACAAAAAACAATTTAAAATTCATAATAAGCAACAACATCATGTTAACATTTCCACCACTACAAAAAACAATTTAAAAATCAAATCACATTATGAGCCCACTTTCCTGAAAATCCGTCCAGCAAAACAAATCAACCATGTTGATGTTGGGGAACATCACTTATACGAGCATGTATGCAAATGTTTGGTAATAATCATTAGCCCTTATGTGACCTTTATTATATTCATCAACGAAGGTCACAACTTCCATAAAAGCCATGTTCGCATCTCCAACAAATCACCATCTTTGAATTGGAATAAGTGGTGGGACCGATGGATGTAGTTAAATATAGTTGGCCAATGTAGGGACTGTTTGGAGGTAGTATATTGGGAAATCCATCTTACCATGCCATCATTAGATCAGCTCCTCCCAATTATAACAAATCCAAACATGATGAAATCGATCTTAGGCAATAAATCAAACAGATGGGACTAACCCTTCATTCAAAAAGTTGACCATTGACTGCTGGACCCATCTAGACCCCAAACTCCTCCTATATCTTTCCTTCTATTTACTCATAAAAACCTCCTGAAGTTTGTGACAATCATAATAACAGTCCCTGAATTTTCACTTTAACAAAAACCTTTTCTATGATTTTACAAAAACCTGCAATTACCTCCTTTCCATCTTTGTCTCATTAATGGAGACTTCAAAGTCATGAAGTTACCTTTGTAACTTATTAAGGTAATTTTCAATATAATTCAAAATACGAGATTTTTATAGAATAACAGTCCCCTCTGAACTTCACTAAACCAAACATTTTTATAGAAGTAAAATTATTTTATTCTTTTTAATTTAGTAGGGGAAATATTTTAATTAAAAGTGGGAATTTCTTTTAGGATATTTTAATAAATTTCCTTTAAAATGATGGATAAAAGGGTAAAATGGATATTTTCAAAAACTAATGCATTTGGCTAATGTTTTCCCTCCAAGACAATAAATAACAAAAGGAGATGACTACAAGCTCTTTCAATACTATATGGGTAGTTTTTGTGAAAATGAAACCTCAGGAAAGTTTTTATAATTGTCAGAAATCGGGAGATTTTATATTTTGGGTAGAATACAAAATTCTCCTATGATGTTTCTGACAATTATAAAAACCTTTTCTATAATTTTACTTTAACAAAAACCTCCCCTGAACTTCGTTTGCTCCTAGCCCGACCGGGAATTGAAGTGTCTGAACGAAAGTTTGTGGTTGCAACGGGCTCGTTCACAGGGTACTCGGTGAAGCCCCCTCCAACTATTTCCAAGATGGCATTTCAATTGGAGCCTTCCATGCCGTCAAGAACGGCATCGTTGTGATCACCTCTCCTGGCAATTCAGGACTTGACGCTGGTTCTATTTCCAACGTTTCCCCATGGTTGTTCACCGTTGGAGCCAGCACCATCGATCAAGAGTGAGAAGGGCATTCAGGTCTCTGGCCGGTGCAGTGAGGATGGTTCTGGCCAATGACGAAATCAACGGGAATGAAACGTGTGGGAAACTAGAAGAGACCCTTCGGAGGATATTCATGGCTTCGCGCCTTGGTGTTGGAGGGTGACCGGAGATTAAACTCTGGCGTTCGGAGATCTCATCGTGGCCTTGAAGATGGGTATTTGGAATATTCCCAGACAGGCCTATCATGGCGTTCGGAGATCAAACTCGGAATATTCCCTTTTGCCAGTATGTTTTCCGACAATTGTTCTTCATCGACGATTGTTTTTGATCGGCGTAATCCGTTCTTCATCGGCTAGTTATTTCACTACCCATTTTACAAAGGGGTAAAATGAGTATTTGGAAAAAAAAAATCATGCATCGGTAAATGTTTTCCTTCTGAGTCAGTAACGAAAGAGAGGTTTTTGTCAATTTTTTTAAAAGTTCAAGAAAGGTTTTTGCTAAAGTAAAATTACAAGGGAGATTTCAGAAACTTCTGGGAAAGTTTTTGTATTTTACCGTTATATTATCCAAAGGATAAAGAGGGTAACGGGTTCGGCGAATCGCTAATTCTAAAACGAATATCGGAAAAAAAGTATAGGAGCGATACGATACGGAGCCGTAACGGACCGTTGAAGTGTCGATGACGGATTGACACTTAATGAGTTAATGAGTTAATGAGTTAATGGGCGTACGTCTCTTCTCCGATGAAATGATGGCCGGACACTGATGGTGGTTGGTGGGGCCAACATCACGGCGGGCAGGGCGGCCCCCCGCATCAGAACGAAGCAGCCGCTAAATTTGGGGAAAAGGAAAACTCCAAATCCTCAGCTACTTTTGGCGTTGGTTACTGCGCCTACCCCTACTAAGAAGTACTAAATAATAATTAATAAATAGAAAGGAACATTGGAACAAGCATCAAAAAGTTATTAAATATTTTTTGGGTACTAAAAAGTGATTTTTTTGTGCTAAAAAATAAACAAGTGGATACAGCCAGTGATCAACCGGGAAAGCCGGTATCCAACCCCGGGAGAACTGGGCTGGTCACAATCTGGGGACATCCTGTGGTGGGTGGGCGGGACGTGTAAAGTCTAAGGCCTTTTTGGTTTTTACATGGGCTGAGAAAAGATGCTTTCTGCGTACGTCAGTTATGATACCGACACGTGTAGACCTCTCCTTGATATGTTTGTATCTCATTGGTTTTGGACTTTTGGATGCTCGAATCAATTGGAATTTATTTACCTTGTTTGGATGGATATAAGTTGGTTGTCTCTGTAAGGCCTATTTCCGTAAAGGGAAATATCCGTTGGATAAGTGTTGAAGGAGGGTATCTGTTACAATCAGGCATGTTTTTGGGTTTTACCCGAATTTGAAAATCGTTGGCAAGAGATGGAATTGCCAGCTTGATTTGGCACTGCTTTTGAGGTTGAAAATTTTCACAAATTAGGCGAAGTTGATGGGACTGTTTGGGAAATATGAAAAAAGGGGATGGAATGGAGGCTGAAGCCGGAGATTAGTCTGAGTGCAAATTACGTGATGTAGGAAAAGAGAGGGGGATTAAAGTCGTAGAAAAGCAGTAATGGTGTACTGGGGGGTTGATTTGATCCACCCAAAAAGGTGAAGTAATGGAGGTGGGCGTGGTCAGATTTCGAGTCTCCAAGAATGGATGAGGGAAACCCAAAGGAAAAGTCGGGTGTTTTTGGGCTGTAACTGTAGCACGTGGGTAATGGGAGCACGCTTTTTCAATTTGGGATTGAGAAAAATAGAAAAGAGATGGAGAGAGGGAGAAGGATCCAAGTAGTACTTTTGCTTTCTAGATTTTGAAAAAGAAAATATTTGTAGTGCTTCTTTCTTTTCCTTTTAAATTGTTTTTTGGTTATTATTTTAAATAAAAGCATTGTGAGGAGGAAATAAGGCTGTGTTTGGTTTGAAGGAAAAAGGTAGGGAAAGGAAAAAAAAGGTAGGAAAACTTTTACAAACATTGTATGAATTTTCCTACCTTTCCTTTCTTTTCCTCACATTTTCCTTCAAACCAAACATAGCCTAAAAGAACTGATAATCTGCTTAATGGCTTATTTACTGAATCCTGAAGCAATAATTCAATCAATTCAGCTACTTCAGCTGTTACCAAATGGCTTCTGATGGCAGATATTTAAAGCAATGTTTTAAAAACTGATGCAGAATCAGAAATGCTTTGACTACTGATTTTTGGGTCAATGGTTCAACCGTCTGTTGTAATTTAAAAAAAATAATAATTAAAATAAAATGCCAAAAATTGTTATGCATGAATTGATTAACAGTTTAACCACCTAAGTCAGTGGGTTACTGATGAAATCAACAGTTTTGGGCAAAAGAATGGTTCGGGGTGAAATGGAACTAGTTATAGTCTATGTCCGGATCAAACAGTCCGACTATCTAAGTCAACAATGATTTGAAAGCTATGGTTTAAAGAAAATAAATGGGTTTAAGGCATCTTTACTCAAATAATATTTTCCCTACTTTGTTAGTCTCAAATATGTTTTACCTATTGTCAATTGGCCTTGTATTAGTCTCAAATAATTTTTTTCCCTACTTCATTAGTCTCAAATATTTATCCCATCTTTTAAACTTCCTCAATTATTTGTAAGAATTTATTAGAGAGATGAGGTTTGCTTGAGATTCCATCCAATATACCCTTACCTTACTTGATCGGTTGATCCTCTTATAGAAACAATCAAGGTCGACCATTATTATAGAAAAAAAAAAAACACTATTTTCCCTTGTTACCACCAGGATAAATCATAGACACCTAACATTGAAGAAAAGAAGAAACAAAGAATCCAAACAATATCTGAAGTTCAGAAACCAAGTATCCATTTCTCAATTCTTGACAAAAATTATTGCTATTCAGAAAGGAAAATCTTTGTATAGAGATACAGTTGTTTGTAAAATATGGTAGAAAGAGGGGAAAAAACCTTGAATTTTATTAGGACTTGGCCAAATAAATGTGGGCAAAACACAAAACAAAACATGTATCTATACACATAAACATGTACACGTGGATACAACCATAAATGGTCGATATCATACAATTTTTGCACATCTTTATTAATCTGTTTTATTCATTTGTGGACCTAAGACTCAGTTTGGAAAGAGTATAATACAAATTTAGAGTGCAAAACCTTGTATTTTGTATTATTTTATATGCATTTGTATGATACATATTTGTATTTATATTTCTTCCAAACTGAGCCTTATCTTCAATTTGGGCTGGAATTTTTTATCACTTCCAAGATTGGATAATTTTTAAATGGTCAAGAAACACATGTAACATAAAGTTAAAGATTAGTCATATTGAATGAAAATTTTTACCAACCTGAACAGTCTAAAGTTGGAAAACAAAATCCTTTTTACATTTTAAAATAGAACTTGAGTTAAACCTTTAACTGTTGGCAAAAGTTGTACAAAAAAAATTAAGTTCTTCAGTAAAAGCTCATCAAACATGCCTAGAACCAGCACAAAGGTTTTGACTTGAGCCAAATATCAAAAAGATAGAAAAAATAGAAAGAAACTTAAATTTCTCAATACTGGCATACTGGAACTGAACCATACAAAACCGTTGTTGAAACTTAAGAATTATCATGTATTACTGGAATGGAGAATTAACCAACAGAGGAGGCTGAAGTATGATTTATTTGGAAAATGAAAAAGATTATTAGTTATCACCTTTCTGATATATGATTACTTCTTTGGAAGGGGGAGGGATTGTTCTTTCTCATTAATTAAATTCTAGAATAGAAATTAGATCAATTAGGTCTCTTATCAAGCTTATTTTCTGATAACTGCCATGAAGAGGAGGATGTGGTCAATCCAAGCCATTTATCAGACATGGGAACCTCTAGACTGGTGGCCAGAAGTTCATTCATTCCATCCACATGGTTTCATCCTACTGTATCTAGTAGGTCCATTCCAGTACTGTTTATCCCTTTTGAATCTGACATTTTCTCTCATATTCCATTGGCCACGCTCCAGCACAGATTCTATAATTTGAGAACCTTGCTCATGCATACCAACAAAATTCTATTGAAAAATATGTTTTAAGAGAGTTTCAGACTTGTTGGCATTGAAAAGCTTCTTTGCAAAAGGAGTTTTAATGGGTTAGCCTCAGCCTCTTTGCTGCTAGTCTATGATCCTTCTTTGGAATGTAACTACCATTACAACTCTATATAGTCTTCTCTAATGGAATTGCCACTTAGTTTTCATTTAGTTTGTTGGAACTGATTATTCATCTTTCATGTTGGTGATGGGTTTTGGCCCCAACTTGATTATCTTGTTGCTATCTTCTCAACTATATGGGGTCGGTTTTATGAATGATGTTTTGCCATTCCATTCTATTTAGTATCAAATCCATCAAAGACAAATTAGGATTATGACCATGAGAGTTTGGCAAAAGTTGTAGTGCCAGCTGCCAATTTGACGTAACCCTCCTTTAAAAAAAAAAAAACTTCATTTATTTTCAGAAGATGAGTGATTATTGGACCCAAATTCGAAGGACTTGTTTTGTCCACTTTAAAATTGGGATCTGGAGACTAACACAGATCTTAATATCATGGAGACTAGTGTTAGGGCACATGCTATGAAAGTGTGGAAGTAAAGGGTAAAGATGTTAATATTGTAAATTTAAATTTAGTTTTTATGACCTATACCACAACCGAGGCAAGTATCCACTTTATATGGTATAGATGAGGAACCTAAAAAGAAACCAGGCCAGGTTAATCTAGACCAATAATTTAATTAACCCAATTATGCATATTTTAAAATTCTAATAAAATCTGCCCAAATTAAGTCACAATTCTCAAAACCTTATGGGTCACTAAGGTCAATTAGGTTCCAATTCCAAATAGATGACTGATAATGTGATTGGAGTGTGAACAAGAACAGTATAAATTAGGGCTGTCAACGGATTTCGAAAATCCTATAGCGCATTCAATTTGATAAAAATTCAAGTCCAATTATATATATATATACATTTTTATTTTAATAAAAATAGAATGAAATTAAATTAAATCCGAATCCAATAAATTTCACATCAGATTCGGATTTGGAATTTTAATAATTGGACCAAATTCGAATGTAACTGAATTCGATCTGAATCTGACTTGATTATAGCCCTAGTATCAATAGATGCAGCATATTAAACTATTCATACAACTTGATTGGAAAAGGACATGAAAAAGGATTCATATAATCATGTAAAAGAAATTGGAAGTATGAGAGAAAGCTAGGAATGGCAACAGGACAGGGCAGGGTGGGGGACGGGGAGTCGCTCCCCATCCCTGTCCCCACCAACGGAGTCACTCCCCATGATTTTTTATAATGTCAATTATTTTGTTTTTGTTTTCTATTTTATTTAAAAATAAAAAAATAAAATAATTAAAATTTACAAGCTTATTTAAAAAAAGATTCAAACATATTAAACCAAATTTTTAAACATATTAATATATATATATAAATGCATGTGTGCTTATATTAGTGAAGATCCCACGGAGTAGGGGTCCGCCCTGTCCCTCCAATGGGGATAAAAATTTTCCCATCCCCATCCTCATCCCTGTGGGGGGAAAATCATCCCCATCTCCACCCTATCCAAGGTAGGTCCCATTAAGAATCGGGGAAAATGAAAAAAATTGCCATCCCTAGAAAAATCCAATAAAATTTGTCCAAAATTTTATTTTCTCTTTGACAGCACTCTCAATGCAAATTGGTCCCTTCGCTTATCCACAAACTAATAAAAGAACATTTTTGTTCAATGGATTTGGAGGTTTGCTAAGGCTGACCGGTCACGGGTTGGAGCAGTCCAATGCACCAGCTGTCTCATGACTCCCAGTTAATCTAGTCATAATAATACAGGATTAAAGTCTAATGAATCTTGGTTCAAGCGACTCACCCGGCCGAGTCAACAATAAAAAGGGACCATTACCAATGCTGGTCCCAGCCATCCTGACCTTGGTAAATGCTAGGATTTTGTAGCTTTACTCAAGAATTACTCATCAGTGTGCTATAGGCGTTGTGTGTGTGATCTCATACATACACATCGCCAAATTCAAAGGGGTTATTCTCATGGGTTAAAATTTTTCCAAATTTCAAGTTTTGAACTAGATTATTTCTCGCAAGGTTATTAATAATTTATGGGATATTTGGTATGGCTTCTATTTATTTAAAAAATGTTTGTATTTGATTTATTTTTAGAATTGAGAAAAAGTGGTTAATATTTTAGATGCTATTAAGCATCACATAAACTGTATTGTAAATAAACATCTTGGTGTTGGGGGAACATAAACCATGACAAATATTTATTTAATAAACAATCTTATCAAATAACATTTTAGGATAAACACCAACATGGCAATGAGTCAGAACAGTTTTCAAATAAATGGAAGCCGTACCAAACACCATTTGGATGTGACTTAAAGGAACTATTCAAGTTAAAAGTTTAAGCTGTTAAGTGAGAGATCACTTTGGCTGTTTGGAAAAAACAGCCTGGGCTGTTTTGGGAGTCTATACACATGACACCTTAGCTAATTCAGCTCTTCATTTTCTCTTTTCAACTAAAAAGGTATTGAGTCTAAATACTATTTTTACCCACTTATTATGAGATGTCATTTATAGGCTCCCAAAACAATAGCCAAAGATTTTTCATTAAGTGAGGTCTTTGAATAGGTTTTCATTCTCTACTACACCCTCTCACGTAAAAGCCCATCAAGCCTAAAGTATGAATGAGCACAGACCCACTCATACATTCTACTTAAATTTAATTAATTATGAGAAGAAAGTAAGGATTAAATACTAAACCAATTGATCAAATAAGCTCAGATACCATTTCAAAGAATACTTAAACATAAAAGTTTAAGCTGTTAGATAAGGTCACTAAATAAGTTTCTTATTGTCTGTATGGGTGTCTCACAAACACCAAGTACAACCATTTTTATTCCGGCCATGGCTATGCAGGTGCATTGAATCCCGTATGTGGATGAGATGATAAATAAAATAAACAAACACACGTGCACATATAAACATATACACCGACAAGTGATAAGAAACTGCTCAATCAATGATGTGTATTAAGCCAATAGAAGAGTGGTTTGGTGGAGAAAAGAACGTCCAATCCCCATTTTTATTGGCCTATTTGTCATCCACACGTGCTATCCAAGGAATTGGACCACCGACTGAATGGACAAGATGGATAAGCCAATTAGGATGTTGTGTGAACTACTATGAAGTTTCTAATCCCTTGCAGAGAGAGAGAGAGAGAAGCTTCTCTCTTTGATTTTTATATTAAAGAAAGGAAGTAGTCTCTAGAGTCCAGACACTACCATCCCTTTCTCTAGAAAATGGATACAATATGCCAAGTGGAAATTTATATTTTCGGCTTTCACGTGTGGGTGTTGAAAAGCTTAAAAAAGATAAAAAAGTAGAGAGAGAAAGAGAGGAGGGGGAGAGAGAATGACTGAATAAGGCCTCTAGACAAAGGGCATCTTGATGACTTCGTCACTTCTAAAATTCCACTCATGCATTCAGCAAATCCCTTGAGAGACGTAGACTTTTCTGCATTAAATATTTATTGAGAGACTCGGTAAGAGCATATTCTGTCCATGATTTGTGTAGAATACTATTTACTAGTTAAGATTAATAGTGGCATTTGGGATAAGAAATGAAAAGACATATTCCTGATGAAGAAACGGACATTGAATCAGTATTTTAATTTGTAGTTCAGCCTTGGTTGATTCCGTACTCGACACCCCCCTGCTCATGCTTACGTCGAGTAACTTGGGCCACTTTCCGGAATATCTCCTGTATTTTTTTTGCTTCATGGGATTACACAACTGGAGGGGGGTAGCCCATCTCCCTCCCTTAACCCCCCAACGTGGGTGGCAGTAAGGTTGATCCTGGGTTTCTATGGATTATCTCCCGTACTTGTATGTTAAATTCATGAGGATACAATATGTATAAACCACATACTGCAGCGCAACCAAATAGGATTTCTAGAAAGTAAAGCCAAAATGCTTATGTGGTGGAATTGGGTGGGGCCCAATAATCTCTACTCTACCGTTGCAAGAAGCGTCCAAGTACGTACTTGGAGGCTTAGCTGGTTGTTGGCTCGTAACTTTAGTCAATGGTACATCAAGGACTGGAGACTGCAACGGCTCCTGATTGGCTGGCCCCCCTCCTTTGGCTTTGGCTTTGGCTTTAGCTTTAGGTCGACAATTAACATCAACAGGATGTCATCACCCTAACAGTAGAATTAGAATTCCTTCTATTTTTTTTTTTTTTTTTTTTTTTTTTTTTTTTTTATTTTGTCTGGCTCAGAAATCCTTCTTTGTTTTTCTCAACATGGAAGAGGATGGAACCCTGCAACTTCTATGACATTAACAAGCTAATAAGTAAGAGCAACACATCCCTCATCCTTACATTAATTAACAGATTTATGAATTTTACCCATGGTTTGATTTACAGTGGATTGTACAGATGTAGAACTCAACTTACAGTGGATCAAATATGGATGAACATATTCATTTTCAGACTATTAATTTCAACCCAGAATAAGAGATTGTCTGTCCTCTATCCATGAAAAACCAGACACAAACTTGCAATAATGCCTAGTGCTTATGAGTAGTCAGATAGTTGCATTGGTTATATGTGTCAATACAGGCATCAATGACGTGCTAAACTATTGAAACCAGGGAAAGAACAGCTAAGAAATCATCCTCCTCAAGGAAAGATTCTGAAAGATGAAACAGAAACACCATTTATGGGAAAGAATAACTACTAGATGAAAGCACAAAAAAAAAAAAGAAATTCACAAATACCTTTCATGGTCATTAAAGGTAAACAGTACTATCAAAACACACTGTTCCTTGTCTCTTGTAATAGTTGGTTTTGCTCTCTGGTTTGATGAAAAGGTCTTCACCCAATTCACTGAGGCAATCACAATGGGAACAAAGTTGTATTGAGATGCCCTGCATCACTATGATAATCAAATTACAAGAGTTCACACTCCAAACTTTCAGAGTGTGAGATAATTGATAAGTACACCTTGCACATTAGAAATGTACATTTCCCATTCTCTCTCTAACACTTTGATCATGCCTAATTAGCTGGTCATAAAATTGATCTCACAATAATGAACAAATCACCCAATCTACAGCCACGATTCATACTCAGATTATGACTGAAAATTAGACTGGTTTTGTTATAAGAAAACAAAAAATGGCTACAAGACCATTCCTAAGGGGTTCTATGGTTAGGCCACAGTTTCTCTGCATCTTTATAGATCAAAAGACAGACCATTTCACAGGAAGAAGAAGATATTTTGGCAACTTCAACATTAATTCATGAAAACAAAAGAATAAGATGTTGTGTGTGTGATTGTAAAATGTAACTTCTATATACTAGCATAAATGGGTGACATCTTTCATAGAAGAAAGGAATATAAGACCATCCACCAACAATATAAAGGGAAAAAACCACTTACGCTCATAATTTGACATACAATAAATAACATTATTATTATTAATGAAAATTTAAATCTCTAACTTTGAAAGTATCCAAGTAATTGATAAGTTCAAACATTCACAATGCTTACAAATTAACCATTCTACAAGTCTATCTTAGATCCAATTGACAGACCAACCAAGACCCAAAAATTTTAGCAATGACCAATACAAAACCAGGTCAATCAACTGGTCCAACTGACAAACCTCAGAACCTCTTGCCTAGATGGTTGGGCTTGTTGGAGATGGAGAGGGAGAGAGACCTGGAGAAGTGACAGGTGGTAATGTCTCTAAAGGAGGAGGTGGGGGAAATGGAGGAGATCCTGGGCAAGGGTGATCAGTAAGTGGACCACATAGATTTGGATTATTAGCAAAGCTGCAAAAGGGAAAAGACATGTGAGTCAATGTAAAAATTCAAAACAGAAGATCACTACATTTAGAAAAAATAATATCAGCAAGACACCTGATTGGAGTGAACAGAGAAAAGGAGCCATTGTTTGGAACAGGTCCTGAAAGTTGGTTGTTGGATAGATCTCTGTAGTCCACATTGTAAACTGTTAATGAGACATCCTTGCAACCAAAAGCATGCCATAAAGGGTGAAGAGAGAAGTTAAGACATGAAAAATGAGATCAGCTTTGTACATACAGAACTTGCAGTGCTTTGAGATTGGTTAAAGACATTGGAATCTGACCTGTCAACCTGTTGGAGTTAAGCCGGCTATCCTTACAAAGACATTCCAAAAGAAAATCATATTAAGTTTCAAATAATCAGAATGTAACATTACTTGAAAAAACATATAGGCAGACACCAACCATACTTTGAGGCTTTGAGCACGGCACTACTCCTTGGGCTAGCCATAAAACAATCTATATGCCATTCTATGAATCCTAGATTCCTAGTATATGATATTAAATATGCTAACTTAATGTTGATTGACCAGGTTTTTGAAAAGTATGCAAATTCTTTTCAATATTCAAAACAAAGCTATTCACCAGAAAATCTGCATACAAAGATATAGATTGATGTGGCTACTGTCCAACTAGGGTAGTCTAACAAGTAGAATATACCCAAATTATGATCACACGGTTTCTTCGATGAGAGAATGATGAAAACATTTTTGCGACTTCCCATCATTGAATGCAGTTATCCATGAAGCAACTTTCTGCATCATCATAATCCATCTCTATATCAAGTTCACAATAACTACTGCCTTTCTGTCCATGAAGCAACTTTCTGCATCATCATAATCCATCTCTATTTCAAGTTCACAATAACTACTGCCTATCTGTGCTAAGTCAAAACCCTTGTAGCAAACACTTAATTTGACCATTTCTAAATATCAAGGATCCTTACAACAATGATCAAGCAAACGACTCTTATAAATTCCCTTTTAGGATAAATTTTAATGAATGGAAAGAGGGAGTTTTGGCTACATTATTAGCTTTACATTGCGGTCATCACTTGAGATAAGAGCACAGCCAAGAAACCTTTTTGTCATATTTGAACTTTGTATGGCCCAGATATGATCCAAGTGTTGACAGATCTTAAACATTGAACTTAATATGCTATAGCTGTATCATGTCAACCTATAAAAGGATCAATTCTTCTTATGAATTTGAAAAATGACTACAAAATTTCTTCTTGATAATATTTCTCTTTAAATTTTATAACTCTGTAGGTTGATAAAGAACTATAATTCTGTAAACATATTAGCCTTACCTTCTGCCATGTACGCAAATGACAAACCATATTACATGATGACTAGTGCTATCTCAAAAGAATAAAAGACCATAAACAAAAAGAAACAATGAAACATAGTTATTCACAAAAAATAGGTTTAAGGATGATTCATACAGAAAACGCAGCTTTCTCAGCTTCCCCAGTGTATTTGGAATGTGCGCATTGAATTTGTTCCAGTAAAGATCCAAGCTCACTAAACCTTTCAATTTACCAAGTTCACTAGGAATTGGTCCACTTATGTTATTACTATAAAGTTCCCTGTCATAAATGAGAGGAATTCAATGATTTGTGAATCAGAAAGAACTGCACCAACTCAATAAAGCCTTTCTAGTAAAAAGAATCATCTACATTATTAAAAGTAACCATGTCCATTTTTTTGTTAAAAATAATTACCGTGATATGGATGACATAAAGGTATCCCTTGTGATAAACATCTTAAGATTGGACAACTTACTCATTATCCATTACCCTTTTATTAATAGAAATAGGCACTTCATACCAAAACAAATCTGAGATTAAGATGCAACCTTTGGGAATAAAAATACATGCACTTATAGGTAACTAATACATTCTTTTTTTTTTTATGATGAGGTAAGGATTCTGGAAACAGCTATAACAATATAAAACAATTGAAGATTGAGAGGAAAAGCATTGCAAATACATGCAGAAATACATAAGTAATACATTTCCTTTTTTTTCCTGATCTGAGGTAAAAAGATTCCATCTGCAACTACTAGAACTCCACTATAACAAACTGCAGGGCTAAAGATGCAGCCAATTATTAAACCAAAGTATCTACAACAAAAAGCAATTTAGATTTCAGGATTAATTTGATAGTTTACGCAAGAGGAAGAGAGAAAAATCAATATCCTTTGAAGTTCCATTACCCACAAATATAGCCACCAACCTATGGTCCTTCATTATCTCACATGACAAAGCATGGTTAAGGACACATGATTTGCCTTGGAATTACCAAACCTATACTTATGTTCTAATTCTAAGCTCTCACCTCATGGATTATCACTTCAATAACCATTTTAACTTTGTTCTTGCATATTTTTAGCACATCATTATACTTTGATTTTGTTATTCTCATATTGAAAGTTTATTATTGCACAATTCTTGCTGATGTTCCTTTATTGGATATCAGTAGCAGGATATATCTAGATTATTAAACTTATGTAGTTATTCTTCAATGTGCAATATATCTATGTACTTCTGCCTGGTCAATGATTACTTATTAGCTTAGTCACAGTATCCCGAGATGTTGGAGTCAGACAGATCCAACTCCTAGACACATACTCACACATTGCACCCTAACCCAAAACACATAATTTTGTAGCCATCAATTTTACCCTCCATATATAGGAAAAATCACATTCATCATACTCATAGTTAGTTATTTGCTATACCAGAATACATACTTCTATCTTGCAAACAGCCTCTCTGTATGTGCAGGGCTAAGGCTGCGTACATCAATTTTAACCATTGGTAGTTCTGCCTCATTTTAAGGTAACATACGAAACAAGATACATATCTAAACAGGTGAGAAGAGTCTACTATCTGAAGATTAGGTTTACTGAGCAATTGATAATTTCTGTCTATTTCCTGCCTGTTAATCCATTAATTAGGTCAAATGGTAGTAAATATTAAGTAGTCAATATCAAAACATTCTTGAATATGCAGAGGGTACTGCAGAGGTATCATAAACACAAACTCAAACCAGCAGAATCATGGATAGAGTTGTTGAAAATGAAAATTTTGAAACATGTGAATTAAGGTAATGCGAAGTTTTAAGAGAAGTATACTTCAGGGAAAGCAGATATACAATTGCAATCTTAATCATATAAAAACAAGAAAAACCTCGAAAAATTTCAAAGTATACATGCATGACTTACAAGTACTGCAAATTCTTAAGCTGACCAAGTTGTGGGACAAGTTGACCAGACAATGAAGCGTTTCCAAGATCACTGAAAGAAGATGAATGAAACAATTGTCACCATAATACATGGTAGCTAACAAGAAACTAGAAAGCAATTCAGATGCCCATTGGAATTCTACAGATAAAGCACCACAAGTCATTCAAAAGGGAAATAACTTACACTCTTATGACACTGTTATCATTGTTGCAAGTAACATGAATCCACGTGCAGGGATTAGGAAGGGTAGGATCCCAGCTCTCCAGCACAGCATTAGGATCTTCTAAATTTACCCTTAGGCTAAATAAAGCATCAACTGTTGCACAGGAAAACAACAAGTATCAATTGATGGTTGGGAAAAATCAATAAAAACAACTGATTTATCTTCATTTTGATGGTAAGTAAGATCAAACCATAGACTACTGAAAATTTACCATTTCAAAAGCAAAAAAAAAAAAAAAAGATATTGAACAATTATCAGCATTTTGAATTGCCACAACTTGTACTTGCAATCTAACAGGCAGATGCTAGTCAAATGAGGAGAAGCAACATCCAAATCTACCAAGAGAGAACTGCAAGGAACCAGACTTCAGACTACTTTGACATAGAATTTCAAACAAATTCTCTTCCTAATTAGACTGTAACAGCTAGTCAAAAGGGTAGAAATGTATCATTGTTCTCCAAGAACTCTCCAATGCTAAATTCTTCAATTTGTTACTGAAGTCAGTATTGCTCTGAAACCCATCTCTAATACTAATATCACTTGGAGACTTAAGAGTGTTGACTTATAACTCTGCTACAACTACGACCCTAGAATTCAGGCAGGTACCGACTAGTATTTGCAGCCCCAAAACAATGGGTTTTGTGAAAAAAAAAAAAAAACGGGAACAAAAACCAGCTCAATGTAGTATATCAGCGAACAAAATCCACCCATTTCTGCATGCCCGTTTGACTTGAGGAAAGAACATAACCTTCTGTTTTGTTTGATACAACAGTAGTCAGTGCAATATTACCAAACATAAAGAAGTTCATCATACACCAATTTCATTAAGAGATACTAACAAAAATACAAAGGGGTGCCAAAAGCAAATACAACCTTCCTTATTAGCATAGATACTCGTCAGTGGAAGGAAAACCAGGATCAAGCAGAAAAGAACAGAGGTAACCATCCCTCGCTCCATGACAAGAAACTGTGTTCTTATTTCTGCTTTGAAACTTGTTAAATGCTTGAGAAACATGATATAAAGTTCACTGAGAACAGAGCAGTTGTTTAGAAACTGTGCGTTCAACAATGGCGGGCGATCCAGAGACTTTTGACTCTTCTAACTGAATTTTTATGGGAAAATTCCCGAGAGACTTTTGACTCTTCTAACTGAATTTTTATGGGAAAATTCCCGATTAGTATGATGTAATTTAGGTTAATTTAAAATGCGACAATTCAGTATACGTGCCACTCAATAAATACATAAATGCCCTTTACGATTTTTGAAAGTGTAAATGCAAAAGTCCTCCAGTTCAGGTGCATGCAATTGTAGATCGGATTTTACCTTCAATTTACACATTTTTTGTTTGGCAACCACTGATGCAAAATAAGGGTGTTAATTTGTGACTGTTTAGATATTTCATAGGAAAAAGTATGGACAGGTTTGATGAAGATTTCTGATTTTCATTATAAAATTATAAATATTCAAAATGTCAATAATTCACATTTTATGCACCAACGCTTGCCCATAAATTAATTAGCATCAATTCCCAATTATCACCTACCCTACCTCAACAATACTTTATATTTAGGCCTACAAATTCTGACCTTAAGCTGAACCGTCATTCTTCCTATTTTATAAGGACGCAGATTACCATCTCTTTTTTTTTTTTTTTTTTTGCCAAAAATGACCGTTCCCTTCACTTGTGTGGCCTAATGACCTGTGCGACCCATTCCTAATATTTATTATCATTTTTTTTCTACCCAGGTTCACTTTAACTGGCACCCATGTAACTGTAGTTTCTTGTTCCTGTTACTGGGTGGGGAGATCTGTAACAATCTGATAGGTGACAGGTGCCAAATAAAGCATGGAAATAGGCCATGCAATCCATCCCAACTGTCCAACACTCCATACCATAGACAGGAACCTGGCTCCAATAACTGCAGTTATTATATTGGCAATACATGTCCAAAAGGTTTCTGTCAAATATTTTCTTGCCCAGAAGGCACATATATGAATTACACAGTAAGGCAATAATCAAATAAAGCTTAACTAGTGTTAGACGGATTTTACCAGTTCTGATTTGACGCCCATCATCATCACAACAGGAACCTTTAGCTAACTCAAGAAAGCGTTGGACTGCCATGCTTTTCCAATTCAATGTAAGCTCTGTGGTAGCCTACCCGAGATCATGTTCTGAATATAAAGATTCTAAAAGCTAAAGACATGTAGATCATCTTCACTTGTTGAGCTTGCCAATCCACTACCAGGATTGTTCTTTCTTTCTTTTATTCTCTATTGTTAGTTATCATCACAATGATAATAAATTTTAACAGAAAAATGCAAACAAAAACAATTGGCACTCTTTTCCAATTTCCACTGTTAATAGCTAATTTTGGAAATGCTAGGTAGAAGATATGTAATTGTTTTGACTGAAAATGCTAGTTCATTTCACATGGCATCCAGCCCATGTAGCCTAGAAGCTAAGTAACTGGATGTTGCAATCTCCCATGTTTCCTTTGACATCCCAAATCTATGTTACTGATTGCCACGTGTCACACACTCTATGGATGTGTCCCTTTCCATCTATTTATTTTTCTTGTAAGTTGCTTTTATGTGAATCTAGGTGATCAACAATAGCAACCGGTGTTCACAGCAATGATAACATGAAAGGAAGGAAGGAAAAATAAATAAATAAAGAAAGAAAGAATAAGAAGAAAAATTAATAAAAAAAAAAGCAAAAAGAGGAGGAAGAATAACTACTTTTGTATCATAGCATATGCTTTCAAAAGCTAGGCAAATAAGACCATCTTGTAATTTCAAGTAACAAACTGATTGCCAAGAGATTGTTTGGAGAGGAAAAGGAGGATGCCTTTTACATATTTGTCTTCTCCACTGCTTTTGGGAGAATGGCTATTTGGCTGGTCTCACTATTTTTAAAATGCCAAATTTATTACCATGCACCTCATCATATTAGCCACTATAATAGGTGTTTGAGGTGGGTTAATACCTTTCACCATGTCTGAGAGCAGCTAGTGAGCTATCACTTTATCATATTGAAATCTGATGAGAGCATGGGAATCAAGGAATGGAATGCATTAAAAAAAAAAAAAAAAAACATATTATGTACATCAATGGGCCGGGAAAAGTTTGGATTTAGAGCATAATTACGTTTAATTTGTCAACTCTTACCCTACCCCACATAAAATGAAGAGAGAATCATGGTTAGTAAGAACCATAAAATTCCTTGCAGTGTGTTTAAGAGATGATCAACCCCCTCTTCCCCCCCCCCTGATAGTTTAGGGAGCCACGTGTAAGTTTAGGACTTGATGATGAGGGAGACTGCATCATATATACTGTTTTCTAGGCCTTAAGTTCAGATCCTGCCTTTACATGGTAGGATATATGATGATGATGTTTATCTATGATGATGATGATGATGTTTGGAATAATTTACAGGCCTCTAATTGCCTTTTTCAGAAGAAGCCAAAAAATGTTTCAAATTTCCAATATATGAGGTAGAATTTAATGTTGTGATCTAATCATTGAAACATTTTTGACCACAAAGCCTTGGAGTATTTGAACTTCCAAAAGAATAAATTCCCATGATTTGCACAATGGAGTTCTGATGTTCAATTTTTTCTTTGATTTGAAAGTATGAATCTGAATTCACAGAAGAATCAGAGTTGAAATTTTACAAAAATGGAGTTCTTCCATTTGGACCATTCCACAAGGCAGAAGATGGAGTGCAAGAAAATTAAGGGAACAACTTTTCAATTGAAAAGATATTGATCTAGATATATGGTTAATTGGCCAGGGATATTGTCCCCTTTGGCTACAGTTAATCTTGTGGAAACAAGAATTTCAGTTATAACTTTTACCTCAACATAAAAAAGGTTATGCTAATATAAACACTATAGATACATCTTAAAATATGCTCCACCATATAAGAAAAGAAATAAGAAAATAGACAAAAAAACAATAATAGTAGATGATTAGGGGTAATTTGGTCCTCTGATTGACATCACGACACATGGCTTTCAAGTGACACTTCAGCGTTGAGTAAGCAAATTATCTTGGCAAGTCAGATGGTAGCAGCTCGCCTAGGCCGAGCTAGAGTACTTCAGTCTGGCCGACTTGAAAGGGCTTTGGGCAAGGAGCGACCTACCTCAGAGAACGACCGAGCTATGGTAAGTACCATTGGCGACCTATAAGGCACGTCCGCTAATTTGTCACATAGATCCATTTCTAGTCCAAGATATCCAGAGTATTAATGAGTCGACCATTGGGTTGGCCTACCTGCATCACACACATCAGAGTGAATCGGACCGACCTTAGCACCCCGCACAGATTATGTAACCGACGTCATTAGTCTCCCTACTTAGCAGAAATGGCTCTGCGAGAACCTTTAAATTTTGAAACACCTACATGAATTTTGAATCAAAGCACCTTTAATTTAAAAATCAAAGCACCCACATGAATTTTGAATCTGTCTATCAAACATGGTTCAAAGTACCAATACTTTGTTTTTTTAGTCTAGTATTTCTATTATAAACATTTAAATTTTCAAACAAAGATTTTAACATTGATAGGGTTACAGTTTCTGCAGGAGGAAGAAGGCATTGACCATATTTTTAAGAACTGTGAAATTGCCAAATAAATTTGGAGAATATTATCCTCTTCTATTGTTAGCCCAAATGATATTGATTCTTCTCTTGCCAATTGGTGGGAAAAAGTTAGAACTAGTGACTTAAGTGGTGGTCTCAATAATAAAGAGAAATGTCTTTTTTTTTTTATTTTGTGGAATACTTGGAAGAATATAAATCAAAAGAATTTTAATAATATATGTACTCCCCTCATATGATCTTGGAGAGAGCTTTAGGCTGCATTTGGATACGATGTAAATCAAGAACCGATGTAAAATTTACATTGGTTCGCTTTTGTATGTATTTGATAAAAGGGTATAATTATTATCGACATAAAACTATACTTCGGTTCAGTTTTGCATGCGTTTGGATGGAGTGTAGTTTTACGTTGATACTAGATGTAAAACCTCGTCACCTTTAAAGTTTTATCGATGTAAAACTTTACATTTTTTTACATCAATTTTCAAAATGTAATAGTCATTATATACGGTTCAGTGTAAAACATCATCAGTGTAGACGACGTTTTACACTTCTTCCAAACACAGCCTTAAATGCTCAAAGGGAAAATAAAAGTTCCATAAAGAAGAATTCTCTTATTCAACAAAGAATTCCCTTATTCAACAAAAATATGGAAGTTCATTATTCGGAAAACTCCAAATTTCAACGCTATTAAGATAAAATTTTATGCCTCTCACTCTTGTAATGGGATGAACTCTATTACTGCTATTACTAAGAACCATATTGAAGAGGTAGGGGACTACAAAACTTACATCTTGGGGATTATTTCCATCAATCTACCTGGGGCTTGGGACGCTCATAATTTGGAGGCGAATTGGTATGCCAGAAAAAATCTATCTTGCTTTATAAATGCCAGAAAAAAAAAAAAAATATGAGCTATCGTTCAAAATATGAGCTATTATTCAAATGGGCGGCTTGTATTCCATCGTTCAAAAGTTCAAGTTTTCAATTCATAAATGCCAGAAAAAATAAGATAGATCATTTATGAACACAAGGCAACGACTGGACTTTGGAAGTGGAGAGGGGAACAAGTAGGTTCTGAATTGTGTTATTATTTTTTTTTTTAATCGAAGCGACCTGACCGCAGAATCTTGACCTATTTCACATTCACAACGATGTTATTCTGCTCAAAAGTGCCTGCTTGAGAAGGCTTTACGCAGACATCTGACTTTCCATTGTGGCCCCACGAGGAAAGCCTTATAAGTTATGTTTGATGAAAGCTTAGACGTGTAAATTGGGATGTGCCGGCCATGGCCTGACACGGCTTGGTATGATGGCATGTAGGTCGTGCCAGGTACGTCACAATCATGTAGGCCATGCTAGGCCGAGGGTTTCAGGTTCATGGGCCGACACGACTATGTGTGTCGTGTCACCCATGGCCCACGTGCCAACACAGCCTAGTCTACAACAAGACACTGCCCACAGGCCACAACAGACTGAGTGCAACATGTTTTAGAAAATTAGCCATTGGGACCCTTGGGAGATCCCCAAACAGCTAGTTTAGCTTTTCTTTTAGGGGGTTTTAACAGAAATACCCCCTCAATCAATAAGTATAAGCATATAAATAACTATATATGGGGGTATTTATGTATTTTGGCTTTGGGGAAGAAAAAGACAATAATGCCCCTCCAACAGCTACATCCTATAATATGATAGTTAGTTTGGGACTTTGGGGAATTTAGGTAAAGTGATAAATGACTTTATAATGACCAAAATACCCCTCTCAACAATTAAAAAACAATTAGTTTTTAGGGTATTTTGGGCAATTTAATTATTTTCAATTCCTATAAATAGTCATATCATTCACCGTTCTCATCACACAAATTCAGCAACTCTCTTCTCAATTCTCATACTCAGTTTTTCATCTTATATTGTCATAGTGTCATACACTTGCAATTTAAGAGGCTTGGCCTTTGAGGCTTCAACCATTGAAATCAAGTTGCAATTCTGAATCGATAAGCCACCCATCCAGGTAAGTGCAATTAAATTAATTTTTATTTTTTTAAAATTAAAAAACGGTTGACTCCTCCTCTAGAAACCAATTCTCCAACAGTAAGTTCACTGCTATGATTTAAAAAGTATTTAAAATAGAAGAGGTTGAGGGGAAGGGAAAAAGAGTCATTTGCTAAAAATGTAGGATTGACTTTAGCTTCAGTAGCAAGAGTGGTATTGGACATTTAGGCAAATATTTGCTCTTCCATGAGAAACAAGAGAAAGACGTATACTTTAAAGATTTATTGGATGTTGAGGATAAATTACAAGACAAAGGAGGAAATGACACTACTACACCTGATGAAACAAATGATTGAAGTCAGAGAGATGGAGTAGTTTTTTCAAATTTATTTAAATTATTTGTTATTTTTTCAATAACGTAATTTATTATTTTCATTTTGTAATTTTTTTATATTTTATTTGAAATAAAATTCTTATTTTTCCAACTTGTTGTCCATTTTATATTTTGATAAGTATTTTTTCATTTCTTTGTTAGATTTTTTTTTTTCAATTTGTTTATAAAGGAAAGTTAAGTATTTTAGTTTTACTTAACAAAAAAATAAAAATAAATAAAATGTTAGAAAAAACAACAAAAAAATACAGTCCAGGCCTTCCTATCTACAGCCTACCTGGCCCAGACCCACAGCATGGCACAGGCTCACACGGGATCGGGCCATGGGCCGTGCCAAGTCAACCCCCCAAATCAAGGGAGGGAGAAACAGCCTAGATTGGCTCGCGTACCGGCCCCAACATCTCTAAGAAAGTCTAAGAGGGCTTTTGGTCTTTCATGCAAGCTTTCAAGAGAAAGCCTTGGAGCTTAGATTTGGTGAAATGTTTACCAAAAAGCCCTGCGCTTTGAGTCGGCCAAAACTAATCATGGGCTTTCCAATGAAGTTATTGGTTTATTCAATGCTGCATCGTCTCAATCAAAGCTGAAGCCCCCCCCCAAACGGATTCTAAAACATACCAATGCACAAGTCATCAATGTATTAAAAACTGACCCAGAACTGAAACTGCTTTGACCACCATTTCTTGGGTTAATGGTTCAATCATCCAGTTCGAATGGATGGCCCATTCCAATTTAAAAAATAAAAAAAATAAAAATAGTTAAAAACAGTTATCCGAGTGAAATGGGTTGATGGTTCAATTGCCCGGGTCAGGGTCAACAAATCATTGACCAAATCAACTTCCCGACCCGCTTTAAACTCATCATAAATATAAAGTTCGACATACTAGCATTCATTTTATTCAGCAGATGAAATCTTTCCAACAACAAAGACAGAAATATCCCCTACTTGTTGGATGGCAACAAATTCCAATTACCAAGAATTTAAACCGACCCAAGGAAGTTACCAAACGGTCAAAGCCAAACCAAACAATGACCCAGTAAATAAGAAGTGTTCCATAACCAAATATTATTTCTTTTCCATGTGTCAGAGAAACCTTTACTTGGTTTCCACTGACCCCGTAGCTATAATCCAGCATGCATTATTTGTGAGCAACGGCATAAAATCAGAAAAATGCAACATATTTTAGTTAGCCTATAAGTAACATCTAGGTTTGCTTATGTTAGAATAGCTACATCAACCATATATGTTAGTAGAACACATCGATGCAACTGTTAAACTATAGAAATCAGAGAGACAACAGCCAAGAAATCAGTTCTAAGTTATAATACGAATATACAATACACATTTGTACAGAGTATAGGCAGGTGACCATAGGTCTTCATAACAAGGTGAGTCTTCAAGACGAATTTGCTAACATCATCAACCTTGTTCCTTGTAAGGAGTCCAAATTAACTTGCTCACATCAACCTCAAGTCCCCCACGGCCAGCAGCCTTCAGATGACGATCCAGAACCTTAGGGTCTGCACAGATGACATGCTGCCCTTTCCTATACTGGATCAGATCGAGTCCCTGCAGGGTGGTCAAGATATCTTCTGCCTTTATGGCTGTCATGTCACTCAGCTCCTAAGAAAGAAGATGTGAAAAAGTAAGAATTGAATCATCCATCAGATTATGTCATTAGACGGTAACCAAAAAAGAGTACGTCAGAAAAAATAGGCCCACGTTCAGCATAACAATTTTTGTTACTAATTACAATCTAGTAGGGGGATAGGCTATTAAGCGGGGAATCAACTACCGGTCACCATTCTATCTTCTCCTCCTATGAGAAATTGGGTTTGGTCCTTAAATTCCGAAGATATTATCCTTCTTTGTGATGTGTACTCAATCAGTCTAATGATACTTTTGGTTTTTGTGTATTTGATAATACTTTTTCCTTTACTCTTGCGGCAGGTGAGAAGTTAGGTCCAGTAAAGGGCCCTTTTGAAGCTGAAAGCGGTGCTGTTTTGCAAGCTCTTTCTTTTGCTTTGGAGGAAGGATGGAAAAAAGTGGTAGTCCTGTCTGATGCTGTGAACCTAATAGCCTTTTTCTTTTTGCAGAAGTCGAATGTTTCTGTTCTTTGGCAGTGTAGTTCTTTGTTGGACAAAATTTCTAGATTACTTCACTCTTTTACTTCTGTTAACTTTTTGCATATTATTCATAAAACCTTTTCTAGGCCTGCCCATCTTGTGGTGCGAAAGGCCAAACTCTCAGATGATGACTGTGTGTGGGTTTCCCCACCTTCTTGGTTGGACCCTAAAGAAAAGGAAAAGCAACTGACAAACAGATTAAGCTCCTTCAATCGAGGACATCAGCCTAGGTCAGCATAACCATTTCTGTCATGCTTGGGTTGAGCTTGACCCAGCTTGTATCCTCACCACACCTCACTTCAGTGCTTTATTTAAATCCCAAGCTTTTTCTAAAGTGCAGGCAGCCTCTGACAACTCTAATACTAATTGACGAAGTAACTTCGTAAGTTCAGACCAATACTGTCAAAACAAACTACTTATAAGCAAGCAAATACAATATCTCAAAGAATATTAGAGAGAGCAAGTATTTAGAAAATGTAATTATTCTGAAGGGAAAAAGAAAATCTCACTAGTAATGATCTCTATGTATTTAAATACCTTGTACAAAAAGCAGCATGACATAAATAATTGCTTCCTGGATTCTCAAAGGACAATTTTATCCAGCTTAGGAGCAGCACTATGATTCTCAATATATTTTCCATTTAAACATATAGTACATTAAATACAGCTTACTTATTAGTGCAATAACAAGTTCTTATCATAAATTTGTGTTACAATTTTACCTTGAAAGAAAATTAGATATTAAATGCTGTTACATGTGATGTGACGTTTTCCCATCTCTTATTAGATTTTGAAACTCCACCCTTTTATGTATACCTTTTCATGGCAAAGAACTAAATGTATAATTTTTTTAAACCAAAAAAAAAAACAAACTTCTATATACAGATATAGATAGATATGGATGGATAGACACATGGTCAGAGATCCTTGCATTAGCTTTGCTTTTCATTTGCAGGTCCTCCATTCTCTCTTGATTCATTTTCCTATTCATCTAATCTTTTTGTGCATGCTACCAAAAATGAATGGACGTAATTAAGTAGATATGACAAGCATTCAAGCAATGTTGGAAAACTGGGCCAAAAGTATGCTGATGTATGCCATTCTTTCACAGCCTTTTCTTTTTTGGTTAAGAGGAAAGATCAGGCTACACAACACAGGGAGTAGTCCTCCCCCAGCAATCACTAAAACAAATAAGAGAAAGGGCCTATTAGAGAACAAAGAGTCTGCCGCAAAATTTGCTTCCCAAGGGTGTATTGAAAATTTGACTTCCATCTGCTACAGATTGAATGGCATTCATCTGTGATACTTTTTATACTCCAAGGAGGAATATCCCAACCCTTTGACAGTCTATATCAAGCTTCAAGTCACCTTCTATCATGATGTTGACATTGGTAAACAACTTTGCCATATCATGAGACATTGGTAAACAACTTTGAGAATGTGACCCCTTTCGACCCTAGCAATACAGCCAATAGCTTAGGACCCATCAGCTTTTCTAGAAGCATCAAAACCTATTTTGATATAGGAGTCCTCGGGGGTTCCCATCTTAGCCAGATATTTTGTTATGTAACCCCAGGTTTTTCCTCATTTAGCAATTTAAAGTTTAAACTCAACAGCCTCCTCTCTTGCTTTATCAAAGAAAATCGAGGGAGAGAGGGACCTATTTTTAAACAGATCTCAAATTTCTTACTTCCTAGATAGTATCATTTTTGGATTCTTACCCACCAGTCTAAAATTGAGTTATCCACATTTGAGGGTACCATAATTGAATTCTCTAACAGTCTCCAAGTTTGACTAGCATATTCACAGTTTAGGAAAATATGATTACAATCTTCCCACTCCCCACAAACCATGCAATCTTCATCTACATTTAGACCCCTTTCTCTCACAGCCTATTCAACATTCAACGAGGCCAAGACAAAATATTGGTATTTTAGTAACATAAAGAAAACTTAAAAAGGAAAATAATGAGAACCCGAAGGAAAATTGGTTATAAGAAGACAAAGAAAATGACAAAATCAGAAAATTAGAAATGACAAGTAAAATGCATACCTTGATGGAAATGTTGCCCTTGTGCTTTTTCAAGATGTCCAGAAGGACCCTGGTCCAGTACCCTCTGTAGCTCACTAGTCCAAGGTCAGAAAGTGGCCTTTCGGGTGTCCCTACTTTGCCTTCTTTCTTAGAAAGTTCATATGCTGTTCAGTGATAGAATCAAATAAATAAGAATTTGGCAAGAGTGCAAGAGACATGCTATAAGTCAAAGGATAAACCAAAATCCCAGTGGGTGCATGCCTGGGTGATTTGGCTTTCATGAGTTTACAAAGTCAGAACAATTTCTTGCAACCATCCAATAAAACACAAACATGATGCTATCAATCAAATGAAAAAAACAAATAACTCAGTGAAGGCATGCCTTCTTTTGCTATACCAAACCATACAAGAACAACCCACTACCAAATAAAATAGAAACTACCTCTAGGATATACTACCTACTGTCACAATCAAGTAACACCAAGGAAGCTTAACATGTTTCCTTTCTTTTCTTTTCTTTTCCTAGGACAAAAATAGAAGCTCAGCCCCTTTATTTTCCGATATTTCTCTCTTCCATTTTTTTCATGAATAGGTTAACTTTCTATGTTTTTTGATCAGTTGTTGACTTTCTATGTTTTATATAAAGTTTATACATTTTTTTATGAAGATAGCTGACAATTTTAGTAAACGATGGTTGCTGTTTGCCATGGAACCTAGGGAATTACCCTAGGATTCATGGTTTTTATTCCAAAAAAAAAAAATCCCATCGCTCAAGCAACAAGGAACCCCCTATTGCCTCGCCTCACATTGGCGCCTTGAAAACTACATATTTTCTTTGCATGGATGCAAAGATTCTATATTATCATCCAATATTTACCAAGTAAAATACCATTACGTAGGACCAGCTAAGGAACAACAATGAAGCATACTTTTTTTTGATAAATAACAGAAACTTTTATTAAGAATGAGATTAAAAGAGGCATACATTCGATGATCAAACTAAAAAATTGCTAGAGTAGGAAAAAAAAGACTTTCCTTGAGCTGTGATACCTAGATACATGAACATACTTAGCATATCTATGTTGCTTGAATAAAAACCAAAACGGACCCCAAACACCACTGGGTTCTTGTAGAAAAAAAGAATTTATATGTGCTTTTCTATAACCAATTCAATTTTACAAAAAAAAAATCATGAAAAACTAGAAGTAAAAGCACAGTAATAATATATCTTGGACTTATAAGTAATGGTCTTATCCATGTTTTCCACATCAGTTCCTGTATGAGTGTTTATACCTGGATATCTAATCTGCTATGGGAGATCCAAACTAAATAGTTTTTTTTTTTTGACAACTTCAAAATTTTATTAAAAATGGAACAGAAATCCATACATACAATATAAGCATCCCTTAAGAGAGGTGCAAGTGGCAACCTCTCACATCACAATAAACAAATTATGACTGAGCCAAATTATGACAAGCCCATTTGCCGATCTTTGCACCCATTGTATCCTTAAGGTCATATTACTAGATAATCATTTGAATTTCTTTACTCCCCCCATAAGTCCATACCATAGTTTCTGAATTACTTAACCAACCCATCACCACCTCAGAGTCCCCTTCAATAATCAAGTTATCCAAATTCATGTCTATTTAGTTAACCATATAAATATTTGCAAGGTATATTAATAAATTGTGCAAGGAGGGCTTTCCAGGAACAAGTTAAATCCACTGGTAAGGATCAACAGGTTGATCATTCTATCCATCCACTTTCCCTTTCAAATATAAAACTAGCAAAAAAAAGAGAAAAGGGGGAATATATATAAAGGAAACTTACAGAAAGCAATTAGAAATTTTCCATAGCCTTTCCTTTGATAAGGGGGCAGAGTAAGGATGCAGGCCAAATTATATGATTCTTCTGAATGCTTTTCCTGTTACAAATCCACAACCTCAACAATGAGTTATACAAGTTTGGCATAAAGAATATAGAACGGAAACACAAATCAGAAAAAAAAAAGGTTTATTGTCCAAACTAGAAAACCCAGCTTCAAAATTTCAATGTGATAGAATGTAGCTTTGAGTATATATGAACCAAAAAATGGGTTAATCTCCTATTCTCTTCAGTTGATACCCAGTTCAAGAACCAAAGCATAATGAAAGGACATGAAGTAGCAACCTAAATTGTCTCTCAAGTCTCAACCTAGCTACAACTATGAATTAGGACATTATAGAAAGTCTAATAACTTTCATGAAGCATAACCAGCTCAGATTATGTTGACCGGCAAATTTCAAAATTGTACCCCAAATTATCAGCGACTCCAGAAGATGTTCTTTAACAGACTATCTGAATCAAATAGTGGTATAATTTTGTCCTATGACCTATCCAATGGGTGGCCTAACATGCAGAAAGTTCACATTGTACTGTATCACTATCATACACATCCATATTGAATAAGAAAATTTCCCACAGACCAAGAGTTCGGTTTCCAGATTCATATGCATTTGTTTATCTACATGTGATTCAGTATACAGTACATGGTAACCCAGAGAATCTTTAACATGGTAACCCAGAGAGCCCATTTGAACTGTTCCAAATACTAAAAAAAGCCTAAACCTTCTAAGGCTGGTGTCGAAATATATATGTTTTTGCAATTAACAAATAACTCACAGAAAAATAAAAAATAAGAATAATCAACATATAACTAGAAAGAAAAAAAATATATCTCACAGAAGCACCTACCTTAGAAAAATATCCAACCATATGACATCCTCGATCATCACATTCACATAGAACGTAAAATAGAAACAGATCAACATCATAATAAAGTGTCTTGTGATCAAGGAACAACTTTGCCAAGTAACAAAGATTCTGACCATAAACTTTGTTCTTTTTGCCATCAACCTGCATCAGATCATTAAGCTCTTAGATTATATGTAAAGTTCACTGCTAGAATCTGATTTTATGGAAACATAATAAGACTACATAAAGTGGAAGTGCAAGAAAAAAGAAAAAATATTAAAATTGCAAATATGAAATATATATTTGTAGATTAAGTTGAAACTTATATAAAATTATAATTAAGAACTTTAAACACAAAAATGAAGGTTCAATCAACTGTACACAGTTTTTTTAACAAGAAACAAGACACTACACAAAACTAAATATGGCATACAGTAAATGGTTAAGATGTATGGCTAAAGAAATTGGTGGAGATATTCCTAACCTAACATTTCATGGTAACTCAAACCAATTAGCAGAACATCATTGCACTTCAGAGATTGAACTAAAAAAATCCATGACAACTTACCTCAAACATTGACAGTGTGCCATTGCGGTAGATCTCATCACCTGGGGGATGTTTGAGATCACACTTCCTCTATACAAGACAACACAGAAACAGCATAAAGGTTAAAAGATCCCCAAAAATTTAAAAAAAAAAAAAAAATGTTTAAGGAACAAAGAATAATTATGTCACAAGTCACATACTGATGAAAAACTAGTCTTTTTCTTCAGATAAAGTATGAACAATGCAGGAGCAGAAATGAAGAAGAAATTCCTAACAATGACCAGCAGTGATGAGTTGTCCAGCCCGTTTTCTTAATCATGGACCTACAAATAGGTAGGTCTAACAAGCATCAATGGTGCCATTGGCAAGGAAGAATGCACAAAGGTAGATATGATGGCTTTTCTTTTGGGGGGGCACAGGCTTCCATGGCCTTAAACCCTTCATCCAACCTGATTATAGGAGATTCCTCAAATGCAATTAGATAAGAGAAAGGGCTCATGGTCTGTTCTTTTTTGGTCTAGCGACATTCTTCCACATCATCTTTTTGCAATATTTCATACTATTAATATTTCCATCTAACCATTCATGTTCAAGAAAGCACGTCATATAAAAAGTTAAAAATCATCCATCTAACAAATCATATGCATCAAAGGCAAACTCTAAACCACCAGCATGGTATAAAACATTAAGTGGGTAAGGCCAATAGGCAAAGGTGGATAGTAAATAAAACAAACTTAATGATTATGGGGGACTGAAATTTAGATTTTGAGAATTACAGCAATATCTCAATGAGATTTAACAGGAAAAAAGTATAAAAAGGGTAATCTTATGGCTAAAATTACTGGACTTATTTCATCTTTTCTCATTTAGTGATATTTGGAGGAATTGGTTAGCAGTGGCTAATTGTTCATCTAGAAAGACTAAAGTGAGTCTGACTTGGGAACCCCCTCCTGAGAATTTTTTGAAGCTGAACTTCGATGCAAGTAGTCTTGGTAATCCAGGTCCATCAGGGGTGGGAGGGGTACTGAGGAATGAGGCTGGGAATGTGGTTCTTATCTACTCGGGGCCAATAGGAGCTGGAAACTCCATTAGGGCGGAACTTGCAGCTGTTATCCAAGGAGTACAGCTAGCTGTGCAGATAGGTGTGGAACATCTGATAATAGAAGGGGACTCCAAGGTGGTGGTGGGATGGCTACAAAACCCAGGCTCTATAGTGTGGTGTTTTAAGAATGAAATTAAAAAATTCAACTGCCTGACAAGGAGCTTGACAGTGAGAATACAATGGGTGGGGAGATCTGCAAACTCTATGGCTGATGGCCTTGCAAAGCAAGGGGTAAACAGGGAAAGTTTATATTGGGCTCAATTGTAGATTGAATCTGCTTCCTGGTTTCTGTTTTCTGTTATCTGTTTTCCTTTGTCTTTCTTCCTGCTATTAGGAGAGGATGCAGCTTGTGCCTCTCCATGGGAAGCTTGTAATTGCATTAATTCTCTATTAATGAATCTTTTCTCTTTACTCATAAAAAAAAAGTATAAAAAGGGAAGAAGTAGGCAGTAAATTTACAAAATCTAACACAACAAAAACATTAAAGGCAATTGGATGAACTCTACTAACTCAATAATGGTAAACCAGAACTACTTTTAAACAAAATGTCATAATGCAACTAAGCATTGCGATTCACGTGAAACTAGTGGAATTTCAAGTGTAGCTCACTGCTTACCATATGCCGCTGGAGTTGTTCTTTGCGCTTCATGAAATTGAGGCAAAACTCACAAAAAAACAGTTTTGAACAGTCATTATATTCTGGAGGAAAAGGGGAAAAATACCACGTCTCAATCTCATATCTTCCAAGTTCTATAGTTGCTATATTTTTTACTTTAGTAAACTCTTCATGTTCACGTAAACTCGCAGCATCAAGCTCCTCATGGCCCTGGATATGAATGAAACTATGAATTCAAATTAATTTTGAGGGATGTCCAAGGTGATACAAAAGAGAAAAAAGAGAAAAGCATCAAACATGAACATTTAGACAATTGAGAAATGTATCCAATGACTATCCAACAATTAATGTTAAATGCAAAATGTTTTTCCCAAATGTAGGCTTCACTTCAGAGTCCTGGCAATAATAATACTGACAATATAAAATAGTATATTAGCAAAAAGAACTTGCACATACCTCTACATGTGTCTCATCAATCTTTCGTTTCTGGTGGCGCGTCATTTTCAAGCTTGTTGCCTGAAAATATCATGCATAAGAAACTTCTTGGGAGCTGTACAAAAGAATTCCTTTCTATGAGCCATTCTAGTAAAAGTAAATCACAGGAAAAAGCAAACAAAGCGTATACCCCCAATCATGGGTATAAAACAAGAAACCAAAATACAGTCTACAAAGTACAAACAGAATAGTTATAATGATAACTATTGGTAATTATCCATATCAATTCCTATGTTTCAAACACATCTCCTCTTTTTTATTTCTTTTGAAAAAGATAAAGTATCAAATATCATTAGATGCCAGGTGATCACATCTCATACCAGGAGATCAATTGTTTATCAAGAGAGATTGGTATCAGCTTCAGATCAAGTAGAAGATCAGCCAAAGGTTTGGCTGACACTTTAGGTTAACAAGGGACAAATAGGGGAGAACTTTTTGGGGCTTCTTTGTAACAAGAAAATACCATTGTGGGATTAGCACCCTAGAATTTGGATGTCTTTGTCTTTTGTAATCTACCAATTAGAAGTCACCATTTCCAACAAAAAAAAAAATCAAAAAGAGAGGGTAATCCCCCTATCTTCCTCTCTATATTGTTCCAATTTTACAAGGTACCTCCAAATAGGCCTCTATCTATCTGCTTCTTCTATCAATTTCCTCCTAATTTTCTAGTTCTTTTCATTATCATTGTTATTATTTTTTTATCAGCAACTCAAGAAAATTTTATTAAGATTAAAGAACAAAAAGGTACAACAAGAAGTTGTTAGGTAGAAGACCCTTTACAGCAAAGATCCCCACACACGGTTAACATTGAGCCAAAAACAAATGCTGCCTATGAGTTCCTTCCTTAGCCAATCCATCCGCCAACCCATTTGCAGACCTCCAAACCCATCTTACATGGATCTGCATGTTTCTTGAGATCATCTTGAATATTCTGAAATCATTTCTGAATTGCCATAGAACCCCTTCACCTTTTTTTTTATGAATAACCCCTTCACCTTTTTTCAACCAGCCAACGACTATTTTAGAGTCCCCTTCAAGAATCAGCCTAGTAATTCCCATATCTTTAGCTTTTTGCACCCAACAATAGCAGCCAAAAATTCAGCTCTCAATGAGTCACCTTGATCAATAGGTCCTGAATGCTTATATTCCCATTCTCATCTCTAAACACTCCAATTCCAGAAGACCCTGGATTGCCAAATCTACTTCCATCAAAGTTCAGCTTCATCCACCCACCACTTGGGGGGCTCCAGGTATCCAAGACCTTATATTTCCTAGAAGAGGAGAAGGCAATCGACCTCCAGTTTCGGAAGAAGCCATCCATTGAGAAGTCTGAGAACATTTTCTCACCCAATGTGTAGCTCTTACTGTAACAATTTCCACTAGTGCCACATTATTTTTTTCTCTCTTCAAAGATTCTTAGATTCCTTTCCTCCCAAACTCACCACACCACAACTGCCCTTACACACTTCCAAAGGATTCTACCTTTTCTCTTCGTGCTCCTCAGAAGAGATGGACTAAGGAGACCTTCCAAGCTACCAGGAGGGCTCTACCTGCAACCAAAAAGAGAGCAAAACCATTCCCAAATACAACAAACAAAGGGGCATGAAATTAGAAAATGGAAAGCATTCTCACCATTCACCTTACACAAGATGCACCAATTAGGAGACAAACACCAATTTGGCCTTTTCTTTTGTAGCACATCACATGTGTTGATGCACCCATGATAAACTTCCCAACAAAGGGCACTAACTTTCGGGGGGATAGGGGCACTCCGAATTTCTTTAACAGGAAAGGAAAGGGGAATGGGGGTGCACACAAGAGAAGAAAAAAGGGGTTAACAATTAAAAGACCCAAAGGGATTGAGATTTGAGAGACCACACCCTACTATCTTTCGCTAAAACATCAAGGGCAAGGCCATCCAGAATATTTAAAAAGGTTTGATACAGATGGAATTTCTGACTCTAGAAGGTTTGTCACAAGCCCCAAATTCCAGCCGCCCTAGGGGAGGAGGGAGACCCAAAGAAATCGGACATAGGTTTCTCCTTTAGATTAGAGAGGGCATACAATGCAGGAAACAAATCTTTCAAGGGAACATCCCCAACCCACACATCTTCCCAAAATCTTATCCTATTACTAGAAGCCAGATCATACCTGACATGCTCAAGGAATTGGGGCAAGATAGCATGCCCCATTCATTCCTAGCCAGCCCATGAATACTTGAGACCACTTTATGCCATAATCAGTCACATATTCTCTAAAGGGAAACACCACAACCACTTACTTAGAAGGGCAAGGTTTTTCTTACTGATGTTACCTATACCGAACCCCCCTCCTCTTTCCTTTTAACCACCTTTTCCCATTTCACCAAGTGGTCCTTTTTACTATCTCTCGGTTCCCACAGAAAGTCTCTCATTAGCTTTTCCACCCTCTTCACAACTGCTTGAGGCATCCTAAAAACATACATGAAGTAGATAGAGAGGTTGACCAAGGTTGATTTTATCAAAGTGATTATCCCTCCTAGAGAAATGTACTTCCTTTTCCACCCAGCTAATTTTTCTCAAATCTCTCAACTACTAGAGTCCAGAATCTTATAGACCTTGGATTGCCACCAAGTGGTATAATTCAAAGACCACACCCCTTTTTCCAAGAATCTCCGCAAATGAGTCAAGCTCCTCTTCCCCAACATTTAAACCAACCATTGCACTCTTATTCCAATTGATCTTTAGGTTAGGCATTATTTCAAAAAGGCTCACCACCAACTTCAGGTTTGTCACTCTATTCCTATCTTCCCCATCATAAAAAATCAAAATGTCATCTGCAAACTAGAGGTGGGAGACCATCATTCTATCTCTACCCACCTCCCAATCTTTAGTAAACTACAATTAGTTGGCTCTAGTAATCAGCTTACTTAGAACTTCTGGATGAAAAGGAAAAGAGAAAGGGGATCTCCTTGTCTAAGCCCTCTAATTGCTCCAAAAAAGTCCACCACCGACCCATTCACAATCACTGAGAAGTGACTAGTTTGCAGCCTTTAATCCACTTACACCAAAAATCCCCAAAACCAAAAGATCCCATGATATTAATCAAGAACTCCCAATCCACTAAATCATAAGCTTTCTCCAAATCCAACTTAATTGCCACACCCTTTTCCTTAGATCTCCTTGGGGCCTGCACAAATTCATTAGCAACGACGATTTGATCCACTACATGTCTATCTTGGATAAAGGCCCCTTGATAATGAGAGATTATCGAAGGGAGAACTTTCTTAATCTTCAAAGACAACACCTTGGTGATTATTTTATAGATGCTAGTAACCAAGCTGATAGGTCTAAAATCCTTAGGGTGAGTAGGATTAGACTTTTGGGCACCAAGGTTATAAAGGTAGAATTCATTCCCGAACTGATTTTACCCTTCAATTTTCTCTAAACACTCTAAGCAAATCTGATTTAATGATCTCCCAACAATCCTTAGCAATCCTTACCTGATCTGCAATTTCCCTTCCATCAATCTCCAAATTAGAGATGAGATTTTTCCTCCTACCATTTGCAATAGCATGAAAATACCTAGCATTGCCATCTCCTTTATTCTTTTTTTGTGAGCACATCAACTGCAAGAGCTATCTTACATCAATTCGGCATCAAAGATGTCTTGCATCACATGGCCTCTCCAAAGAATTTCAAGGTGTTCTTTCAAGGAAAAGAGGTCCTTCAGTCTTCCCCATGCATTCCCCTCCTAGAAGTTCACCCCTTCCTCGCATCACAACAGAGCTTAACCTTGTATTATATGGAAGCTCCCTTGGCAATAACAGGGAAGGAAAGTTAAAATCACTGAAGTTTTCATCAATTTGGATGGCAATATTTTGGGCAGTCAGCATTCCAATTGGGAAGTCAGTACCACAAAGACTGATGTGTTTGCTCTTCTAACTGTCTTGTAGATCACTTAAAGCTTGTGTCATTCTTACTTGCCCATTAAGAAAAACTAAATGTATTTCGTTAGATGAGCCAAAATGTAGGGCTGTCAATGGATCGGTTCTGATCAACCAACCGAACCGAACTGAACCAAGTATGCCAGTTCTGGTTCTATGATTTTGTCCCGACTAATAATTGAGTCAGTTCTGATTCTTGTTTTTTAAACCGATTCAGACCCGAAATGATTATTTTATTAAATACATAAGGGTTTCCTAGTTTTCCTATAATTTTTGTTATATTTTATGCTTCAAATGGTAAACTTGATAGATAATATATAAGATAATATTAGTTAAAAGCACTTAAGGCTATATTGTCAAAATTCAAGTTTTAAGTTATTATTTATATACATAAATATAGATGTCAGTATCCCGATTATTAATAGGGACAGTTCTGGGTCCTTGATATTGTCCCGATTAATAATCGGTTTGGGATGGGACGCCCTGTCCCAACCCAGACCTGACTCATTGACAGCACTACCAAAATGACAAGGAAAAAGGCATGGAGACTCATCAATTACCTCAATGGGATTAGAGACACTCCTCTGAGTGTTTACCATGTTGGTGCAAATCAGTTGTGAGTGCCAAACTCCATAAATGATAGTTTTGCAAGATCAGCATGGAAATGCAAAAGATTAGTGCTGCATTTACACACTTTATATAGCATAATATAGTCTCTCATTTATAAAGTTTTCTCTCATGACCGCAACCATTCTAAGTTAAACTAGAAAATGCAATATTTCTTTATTGGTTCTTTTGTTTTAAGGGAAGTTTAGCTTTCTTCCCCCCTACTTTCGGTGCAGCCATAATTTAGGGTCAGTATTGTACTATTGTTTATGTCATTCATTTTCATACATGGTGACAAGGATTATCATGGACTAGACCAGGTTGGGTTTTCATATGGGTCCAAGAGCTTTTTTTTTAGGAAACGGAAACTTTCATTAGATAAAACTAGAAGAACTGTCACCTTCTAAAGTGAAAGGTGACCCCTGAACAAAAACTAACTTACAACACTGCCCAAAACAAAACCTCCTGATTCACCCAGCTCCCTTGTAAGGCTCAATAATTCCCTTACAGGTTGTCCAAGGGACCACGTTCCCAAACTATTTGATTGCAGCCAACCTACTACTAATTTTGAATCTCCCTAGTCCCTCCACTTCTAACTGTTGAAAACCCAATTGCTTGGCCCATCTGAGCCCCTAGAGGAGAGCCAACACTTCAGCTCTAAGCGAGTCCCCCAAACCTATTGGACCAGAATACATGGCTAGGATTTTTCCTTCCGCATCTCTAAACACACCCCCTATTCCAAAAGGTCCAGGGTTCCCAAGAGAGCTGCCATCTGTAAACACACCCCCTATGGTAGGTGATGAAGTAGAAGACCTTGCTAAAATACTCCAACCTCTAGTCAAATCATCTATGCAGACATCCTTGAACAAGTCAAGAATGTTCAGCCAATGTACTGCCTTGATGGTGATCCCTTCAATAACTTCAGGAGCTGATTTTTCTTTCCCTTGGAAAATCCTATTATTTCTCTCTTCCCACACTGCCCACAAGATAGCTGCCCTCGTTGTTCTCCACATCACCCTTCCTTTCTTCTTTGGTTGTTGGAAAAGGCTAGGGTCAAATAATTCCACTACGCTTGTGGGAGGAGTCCACCTACAATCAAAGAGAAAGGAGAACCAATCCCAAATTAGAGCACTAAAAAGACAAGAAATTAATAGATGATTCACTGTCTCACCATTCCTCAAGCAAAGGCTACAGACATGAGGGGACAAGCACCAATTTGGTCTCTTTCTTTGAAGCACTTTCCAAGGTATTGATTTTTTGGAGAATCACTTCCCAACAAAAAACCCTTACTTTTGGGGGTACCGAAGCGCTCCATACTTCTTTAACAAGAAAGGAGGAAACTGGGTTAAAAGGAAGGACCATAGCATTGTAAAACAAAGAACAAGAAAAACTACCTGTAGAAGTTTCAGTCCAAATTCTACTGTTAGGAGAAGAGTGGTCTAGAAAAATTGAGCTTAGAAGAGAAAAAAATATCATTTGCCAAACCCACTTCTGAGTCCCTCAAACCTCTCCTTAGTCCTAAATCCCAAGAATCCCCAGAAACACAAAAAGAAGAGATAAATTGAAACTTTTTCGAAGAAAGGGAATATAGGTTCAGGAATCTATCCTTAAGAGGAGATTCCCCAATCCACAAGTCCTCCCAAAAAAGAATCTTATTACCCACACAAGCATCATACCTGATGAAAGGAGAAAAGACAGGCAAGATACCAACAATATCTTTCCACGGGGAAAAGCGTGAAGCCCTTGGGTCGATTCCAACGTCCCATCCATTTGCTGCCATTCCATGAATACTTCTTATCACCTTATGCCATAAACTCTCTTGCTCTTTAGGAAACCTCCATAACCATTTGCCTAACAAAGTTATGTTTCTTATTCTAATATTACCAATCCCTAAGCCCCCTTTGTCTTTCTTTCTAGACACCACTTCCCATTTTACCCTATGATCCTTTTTGATATATCTAGGCTCACACAGAAAATCTCTCGTTATTTTTTCAACTCGGTTTGCAATCTTAACAGGCAATTTGAAGGTAGACAAAAAATACACTAGCAAATTTGCTAGTGTTGACTTAATTAGAGTGATTCTGCCCCCTAAAGAGATGTAGTTCCTTTTCCAACCTGCTAGTCTTTTTGAGAATCTTTCCAAAACTGGGGACCAAAAGCTATCTGACATTGGGTTTCCTCCCAAAGGTAATCCTAAATACTTAAGAGGCCAATCACTTACCTCACAACCTAAAGATCTAGCCAAAGATGCCACCTCTGCTTCTTGCATATTAATTCCAGCTACACAACTTTTATTCCAATTTACTCTCAAGTTGGAGACCTTTTCAAAATTCTCTGCCAAGACCTTTAAATTTTCCAACTCCTCCGGATCTCCTTCACAAAAAAGAATCAAGTCATCAACAAATTGAAGGTGGGTTACAACTATTTCCTCCCTCCCTACTCTCCACCCTCTAAGCAAATTTCTAGCATCGGCTCTAATAATCTGGACACTCAACACATCAACTATCAGGGTGAAAAGGAAAGGAGAAAGAGGGTCCCCTTGTCTTAAACCTCTCTTTGCCAGGAAGAAATCCTTGGCTACCCCATTAACTAGAATGGAGTAGTGGCATGAAGAGATACAACCCTTAACCCACATGCACCACCTCTCTCCAAATCCTCTAATTCTCAATACTTCAAGTAAAAAAACCCAGTCCACCAAATCATAGGCCTTCTCCAAGTCCAATTTGCAAATCAGGCCCTTTTCTCCTTGTCTTTTTTGTAATCCACATATTCATTAGCAATAAGGATTTGATCAATAATTTGTCTTCCTGACACAAACACCCCTTGGTTCAGAAAAATCAAGGATGGTAGTACCTTTTTGATTCTTTCTGCCAAGACCTTTGAGATTACCTTATACATACTACCAATTAGGCTTATGGGCCTAAAATCCTTTAGGTGGTTTGCATTTACCTTTTTAGGAATTAGAGCTATGAAAGTAGCATTGGCACCCGAATTTATCTTACCTCTCTCAAAGAAATCCAAGAAGACCTCCATTAAATCACCACCTATAATATCCCAGCCATTTTGGTAAAAGGCCATCACGAAACCATCTAGGCCTAGGGCTCTAGATCTTTCCATTGAAAAAATAGCATCTTTTACTTCTTGGGCCTCAAAATTCTTTTCTAGTTGATCCATCAACTCTATTCCCTGAAAGCCAATCAAGGTTAGGAATTTCTTCTCTCTCTCTTCTTGGGTTGTCATAAATGGATTTGAAATGCTCCACAAAAGCTCTTGCTATCTCCTCCTCACCTTATGGGTCTAAGAGCATGTTGAGCTGTTCAGGCCCATCATGACCCATCCAAAACCTATGCCTGAAAATATATGCTCGAGACCACTTCTATGCAAGGTTTTAAAAGGCTAAAGGCATAGTTGAGGTATAATGACCCAAAAAGGTGAGACGTAAGCCTCAAGGTGTAAGCCTCAAAGTTTAAGGAAAAATTAATTATTTTTTTGTAAATTGATGAAAATAACATATAATATGCCAAATTAAAAAGATAGAAAGTATACATGTCCATAAACTATAAGTTTATAAGCAACAAGTTTTGAAATTTAAGCATTAAATAATATAATAACTAATCAACTAACAATTATAAATATTTTACATTTCATATAAAAAAACCAATTTAGAAGAAAAGAAACAACTTAGTTAATTTGATCTATAATAATAATAATAATAATAATAATAATAATAATAATAATAATAATAATAATAATAATAATAGTAATAATAATAATAATAAGGGTGATCAAATCCAACCTGGCCCGGAAATTTCTGGGCCCATGCACAAGGTTTTAATCCAAGCCTGGCCTGGCCAGACCTGCATCAACCCTACACATAATGCAAGATTGAGCTGCGAACTTAAAACCTCAAGCCTAGAAAATCCAGCCCAGCCCAGATCATATATATTTAGTGTGTTTGATGTACAATTTTATAACCCCATTTCAATTTTTAATAAGGGGCAATGGTATTTTGAATATTGACAGAACAAATATATGTATATATATGTAATTTTAAATATATTTTGATTTTTACAATAGGTTCAACTTCATTGGATTACGTGGGCAAAAGCCAATTGCCTCACCTAACTGACATAGAAGCATTGTTTTAAAAGGCTTAAGCCTCACAACTTTGATGTGAGGCTTAAGCCTTTGTCAGAATGAGGTGTAAGCCCCAAGCCTTAAGGCATGAGGTATAGCCTGAGGCATAAAAAGGCGTAAGCCTCAAGTATCAATGATTACTTAGTGATTTAATGCAAAAAATATACATTTTTATAATTTAAAGCATATAGAAAAAACACTTCAATAATTATATGCCAAATAAAAAAAAGTAAAAAAGAAAAACCAATAAGTCAAATCAAATATTATTTAGTTTTTCTTAGTATTTTAACAGAGTTCAATGAAAAAAAAAACTAATCAAGTTCTTAGTTTCTTTTGGACAAATCAAGTGAGATTTTTGTTGTTATTCTAAATGTAATGTCCCATGTTTGTTATTATTATTTTTTATTTCTTCTACTAATGGATCTTTTCATAATAATTATAATAATTATTATTATTATTATTAATTCCTACAAAACCTTGTTGTTCTTTACTCAGGCAATTATTACTGATTTTGCCTGAAGATCGTTATTTGAGTGATAAACTGTATCTTACAGATCTTCATCAATTTGCGCTATTCAGTAGTGTAACCAAACCTTGAGAATTCCTAGAGATAAAATCCACCTACCTTAAAAATCCCTTAAAACCTTGACACAAACAAAAACATAGCCACACCTTATGTCTTCTTTTGCACCATTTAGTCAGGTTCCACCTTGGATTCTATTTCTCCAGTTTCAATCCATTTCTCTTGAAGTTTCTGCACTCTTAAAAACCCTAATTTGATTCCAGATCTGTTAAACCTGATCCAAAAGCCCACCCCACTCAACCTAATTTCAATGCTATAATAATTTCAGTCTCCAATATCATACTCTGCTACTTCCTCTCCATCCCAAGCTCTATATTTACACAATCCTCAACTTACTGTCTATTGCACATCGAAATTTCATAATTTTCTGTATAACCTAAGAAATATAGCCAATAGACCCTAGTTTCAGACCATACCAATATTAAATCCCCAAAATGAAATGAGTCTTAAATCATGCTTCAATTGTCTCAACACAACTCCCATGTATATTAAACCATAATTTGATCAACCCCTTAGTTCTATTCAATTCCTCTAATCTGTCTTAAATCATATGTATATATCTTACAACATTATGTTTTTTTATACGTAAAGTAATTTTATTAGAAACAGAATATTCATATCTTACAACACTACGTTATAAATTTAGAACTTCAAAATTCAGATAAGTTATTTACTTGCATGTATAAAATAGATATTATAAGCATACATTTTTTTGTTCTGCTCCTTACAAGCACATCTGTTGAGATAAAGAGGCTAAAGGTTGGAAGATCAGGTTGTTCTTTGATGTCTTTCATATTTAATTCTTGTAGAAGTGATTTTTTTTATTGGGCAAATGCTTAACCTGCATGGCTTGTTATCATTACACCTTGGAATGACAGGATTTTTTTTTTTTTTTTGAGAAAAGGTAACTTCCATTAACAAAAAGAGGGAAGCTCTATATCACTATACAAAAAGTGCCTGCCCACCCCAGATTTAGCTAGAGCATATGCCACTGAGCAAGGATCAAAATTTCGATGCATATCGGAGCAAGGATCAAAATTTCGATGCATATCGGAAGCCTCCTGATACGCCCCTACAGGGAGTGCTTCGGGGTTTAACCCGGTTCAGGGGGTAGAAGATCCTTAGACCGACCCCTCTGAACCAGGTTCACAAAAAAAAAGCACTAAAAAAAGGGGGACCGACCCCTACCAGTGTATCGGGCTGTATCGATATTTTGAACCTTGCCACTGAGTTTAGGTCTCTTGGAACCCACCTGAAATCACAGGCTAACTGCAATTGAATGACCCTGATTTCATTGAGTTGATGGGAGAATCTCCATGGCCCCTCCTGCTGGTTTAGCATCCAGCTAATAACCACTTCTGAGTCTCCTTCCACCACCACTGCAATTGAATGACCCTGATTTCATTGAGTTGATGGGAGAATCTCCATGGCCCCTCCTGCTGGTTTAGCATCCAGCTAATAACCACTTCTGAGTCTCCTTCCACCACCATAAGGGACATTACACACCTCAGCCCCACCAGCAAGGCCTGCACCTCGGCTTCAACAGCTTCAGTCTCCCCAATGGACCCCACTGTAGGCCCAAACTTGAATACCTGAGGTAAGAATTCTGCCACCTATCCCTGCCTGACCTCTGTGACCAAGTCTGCTTAGGCAGCTGCCATCAACCTGGAGAATGAATTCAGTACAGGGTCTGGGGGGGCACAGGAGAAGAATGAGCTATTTCATGACATGAAGAACTCAGAACCGGCCCCAGATTTCTAAGTCTTCCATAGATATGCCTCTAAAAATACTAGAACATCCGGGAGTCGATCCAGAAAATCACCCGTCCTTTTAACTCTTCCAAGGGAGAACACTCTACACAAATGCACCACCACACCGCATGGAGAATTGCTTTCCCATAAAGATTACCTCTTTAAGTCAAGGTTCACCCAGGCTGCAAAAGGAATTCAGACACCGAGTTGGAAGGAACCCAGTGGAAGTTACCTCTGTAGAAGATTCCAAAAAGAATTGCCATAGACTTCTGGCTACTTCACAGTTTATAAGGTGGCAAAATGTCTCCCCATCCTTCATGCACATAACACAAGTGTGAGGAGAAACAATAAAGGTGTCCCTTTCTCTTCCTTAAGATCATATAACAAGTATTGATGCTGCCACAATAGGCCTCCCACACAAAAAAAGCAGATTCTTGAGGGGACCGCAAAGAGCCAAATCTTTCTATTGGGGGGAAGGGGAGTTAGTTGTCCTAGACACCAACACACCATGAAAGGATTTGGTGGAAAACTGACCATCCACAGAAGGCCACCAAATTCTCTTATCCTGAACCAAAGGGGAAGGATATTTTGTGATAGCTTTAATGTTCAATGTCTTCTGTACTGCCGGTAAACTATTAGCTGGCCATCAATAGTTAATGGGCCTAGTTCCCCATACTCTAAAATGCTACTTTTTATATACTCCATGCCATGTTATAGTCTTTTGTAGTTAGAAATGATTTAACCGGCCATAATTTAACAATGGATATGGCATTAAAACAGAATAGAATGGCAAAACAAGATTCATGTTGCCAACCTCGTATAGTTGGGATAAGGCTTGGATGATGCCATGCTGTAGTTGTTTCTTCCATGGATAGGCTATTTTATTTCATTATCCAAATTTAATGAGTACATTATTTTGTAGCCCATGCCTAGGGAGGCCAAAAATGCCTAGGCACCTTGACATCGTTAGTATTTATGTAGACAAGTTGGCAAGCATAATAGATAGGTTGGTATAGGGAGTGATCTCTTGGATGGCATCCTAATGTTAGGAATCATACATGTAAATGAATTCTAATAATTAACAAAAGACACTTGGTTACCCGTTACCTTCATCATAAAATAAAAAACAATACCTTGTCCTCCACCTTCTCATCAACATCAGTCTCTACTGAATCAAGATCGAGTTGTTCAAGCTTCACCCATTCATCAAGTCTCCTATTATCTGTGCATAATAACAAAAAGCAAATAGATGATAAATGATCCAGCTCCAGAATTAAAGACAATGAGAGGAAAAAAAGGTAAATAACAAGCAGAAAGATGAACAGAAAGGACTCACAAAAACTGATTGATGAAGGAATATGTTTATCAAAGTTAACAAATTATGAATGATAATGCCAAGCATTTATAGATGTAGTTTTTAATATGTAAAACAAAGACAATGTGATATGGAACACAAAGGAGATAATGTTCCAAGCTGCCTATGAATAATTTAGACCTCAAACCAAAAATGGATGGAGAGCTATCTCAAGTCTGTACCTATCAAAAAGAAAAATTACCTGTCCAAAAAAAACCTATCTCAACTCTCAAGCCCGTCACTTTACTTGTGACCTGGTTTTGAATGGTCAAAACAACTCAAAACCTACCTGCTTGGCTTGATTTTGGTATCTTGGATAGGTTAAATCTGTATCTGCATATATATGGGTTTTGATGGGTGGCTAGAAGCCAGAGGACAACTTTCCATTTGTAGAATAGAGAGTGTTTACCTTGATTGATGTTTTATGCAGGGTATGGAAGCTATGGATAAAAAGACAATAAATATGTCGGTCCTGAGATTCATTCACAAGATTACAGGAAAGAGTATTCGAGCCATTCCCAGAATGATCCCTTTGAAGGAGCACAAGGTTTGATTTGGTCTCACAGTCTCAGTGAGAAGGACAACCAAATGTAACTAGGGGCCTTGTGGAGGCAGGTGTACAAAAGGGTAAACCATGTAGGCTCATCGGTAAAGTGGGGTATGTATTGAAGGTAGGGATAGAGATATTAAATAATTAACAACAAATCCTTAAAAACCAATTAAGGAGGTTACACATTATTACAAGAAGGCAAGTAAAAGGGTCCAAACTAAAGCTGAAGAGAAAGACCTGAGCCATCAACAACTGCTACAGATCAACAGATGCAAAGGGGAAAACAAAATTCAAATTCAAATAGGGAAAGGAATGTTATAGCCTCAGCAAATGGTAGCAAAAATTGCCCAAATTCCTAATGGAAATGCCTCCAAGAGCCAAATCTAATATATAGTAAGAGCAGTCAACCCCACTTTCAAAAAAAAGTGCCAACTTCTTCAGAGAGGTGGTTATCTATCAAAAATAACCCATTTCAAAAGATATGAGGCCCATATTAATGTGTTTGATTCAACTTCCTAATTCAAATAAAAGACTTATTAAAACACTTTTTTTGGCTGGATAACACAAAGACTCATTTTAAAACTTTCAATGGTGTGGATCCATTCTTTTTAGGGGTGCAACTTGGGCTGGCCCAGCCCAAGCCCGAACCGACCCAACCCAAAATTTTACACAGGCTGGGCTTGGATTTTCGGTCCTCGAGCTGGGCTCGGGCCCAAGAAGTCGGGCCGAGCTCGGGCCTAGCCCTTAGGTAGCCCGAACCCGGCCCAATTATATACATTTACACATAGATATGTGTATATATGTAAATGTTGCATACATATTTACATATATATACATACATATTTGTATATATAACATTGGTATAGATGTTTTGCATACATACATAAATATATGTATATATTTGCATAAATACTTTTATATATGTATAATATAATTTTAGAGTGGGTTCATTGACCAACCCGAGCCCGGCCCGGACCGGACCTGAGCCCAACCCGAGTGCATCAAATTACAGGGTGGTCTGGGCTCAGGTTGGGAAAATTGAGCTTGACCTCAAGCTCAGACCGAGCTCGGGCCTTAAGCCCAAATTTTAGGGCCGGGCCTGGATTGACCATAAACACGGCCCAACCTGCCCGACTTGCACCCCTAATTCTTTTAGATGAAATAGGTTATCACTTACAAATTAAACCTGTAATTTTTTCAATAAATAACTCAAATTAAATATACTATATAAATAGTAAATCTCAAACACAAAATAATATATAGGTGTAGTTGCCCCTTACTTAGTAAGGGGGTCATTCTCTAGTGGGTAGTGGAAAGTTAGCACCCAATCCAGGATCCGGTCTCCTAGTTACTGCCACTGAAATGACACGTGAGGCATATCCCTAACTCAGTCTCTTCTCTCCTGGTGGACTACTGCAGCAATAACCCATTCACCTTCCCTCATGCTTTCAGTGTGTCCATTAATACCCCAGAATCTCTTCCATCAAACACAAGATTATTGCATTTCATCCCTCCAACACTAGTCAGATCCTAAGACAAGGACATAGAAGATTCCTATAGCAGCCAGGTCTATGATGAATAGCAGCCAGGTCTATGATGAATAGCTCTATCAATAAATGTGCATCATTTATGATAACACCAATACACATCGACTCCACTCCCCTCAAAAAAATGTCTACCCAAGGGCTCCTTCCTAAATAGCTCGATCAGTAAATGTGCAATGTTAGCACGTTATAAAATAGGGAAACGAAGATTGTTGGAGAGGATTCGTTTCGTACCAAATAGTATGTTGAAGGGTAATCAAGTGTGAAAATTGAAAAAATTCTTCTCTGTAGGAACTTTAAGAGGTCTTCTTCTGCCTAGAACCAATCTCTTACTCTTTACTTTCTCTTCTTTTTGTTCAAAGTACAGTATAGACTACAGAATCATACATCTAAGAGCAATAAAATGTGCCTATTGATATTTGTATCAATTTAATCACTGCCCTGGTGCTTACTCTATCTTTTTTCATAAAAAATGAGGTAAAATTAACTATAAAAGAGATTCTTCTCGGATCAGCACTCTAACTCAAATTGCTGATTCCAAGTATAACTATAGTATATAAAGGCATTTGCATGAAGAAATAATACCAATATGGAGGAAGAAGAAGTAAGGAAAAAAAAGCACATCTTCGTTCATCGTAACGCACAGAGTGTCCATAGTAATCAGTGAATTTTGACCTAATTTGCAAGTCGTTCTATGTTTCGAACAGGAAGAGATTCGAAAGGAACTCACATTCGGTATAGTGGACGTAATACTCGTAATCGCTGGGGACACCGCAGGGAATCTTGCGTCGTTCAATGACCTTGACAGGGTGGAATTTTCCGTCCCTCCAACGGCACATGACTCGCGTCCCAACCTCGAGAGGGAGCACTCCCGCCTTTCTCTTCCCCGATGCGTCATTTTCAGGAGGGTTTCCGGCAAGAACTCGGTCCTGTGAGCCATCTTCGGGCTGTTGTTGGTTTTCGTTGCCTTTTGGGGCTGAGCCGTTCTCTGATGTCGTTCGCGCTTCCATTGAACCCATGCTGAGCAGACGAGCGCGAAAGGAGTGAAGCCGGCGATTGGAGATATGACGGCCTTAACCGAGGAGTTTTATCCAGATACCAAAATAGCTTAATAGCCCCTGAAATTCCCCAAATTAGGGCTGCAAATTTGCAAATGGATTGATCGAATCGGATCGGATATGTGTAGACCCAAATTTCTTTTCCCATATATGAAATATGATATATGTTCGTTCGAATCGGATCTCATCGTCGGATTCAAATTAATTCACATTGCAACCGGATATTGAATAGTATTAAACCTTTTTTCTTTTTCTTCATGGGCTACCCAACGGGGTAGTAGCTCATCCCCTGTTACCTTAATAAGTCAATCAACTGAAGGCTGAAGCAACCAAATATCAGTCGGTGAATAGTATTAAATTAAAAAGGAAAATTTCCATATTGGTAGCATGTATTTTAAGGGTAGTCTGATATTCTTATTTTAGTATCTACTGAACTCTAAAATATATTAATTTAGTTCGTGCGTTAATGGTCTATCAGTTATATATATTATGTGATAATATGTAAGATTTCAAATTTTTAAAAATATCAAAATTATTCTAAAGGAGACATTAGGGGTGGCAATTTACAATTCAACCCGCCCAACCCATCCATTTATTAGCGGGGTTGTATTTGTTAATCCTGGGTCTTTAGCGGATGGGTCAATTCAATAAAAATATTTTTAATGGGTTGGGTCATGGACATCCAACGAGCATTCAATAAGGCTACTTTCTTTTTTATTTGGAAAGAGCTTTATTCCTCCCGTTTTCCACAATTCTCTCTCTTTCTTTGTGCCAATACTTACATTTCTTCGTAATTACTGCAATCGTTAGAGAACATTACTTTCTACATTAGAGTGCATCGTTGATTCTTATGGTGATGTGAACAGTATTGGTGTTGTTGCAGTCGTGGAAGACGGAGGTTCTATTAATATATCGGTGAAATTCGGATTGAGTACAAGGAGTTCGAGACTAACATGATAGTGTTGTTTTTGAAGTCGTAGTCCGTGCTAGAAATCTAACTCTGGTGTGAAAACTACTGGTAGAGTTGTAAAATGGGCTAGGCTGGGCCGGGCTGGCTCATGGGCTAGGTCGAGCCGTGCATCAGGCCAAAGTTATTTATTTAAAAAAATTGACAAAAAAACTTTAAATTTTAATTTTATATGAATTTTGATGTACACAATAATTAAATAAAATTAAAAAAATATTTATTTTATTAATATTATAGAATATATTATTATATTATATAATTATAATTTATATAAATATATAAATAATATATGGGTCATAACGGCACGCGGACCACAGGCGGCATGACCCACTCGGTCGTGCCGTGCTAGCTCAGCCCATGGACTTAAAACTCCAAGCTCCTGTGGACTATCATGCCAGGCCACGAGCGGCACGACCCGATTTACACCTCTAACTACTAGTAAGTCGTTCACATCTCTCAAACTCGTTGCAACTGTTCATTTATCACTTGTATATAAGCAGAGGATTTTGGCGAGGTTGGAACATTTCATTCCTTTTCTACTTGTTTTTTTTTTTCTCTGCATTTTATTTTGATTTTTTTTGGACAAAAATTCATTCTTCACTTCTACATATTTTGCTGAAATTAGGAATTTCACATTTGGCCTTTTAAGTTGATATTTTCTTACTTAATTTTTAAAATCTTCTTTTAATCCCAAGAGGAATTATTCCCAACTCTTAAATCTGGAGACAAGCTGGAGGGATTTGGGCATTGAAGTGGAGGCGAAATTTCCTCTTCATTTCTGGACTTTTTTGTAATTTATATTATTTTCCATGTATTTCTTTGATTTTTTGTAATTTATTTTATTTTTCATGTATTTATTTGTTTTTTATAATTTATGTTATTTTTCTTCAATTTCTGGGTTTTTTTCATAATTTATGTTATTTTTCATAATTTCTGGCTGGATGAGTTTTATTTAAGTTGGTTTATGCGAGAGTGGTAGGTAAGGAAAATTAGATGGCACCTAAAGGGCATTTTTGTCCTTACAAATGCCACTTAAAGTCGATCGCTGATTTTTGACTAAATTAATAGTTTTTGAGAGTTCAAGTACTATAGTGACATGTTTTGAAATTCGGGTACTAAATAGAGGCTACCCTAAAGTATAGTGTGCTAATATGGAATTTTCTCAATTAAAAATAACAAAAATAACAAAATATTATTAATAGATCTATCTATATTATATAAAGTGGACGTTCAGTTTGGTGTAGTTGTAAAAGTTAAACTTGATTATATACAACACCTTACTTTCTTCAAAAAAAAACTTGATTATATACAACACCTTACTTTCTTCAAAAAAAAACTTGATTATATAATATTAAATTATATCCCTACTCTTTACTTATATATGCACAATTGAATAAGTTGAATTAAAAAATATTTTTAAATTAATCTGAAAAAAAAAGACTTCAATATTTTATTTCATACTGTTTAGAAAAATCAAAGAGAACTAGTTTGTCGAATTGGTTAAATTGTGACTTGGGCATCTAATGGGTTTAGTCATGTCCCTAAAACCAATATTACCAAAAAGTTGGTTAAAATCATCCCCTCAATTGGTCCAATCTAGGAACCAATGAACCAATCCCAATTTTGTGTAGTTGGTTGGTTTTTTTTATCATTTTTATTTGACCTTATATGCAAACTTCCGTAAGCCATAGCATTACACTTGATTGTTTGATTGAATGATATTTTTTTATCTTTGGTAACTTTCTAAAATCTCCATGTGTTCCCAATTAGCCAAACGTGCTTTTGCCCTATTATTTTTGGCAAAAAAAAAATATCTTTTTGGCCTCAAATATTTATTTTTAGGGAAAATTCTCAATAAGTACCTTGTACTTTGGCTCAAGTGACAAAATTGGAACTAATATATATAACATAATATAAATATGTATTTTGAATATATAAAAAATACAAAATTAATATACATATGTATGTATGTATGTATGTATGTATGTATGTATGTATGTATGTATGTATGTATGTATGTATGTATGTATGTATGTATGTATGTATGTATGTGTGTGTGTGTGTGTGTGTCTTATATTATCGTGTATTGGCCTCAAATGAACCTATGGCCCATGAACGACTCCCTTTTTCAAGTTCAATGTTCGACATACTTCTATCATGAACAAAATGAGTTAAAAATAACTTGTATCAAACTCGAACCTATGGCAAATTTAGGGCTACTAATGTCATGGCTTTGTTTTTTAAATCAAAAAACAATCATCATGTATGCAAAAAATATATATTTTTTGCTAATGTGACAATTGTTTTTGTTTTAAAAAATTAAACCATTGAGGTTTCTCATTGGTTCCCCCCTCTTGATGCAATATCACTACATATTATAAAAACATGCATTAATTATATATAATAAATATATATACATTATTATCAAATTAATAGAAAAATAATTTATTAAATTACGCTATAAGTAGGGCATTTTATGTATAGACCAAGCTTCGAGCTTTATATAAGGGTCGGGCTCAGGCTCAAGCCTTGACATTTTTTGTTGATAAAAAGACAAAACCTGGTTTGGCCCGACCAGTGAACAGGTTTATTCACAACCTTTTTGTAATTGTGCATTGATAACATCTCCATACTTATACGCTGTTATTCATGGGGAGACATTCCCAATTTAAGGGGTTGTGAAAGCCAAATTCCTATATCTTTCGATTTATTTCCATCCCTATATATATCTATCTTGCAAATACATGCATTTAATTTATCATCAATGTTTTAAAATATTAATGTCTAACTTTAAAACTTTTTTTTGAAAACAGTTTAAGTTAAACTTACATAATGAGTAAGAAATTGAAATAATAATAAGAGAAAAAAATAACAATACAATAAGACAAATAATAAAAGTAATGTAAACATTCAATAATTAATTAAAAATCTTATTATAATTATATATGATGCAACTACAAAATTAAATACAGTTAATTAATTAAGTAGATTTAATTATTCTCAAATGATTGTTATTACTCATTAAAGACTCACTTAATTATAGTTAATTAATTAAGTAGAGTTGATAATTAATTACTTAATTAATTGTTGTTAAAAATTACTCTTAATAATTGATAAGTAATTATAGTTAATTATTTACCAAACTTTTTTGAAAAAGTAATCTAATAGTAAATTACCATATTTAATGAATTATTTAAATTATAATTATTATTTTAATTACTATAAAATGATTTTATAGTAATTAAAATAACAATAATTATAAATAAAATATTATTGCAATTTACTTGAATTATTAAATATAAATATAATTAATAATATGATAATTATTATTGAAAATTACCATAGTTTATGAAAATTAAGTTACTTAATTAGTTACTGAATTGTTTGGAAAAATAATTTAATAGTAAATTACCATATTTAGTGAATTATTCTCGTAAAATATCAATAATTAAAATGATAGTAATTTAGTAGTAAATTATTACTAAATTAGTGAATTTACAAACATTTTGTTATGTAAAATAATAAAGTAAATTACTTAGTTATTTGAGTAAAACATCACAATAATTAAACAATTTCACATTTATTTACTTAATTAGAGAAAATAATTGTATAGTAATTAAGCTCAACCTAGGCCCAACCCTTAGAATTGGGCTTAAGGCCTGATCTTGAGGTCAGGCTGGATTTGTCCAACTCGAGCCTAGGTCACACTAAAATTTGATGCACTTGGATTGGACTCAGGCTTGGGCCACTGGACTTGGGTTAGTCAATAAGCCACCCGAGTGTGTCAACTTTTGTGCAGGTTGGGCTCAAGTTGAATAGTTTGTGCTTGACCTCCAGTTCAGGCTTTAGAACTCAACCCAACTCACTTGACTTGCACCCCTAGGCTAAACTATATAGAGAATAATTTGACAAGAGAGAGAGAGAGAGAGAGATTGAAGAAAAAAAAAAGAATGCATTTTACATTCAACAAATAACTCGTCACTAAAAAAGGTAAAAAATTAAGCATGTAATAAGATTTTCTCACACTTTATTAATTAGGCTCAATTTAGAAAGAGCACAAATACAAATTAATGTGTACAGTAGAAATACATACAAAATAATACAAAATGCGAGGTTTTGCACTCCTTCCGAACCAAACCTTATTTTTTTTTTCTATTGATCAATTATAGCTTTCTAAACACGGTATTTGAAAATAAGTCTCTTATTAAGCAAGTAAAAATAATCTAGTCCACTAGTAATGCAATATTGGCCTTGACTGGTTAGATTGTATCTCCAATACTGTTTTTTTTTTTTTTTTTACCCCAAACTTTACTCTGGTGGATGGGTGATCACCATAAGATTTTATTAATAATTTTCAATACTATTACATTGAAGAAATTAGAGTATTCAAAACAACTAAAAATAAGACTCTTTAATTACTTAACAGAACTATTTGTCAATACGTTGGAACCGAAAGAAAACATTAGCCACACAAGCGATGGTCCTTGCATTAATATTAACATCTTTACCAGTTATGGGAGCTAGTGATTCACCATTTGAGCCAACTGATAATGACCTCCCACTGAACCTGCAAAGTGAAGAAGAATCCTCATGAGTCATGACCCCCACACTACTGTCAATTTGGTGGAACTGAAAAAGGCTTCCTTACAGAAGCATCTCCCAAAAAATGTTTCAACTTCGAATTCCACTTTCAACTTTATAGATTCTCCTAAGTTATTTGTTCCATTTCTACTTCTATGTCAACATTCAAAGTCTATCAAGCAAAAGTTGGTCGCGCAGGACTGATAACTTCTCTTGCCATGTGCCAAGTGAGAACTTCTCAGAGGATCGATAGAAAAGAACACAAAATCTTCTGCAGGCTTGATTTGAAAGTTTACAACCTTTGCAGCTTGCATTTCACATGCGATGACTTGTGGGATAAGCCCTTGAATCGGTTGATGCATATATTTCATAACAACCATAAATTAATGATGCATAGTGAATTGATAGTTGATTTGGCTTGTTGAACTTAAAACACAATAGGATAATTTGGACGAGTGAAGTAATTAATCGAAGCAGAGGGAGTTTGGCCGCTTATGCTTGGGAATTATGGATATTACTTTGGTAGGAAGCACATTATCGCCTAAAACGAGGCACTTAAAAGATTATACTGAATTAAGGGGTGCAAGTGGCGCGGGTTAACTCAGGCTTGACCCTAAAATTTGGACATAAGGTCCGAGCCCAGACTGAGCTTGAGGTTAAGCCCGATTTATTGGTATTAGGTCAATTTTGAACTAGAACATATACTCTATTAGCTTGACAAAGGAGAACTAGGTTACATTCTTATCAATTTTGATTTATAATATAAACATGAAGGTACAACCTAGATCAAATAATAATAATAATAATAATAATTATTATTATTATTATTATTTATTGGTATTAGGTCATTATCATTATTATTATTATTTGAGTCCATGTGGGCTAAAATTGTTTATATGTGTGAAAAACATTATTTATACGTATTGGTGAAATGAGGGTTACATTGTCATTTATGTTAAAATAAGCACTTGTGGGGATAGTAACTCATCAAATATCCCCACCCCAATAAGTGCTTAAAAAACCCAATTAATGATTTGGCAAATGGGTCACCAAACAGCCTTAAATGGTTGTTAAAATAAACACTTGTAAAACAAATGTATATTTTAATAACTACTTAATCACCAAACATAGCCTAAAAAATTGTAGCTCAACTCAATTTGATAGACACATGCATTTGGTAAGTGGTAAGCATGTAATCACTTAAACAAAAACCCGCCCATGTAAATCAATTGAAAAAAGGGAAATTATCTAAAACTCACCATGAGTTTTTAGCATTTCCCTTAAACTTACCACAACTTTTCAAAATGTCTAAAACTCACCATGTCACTAACTTCACGTTAAACAGACTAACTGGCATTAATATATTACCATTTTAACCTTCATAAAAAATATAAAATATATACAAAATAAATTAACGGGTATTAATATAATACCATTTTAATATTTAGACATGAAAAAAGGAAAAAGTTTAAAAAAATATTTTAAAATATAAAATTCATAAAAACATAGAAATTGCAAAAAATATAAAAAATTATAAAAACTGAAAGCAAAATAAAAAATTATTTTCAAATTATAGAAACTATAGAAATTGAAAAACAAAATTGGAAAATAAAAATTTGTAGAAAAATACAAAAAAAATATAGAAAACACAGAAATTGTAAATAAATAACAAAATTACAGGAAAATTTATAGATTGTAGAAAATAGAAAAATGTTAAAAAACAGAAATTATAAAAAACATTGGAAATTATAACAAAACATTAAAAATGCAAAAGAAACAAGAAAATTGAAAACTGAAAAGACCGTTTTTCCTCTAATTCACTATTCAAGGGTAATTTGGTCATGAAAATTGTTATTTATGCTGACATGGACACCTCTGTTAAGAAACATTAACGTGTACTAACGGAAGGTGAGTTTTGAAAAATAAAAACTGTTTGACATGATGAGTTTTAAACATTTTGAAAAGCTGTGGTGAGTTTAAGAGAAATGTTGAAAACTCATGAAGAGCTTTAGACAATTTCCCTTAAAAAAACCACCCATACAATCATTTATACAAACATATAGGACAAGTATCTTGCACTGAGTGTATGCTTACCCAGTATATATGCTCACCGATTTAATATACCAACAACACTTTGCAGTCTGGCAACCAAACTTATGGTTGGATGCATGCGTTTAATACAAGTAGGTAAACTTTAGGGTGTAAAGGTTACCGACGACTCTTTCGCCTGCCGTTTGTGGTTCATTCTTTTCTCTTGATAGTATATTGTTGAATGTTGATATTATTTCCGAGGGTTTAAGACAGGTGATTATCTCCATATTCCATAAGAATGGTCTATAGTGCTTGTCTAAGACAAATGATCTCGTTTATATGCATTATGGTGTTCGAAATCTTTGCTCTAAAGTCTCTAACTAAACCAGGAATGCGAGTCACGTTTGCATGAGGAAAATGAAACCTATTTTCTTTTCTAATTCTAACACTTGCCTAGCTAAATGTGTACTGTTGGCCTTAATGGTTTCTTTCTCATCTCTAGACCCATACCGATATTTAGTTATTTACCCTCCACATAGATGCAAGCAATTTGTCTTTTCCAGCTCCCAATTTGATTAGAGTTCAAGACCTACATGTGCATTGGCATGATTATGTTTGGATGTCTGGAATTCCAATTAAAGTTTCTATTTTCATGTGGAATTTTTTTAATGGTGCGATTCCTGTTGACAGTGTGATAAGAAATGAGAGAATGATCGATCAGTCCAGAGTCAGAATTTGTAGGCTCAAAGTATTATTGGGGTAGGTGCCAGCTCGGAATTGATGCCAATTCACGGATGGACGTTGGGGCATAGAGTGTGGATTGTTGACCTTTTAAATGTTTATAACTCTACAATGGAAATCAGAAATTTGCATTGGACAAATCTGTACTTCTCCAATAAGAAATCGAGGTGTTCAACTTGCTTCAAAGTGCTCCTGTTGTGGCCAGTCTTGCGCTGAAACTCTGAGGCCATGACTTCATTAATGGCGCTGTTGCAAACAAACTTTGGACCTATTTTAATAGCATCTTTGATGTTCCTATCATCATCACTCAATCAAAATATAATGAATAGGACTTAGTTGTGGTGGAACCTCAATATCTTAAGAGAGTTCTCCCCTCTTTATTACTTTGGATGTTATCTATACTACCTATAAAAGAGTGAATGCCTCTTTTCTTTGGAATTTTCACTAGATGTTTTTTTTTCTCTTTTTTCTAAGCATACAATGGGCATAAAGAGGGCATATATGTCATTTACTCTCACTTCAGAAATTGTCCACATAACCATTTAGAAACTGCCCACTTATAATCATATATAAAAAAAAGTCTACTAAAGAGTCTTTACGAGGATTAAAAAGAAAAATAACACCTACAGCCCCCATACATTATCATCAATAGATAGATAATGTTTAAATAAACACATAAAATGCATGAAAATATAAAACAAAACAAATCTACCTTCATCAAAGGCACTGCCACCTGCAAATGCATGTACACATTTACTAATAGAAAGAAAGATGCAAAAAAAGGTTTGAAGGTAAAGAGCTTCCTTCTACTATGCTCGTTAAGCAAGTTTGTAAATGGATAATGGAGATCAACTTGTCATAAGGTAAATTCGACTCTCATGAGATCAAACCATATATTTTATATGTGAGATCAATCCATATATTTTATATTACTTGAACATTCCTATTTGATCTATTAGGAAAGAAAACTTCCGTGGATCTATTAGCACAAATTCCCCCTTAAACTGAACTTGATGGGTCTTGTCGTGGGAACTCAGGTGATTGTGCTGGAGGTGGGATTATTAGAGATAGCAATGGTGTAATGGTTTGCGCTTTTTATAACTTTTATGGTGATGGCACATCAATGCAGGCCATGTGTTGGGCGCTTCTGGCTTAAATCGTTGCTATAGAAAGGGATTGACAGAAGTGGAAATAGAAAGTGATAACAAAATTCTTGTGAATATCCTGTCGCCTCCTTGGTGTATCACTTATATGTTAAGAAAAATCAGATTTATATGTTTAGTTATGAGGTATAAAGTTTGTCATACTCTTCGTCAAGGTAATAGATGTGCAGATTATCTTGCAAATTTGGGTATTGAAGGAATGAGATATCATGGTGCAAGACTTTTAAAACTGACTTGGAGAACGAATCGGTCAGGGGTTTGGTTCCTGGGTTGAACGGCCAATCTGTTTTGATAAAAAATATAAAAAATTAAAAAAATAAAAATGGTTAAAACCATTCGAACGGTTAATTGTCCAGGTCAACAGTTTGCTGACCAAAATCAACGGTTTTTGAAGAAAATCTGATTTTGGGGAAAAACGGAACCGGTCACCTAACTGGTTCCCGATTTTTCCGGTCTGACCGTCTGGTCTAGTCCAATTTTGAAAACCACGATCATGTGTTTAATTCCCCCATTGAGCTTCCTCGTGATCTCTTAACCTATTTGAGGGAGGATTGCATGCGACTGCCAATCTTAAGAATTAGAATTGATTAATGAGGTATTTATGGTCTTTTATTTGTTTTCTTCTATTTTGTGTAATGTTGTTGGGTAGGGTTGAGTGGGAAAGGAAGTCTGTTTGTATTTTAGGTCTTGGGGCTAGGTGGGCTACATCTTCCCTTGTAAATGATTTTCCTTTTGATGTTGGCTGATTAATAAAAAAGTTTGGGATAAGTAGACTGTACTCCCCCTCAGAAATCTGAAATTACAGCCACCTCTTAATCTACTACTAGCCCCCCTATAAATCGGATCTTGCCTGTGAATTTGACATCAATCCATGGTCAGATTCATTCCACCCCTAGGGTGAAGCTAAGATTTCTAGGGGTGGACTGAACAGTTAAAACCCCAAAAAGTTTTAGGTGGCCACCCCTCCACTTGGAGTAAGTTTGGGAAAAAAAGATTTTTTTTCATATTGTTTCCTAATTCTTTTAGAATTTTGTGATGTTTTTTTTTGAATTTTAAAAATAAAAAATAAATATACTGCCATTCAAAGTCACCCACAACCAATTCAATTAAGAAATTGAATGGATGACATACTTTTAACATCAATCCATGCATAGCACACATCTCTGCTACTGTAAGAGTACGTGTTATGCATGTGTGCAAGTATTGACCAGCTTGGATCACTTACCTATAAGAACTCTACACCCACAATTACCCACAATGACATCACAACCAGACAGGGGAACATCTCCTTGCTTGTATGTTATTATGCATGGGAGATGTTCTCGATGCATGGCTATAGTGCTTTGTGGGTAGGTACAGGTAGAGTTCTTATGAATAATCAAGAGTGATATATAATACATGATAATTGGATTTAACTTTTTTTTGTACTAGATCAAAGAAAATGCCTACTTCATATTACTTTATATCATGGTTTTCAAAACCAGGTTGGACCAGAAAAACCGGGAATCAGTCATTTGATTGGTTTCATTTTTCTTCAAAACTGTTGATTTTGATCAACAAACCGTTAAACCGACTGGTTAATCATTCGAACGGTTTTGACCATTTTTCATTTTTTTTATTTTTTTATTTTTTTGTCAAAACAGACTGACCATTAGGACCGAATGGTCGGACTGTTCGACTGATAACTGAACCCTGACCGGTTCGATTTTAAAAACCATGCTTTATACTAATGCTCCTTTTAGAAAGAAAAAGGTATATATTGTGAATATGAATAAGGGCAACTTTCATGGCAGTTATGTGATTCCTTTATTATCACTTAAAGACGGTCATCCGGGCTTAGAGAAAATCCATTCAATGGTTTATAGGAAAAAAAAAATGGAACCCATTCTATTATTTATTGGGCTCGTTCTGACATCATGTTGGATCAATGTGAAGCAGAAAGGGAAAACACGTCGGGTTTGGTTCGGGCAGTGTTCCCGATCCAAATGTACTAGTCTAGTACATTACAATTTACAATAATACGGTCATTATGAGCTTGGCTAGACTTCCTTTTACCAAAAGGAGCATAATCTTACATCAAGATAAGTCCATTAAAGGCGTGTACTGAACAGTGAACACTGGTATGTTCAATTTTGATTGGTTCCGTAATCCATGTACATGTTTTTGTTTGTAGTTCATCATGTTCTACTCCTAAAACCTAATCTGTAAGTTCATCAAATAAGAGTTAAAATTATGGGCAAAAAACAAAAAATGTAAGTACAACCCAATTTTGTTGGCATTAAGGTTCAAAATATCGTTCAGCTCATATCAACTGATATGTATTATATCAGGGTTTTCTTGATGTGTTTCTACAGTAAGATCGGCATAAAAAAAAAAATATTCAATACAGACCGATACACCCCTGTATCGATATTTAGAGCTTTGATTGGCATAATTGAATGGTACAAGGTCGGCTACTTGCATATTCACAAAGAAGAAAATCAAGTTGTGATTGGCTAATGAAGGCCATGGCGTCAACATCTTGGAAGTGGAGGCCACTCACTTAGACTTAGAATATATTGTTTCCCTCTAGACGCCTTAGGGTGTTCTTTTTCTAGATGTCAGTAAGTATCTTTCTTTGTATCAGAAAAAAAAAAAAAAAATCAGTAAACGACTCTTCACCCACCCCACACACATAAAAGTATACGACACAATGTCCCACAAGCATGCCTTCGGATTCACCTATGCCATCACTTAAACAAAAGCGTTGGACAAGTGTCATGCATTGATTGTGTGCTTACTCAGTATGATCATCAATTTTAATTTACCAAGTACCTCTTTGCAGTTTGGCAATTTGTGGTTGTGGATGACTGCCTAGTTTAACATCTAAAGTTTAATGGGAGAATGACGGTTCAGCTCAGGGTCAGAATTTTTAGGCCCAAAGTATAATTGGGGTGGCATCGGTGTATAAAGTGGGGTTTTTGACATTTTGAATATTTATAATTTTACAGTGAAAATCAGAAATTTGCATTGGACCTGTCCATACTTTTCCTATGATTAAATTGATTATAGTCTGGATCTGCTCCCAACAAAAAATGCTTCCAACATGATCTTTGCCTGCACATCTTCAACATATTTCATCAAGTTCTACAAAATATGTTTGAGATGTGTGGATATAAATCATGCTATAACGTGTTGGAAGTGTTTTTCTTTGGGAGCAGATCCGGACTCGAAATATTACTACTGTGGAACCTTTTGTTTATCAACATAGACTCTAATGGAATCAGATTCTCCCATACCTTTCGTGGTTCATACTTTTCTCTTGTCAGTAGTGTTGATAATATTGCCAATGACCTAAGACAAATGATAATCTCCATACGAATGAATTATAGTGCTTTGTCTAGAACAAGTGATCCATTCATATGGATTATAGTGTTCCAAATCTTTCCTCTCAAACTAAACGAGGAATGTGAGTGTTGCAGTGTTGTTTGCATCAACAAAATGGAACCTATCTTCTAATTCTAATACTTTCCCAACTGAGTGTGTGTATTGGCCTAATAAGTTATTGCTTTCTCACCTCTAGATGGGTATATATTTACCTCCAACGAGACAGCAAGCAATTTGTCTTTTCCAGCATGCAAGAGTTGGTCTAGGATACCTCTAATTCAAAGCCACTATTTATTTGTAGCTGTCTATTTTGAACCGCGAATAATTTTATCATTACTTCAAGAAGAAGCACACTATTCGATGTAATGATAAAATCTTAGGCTTGCAAGTGTGAGAATGCAAATTCGAGTTTGAGGGGACATTATACTAATTTAAAATGTCAAAGGTTAGGACTGTATACAATCTATCCCTCCCATGACCCCAAGTAGGAATTCACATTAGTGCCCCACAATACCCTACAGCACATCCCAACTGTGCATTGGAAATATCTTCCGATGATGTCTCATCATCTCTCATACTGTCATCAGGAGATGTTTCAATACACAATTGGGATGTCCTGTGGGGTGTTGTGGGGAGCTGATGTTAGGGGTGGCCACGAGCCGAGCTCTTCATGAGCTACTCGAGCTCAGCTCGACTCAGTTTCAACCGAGCTTTGAGTCGAGCTTGAGCCCAATTTATAAGCTCGATTAATAAATGAGCCTAATAGAGCTCGGCTCATGAGGCTCGCCAGCTGAGCTTGAATATATATATATATATATATATAATAAAATTATAGAAAATAATATATATAATTTTTAATTTTTTAAATATCAAATAAAAAATATTTTTTTATATATAATTTTTTTATTTTTATAAAACCTTTTTTCTCAAATCGAGCTCGAGCTTATGAGTTTTTGACTCGAGTTGAGCTCAAGCCTTGTACAACCTTGTCGAGCCAAGCTTGAGCCTCGTACTATTTGGCTCGGCTCAGCTCAAATCCACCCCTAGCTGATGTGAACTACCCAAATAGCTGGGAGTGGGACCACAATTGGATAATGGCATTTTCAAAAAGAAGCAAATTTCAAACTATTAAAGAGAACTAAGCTAAAAGTTTAAATTGTTTATGATCATTCAACATCTAGATCTTATATATTCCTATATATATATATATATATATATACTACTTTAAAAAGTATGACCTCAAGAATATTTCTGGAATTTTCTAAGGACAATATTTACCCCTCTATATTTAAATTTAATGATAAAAAATGAGGGCAAATAGGGTAACCGGTTCTTGATATTAAATGATGAGTTGAAAATAGGTAATTTAAAGATATTCAATGCATTTAATTCTCTCTCATTAAATCCAATATTTAAGTTATTAACTTGCATTCATGTTCATTGAATCATATATTTAAGTCATTTTTTATTTCTTCTCATCATTAAGTTCTATTAGATAATTCCATACTTAATGAATTAATAATTCCAATAACATAAAAGCTTATATACTTTTAAAATCTACATAGAAAAAATAGTGTTTTCATCTAAATGGTGGTAAGAAATTAAATCATTTTGGGTCAAATGGGTTAATCCATGTTGCCACGATTAAATAATAAAATTGAAAAATATAAAAAAATTAAAAAAATAGAAATTAAAAAAATGGGAACATTTTTAGCATACATATTAAACAATAATAAGTATGATAAATAAGAAATGTTTTTATTAATTATGAAAATGGAATGTAAAATTTAAAACCAATTGGAAATAAAAATATTTTCCTATTCTCTGTCATTAAATCATATATTTAAGATATATTTTTCTCATCATTAAATTCTTGTAATTAAATCCATAATATTAATTTTAATGTATAAAAATAAATATTTTGAAAACAAAACTATTTTCTTCCCTTTCGGTGGTGGGCAAGCAATTTGACCATTTTGGGTCAAATGGATTAATAAATAATGTCATAATTAAATAATAAAAAACTAAAACAAATAACTATGAAATGTAAGAAATATTTTTATTAATGATGAAAATGGAATGCCAAATTCAAAATCTACTAAGAAATTAAATGATTTCATAGTCAAATAATAAATTTTTAATAATAGAACATACAAAGAATCACAAAAATAAAAAAAAATAGAGAAAATTTTTGGCACATATATAATGCTATATATTTACAAAAAATAAAATATTGGGTGCATCTATAATATTGTACATTCATTATATTGAACAAAAATAAGTTTTATACATAAGAAATAATTTTATCAATGATGAAAATGTAATACAAAATTTAATGTCAACCTAGAAATGAAACAATTTTTATTTTTAGATGGTGGGTTAGTGATTTGAGTAAAATGATACCATAGACAAAAAAAAATTAAGTGTGATAAATGAAAAACATTTTATATAATATAAATGAAATATATAATTTAAAGGGAAAATTATAGTCAAAGTCGATTATACATTTAAAATTAGGTTGCAAGTTGGTCTAGAAACCAACAAAACTCTAACGATCGGCTCTACATTTCAAATTATAAAAACCTTGCCATGTCATTAAAGGCTTATGTGGTTGTTGCAAACATGGGACTCTTATTCCATGTTGGACACAATAAAAAAAATTATATCTAAAATAGGTTTTCAATTTCTCTCACATTCCCTGTGTCTTTCAATCTCCCTCCCTTCTTTCTCACTCTCACAGTCATTTCTTGATCTCACCCTTCCTCTGTCTTTCCCACTCTCTCAGCTTCGGTTTATAGCCAAATCAAAACCTCACACACACACACTCTCCCTCTCTCTTTATTGTTCTCCCTTAATTTTTTTGATTCTTCTCCCTCACTCTCCCTCTCAATCAATATCTCATTCTCCCTCAATCTCTATCATTCTCTAGTTGGTGTAAATTTCATAGCCAAGAGTTTCTTGTGAATTTTTATCAAATTGGTGTAATAATTTTTTAACCATACCAAGTTGTTCTAATTTTCTTTTATACAATCTAATTAATACCATATAAACGTGTAAGAAAATAAAAAAAAATAAAAATGAGAGAGGGAAATGGAGAGAAACTAAGGGAGAACGATAGAAATTAAGGGAGAATGAGAGATTGACCAAGAAGGAGAATGAGAGAGATTGAGGGAGAACGATAATTAGAGAGAGAGAATGAGAGAAATTGATATAGATAATGTAAATACAGAAACCAAAAACATTTTTATTTATTTTTAAATCACATAGCCGTTGAGCAAATAAAAATGAGAGAGAGAGAGAGAGAGAAACTAAAAACCTTTTTTTTTTGTTTTCCAATCACCTAACATTAAAGACAATTTCAGTATAAGCTTTTTGTTGTGTCCAATATGGATTAAGAGTCTCATGTCGGCAATAGCCACATAACCCTCCAATGACATGGCAAGGGTTTTTATAACCTAAAACGTAGACTCGGTTGTTAGAGTTTTGTTGGATTATGGACCAACTCGTAACCTAATTTTCAATGTACAGCCGGCTCCGACTATAACTTTTCATAATTTAAAATTAATCCAAAAGCAATGCTATTTTCTTATATAAATGGTGGGTCAATGATCTAACTTTTCAAAGAAATGCGTGATGTCATAATTGAATAATAAATATTTAAGTTTATTTTTGAACATATTGTTAATTTCTAATTTCTATTTTAACTATGAAATATTTGAAATTCAAGTAATTAATATAAAAAAAATTTCTCACGTACAACACATGTGCTTAATTACTAGTGTGTATATATATATTGAATCTCCTTCTACTACTCTTTTGAAGAAAAAAGTGCATATTGTGGACATGGAGAAGGGCATCTCACATGACAATTATGGAGAGACAGTTACTTGTGGACTTGCCTTAATGGAAGATTATGTATTTTATTTTTTTTCATTGAAAGAAAACTAGAAAAGAACTGGTAAACAGATATTCAGTCCCTTTATATGCAAAATGGTTCAAAGAAGCAATCCAAAAATGTTGCATGCATGATTGTAACAAGGCTACCTAATGAGCCGACAGGGAGATCTTCTAAACATTTTCCCTTGGTTAAATTCATTTACTCGTTGATGGTGATTTGCCCATGAATTTGTTAAACCATCTCTCTCATGCTTCAACAACTATAATTTTATTGACAAGTTATGTTGGTAATTCTATCACTATGAGTTTGTCTTAAACAATTATAGAATGGTGAAACAAAATTCATATAACTGACTCCATATAGTTCGAGCATGACTCAGATGATGATAAGATAACCAAATTATGTGCGTTCGTAATTTGGTTATATCAGAAACATTCAACCAAATCTGATCCAGTGTTGGTCTAATTTAAGGGTTCTAGGCAGAACTTGAAAATGGGTCAATCATGAGTGATCAGCCAGTTTTTCAATGAGCAAAGATCCTAAATCGACCTTGACCCAAATACCCAATTATCAAACAGGTTCAGAAGTTCAAGACAAGAAATTCCATCCCTTAAGATAGAACACTATTTAGGCGTACAAGTACTTTCCTTTATACAAATAAAGAACATTTAAAAGAATAAATTCCAATAGCTTATATTACATACATATAAAAAAAATGTACATGTACACTAGTAAGAAAGTTACTAAAAAAGAATCTTCTACAGTACAGTTTCTAGTTTGCAGAGAACTCTTATTTTACTTTTTAAGTTTCAGATGATAGTGAGAGAATGGAAGAAAGGAAAAAGCCATTTCCATCGTATCATGTGACTGTAGTAGGCTTAGCCTGCGCTTGTCCCAGGTGAGCAATCTTTTTTCATTTGGATCCACCTCTACATATCTATATTCGACAGGCCACATCCTGTCTCAATTACATGTTATATAGCTAAGCATGTCTGTTCAAGAAAGATCATCCCTCCACCACCCCAAAAGAGAAAAATTTTATGCTTGACCTAGAGGCTTCTATCCATTTTCAAAACCCAATTCATCAATCAACAGCATTTTCTTTTTTTTTTTCCTTCTTTTTTTGAAGTATCAAATTTCATGAGTGATGGGAGGAAAACCCATTTAATAAAAATAGTCTTAGCTTACAAATTGAGACTTTAGCATCTATTTTATTAGGGTAGACCAAGTAAAAAAATAAATACATATTTAAACATATAAAGTATATTTGTACTTTGTGATATGATGTGGGTTAGGGTAGTTCCAAGTGAAGACACATCTGTCACTGTATACACTTCTTTGAAATGTTCCTTGAGGTTTTATTTTTAAATCTGGTTCACTTTCACCTTAAGAATGATATTTGATTGTGAATGAAGGTAAACCATGGACTTGTGATACTTTTTTGTCTTCAAATATCCATGGATGTGACAAGAAGAATCCTGGACACACAGCAAGCAAGATGACAGGATAATAGGCATATGTGCCACCACCTTTTTTCTTCCTTCCTTTGGCCATTCAAGATACCTTGTCAAAGGGTAAAAAATAATGCAAAGGTTGATTAGATCAAAACCCTACTAAAAACCCTAGAAAATCAAATATAACAAAAGAGATAGAGACTAGCTAGGGAGTACCTGCTTTGGGGGTTGGCTCCTAGCAGGAGATAATGAACCAGCTTCCATGGATGGTTGATAGCTAGTTGGAACCCACCAATCCAGTGCCGAGTCGGGTTCCCTGAATACATCTGATTAATTCTGGGGAAGTGTTTCTTCTTCCTTCAGTTCACACCCCAGAAGTCTACAACTCATGAGTAAAATAATACTTCAACTACTGTAACTTGACAACACATGAAATGAAGGCAATTGACTTCACTCGCTCAAAGGACTAGACTCACATTGAATCCTGGATGAATATCATTCAGAGTAGTCCCCATCTACTCAAGTGATCCCTAGAGTCTATCTCTCATCTAGCCAAATGGCGAAAGTTTTATTCATTGACTTGGCCTATGGGATTGAGAAGAGTTAATGAAGTGAACTCTTTTGGACGTTTCATATTATGCCTTGCTCGATCACATTTTAAGGCTCCTCTAAATCTGTAATTAGTTAATTCAAAACTTGGATATGCGGGCATTACCCATTTACCATCCAGTTCTTAAAGTTGTGAGTCAATGGAACCCACCCACAAACTGAGTTGATTCAGACAAGTATATGGCCGATGCAATTGAGTCTAGATTCTAGTTTGGATGGTCATGCACAGGATTATTTAGACACACTTACATATCTTCACTTTTTCCTCCAATATTCTATGCCTCTTACAATCTCATTTGCAATGGTTCTTATTAACAAGTGAGCTTTCTTTTTTCCGTCCACATCAGACCGACTTCCGCTTCTTTTTTCTCTCTTTCTCCTATCAGATTATCTGATTCCCCATCTCCCTGTTTCTATCTCCTTCCTCTTGTTTATCTTCTTCTTCTATAAAATCCTTCTCCTCTATGAAATTAAGGAATACAACAGCAAAATAGCCCAGTCAAGAGCCAACTATCTGGGTCTGAGTCTGCAGCCATGACTGAGAATGCATCGGATAGCTCCTCTAAAGAGCAAGACCGATTCCTCCCCATAGCCAACGTGAGCCGTATCATGAAAAAATCGCTCCCAGCCAACGCAAAGATATCGAAGGAAGCGAAAGAGACCGTGCAAGAATGTGTGTCGGAGTTCATCAGCTTTATCACCGGCGAAGCCTCGGACAAGTGCCAGAGAGAGAAGAGAAAGACTATAAACGGTGACGATCTCTTATGGGCCATGACAACTCTGGGGTTCGAGAACTATGTCGGGCCTCTGAAGATTTATCTTAACAAGTATCGGGAGATCGAAGGAGAGAAGAATTCCATGCTTAGACAAGGAGATCAATCCCCAACTGAGGAGACGGCGAATACCTGCAGCAATAATAATTATGCTGTTACTGTACTTGACAAGGTCGTTACTGATCCGATGGCAAGCAGGGCGACCTTCCAGAGTTTTAATGGCGGGTTTTATTCGCTGGGGGCTCAAGTAGCTGCGAAGAACTACGGAGATGAAGGGAGAATGGTTGACTATGGAGACAACTCGAGGATGGGTACTCTCTACACTGGTAAAATCTAGGAAAATTTGGAGGTAGATAGAGTAAAATCATCGTGGGGTTGAGTAGGGGTGATTTAAATTAAGGGTTCTCTTCATTTTTCTCCATTCTGTAACTTGGTGGAATATAATATATGGAGATTTTCATAGCCGGAACTGCATATGTTTCGACATATTAGTCGATATGTGGGTATTAATTAATTGATGTTTCAATACTTTGTGTGTATCTTGTAATTCTGCTACTGTTTTCTATTGCGACATTCTTCGTCTCTCTGTGTTTCTTAGAAGAAGAAAAATGAAAAGAAAGAGAGGACTACTAAAGGAGCCCAGCTGGGTGAGATCAAGCGTTTACTTGCTATTCTGTACATGTTTCAAACTGCATTTATCAGTTCTGGTTTAGACGTTTACAGGGAAAGTAGCGATGGTGGGATTTGTAGGGATTTCTATGAGATAGTAGGCGTTTATCTTCAGATTATATTAGTAGTATGGCATTGCAATTATATGGGTTTTGGGCCTTTTGGCCAGGGAAATTAATGGAACAAAGAACGAAGTAGTGGTAAACTGGTAAACTAGCAACTCGTCAGGACCTGGGCCAGGCTGGTCTGGGAATTTTTTTTTTTTTTCCTATTATGGACCCATCCAGGCCCTTAAGAGAAAACAAAGTAAAATCCCTTGGACTCGGTTTAGGAGGAATGCAAATTAAATACAAATATGTTTGATGCATAAACTTGTATACAATATTTTTAAATCTTGATTTTGCACTGTATGGATTTTTATTTGCAGTCCATATATTATATTTATACAATATTTGTATTTGCAGTCTATATATTATATTTATATCTATATTATTTATAAAAGTGTGAATGGGTCTTATTCTTATTGGATAGAATTTACCCTTTGATCTTGAGATAATATGAGGGCAAATTTATATTTTAATAAAAAAGCTTTAATTGAGATAATAAACCAGATGAACAACATTTATTAATAGAAACTTTAAGACCGCATCTATACTATTATTAAAAGTGTGAATGGAAGTGAAATGTTTTGTTTGATTAAGTAGGTGTTTGGCATCAATGTTGTTGCTTCAAAGATGTTTATGAGAAAACAGTGTTGTATGCAAGAGGGTCTGTTGCACCGTTTTCTTAGAAAGTGGCTCCTTTTTTTGTTTGGCATTGATGCTACCACATAGGCTGTTTTATGGGATAACAACACTGGTTTTGTTTGGTACCAATGCTTTATAACCATTTTTTTAAGCATCATTTTTTCTAACATGGCATTGATGTGGCATCGTTTTCTTAGAAAACAGCATTGATGCCAAACACCGCCTAAAATACCCCAATTTTTTAATTTGCACCCTATCTCATTGCAAGGACTAAAATGTAATTTGAGTAACCATTCTTTCTCATTTGAATCCTTATCATTAAGTCTTATATTTAAGGTACATAATAATTCCCAATAACATTAATTGAATTCTATACTTAAGTAGAATACCCCTATTTTTGAATTTGGTCTCTCCAATTATGAGGGCATAAAATGTAATTTTAACTACTACATTTTTCCTCATTCAATTCCCTCTCATTAAGTCTTATATTTAGGGTATTAACTCCCATTTTTTATTTTTTTTTATATTAATTGACCATATTAAAAAAGAAAAATAAGTGTACCAAAGAATAATTGTTTTATTGATGATAGAAATAAAATACAAATTTAAAATCAGCCCAAAATGGAGTTGTTTCCCTATTTGGTAGCGAGTCAGCAATTCAACCTTTTAGGTTAAATGTGTAAGCCCTTGATGTCATAATTAAATAATAATACAAATTAAAAAGGATGAAAACAAACAAAAGTATAAACAATACAAAAAAAAAGTAAAAGACATTTAGGCACATATTTATCATATTAAACAAAACCAAGTGTGCTTAATAAAAATAAAATTCTAGAAAATTTTGAAAACATATAATTTACTATCATCATCATCATCATCAAAATTTCTCACATACAAAGTACATGCACACTTGTAAAATTTAGAAAAGCAAAGATGGACGATACAAATAAAAGGTTTAAAAATATAGTAATATGTATAGTTCAAAATATAAGGTTTAAAATATTGTATACAAGTTTTTTCACTAACAATGTTGTATGTGTTTGGAATTGTGGGTGTTTATTGAAAAAACGCTGCCACATAGGCACCACTTCAACATTTCCCCCATTATATGAATCCATACGCATAGGGACTTGCAAAAGTAGACTTTGGTTTATGTGCGTGCCTATTATTGGGAAAAGCTTCAATTTAGCGCTTCCCCAAATGGGTAGTCATTTATTCACTATTTTGCTGATGTGGCATCTAATAGCGCCTAAGTGTCAATAAATGGGTTCATCATTGCTTTTCTCGATTTTTCAAACAAATCAAGTACAAAATGTTTAGTTAATAAACACCCGCGGTGCCAAATACATACATTGTGGAACTATATTTTTTTCTTCAATGTTGAAAACTCTTGGATTGTAATTCTCAGTATAAGTTGTGCTTCATGGAAGGATTGCGGGTCTTTATACATCAGCACACCTTTGGAGAGTGGGAGTAAGGTTATATTGATCCAACTCATCAGGTATTGGGTGCAAGTTGGATGCTGGATTTAAAGAACTTACATTGCACTAGCATAAGTGACTTTTCTTGAATAGTTTAATTTGGGCTGTTCCAGCTTTGTTCTATTGACCAGATTGTGTTGAGTACGGGGAAAACTACTCCTATATATTCATTTTATTTGGGACCCACTATCTATGTTAGACTCTAACCAATTATCTCTTTCTCTCTCTCTCTCTCTCTCTATACACACACACACACTAAAACACAACAGTCTAGAATTTTTTTCCTTTTTTGAATTTTTATTTTTTTATTCCACGCATGCACGTTCCCAATAATCTGAATAATATCATCTCCTAAAATTTCTCCTAAACTACCTCCCCCACTTTCTTATAAGGTTGCGTTTGGAAATGATGCAAATGGAGTGTAAATCCCTATTTAGGGTAAATTTGCACTCTGGTTTACTTTTGCCTATGTTTGGCAACATTACATTTATGCATTGACAAATGACAATCCAATGTATATTTACATTGATAATAAGATGTAAAAGTACATCAATAAAAAAGGAGTAAATTTGCATTAAAATGGGCTTTTGATAAAACAAAAAACATATACTTTATTGGAATTCATGTTCGCATCCATTACAGCTAAAAGTCTGTTTGGTAAGAAGGTAAATTTGTCAGTGCAAAACTAACCCAACTTTGCAATTTATATGAACTGTTTTACACTCTACATATTTGCATTCACACTTATTTGCATCGTTTCCAAACGCAACCTAAATTATCTCTAATTCCTATTTATCCTCTCCCCCACTTTTTATCCATATCTATTTAAAGTTTGAATTAAAAATTAATTAAATATTCTAAAAAATTATATAATAACTTTAAAATATTTATTAAGAATACAAAAAAATAATTATAATATATTTAATAATATTCATATCATTAATAATTTTATATTTTTACAAAATTCATCACGAAATTATGTACTAACAATATATATTATGGTTTTCCAGATTATTCAATTCAAATGTTGTTTAAATATAAAAATTTAACATTTAACAATAAAATATTATTTAAATATTTCAATAGCTAAATATCTTAAATAACATAAAAATAACTAAATAATTATTTAAACAAAATATATAATATTATGTAATAACTTTAAAATAAATAAAATTCAAACAACAAAAAGTTTTAAATATTTTATATATTATTTAAATATATAAATAACTAAATATGTTAACTAATGAAATATTTAACATAACTAGATTTTAAATAGTTAAAATAATGAAATTATGTAATGAATTTATAAAAAATCTTAAAACTAGAAAAATAGCTAGAACATAATATTCAAATTAATAATAATGAAATATTTTACAAAATTAATAACGAAATTATGTAATATTAGCATAAATTACAATTTTACAGATTATTAAATTCAATAAATAATTAATATTTAAAATATAAATAATGATATTATTTAAATAAATAATATTTAAATAACTAATTTCACTTATTCAATTAATAATTCTAGAAAGAAACTTTGAAAAAATAATATTTATTAATAATATTTTTAAAATCTTAATATATATATTTATCTATACTAAACTTAATATTTTTTGTATTTTTAGTAATTATTTATTGTTTTTGTGATAAATATATTTTCAATAATTATGTACAAATTTATTTTTGTTTTATTATTTAGTAGAACATTTTCACTAATTATTGGAGATTAAACTACTATTATTTAAGTTTTTAAATTTAATTTATTGTACTTATTGTATCTTTGTTATAATTTATTGATTAATATTTATTTGAGAATAAACTATTTATTGACTAATTTAATATATTTTTTAGTATTTATTGTATTTTTATTATCAAGATACTTTTAATAATTGTGTATTTTTGCTATAAATTTTCAATAATTATTGGCGATTAAACTATTATTATTTATTAGAGATTAGACTATTAATTTAGCTAAAATTAGGAGTGCTCATGAGTTAGTTCTGCTCGGTTGTAGGATGTTTGGCCGACCAAACCAACCTGGTTAGGTTAGGGAGTTGGTCACCTGAAACCAACTGACCATTAATGAAAATCAACCAACTCGAGTTGTATCGATTTGGTCGGTCGGTTCAAAAGATTTAAACTTAAAAAATAAACTTAAATTTTAAAAAATTATAGTGAAATAATTTAAAAATTAAGTTTATGATTAAAATATTTTAGAGTAAGAAATATGGGAATTTTTCCACTTTTCTGTTTTAAAAAATTATATAAAAAATATAAAATATTAATATATCTATGGTTAGGTCATTTGATTTTGGTCGATTTAGAAGTAGGAAAAGTGAAATTAATCCAACCTGGTTGGGTTGGAAAGTTGTTGAACCAAAGCCAATTGGAAATACTAGAAAACTGACCAACTCGGGTCGAGTTGGTTGGGTTAGTCTGTTTCATCAGTTTGATGAACAGCCCTAGCTAACTAAAATTAGTTATTAATTGTTATTTTTGTATTGTAAAAAATTATTAAAAGTAGTATATAAAATATAAATAATTATTAATTATTTTAAAAGTTAAAAATATAAAACAATTGTATACTCTTATGTGTTTTTATAGTTTAGCTTTTGCTTAAAACACATGTATAAAACAATCCTGTGCATTTGCACGGGTCCCCGTTAGTGTTAAACTAAAACCAATGTTTTAAAAACCAGCATCAAGGCCAAATTGTTCTTGCGTCTAGGTTGTAGGTCATCGGTTCGACCGTTTGGGTCGAATTGGTCAGACCATAACACATTAACAAAACATGTATGCATGTATATATGTATGTATGTGTATAAACTTGTATTTTATCAATAAAAAATACAAATATTTTGTAGATGTAGTATATGTACATATAAATATTATTTTATGTTTAAGTTATATTTTTTAATTTATTTAACTTTTTATTTATAAAAATATTAAAAATTACAATTTGAGACCAAATAAGTGGTTTTTTGGGGGAATAAGTAGGGCTTTGGCACCTTGCAATGCATGGATCTAGAAAAGTTACCCCCCAAAAAAAATCACCTTAATTGGACAGCTAAGTGCAAAATTATGACCTCTGAAAATTTGCACATACATTAAGTATGCAACTTTTGATTTTGTTGAATGGGTCAATGGTTCAACTGCCCAAGGTGGACAATTTTTTATCAGATTAACATTTTTATCAAATGTCAGGTTTTAAGAGGACCAAAACCAAAGATAGGAGTGACTATTCTAACAGTTAAATCGATCAAGTGAACGCTAGGTTGAAAACACAAAGTTAAACATGTAGATTAGGTTTTTTATTTGATTTAAAAGATCAAATCAGATTTTATTTATAAATAACAACCCGATATTATCTTAAGGAGATGTATTTGGTATAGTGGTGTTGTGTTTACGTTGATTTGGGTTGATCAATACAAAATTGAGAGATGTTTTGAAAACGTTCGAGTTTATCAATATAAATTGCTATTTTTATTCTAAAACATCTAATATTATGTTTTCTCAAGCACATGCATTTCTTTACTTGAAATGACAATTATATATAATGTGGCAATACGTATTTCTCACAAATTTGTATTAATCAGCCCAAAATGAAACAACAACACAATACCATTGTGCCAAACACCACCTAAATAATGGGATTCATACCAACATTGCTACTCACTTGGTAACAAGGTTTGCTTTTATCCTTTTCTAGAGTTTCGGCCTGGTTGCGAAGACATGAATCCCTTCTTCCTTGTTTAGGGTAAACTCCAAACCCCCCACAAATATGGGAGGTGTATTACTTTACTACATGAACTATGAAAAGTTTCAAATACCTTTAGACTTTCACATGTTAAGTAGCATCAACAGCGAGAGGGTGGAGATCAAATCAGCCTCCCACAAGATTGTCCCCCACAACGTCCCACAGTACATCCCCGCCATGTATTGAGAGCATCTCCCGATGATGATATAAAAAATAATAATATCATCATCGGGAGATGTTCCCAATACACGGCAGGGATGTGCTGTGGGATGTTGTGGGGGGCTGATTTGAACTCGAGAGGGTGGTGTCCGGGCTGCCTTCAATCCGTGCCATGCCAGAACAGCACGGCCCACACTACATGTGTTTATTTTCTCTTAACGGTGTTAGAGGTTTTAAATAGGAGAAGATAGGGATAGGGAAATACATGGGTCCCCCCCCTTGGGGTTTGGACCTTTTCTAAATATTTTAAACATAGAATCCTTTGGACGATATTCTTTAAGAGGCCTTACTTTGTTCCAACCTGAATATATAGGATGGAATTTCTCTTTTTCTATATTAATTTCTCTCATTTCATCTAGTGTAAGGTTCTTTATCATTGTCCTTCGGTTTTATTTTGAAAATTTGAAGAACAATAACGGGCAAAATTGATCGCAAAGGATAATTTTGGAATTAAGAAAAATTATATAAATCACATTATATTGGAAGAGCATTGAACAACATGGAATGATTTTATAATTGTCAAAAAACTTAAGAATTCTTTAAATAATTATTGAAACAATAGGGTAATTTATTTTCCATTTTCTAGAAAATAAAGGAAAAATTCCCGATTAGTACCTGCTATTAACTAGTCATTAAGTGGCATTTGAAAAGGACACAAATGCCCTTTGAGTGTCATCTAATTTCCTTTATCAACTATCCAAACCGTTGTTTTGAAAACCGGAGCAGACTAGGCGGTTGAACCGTTTAACCCAAGAATGATCATACTTTTGGGTCCAGTTTTCAAGTGGACTGCTTTTTTCTAAACAAACCATTGAATTAGTTAGAAAACCACTAACTTGGGCGATCAAACCGTTAAACTGTTCGACCCAAATATCAGCTCATGGTCTTATAAAATATTTGTTATTTAATTTTTTAAGGGAGCATGTACTGAGAGGGGATCGAGAGATTGGGGAGGGATTGAAATTAGATCTCAGATATGAGATTTCAGATCTGATATCACTACTGAGAGAGAGAGAGAGAGAGAGAGAGAGATTTGCACCGCTATTGGTCTGTTAACGTCATTGCCACCGCCGTCGCCGCTATTTGGTACCATCATCGCCATTACCGCTACTTTGTTACCATTGCCGGTGAACAACCACCAACTCCTCTTCATCCTTCCTTCCTCATTTTCTTTCTTCCCTTTTCCTTCTTTCTTTTCTTTCCTTTCCCGACCAACAACAACTTCTCTCTTTTCTCATAAAATGAGTAATGAAATATATGCATCATCCTCTTACCCTAATAGGTCAAATAAATCAACTTGCCCAAATCGTTAAACCCGTTAACCTAGAAATTGGTGGTCAAAGTTGTTTTTTTTTTTTTTTTTCGGATCGGTTTTTAAAACCTTGATCCAAACATTGATAAAAAAATGAATTGTCCCAAATCATTGCCTCTTCTATTCAAGAAAGTTGGGATCACCAGAATAACCACTAATGCATGAGTCGTGATCCCAACTTTTTTGAATAGAAGAGAAAAGGATTTGGAACTGTTTATTTTTTATCAATATTTTGGATGGTTGATAAAGAGAATTAGATGACACTCAAAGGGCATTTTTATCTTTTTAAATGCTATTTAATGACTGATTAACGGGCTGATTGATGAAAAATACTAAATTAACACGTTTTGAAAGTTCAAATATTGAATCGACGAATTTTAGGCTATATTTGGTTTGAAGGAAAAGGTAAAGAAAAAAAAGGAAAGGTAGGAAAACCCATACAAGATTTGTAAAGATTTCCTACATTTTCTTTCCTTTCCCTACTTTTCCTTCAAACCATACACAGCCAAGTTGAGACACCAAAGTGGCAGTAGGCCCAACCCCAATTACAGGGTACTAATCGGACAATTTTCCTATAGCGGTAGTTTAAGTAACAAATTTCAAAAAGTCAACTCTTCGTTTCCTGTAGAGGTAGGCTTGGTTCCAATCGTCTTCGTCTTCGTCTCCTTCGCAAGCGCTTGGTTCCAATCGTGCTGGTTTCACTGCTTACCGTCGAGTCGACTGCTTGTCACTCGAATCGGACAGTTGATTTATCCCCAGCCAATGCAAACCCGGAACTCCCCTCGCCTCCTCGTCGGAACTCGAGCATCGATAATGGCGGACAAATTGTCAGGAAGAAGAAGGAATCGAGACATTTCTCTAGTTCTTCTTTTTCTCTATCTTCTTTTTCATCCCAACAGAAAGGCTTGCGCATCACAATTAAAAGCTGAACTCCTCAAGCATTTATTCGATGTAGTCGGCGCGATGAGAACTATTTCGATGCACTGGCGCTTCCTCTGGGGATGTCGATTGCCTCCGTTGTTTTGTAGGTTCGAATATTCTAGGTCTCATTTTTGTTTTAGAACATTTATAAGGTTGTAATCTTGATCAGTGCACTTTTTTTTAATGTTGTCTGCAACTCTGCATATACTCTTGAAGACGCCTTTCTCTTTTTCGCTCCTTGAGACTATACTTATCGTTGGAGATTGGTATAGGGATGAATTTAGAATAAAAAAAAGAGCTTTCAACGCGAAAACTTTTATGGTCATACAAACATAGGGAGCATTTTGGTTGGGCAGAGTTGAAGAAAACAGAGTTCGTCCGGGCTTTGCTTTGTTATACTTTATTTTAAATTGGAATCACATTAAAGGACGTATAAAGACTTAAAGAGTTGAAGACAGAACTGTCAAATCCTTAGATCGGCGCAAATATGTTCCAGGTCTAGCCGTCTAGGTTCTTATTCAATTTGCGTTATGTACATATCCCTTTAACAGTATGGTCCTTGAACTGAATATGTTAACTTTGAGAGTGTCAGTTTAGCATATGATTGGAAACTCCTGGAGTCCCTACAGACAGTAAAAAACTATGGAAAACTACATAGTCCAATTTATCAAGAAAGCTGTTGGTTTTAACTTTGAGAGTGTCAGTTTAGCATATGATTGGAAACTCCTGGAGTCCCTACAGACAGTAAAAAACTATGGAAAACTACATAGTCCAATTTATCAAGAAAGCTGTTGGTTTTAACTCTTTAATTATCTAGTTCCCTCTCAATGTTGCAGCTCGAGTACCACTAGATTATCTCCACCACCTTTGTTGTTTCATCTACAAGCATGTGTAACCTGATTATCAAATTCCTGAATCCGATAAACCACATCCAGCCACAACCATTCCGAGGAGGACTGGAGTTCTGAAAACTTATTCTAGATTTTGAGAAGAAAAATTTAATATTTCATTAAGCATAAAAGAGTGGTTTTGAGAAGAAAATGCTTTATTTATACATAAGTGATTGACTTTTACTGCAGTAACAGGAATATCACTATAATAAAAATAGTTTCATCATTATTTTCCCCTATGCTTTTTACAGCTCATGTCTAAGTAAACCTCTTTGTATGTGCCGAAGTATCTTTTGTTTAGTTTGTTCCATGCTTCATGATATTAGTATCCTCCTACTTACAATCTATTCTTATTTACAGTTAAGCAAATGGCAAAAAATAGAAGTGTTGCTCCTTTTTAATGTCTCTAGATCCTTCATCTCCTTATTCAAATTAGGTGGCCAAGGTTAACCAACTATGGAGGAACTGTGTTTGTTAAAGAATAAAGCATGATGTATTAAGCACAGAGGAAAAAGGGAAAAAAGGAACAAAAAAGTGAAAATAAGTTTTCATAAACCTAATGTACAGGGGTTCTTTGTTGGCTTTTTGATTTAATGAAATACTTTATATTACAATTCAAAAAAATGTATAGGATATGTTAATTGAATACAATGTTCTTCACTTTTTGTGTGCATGTTTTGTTGAGGGGTGAGGGTGAGGTGGGTTTGAAGCCAAGCAAAAGTGTATTTGTTTGTGTAAGAGGATCAACTCTGAAGAGGTGGTGGTCAAGCCTCCGAAAGTTCAAGGCAATGGTGGTTGTAGAGACTAGAGAGAAGAGAATTTGGGTTTCCTTAGGTTTTGGGTCCCCATTTGAGCGTGTATCCCTATTTTTATATTTGTTGGGCCGAATGGGTTGGATTGGTCTGGATCAGTTTGGGTTTATGTTATTTTATATGTCCATTTTCTTACACTTTGTAACCTACTAAATGTGTGCTACCTATGCTAGAAAGTGATCAGGTTTAGTAGTTTGTGTTGTTTTGGTATTACGAATGGTTCCCTTCTTAGCCATTTGGGGGCTATGTAGGTTATTGAAGGAAGGCAGGGAATGTTTTTGTGAAAGGAAAGGGAGGGATATACCCTCCTATGAGGTGTGGTGAACTGCACTGACCTGAGCAGGTCATAGTTAGAGATTCCACTTCTTTCATGCACCTCAAGTGATAACTTCAGACATAGCTATAAAAATCTAAAGAATGAAAAATATAGTGATCATTCTATTTCCAAGTTATCATGCTTTTGTTTGTACTGTAGATTTCATCTTCTATGAGCTTCAAGTTACTCTATATTTTCCTTTAGAAAAAGGATATTGCCCATAGAATTACAGTAATAGATCAAGTATAGGGGTGTAACTTGGTATGTAAGATGACATTCTTATCAAATTGAAAGGTTTATTTCAGGAAAAATTTTGTGGAGAAGAGTATTGGTGACTTTTCTATAGATAAATATGTTTTCACAATGAATGTACAGCTTTTTAAACACACACACACACACTATATATATATATGTCCAATTAACACAATCCCGTATTATCAATTAAGAAAAAATTTTAAGGGCATGCATGAAGAAATTGAGATTAAAAACTATCATACATGTCATATCTTTTGGACATGCCCCCTAACACTTTGATTTGTTTTCTATTGTTCTGATGACTTACTTTCTTATTTGTACAAACATCATATTTTGGTCTACATGGAGAGAAACATTGTCTAAACAATTATATTCAAGAGTCAAGCTTGCAAGACTCCCTCTTTATTGTTGTTGTTGTTTAAAGCTATAAGTTTAAAACGTTATTCCTTTTTTTCTGAAATATTCTTGTAATATGTGCATAATTTAATTAGTTGTGGCATCATCTTCCCATTATCTCAGACATTCCTATAAAAGAATAAATAAATATGTCATGATAAAATCATTTTAATATCTACGACTTTCCTTTGATATAAAAAATGAAAGTATTTGCCACATTGGTTATAAATAACAAGTATTTTTGTCTATTTGACAACTGTTTTTAGCTTTATTAGGCACTTTTAGAGTGATATAGTAATTTCAAAGTGCATCTCTATGTTTCTTTCCTCATTTATTAAATCATTATGACATTATTGAATATTTTTATAGGTTTGGCAGTGTTTACAAAACCCACAATTTTTACAATATACTGACATTAAATTTCCAACAATACCTGTTTTTTTTTTTTTTTTTCCTTTGTAAATGGCTAATGTTTCCCCTGAGATTGGCCTTTTAAAGATTAAACCTTCCTTGTGATTTAGATTTGATTTATTCATCAAAAAAAGAAAAACGATTTCTCTCTCTCTCTCTCTCTCTCTCTCTCTCACTCACACACACACACACACAATAAATGTCATTTTTGTTGATTCTGAGGACATTACTAATGTTGGTTTTAGGTGTTGGATACTAATGATGCAGCAGGGGATAGGATTTCTGTAGATCACCTTTCAAAGGTACTCTTTTTGATCCCTATTTCAATACCTGTATTTATTGCTTTTGGTTCCTACAAGTTCATCTTTGGCCAACAATTAAGGGCATTTTGTGTACTATGATCTGCTGGATTGCTCTGCATATATCACATTGATTTGATTAGTGCAATTTCTAGTGGATGTCATGTACATTTTTGTTGACCAAGGGTCAACCAGATTGGATGGTTTGTATCACCTAGCTGCTGTTCTTTTCAGCTGCCTATCCAGGAGGTTCTCTATCCAGATTGTTGAAATAATTGGTGCTTTGAAAGATGAAGCCTGCAAGTCACGGTTGCTTCCCACTCCCACCTTATGTTTCTCTGTACTTCTTTTTCCATGACTGTGCACTCGTTAATTTTATTGATCTGACAAGTACGGCATATCAACTGACTTGAATATATTAATATGCTTGCAGATTTTCACCCTGGCATTGAAGGAATCCTTAGCCAACGTAAGGCAAAACCAGAACCTAAACTGCTAACTCATCCATCTACTTTTTCTGGTAGACATTTCTTTTTGGTGGGGTGGGGTGGGGTGGAAGGGAATTTAACTGCTGGATAATCCACATGTTCTTAGGTTTTTAGTTAAATTTTACATTTTTAGTGTCAAACACTTGATGTGTCATAGCATTTTAGATGCTGAAGCTATACCATATGGCTTTTATTGTATGGACCATCTTTGGGCAGATTTTTGAGAAACAGTTTGACAGTTTTGCTAGGAACTTTGACAGATAATTTCGGAGCACCCTGTGGACCCTACAGTAGCTCAGTGAAGCATCTCTCAACAAAGAAAGAGATGACTTAACTGGTTCAAGTATGCAAAATTGTAGTCCTGAAATGGTACACCCTGCTTCTTTTAACAAGCAACAAGATCCTTTAAGCAATTGTTACAGTGACATGAAAAATTGTCATTCTGAAGCCATCCTTCCGTACAAACTATTTTCTGATGTTGAGGAAATACAAGAGACTGTGATGTCAGATTCTATGAAGCAGGAGCTTGCTCTCAATGGACAAATAAACTACCAGCTAGCTTGTGCTGCTTCAAGCACAATGGGTTCTCAATTTAATCAGTCTATGCTTAGCACCTTTGAAAAATCTGTCATGGAGCAAGCCCATTTCAATGACCTGAAGACATTAGAGATAGGTCTGATTATGAAAGGTTTAAATAAATCACAACTGGCTCTCAACTCTGAGTCAAATCATTTAGAGAGGTTTAAATTATCTATGGGTATTTCAAAAGCATCCTTCAATGCCAAGAAATTTAAGAATCAGTTGGAAGACATAAGATGTGCAGAGCTGCTGAGCTGCTCAAGAAGTGTGTGGATTGTCTCATAGCTGGTCTGATTATCATGTTGGCTTCTCTTGTATATGGTGCTTATGTTTATTCCTATGAACAGATCATGGAGGCCACTGAATCCTGTACTTCCTCTCCCAAGGTTAGTGCAGTTTGAACTGCTTAAAAACATTATATAATAGCATTGTATAACACCCTGCATGCTGTGACCTTGTTCGTCTAAGAATGAACTTTATATGTGCTGAGTAAGCCATTTTATCCCAACCAGTAAACTGTAGCTGCCATCATGTCAACTGGACGATACTGAACATTTGATTAATTACCAATGCATGTCAAGGAGAAGCTTCCCCAATTGGACCATTATGTGTATATGCAACTTTTGGATTGTGGCTTGCCTAGAGTTGTTTCACTTGTCCATGAATGTGAGCTAACCAAATCAATGAAAACATGCTGCATTAAAAGGATGAGAGACTAGGTCATATCATCCGTGGTAGGCAGTTCCTCAGATTAAGCCTCCCAACATTTCCTTTGAGGTTTGAAAATGATATCATGATTTTATTTCTGGCTTAGTTTGGAAGGAGTACAAATACAAATATGTAGAGTGCAAAACCTTGTATTTTGTATTATTTTTTATGTATTTGCACTGTACATATTTGTATTTGTACTTCTTCCAAACTGAGCCTCTGTTTTTAGGAATCTAAATCTTGGTGGATCCCAAAGACTGTCATCTTTCTACTCTGGATTAGAGATGCTATGATGCCAGGTTATTGTTGTGAGCTGGATGCTGTTTGGTGTATTCATGATTATTACAATTGCACATTTGTTTATGCAACGTTCTTCAGCTTCAAACCAGACTATGCCGGTGACTTCTTGCTATTAGGAGTCCCAATGACTGGAAAGATCACTTCTCACAACTGGTTAGATACTGTTGTAGGTTATGTGAATATATGCAGTCACTGTTTATATGCATTAATGGAGTGGGTTTGTAAATGGTTTGCTTCTATATTTATAGATTTAGCGTTTCTGGATCATGTCAATAACTAGAAAGAACAAAGGGTAGTTGGCATCGTGTAGTCTGCCATCATTTGTTGCAAACAGAAACACATGGTTATAACTTATATAAGGCATGGCCCCTCTTTGCATTTTGACTTGAGAACTACTTATCCAAAAAAAGAAAAAAAAAATCAAGGGTCCATTTTATTCGCAGTCAGAATTAAAATTGAAATCCTATGGAATCAGAATCAGAATGATCCATTCCCATAGTCTGTTTGGTTCAGGCAGGAATGGGAATTAGAATTGAAATAAGCAGGAATGGGATTTCATTCCCAAGGGAGGGGCAGGGAATGGCCATTCCCTCAGATTGGGGATGTCATTCCAGCAGGAATGGGAATTGGATTCTGATTTCATCTAACCAAACACTTGGAATTGGAATAGTCCATTCCGATTCTAATTCCTGACCCTTGTTCCCACAAATCAAACGGGGCCCAATCCAAAACCTAAGCCCGAAACAGTGTAAACTGCTAACTCGGGCCAATCTGACTTGCACCCCTATTTGAATGCCATTATCCTTTAAAGTTATTGTTACTGTTTGCTGTTCAGGGATAAATGACTTCGGAGATGCGAGAATGTTTTTTCTGAATATTTTTTCAACCATTGGCAATTTGGCATTAGGAAAAAGGGTGAAGAGAGGAGTTGTTTAACAAGTTTTATGCAAGATTCCTCCGTTGTTTAGATTGATGCAATCTTGCAAAAAGAAATCAGTTAGATAAACTTGTGGGGACAATTCAGATGCGTTCTGTGGGGCCACTATCCCAAGCATCCTCTAAGTTATACTACCTAATTTTTCTGGGAGGTGGATAGTTGGGGGTTCTAGTGTACTACTGGCTTTGTGAAGGTCCGGTTTGAAAATGAATTGATTTCCATTTTTCACGTCTCTCAGTGGTGAGTATGGGAAACGCAAGGTCATTCAGTACACCTAGCTTTTCAGTCTTACAAGAATTTTGAGGTGTCCAGCACCAAAAACTTAACTGATTCTTTGTACAACCTTCATCTTCATATTATAGGTGTATAACGGATCATGCCGCTTCGGGCCAGCATGGCCCGGTTCTATTTGGGCTAGGTGTTTGAGGCCCATGGGCCATGTTAGTATGGCCTGCTACAATGCGGGATAAAACCATGCTGTGCCAGTTGGATTCGAGCCGAGCTGAGCCGAGCCAGATATCTTGTCATTCGAGCTTGATTCGCCAAAACATTATGAGGCTCGAGTTCAAGCTCGATTCGAGCTAAAGACTTGAATTCAAATTCAGCTCGAGTCAAAAGCTCATAAGTTCATACATATTTAAAAGCTTGATCAACCTCATGAACCTCACAAGACAAGATCGAATAACTCATGAAAAGCTTGGCTCATATGCCATAGCCACCCCAATGTGCCAATTTAATAGCTAGTTTTTGGTTCCAATGGTCCAACCGTCCACTCCAGCCCAACCATGCCAACATAAATACAGTTCAATCAAAGCTCCAATCAAACATAGGATTGGCATAACCCGAAACTCTTCGTTCTCCTCCTAAATTTAAGAAATACTAGATCCATAATACCCAGTCTCCATCCAAAATGACAAACTTGACAACCACCAAAGCGAATACTATACAAGTACATACTCGTGACATCTCAGTCCTCAGATTCGGTTATGAAATATATGAAATCAAGTAGAAAATATAAACTGTATACTGGTAGATTCCCAAATTTGAGGTTGGAAGTAAAAATATCTGTAGACCATTATTATTTATCGTAACAGCCACATCCCACATGTTACACAAGAAATATCATAGACAAGTGTATGTAATCTTTTTGGTAAACCTAGAGATCTTTGTATTTTTTATCTCTTTTTACAGTAAAAAAAAAAAGTGTTGAAAGAAAGGTTGACAAACAACACTTGAAGGGGGAATTTTGGAATAGAAGCTCTGGAACACTCAATCTCAATGGCCTCGAGAATTATAAGCCTTTCAGAATTTCCTACAAAATTATCTAATGAATTACAGGGTACAGCTTTCGTCCTGCAATGCCCAGCTTGATCACGGGATCAGGTCATCAACGACATGAAGATCACAACCTAATCTTTCTCAAACATCAAAATTTTTCAGCTTCTGCTCAATTTTTTTGACAGCTGAAAAGCAAGACAATCTCTTGGAAGAGAATTTCTGAAGTTGATATCTACTACTACTTGAAGAGGTCCATCAAAGAATTACATGGACCTTCCCATAGTACCTATTTATGAAGGGAGACTGCACCATGAAACCACCAAGCAAATGCTCAAAGATTAGCATACCATACAATACAAAACTGCAATCAAGAATGTTAGTAGAATGGATTAGAAAGTCCTCTCCCTGAATCAACAATAACCTCAATCTTAGGTTTCCTAACGCATGTATCTCCATTTCTATTGCACTAAAAGGTTGAAGGGTAACTGGCAAAGGACAGGGCTGCAATGGTATCCATCTGTCAGAATTTGAATACAAATTCAATCCATTTATGATTTGATAAACCACAATCTGACCCAAGCATCCCAATACTTGCCTTGGCTTACATCAAAACAAGCATCCCAAAAGCTAAAACCCTTTTTTTCCTCTTCCCCCACTCAACTATACTCGATCTGAATCTGACAGATAAGATTTGATTTAAATCTAAATATTAATAAATCAAATATGGAGATAAGCATATCCAGTTCCTTGTTTTTTTTTTTTTTTTTTTTTTTTGGGGGGGGGGGGGGGGGGGGGGGGGGGGGGGGGGGGGGGGAGTTATACATAGGCAAATCCAATTTGATCCCATCTGCTTGCAGCCCCAGAAAAAGGATATAGGGAGAGGGGAAGCACCTTCAACCCCAAGAAATTAGCAGTTCCAGCAAGATATAAATTAGCCGTTTCAGCTCTTCTTTTTGAGCTTATTGACCAGGGTTAGGAAGACTTGGAGGGACAGCTCACATGGCTAGATTGCATCTACAGAAAGATGGAAAGAATTGAGTTTACTTAAGATAATTATAATTTTCATTAAGGGCATATAGTTAACTAGTCTGGACAAACAGTACTTAGAGACCTTGTCAAGGAGTTTTTTTTTTCCTATTTTGATAAGTAACACTAAGATTTCATTGGAACAAATCACCTAATTGCCTACCAAAGTGGGCAGCAGGCTAAATGACTAAAATGCCAGCTCCTATAAATGGAGAGCCCGAAACAAACAACTATTAAGCTGTTACAAGTTGCTGCCTGGCCCTGGACACCCCCACTCAGGCCACTCCAGCTGCTCCCTTACAACTCCTGTCCTTGCTAATGAATCCGCCCCAGCATTCAAACTTCTTTTTTTTTGTGATTAGTAGCATTTGAACTTCTAGGCACCCATTTGAATAAGCATATTCAAGCTGCTAATGAATTCATCAAGGAGCATGTTTGATCCTATACACTTTTTATTCAACACCTGTTAAGGGATTAGAGTTTTAGGAACCATAGAAGCTAAACTTTCATTATAGGATGGAAGAAATATGTAGCAGCATACAAGAAGAGCTACAGAAACCAAAGACCAAAACGAATAACAGATTTGTGGTTTTCAGTGATAACAATGACTCTTCGGGGGGGGGATGACATTTTGCTAATTCTTCCATGATACTTACACCCATCAAATACCTCATAACTTCTCTGGAAATATGACCACAGAGGAGAAAAATGACTACATTATACAAACGCTGATGAAAATGCATACAACTTAATAATATAAGGGGGTGTTCGACAACATGGTTGGTTTTGTTTTTGAAAACAAAAACAACAGCCACATCAGCAAAATTATATTGTTTTTTTTCTGGTTTGGCAGTTGTTTTTGTTTTTAAAAACAAAACGACCATATTCTCAAACACCCCCTAAATGCACTGAATTGTTTATTACAACAAATATAAAACCAAATAAAATTGAAAAATACACACCTAGTTTTAATCCCAGACCAGTGGGAAGTGGGGACAAAACAGGACCAAAAGGAACAGCATAGTACACAACAGTGTCCATAAAAATCAGTTCAGGATTGGTTTGTACTCAAAAAACAAACTGAAAAAGGTAATTTAATAAAACACAATTATAGTTCAAAAAAATTAAAGTATTTGGGTTTCAAAATTTATCAATTGCTTATAAGAAACATGTAGGGCAGTAGTAATCAGAACTTTACCTTCACTTGGGATATGTCTGGTATATCTGGAGTTTGCACAGGATAGAACTTGTAAAACCGCATGTTCTCAAATGCAGCTTTAGTCTCCTCACTCATTTCTTCTAGGGCTTTCCTCTGAGTTTCCCTTGCCTAAACGAAAAAAAAATTTGAAAAATAATGCTCAGTTCAAATATACACAGCATTTAAACCTTCAATCAGAAAAGAAAAATGAGATTGAGCTACATATATTTAATAAATACCTCTCTGTTAGTTTTCTTTGCTTCTCTGACCTTCTCCTTAACAAATTCCTGAGAAGACGAAAAGATGTATCAAGTTGGTCATAGAAGAGAATGTGCTAAGTATTCACGTTCATCATTCACTAAATATACCTTGAAGGCATCCTTCTGATCTTCAGATAATTCCTCCTCCTTAATTAGGTTGTCAGTATACTCCTGCAGATTGCATAAACAACAATTAAGAGAAGGATTAGGTAAACATGATATGATAATGGTTGCTACATAACCATTATTATTTATTACACCTTGCACCTTACTAAGTAATCAATCAGAAAACATCTCGGTTCTTGAAAACCCCTAATGATTTCATTTTTATTATTTTTTTGATTGGTATTGAGACATTAAGGCATATTAGCCCCTTAAGATTTCATCAAAAGAAACAATATATAAATGGCAATGATCTGAGAGAGATGAAGGGTAAACCCACAATCCAGAGACCCATGAAATCTCCAAATCATTTAGCTATACCCATATTATGAAAATCAATTCTTTTGGATGCTGAGAAATTTATGAAGATTGCTTGGAATTAATTCTAACAATCTAGATGATTTGTAAGAACTTGTCTATAACCTTTTGTTTTTAACCAAGTTTAACTGTGTTATACTAGAAGGCAGGCAAACAGAAAAGAGACCCAATCTGTACCTCAAGCTCATCAAGCTCCCAATCGAACTGGCATACAACCTGCAGGTGAAAATGAGCAGAACCAGCCATCAGTTACTTGTTTTATACAAAGCTTCTGGAAGACACCTTACTCAAGTCCTTTGGATGGAATTCACAGATGGTTAAAAAACACAGTAAAGGATTGCCAAAAAAAGAACATATGTAAAAGGACATGGGGAAGTCAAAAAAAAAAGAAAAAGAAAAAGTGGAAGGAAAAGTGCAGAAGCTCAGAAAATAACATATCATGCAGACAGTGTATGCTTACTGGTTTTGGTTCCACTGGGAAAATAATATTAACTTCAGTGCTTTGCTCAAATTCATCTTCCTTCAGGGGGTGGTAGAAATCTGCAAAAGAGCAGAACATTACATATAAGGATTCAGGAATTTATTGAAATAATCAGTACCAGATTCAGGAATTGGTATGTGTACTTTTTGTAATTTTCAATTTCAGATGCAGCAGAAGTAGGACAAATTTATGGAAGAATAAATTACATCAGGACTCAGGAATTGATATTTCTACAATACCCACACAATTACTTTTCATTATTGGAAAATGCCAAATATCTCAAAGAAAAATCGCTGCCCAAGCAAGGCAACATAAGAAAAAAATTGCATCAATAAAATAATTACTTAATTAAAAGCTGTTTAAAGTTAATTCCAAAGTAAGATATAATTTGATAAAGATAATAAGATGCCAAGGAAGTGGTTCACATCTTGATGTTTTGAAGGAAATTCAATTGCATAAGACACAAACAAGAGAAAAAAAGGGGGAAAAAAGATAAAAGTAATGGGGTGCAAATTGTTTTACCCACTCAGAATATATCATATAAAGAAACCATCAACATCATAAAAAAGTCAGACACTATGAATGAAGAACACCAGACAAAGTATAACTGTATTTATTCGTTTATCTACTTTTTTCAGGAAGGAGTGTCAAAAGAATTTCACACAAATAAATTTCAAAGCACAGAAGATTATTACTAACAATAGACTACCATTAGGTGAAGGTTAGGGTAAAGTCAATATGCCAAGACATATCAGGTAGAAGAATTAGAATAACTCACAAGGAAGACAATATTCAAATTTCTTGACAATATTCAAATTTCAGGTGACTTAAAGCAGCCCTGCAGAAAACAGAACAAATAAATACAAAATTCCCACAAAATAAATATGGCAACAAAAGAAAGTTAGAAGACCCATCAGCACCCAAATAACCCTCAAAAGAATGCAGCCAAGCATGTAAAATATTTATGGATGGTTCACTATGTACTAAAAAGTTATCATTCTAAAGAAGCACCGCTCTTGATATGGCAGAATGGTGGAACTTGTTTCATATGGTTGACCCCAAATAGTTAGGTTTAAGGATGAGTTGGATTGAGTTGAGATAATCAATAATAGTTGTTCACTTCTAATACATACATCTTAATCTGACATTTATCCAACACAGACACCTCATCCATTTGGGAGGCTCCATGCAACAACTTAACACTTTATGTACAAACGTATATACACATAAATGCATATAAAAACACTATTTGATTCAGACCTTAATTGGAGCGGATTGGGATGGATCCATATTTAGAATTTCAGAACCACCCTCAGAGGCTCAGACAATTAGCTGTTGTTGAATGCTGAGAGCTTTGATTATTACAGTGTAATCAAGGCATCTAGGTGAGACCTAGGCATTTTGGGTCGTCAAGGTAAGTTGTTGCCCAAGATTATGACTAAGAGTTCCCTATTCAACTCCAACCAAAATTAGAATATCTATATGTTTCTATTTTTAGATTAAAAATAGACCTCTAGAAGGAACATTTAATCAAGTGTCTTGCCTTCATATTCTGCCAAATGATTAATACTCAATAATGAAGTTCTTTAATAGATTCTAACATACAATCCTTTCATACTGAGCATCCAAAAGTCGTGGGAGGCATCTAGATTATTTAATAAAGCTCTTACTTGGGAGCTATTGTTTACAGTTAAGTATACAATGTAATCATATGGCTATAACCAGTCTGCCCACCATCTTCGCAAAGTTTAATGGAACTATTTGGAGAGTTACCAGAACAAACTCCACAACCATGTTTAAACTGCTTTATTTATAATTTGTAATGCAGTAATGCAGTAATGCTAACAGAAGACAAAAAAAGAGGTCTGATTTGGTTGCTTTAACAAAACTTTGGCTGATGAATGAAGTCTCAAATTAATGTAGTTCCTAGTCAACATGGTTGTCCATGAACTCAGATAATTGTACACCATATAAGTTAAGAAGACTAAAAAGTTACAAAAAAGAGGATCTTAGCAAATAATTCACTATCAAGAAAATTCTTTTTAAGGAATGAAACCATTTTAGCTCATTTTTTATATACTATCATATTAGCAGCATTCTAGTGCAAATCACTAAACATAGTCCATCCTTTTCCTTTTCTAGACATCTCACAAAGAAACCTATAAGTTTCCACATGGAACTATTGGAAGGAAAATGGCAAAAGATTTCATGAGCAGAGTTTCGTGTTCTATCAGAAGATGATATCCATGTAGTAGGGAAGAAAAGAGATATTGATGGAATTATTGGTCACTAGCATCAACAAATAAAACGGTGGGTTCAGAATTATTCTGTACAAGCAGATAAAGTGCAGACAAAACTTCAAAGAAATTCAATATCCATAACCATGTAAGAATATCACTGCACTGAATGTAGTTAGCCAACTGTTAGCAAATTAACACAAGTATCAAGCTTAAACAGCAAATTCCAGGGCATATTAACATCATGAAATATGTCATAAAGCTACAGGACATCAAATTCAAGTTTAGCTAGATGATATGCTGATATTTGACACTGGCTTGGATATGCCACAGTGAACTTCACAAGTTAGAGATTTTGTTGAAAAGACTACAAGTACATACAGAAACAAAATTAGGGGAAAAAAGTAACCATATTTAGTGGCAAAATAAGATAGCATGCCAACAAGTATAGATTAAATTAATCCTAGTGGATTATTCACAACCATATTGTTTCGTTTTGTTGAAATTTTCAACCATCATGATCTACAGTATAGCAGCTTAGCAAGTGACATAAAATACATTACTTAGCAAATATAGCATGAGAAAATTTAAACAACAAAAAAAGCATCAGCACCTTCTCTGGGTGCAGCTTAAAATAAAAATCTGAGAATTCAATCTGTCTACTTGACTATCCCTGCAAAATAGCACAAGAGAAACTACATAATGACATTATCATTCAAAAAGGTAAAACCCCCTCCATAAGAAACAATAATCTAGGAAGGCACCAACTAATGAAGAGAACAAACCTATTCTCTAAAGGGATATATGGAACCCAATCCATTTTCATTTTCTTCATTGGCACTATTTCCTCAGCTTCTCTTTGGACTGAATATGCCAATCTTATCAGAAGGTGGGAATGGAGATACAACCTGTTTAACAATGGGGGAGGGATAAAACAAGAAGAGAATTACCTATAAATTACTAATGCAACAAATTATACCATATCATAATATACTAAAGAAGAACCAATCCAGGCAATCAAGGATAAGCAAGCATGCAGATAAGTGTCCAGGTCACAAGATGGTAGAGAATATGAACCTATTCAAGGACCTCACCTAACAGCTTAAACTTTTAGATTGAATGGTTCTTCAAGATGGTATCAGAGCCACTTTGACCAAGTGGTCTAGTGTTCAATCCTTATTACCCCCATTATAATTAATTAAGTTTCAGCATAAAGTATGGGTGGGCCTGTGCTTGTTCACACTTCAAGCCCAATGGGCCCTCATGTGAGAGGGCGTGTTAGAGAATATCAACCTATTCAAGGACCTCACCTAACAGCTTAAGCTTTTAGGTTGAATGGTTCTTTAAGAGTTAACACCTCATATAGTTGGGATAAGGATAGGATGATGATGATAAAATTATGGTTTTAACCACTACTACATTCACAACCGGACATATATGGACATAGATACAAAATGAATAAGCATTGCATAGCATACATTTATACCATAAATATGCACATACTATCATGTGATTTGGGGAGTCGATAATAGCAATTTACATGTTGCCAATGTGAAAAAGTAGTTCAGGAAGGAGAAAGAGAAACTTTCCCTTGAAACAGTAAACTTCTATTGAAAACTTCTCAAAAAACAAAAAAAAGATACAAATCGAATAAACACATAGAACACAAAAATCATTCTTAGAATAAATACAAGTTTTAATTTCTACCATTATGGTGGTAAGTATATTCCTATCTAGTGAACTTGTATAAATGTTCCAATGCTCGGTTTTCAAGTTAAATATTGGTAATAAGCATATAATCCCAAGTAGTAAATTCTAACAATAAAGGAAAAAATAATTAGGTAGTTTCATCCATAAGGTCAACATGCAGCAAACCTTGATTGCCCAAATAAAGAGATATAGATAAAAAAGGCCATTACCCAATGTTGGTCCCAGCTATCTGGGGTCTTGGGAGTGGCGGACTGGATACGGTCCTAACCTTTGGCATTATTTCGCACAAAGTGGCTGCATTCAGACTCTTTGACAGCTCCAAGTTTTACCGTTACACCAAGTAATGGCCCCTAGATAAGGGGATGTAGGTGTAGGTCTAAAATAGGAGCCAAGAGAAAAGCATCCAGTCATGCCATCAAAAGATCTCCATATCCATAATGACTCGGTTCAATTGCATCCAAATGAAGCCAAAGTCATTTTAAAAGTATTGGCTTTTATCATCCGGGGGGGAAGTAATATTGTCAACGAAAAAGCTGGAGATCAGGGCTTCAGTAGAACCTATCATGCAATTCAAGACCATTTAGATTAACTTAAGCCTAAAACAGAGATGAAAAGCTAAAAGTCTTAAACCGATATGAAAACAACAATAGGTAAGTAAACTTACTGCCACAACAACAGGAATACAGATTAACTTTTCTTCACCCTTGAAGAAGACCATTTGAGCTGGGGAAGAAAGAAAATATAAGCAACATAAATTAAGAAAAGAAATATAAAAAGAGCTATACCAATTATTTTAGATTTGAAGTTTTGAAAGTGGATAAAAATGCATCTTTTTCCAAAGAAATTAACTTGAAGCAAACATGAGAAAAAAAATGAAAGAAAAAAAAATGGCCAATGAAGTTAAAGAGCTGCACGTCAAGTGCCAAAAACTGGAGGCAAAGCATAAATCAAATGCAACATTATAGATGCCACCCAATGTTAGTTATCTTTGATGAAGTAAACACAAACTCTAAGAAGAATAACTAAAGGACTAAGTTCTCTAAACTACTTACGTTCTGTAGCTCCAAAAAGGTAGACTTTCTTCCCATAAAGTTCCTCACCTTCTTCAAATGCATTCTGATCACAAAACGAGTGATTATTATTAATGTATTCTGTGGTCTTTTCCCCTTTGGGTATGCAAGGAGCATGAGATATATACCATTACTTGCCATCCACACAATTACTCAGGCAACAAAAGGAATACAATGTTGGATTCATATCATCAAAAAATGCTTACAGAGTAGATGGGATAACTCACTTCTAAATTTGAAAACTCCCATTTGTACTGATAAAGCAATTCCAATTGATCCCACTGCAATTAATACATCATTATTTCTTAGAAGCTAGAAAGACACAGGAGAACAGTGTGAATTTCCAAATTTCTGCTTATGTTCTAAAATTTAGTTCAAGCAATTGATGATTACGTATAGACATTATAAAATAATGGAATTGAATAAATAAATAAAATAGGAAATCTCACGTCAAACCTCTGTACCAACTGGGAATGCAGCCTGCCATAAATCTTCCTACAAAAGAGAGGCCGGAAATTGGATCAGAATAACAGAAAATCCATGTCAACGACGGGACCATTTTCCTTTTTTACTGAATTGATTACTTCCATCAATATTACTTGAAAGTCTTACGACTTAATGTGCTATAATTTTGAAGAAGAAAAGTTTCTAGCTCAATAAAAATATATAGAAAACAGAGTTAAATAAAGAAAAAATTGAAAGGAGACTGTATTTGAATCCTTATTTGGACTCCACGGAAAAAGAACCAAACAATCGAAGTCAACAATGAAAAAACTCAACTCAAGCTCCGCGTTCCCCATAAGACTTCAAAACCAATATATTAACATAGAAAAGAGCGTAATCATCCGCAAATTAGAAAAACAAAGCTACAAAACAAATCCCTAACGCACACAAATGAAATCAGACCAAATAAATGAACAATGAAAAACACCGAGAGTCGAAAGGCTCGAGGAGCAAGAAGAGTCACCAGATTACGCTTCTCAGGGAAGAATTCAGGCTCTTCTTTAGGTTTTGGAGCAGCAGGAGCTTTAACTCGCTTTCCTCCGCTCGATGCTTTGGTCGATCCTTTTGGAAACTCCTCAGGTGAATTGCTTTCTTCCTTCTTGCTGGCCTTTCTCTTCAAACCTTTCCTCATCGTATAGATTGAGATAGAGACAGGTGAGACAGCAACAGAGAGATGGAAAGAGATAGAACAGACACGGACAGAGAGAGAGAAGAGAAAACGGATTTGCGGCGTGAAGAGAACGTGGTCGGTCCGGAATTGAAGGAAATAGAAGGTAGAGGTTACTGGAAGAGAGCGAGAGAAAGAGAGAGCGGTGAGTGTTGTTATTTATGGTGTCGAGACAAGCTCTGAAATATTTCAAATTGAGCGAGGCGAGGATTCGAAAAAAACAACGTAAGGACTTTGGTTCGGGTCAAGGATTAATCAGGTCCAACCCTAAAAAGTGTAATCTCGGGCTCGGGCCTGGCCCAATACGAGGTCCAAATTTATCAATCCAATCCCAATCCATGCTTAACCAGGCTCAGTCAGGCTTGAGCGGTTTGGTGGTTTGGTTGAGTTTGAAACAAATTATGAATATATTTTTTCGTATTGGTTATGTTTATTGGGCTTTATGGCTCAATTTAGAAATTCATTTACAAGTGAATGACCAATCAAAGCCGCCTGTAAATTTTGATAACTGATTAATTGGTTACAATTTTTTTTTTTTTTGGATATGATGTCTTTTCCAGTATCAGCCGAACCCATATAATATAAATTTATAAAGTGAAAATTTGTATTGGGTTCCATAGGTAGTAATTAAATCCAAATACCTTTTTTAATCCCCTTAAACTTTGCTCCCAGTGGAAGGGGGCCACCATTAAATTTTATTAATGAATGAAAAAAAAAAGGAAACCTAAGAGAGAAAATAAATACAAAATAGATATCAGCTCATACATAGATGTTTAATATCTAGTAAATTAATTAAGGGTCCATTTGTTTTATAGTGGGAATTGGAATTGGAATCACAATTAGAAATTGGAATCAGAATATTCTATTCTTATAATCTGTTTGGTTCAGACGGGAATAGAAATGAGAATGGAAATTAGAATCAACAGCAATGAGAATTTATTCCCAAGGGAGGGGCAGGGAATGACCCTTTTCACTCAAATGGGGGATAGGAGTTTCAATTCTGCCCAACCAAATAATTGGAATTGGAATAGTCCATTTCGATATTTTTGAGAACCAAATGGGACCTAACAAATCTCTATATATATATTAAAGGAAGGCTTTCGGGCCAAAGCCCCCTACAGTCATACACGTAGCCCCCTTATATTCAGACAACTGTCCTTCCAATAAAAGAGACCGCTAAGTTGCAAACTTAGATCCACCACCATGCAACATGATAAGTGGGAAGTTCCCACTCTCAATCCCTTCCTAAAAAAATGGAAATTTGTGATATTGCAATTCATTCCACCAAAATAGAAATTTTTTTCACAAAGAACTGCAACTTTTAAAATCTGCAAGTCACACAACTTTGCAACTCAGAGAACTTTGAGAACTCTTCATTTAGTTCCTGATCTCCCAAGAATGTATGTTTCTTCTTATGTAAGTGTCATAAAACTGATGTTTGAGTGCTTCTTCATGTTCAGATTATTTTGGAACTTTAGAGAAGTCTCTAACGAGAGAACTGTGCAAATCTTCAAGTCAGAGAAATCTGCAAATCAGATTCGTTTGGAACTTCAGAGAACTTGCTAATGACCGAACTGTACATCTCTGAAAGTCTGAGAATCGGGTCAGTATATTGTTTAGAAACCATTGCTGATAAACTGCATCTATTGCTTTCTCCTCTGACAGTAATAGAACCCAAACTGTTAGTTTTTTTTCGGTCCATTACAGTAATAGAACCCAAACTGCATCTATTACTTTTTTCCATTCCAGTAATGGCATGAGCTTTCTCTTCTTTCCATTCCACCATTGCTTACATTTTTTCTCTCCTATGTCTTTTTTTTCATCAGATCAGCTTCTCTTTGTTATTTTCACTCCAATTGCTTTGTTTTCCTGTACCCGCTTTCTCTATGTTATTTTCACTCCAAGAGGTATGTATAGTGTTCTCTTTGCACTGTTTGTTGCAGTATTCCTTCTCATATTCTAAATCTGTGTTTTGAAACTTAATTTAACAGGCAAAAATAGGGATGATTGTTGCGATCCCTTTAGGTAGCTAGGAAGTGGTTGGCTGGAATCTCCAGCTTTAGCTCTCGGTCGTTTTTGGACCGATCACCATCTCCGTTCATTTTTGGTCGGCTGAAATCTCACTCACTGAGTCACTGGGCGCCATTTTAAACTCAAACATAGGTAGGTATTCTCAAACTTTTTTTTGTTCTCAGACTCCCAGTTCTACTGTAGACGTTCTCCCACGTATTCTTGGGAGTGAAATGGATACAAAAACTCACCCCAAGTTTGGTTTTCCTGCCACTGTGTTTAGGTTCACATGGTGCCATTTTTTTTTCATTTTCTCGCTGTTTTTTACAACTTTTACACTCATTCACTATCTACAGTCGCCGAAGACTTTTCCGACATGTTTTTGGCCTGAATGGGACAGAAAGACCGGCTGTAGAACTCACTCCACGGTCGGTTAACCTCGACTGTATCGAATACCACTGTTCATCTATCCGGGTTAAGAAGATGAACTATTCGGATTGGATTATGTGCATTCTGACATAGATCCAACCCATTATTATTAATAAAACTGGTCTACACAGGTTCCGATCGATTATTAAATTGGCACATTTTCAAGCCAATTTCGATATTAAACCAGCCCAGTTTAGACTTCTTGAACTGATGTAGATGACTCTACATAAAATGTTAATTAATAATAATTTAATACTAATTACTTTAATTAATAATTGATCATTAATTATTAATGAATGATATTTAAAACCGATTTACACCGGTTTTATTAAATTTTAATTAATTAATTAATTACATTTATTAGCATTTATTAATTACATTAACAATTAAATAACGTATTTAACTAAGTTAACTAATAATTAATAACTAAATAACTATTAATTACATTACTTAATAAATAATCATCACTTATTAATAATAATAACCAAATTTTTAATATTTATAAGCATTTAAAATAAGTAATGATTATTGAATATTTAGTTTTTATACTTATTTTCAGCAATAATAACATTAATTATTATACTGAATAATTAAATATTATAATACTGAATATTTGTTACAATAAGTCTGAATTTATAATATTACTGAAAATATTATTGTTTTCAGTAATAAAATATTATTACTTAATTTAATAGTTACTCGATGGGGTGGGTTTTTTTGCTTGAAGAACGAGTTTTCGGGCGGGTACAAGTTTTAGGATTCTACAACCCGTACAGGTACGGGTAAGGTACGTATTAGGCTAAACCCGACCTCTCTGACCCACAAATTGTTGGAAAGCATATGAACTTTATGTACCAAGTGTTTGAATTTAATATTATTTTGACTTTTAAGTGAAAGATAATTGATAGTTCATGTGTTTTCTACATGTCTTAATCAAATAATTGAAAATTTTGTTGTTTATTTGTGTTATTTTACTTATTTATTATTTATATGTGACAAGAAATAACAGGAAATTAGATACAGGATCTAAATCCAACCCACCCTATCCTTGAATATGGGGAGGGTTTTGTGTTTTCGTGTGCGGATAGAGTTTGAATTCTGAAAATCCAACCTGCTACGAGTTTTGGGACAATTACGAGTTGGGAGGTTTAAGGAGGTGGGTAAGGTCTAAATTTTACAAAACCCTCCCAAACCCGCCCTATTGTCATCCCTACCCAGGTGGCAGTGGAATTTGATCCCAAATGTCTACTACAATGAATTAGATCCTACCACCACTAGTTGGTGGTTAGCAGTATAGTTGATGGTATCCCATGCACTCACTCACACAGAGATTTCAGCTAGTGCTCTAACACATAAGAGAATCGTGCAATGGCTGTTTGCTTAGTACAAACAAGAAAGATCAAATGAAAGTACAGCACCAAGGACTAAATGTACAAATTTATAAGCATTGTTTCCCATTCCTAAGGGATAATGCCACAACTCTATTCTAAGTGGGTAGGGATGCTTTAAACTTGGATTGTATCAAGGTGACTGTTAAAAGTTTTTTTTATCTAATAGCTAGATAACTCATCATCCGCTCCAGATGTAGTGGTTCTGAATCGCAGAGAATACATAATTGCATTTCAAATTCGTAGGATCATGAAGACTGGCCATCTTGGTACTGTTGATAACCCAATTTCTAAGAGACGAAGCCCTGTCTTGTCCATCCACATAGAGGAAGAAGAAAAAAGCAGCAGTAATTTCCAAGTTTAGATTGAGACTTGGGCTTTATTGCCTTGCAAAGGTCCTTAACCAAGACTTCGGTCATGCATAATCACATACGAAAGCTGGAAGGACAAAATTGGGTTTAAGAAAGGACAGAATGCGGTGATAAGGTTAGTCAATTATGAGAAAACCTATTATTTTTGGCTGAATTTGGTAGAGGTGTAAAATCGAACCAGAGTAAACTTTATACCCCGGATCAATTTTACAAGCATTTGGTAAATATGTAAATTATATGTTATCGTTGAATTACATCGATATCGATGTAATAAATATATTGAAAATTTTGATGTATTTATTACATCGCGCTCTCTCTCTCTTATTTTTCTTCTCCTTCTCTCTCGCTTGCTCACTCGCGCTCTCTCTCTTCTTCTTCTCCTTCTCCTTCTCTCTCGCTCGCTCTCTCTCCTTCTCTCTTCTTCTTCCCCCTTATTTTCTCTTTCCATCACAGCCGCTGCAACCAGTGGCAACAACAGATCTGAACCCACCTCTGAAGGGAGAGCCGGAGAGGACGCAGAAGTTGCAAGTGATCTCTCTCTTCTCCTTCTCTCTTCTTCTTCCTCTTCCTCCCTTTTTTTCTCTTTCCGTCATCTAAACCCACCTCCGAACTGCAATTCATGACTTCCTCCCTCCGGAAGTCTATCAAGTCTTGAAACGCCTCTTCTTAAACCTTTTCACTTCTCTGCAACCCAAAATCTCCATTCTTATTGAAGAGTACGACAACTCCTACAACAACAACATCTACGACTCTGTCCAGCTCTATCTCAGCTCCAAATGATTTTCCGCAGCTCAGGTCCTCAAACTCTCCAAATCCAGGAACTCCAAGAACCTCACCTTCTCCATGGATGCCAACCAGAAGCTCGAGGAGACCTTCGAGGACATCAAAGTCAAGTGGTCCTTCCACTGTGTCGAGAAGAAATCCAGTGGACTGGGTTACGCCAAACCCCAAGAGAATCAATACTTCGAGCTCTCTTTCCACCACAAGTATAAGCACAGGGTTCAATCTTCTTACATCCCACACATAATGGAGGTTGCTGAGGTCATCAGGTTCAAAAACAGAGAGAGGAAGGTGTACACCAACCACTCCGCCGATGAAGACGGATGGCTCTGGTCGTCTGTACCCTTTTCACATCCCTCGACCTTCGACACTATGGCGATCGACCCAGCTCTGAAAAAGGAGTGTTCGACATAATCGAATCAAATTTGGATAATATGAATATCTAATCCATCGACTTCGCATATCCTATTCTCATCGAATAGTTAATCAGATTCAAATTCGGATATGACCTTGTTCAATTCAATAAATATCCGAATTCAACCGATTATTTAATTCTTATATATAATATATACAATAGTTTATATAATTTATATATAATAATTAAGTTATATAAATAATTTATATATTTATATACTTTATATCAATAAAATATTTATTTTATATATTTATTAATTAATTGAATTTGAATCGGAATATTTGAATATTTAATCGGATTCGAATTCCGATATTAATTTTCAATATCCGTCGGATAACGAATCGAATTCAGATATCGGATTTTCTAATCGGATTCGAATTTGGATATTGCCTAATCCAATTCGAATTCAATCCGTTTACACCCCTATCACCAGCCTCCTCGAACAGAACCGCGTCGTCTTGTCCTCTTCCTTTTTCTTCTTCCACTGCTTTCCTCCTCTTCTCTAGAGTGTCTTCTCCTCCTCTACACCATCTCACTGAATTTACACCTTGACAACCAAACAAGGTAGGTGTAAATTTTCAAAATCAACCAGTTTTAATTTCCACCGATCACTAAATTGGTTCATTTTTTCCATGGTGTAAATTTTGAATTTACACCTCAAACAAATGTAGCCTTAAGAGATTTTGCAAACAATTAGGGTAATTTAGCCCATTTCCTAAAACTTAGGGCCTATTGGTTTTTTGGATTTTGAGATTGGGAAAAAGTTGGCCAAATGGATCTCATTAACCAAGATACTCATGTTCTTTTTGTTTTTAGATTTATGTGGGATACGCGAAAAATTGAAAATAAAAGAACATGGATAAATGGCCTATTTGGCAACGTTCCACGGGAGTGTTTCTCTCGTTCTCAATGCTCCTATAGAATATAAACATGTTTGGCAAAAAAAAAAAAAAAACAGGAGAAACAAGTCATTCCCAAGTGAAAATAACGCCCAAGAAATGTATTATTTGGGAGTGACAAATCGACACTCCCGGAGAACATGTTCTCAAGGAATGCACGATTCCCACATCATCCCAGTTTATTTACGAATACGTATTCGCCCTTCCCACGTGAGAAAAGGGGCAATATCGTCATTTTGCATTGATGACATAAACTCTCCACCCCTCCAAGCCCTAGTCCTCGAGCAATCTTCTTCATTTGTTCCCGATGCTCCCGCTGCAAACCCACTGTGCGTCAAGGACAAATGGCGAATGACCAGTTTATCAACTCTGACGACCATTTTCTAATCAAAATCTCATACATAGGTAAGGTTTTCTTAGTTGTTGGCGTTTCTAACTTTGTATGCTCTATTTTTTGTCTTAAAAAATTTTCCATGCTCTGTTTTTTCTTCCTAAACACATCTCCTTCTTTGTTGTTATCTTCACGTACAAACTCAAGTTACTATATGCCGATTTGGTGAAACATCTACGACTATTGCACAAATCTTGTCTCAAGAAGTGATTGGAGTGTTGATTTAGATCCCCTGGCCTCCAGCGCCCCCCCCCCCCCCCCCGAGTCCTCAAAATAATAAGAAAAAAATTAAACAAATGTTAACAGATTGTTTGATTGCTCTCAAGTCCAATTTCACAAGTATTATGCGAAAACTAACCATACGCATGTTTTGTATGGTTAATTTTATGCTTAATGTGGATAGATATGCAAAACTGATGTTAAGGAATAGTTCCATTTTTGTAGAACAAAAACCCGTTCTCAAAAAAAATTAGCCAAACGCCTCTGTTGCTCCTGAGGAACAAGAAATAAAATTTTTATTCTAGCACAAATTTCTAAAAAACAGAAACAGGTGAGAACATTCCAAACAAGACCTACTTGCCTGGAAAGTATTTTCCAAGAAACACTAAGGAGGCTTCAGGGATAGTTTGAAAGATTTTCCTAATATATTAGACAGATAATGAATTTTTGGAGGTTGATTTGGATTGGGCCCTGCAGTGCTGCATGGCATGTTGACATGATTACTTTACCCCTAAGGCTTCATTTGTAAGGAGTACAAATACAAATACGTAAAGCGCAAAACCTTGTATTTTGTATTATTTTATATGTATTTGTACTGTATATATTTGTATTTGTACTTCTTTCAAACTGAGTCTAAGGCTGAGTTTGAATGGAGACAAATGCAAATATGTAGAGTGCAAAACCTTATATTTTCTATATTTTGTATGTATTTATGCTGTACATATTGGTATTTATACTGCTTTTAGGCTCAGTTTGGAAGGAGTATAAATACAAATATGTAGAGTGCAAAATCTGATATTTTATATTATTTAATTTATTTTGTATCTATTTGTATTGTACATATTTGCATTTATACTCTTTCCAAACTGAGCCTAAATCACTGTCCCCTTTTTTTTTTTCTCACTTCGGCTCAATTTAGAAAAGGTAGCGCAAAAACTTATATTTTGTATATCTTTGTACTGTGCATATTTATATTTATACTCTTTCTTAATTAAGCCTTTTAATGAAAACGATTGAAGCAAGAAGCTTATTTTTTTTCCCCAATTCCCCTTCAATATCAGGCTCAATGCCAGCCCATAACAGCTCAGCTCGGCCCGTCAAAGACTCAAAGGCTTATCCATCTATGGGGCGGGCCCGCCAGCCCATGGGCACCCATACTTTGTAGTGCTCTCCTAGTCCTGGACCATGTTGCCTCCAACGGTTTCTAATAAATAAATATATGCTTGGCCCATTGAAAAGGTAATTTCAATCCAATGATATGCACCTGATTTCTCCACTCATAGTCTGTCATAATGCATCTCTCCTGTCCCGTGTGCCTCGTAAGAACAGAATAGGTAAGGAGATGGCTTATGTATACTATAGGTGATGCTCTGGTTTTTCTTCCATGAATGTTGAAACTGAGACCGAGTAAAGTCGCTCTACAAACTGATGTGCAGATTTATAGTATAGAAAGAAATTAAATATCATGCATAGCCAATGGAAATGTTAAGCAGCTAACCGTGTTTAGATTTAGGCTAAATTTGGGAGTGCTTATTTGAAAATTAAATGCTTATTGAAATAAGTGATTATTCTAACAAGTGTTTATGAGCATTCAGTGAAAAGCACTTATTTTAAGTGGAGTAGTATAGGTATTTTCAAAATGATATGGCCATCTAAGACAAGCCAGAAAGAAAAAAAAAAAGAAGCACTTATTGAATAATCACTTAAAATAAGTTCCGAATTTGAGCTCGTTTTTAAGTGATTATTCTTAGGAATAAGCATTTATTTGGACATGCTTCCCCAACGCAAATAAACAGTTATTGGTGTGGTCCCGGTCCAAAATAAGTGCTCATTCAAATAAAAACTTATTTTTAAATACTCCCAAACTTAGCCTTAAAAAAGCTCAATAACATTGATGTTTTCCATAAGAGAGTTACATTTGAGATAAAAACCATGTGGATAGGATTGTCAATGAAGTCTGAATGTTTGACACTCTGAATCAATATTCAATGTGATTATCCCAACTTTCATGTTAGAACTTGCATCCCATTAATCCCACCAATCCAATTAAAATCCTAGTGCTATATATATATATATATGCTCTTCGTGCAGAAAATGGAATCTACTCATACGAGTAGATAAAGACTGCAGCGATAACAATCTGAATGTGCGAATTCTGACAGGTGTTCAAGAATCTTCTCCTCCTTTTACAGGCAACACTATCAAGACTCAAGACAACATCACTGAGAGCTTTCTTCTTTGGTGTTCAAGAGTCATCTCCTCCTTTTACAAGCAACACTGTTAAGACTCAAGACAATATCATCGAGAGCTTTCTTGTTTGACCTAGTCTCTATATCCCTTTGTCTCTCCGTCAAGACAGCATCTATCGATAGTCATTGATCCATCTTCTCCTTACTTCCTATTTTTCTCCGACAGTCCAGGAAACGTCCTGGTTTCACAATCACTTACCAGCGACAATTTTCCAATTTGGCAAAGGGCTATGAGAAACGCACTTCGGGCCAAGAACAAGATCTACTTCATAGATAGATCTTTGTTGCGTCCTGACCGTGTTTCATCAAAGTGGATTGCTTGGGAAAAATGCAATGCCATGGTGGTGGCATGGATCCTCAATTCGTTGATAAAAGAAATCTATGACAGTGTGGCATTCGTAGACTCAACCTTTGACATATGGAAAGAATTGGAAGTTCGATACTCTCAGATGATATTCCATGAATTCACCAACTGAAACGAGATTTGGCCATGTTACAACAGGTTGATCTCTTTGTCACCAACTTCACTAGATTGAAAACACTCTGAGATGAGCTCGGTACTCTGATCACATATCCAGAATGTGCATGTGGCACTACTACAAAGATTCTTGCAGTTGAATGAGAGAAAGAAGGGTTGCATCAATTCCTTTTGGGATTACATGAAAATTACAACACCATATGGTCCATCATTCTTGGATCTGATCCATTGCCCTATCTCAACAAGGCGTATTCACTAATACTGCAAGAAGATCCCATCAACAATCAATTTCCCTTCGTGGCCTGCCTGTTCTTAAAGCATCGACTCTACAAGACTCTACTCAACCGCCACCTTGTACTTCAAATGGCTCGATTCAAACCAAGATCCGATGTGATCATTGCTAATGACAAGGGCATACCCAAGACAAATGCTACCAACTAAATGGACACCCTCCCAACAAATGCTCCCAGCAAGTCCTCAACTACTTCGTCTAGCAATGGATCGAACTCTTGTGCAGCTGCAACCAGTTCTCCTTCTTCACAATCTTGCAACACTATTGATACTTCTCTAATCAATGGCCTTACCATGCAGCAATATACACAACTACTCTCTACTAAATATGAGATCCCCTAAGTTTGCAACGTCAAATGCATCTGGTAATGCATTTCCCCCTATTTCTTGGATTTTGGACAATGGTGCTTCTAACCACGTGGTTTCTTCAGACCTTAATTTTACCACACTGCAGCCACACCAAACCAGTTCATTTGCCCACTGGTGACATAGTTCCAGCTAGCCGACAAGGCTATGTTTCTCTAGCAAATGGATATTTTCTTCATAACATTTTATACATGCCTCAATTCAAATGCAATTTACTATCTATTAGTAAACTAACTGTTCAATTAAACTATGTGGTGTTGATCTTTCTAACATTTTGTGTCCTCTAGGACCTTGTTTCCAAGATAGTGATTGGAGTGGGTAAACTCTATCACGGTCTCTACCACTTCAAGTTTGTGGATCACACACCCTCATCCGCTCATTCGGTTGTCTCTAAAGATAATTCCACCATATGGCATAGGCGACTTGTCCATGATTCTAATAGTTGTATTTCTTCTATTCTTGATTTTCAACCTACCTCTTGAAATTCTTGTTGTGATGCTTGCCACCGCGCCAAACAAGCTTGGGTACCATTTCCCATCAATACAACTTGTATGTGCTTCTCAACCATTCAAATTTCTCCACTATGACATATGGGGAGGCTATCGAACTCCTTCACATTCTAGCACCCATTTTTTTCTAACAAATGTAAATGATAACACACGTTGTACTTGGATATACCTGTTATGAAATAAATCAGAGGCAGTCCCTTCAATTCTCTTATATATTTTTGTCGTATGGTGCATAGGCAATTCAACTGTTTAGTTCAAACTATCATATTTGACATTTGACAATGGCTCTGAATTCATGTCACGCCCACTACAAGAATATTCTCTTCATGGCATCTAACATCAAACCACTTGCATTGATTCCCCTCCAGCAAAATGGCATAGCTGAGCGCAAACATCGACATTTGCTGGAAGTTGTTCGTGCTTTGAAGTTCTAGGCCTCACTCCCTACTTTTTGGGGAGAATGTTTGCTGACAGCCACTTACATTATCAACCTTCTCCCCACACTATTATCGGGGCGCTCTCCTTATGAAGTATTATTTCATTCACATCCATCTTATGAATATTTGCAAGTAGGGTTGTTTAATGAATCTTTGGAAGCTATCCACATGGTAAGAAAGGATACCGTATATTTGACCTAGCCACTAGTCGCATTTTTGTTTCATGGGATGTAAGTTTTTATGAACATATTTTCCCCTTCTCCCAGCCTCAGAATCCTCAGCCATCCTCTGTCATTCCTTTACCACAATCCATTGAAACCCACATTGATACTATACTCCAGCCCTCCAATGAAATCATTGTGGAATCTATTTAGAACTTAATCCCTCCAAGTCCTAATCTCTATGAACCTAAACTTGAACCCACCTATGTGCCCAGTTGTTTCCACATGACCACAATGCTTTCACAAAGTTCCAACCCGATTACAAGATTGCATACATTCTCTCCCATCATCCTGCAATCCAACATCATCCATTCATAATGCCACCTGTCCATCAGATGTTAAACCTACTACATATGCTCAAGCAATCCCTAATCTACGATGGAAAAAAAGCCATGGATGATGAAATTACAACCTTGGAAAAAACAAAACTTGGACCCTTATAGAACTGCCACATGACAAACAAGCTATTGGCTCAAAATGGATCTATCGCATTAAATATCGTGTTGATGGCTTCATCAAGCGATTCAAAGCACGCTCAAGGGCTACAACCAAGTGGAAAGCTTTGATTTTCATGACCCATTTACTCTTGTAGCAAAACTAGTTACGATGCATTTCCTACTTGTTGTTGCCATAGCCAAAAATTAAGACATTCATCAACTAGTTGTCAATAATGCATTCCTATACAGGGATCTTGATGAAGAAGTCTACATGACTATTCCCCCTAGTTTTGCCAAACAAGGTGATCGTAGAGTGTACAAATTGCAGAAATCCCTTTACGGGCTCAAGCAAGCTTCTCGCATGTGGTTTCATAAATTCACTTAAGTTCTTGTTTCCCTTGGTTTTACTCAATCTATGACAAATTATTCTTTGTTTACCAAACAAAATGCTACTTCTTACATTGTTGCCGTGGTTTATGTTGATGATGTCATAGTTGCTGGGAATGATCATTCTCATATTTCTTCTCTCAAAGCTTACATCAATGAACACTTTGGAATCAAGGATCTTGGACCACCTAGTTTTTTCTTGGGCCTTGAAGTAACCCACTCTGATTTTGGAATATTCCTCAGTCAACAAAAATATATTCGTGAGATACTTCAAGATATAAGAATGATGGACTTCAAGCTTGCATGAACACCCTTGGAGTACGAAAGACACTTTATTGACTCTTCTAGTCCATCTCTGGCTGACCCAGCCTAATATCGTAGACTTGTTGGCCGACTAGTGTACCTTAGTATCACTAGGTTAGACTTGTGCTTTAATGTTAACTGCATAAGTTAGTTCATGCATGACCCCAAGCAAGAACATCTTGGTGCTGCTTTACGAGTTGTCCACTATATAAAGGCAAATCTTCTTCTGGTATCTTCATGACAAATCAAAATGATCTCATTCTTCGAGGACTTTGTGACTCAAATTGGGCTAGCTGCCCACTAACACAACGCTCCACTACAGGCTACATTACCATGTTTGGAAACTCTCCCATCCCTTGGAAAACAAAGAAACAACATACCATCTCACACTCCTCTACTGAAGCTGAGTATTGTGCCATGGCAATCACAACTTCTGAACTCTTATGGCTCAAATGACTTCTTGTTGAGCTCACCATCTTTGTTGATGTTATGCCTCTCCACTGTGACAGCAAGGCTGCCTTGCATACTATAGCAAACCTAGTTTTTCACGAACATACAAAACATATCGAGATCAATTGCCACTTTGTTCAAGAACATGTTCAATGAGGAACCATCCATCCCCAACATTTACCTAGCTGTAACTAGCCTGCTGACTTGTTTACTAAAGCTCTCAATTCTAATCACTTTCATCATCTCTTGTCCAAGTTGGGCATTCGACTTCTCCATGCTCCAACTTGAAGAGGGTGTTAGAAAATATTACAGTTGTCGATTTGTTACAGCTATCGGTTTGTCACAACAGACTGTCGATTTGTTACAAGAGACGAACCTTCTTGAACTTGATCTCCATTCACCCCTGTGATTATTGTATCTATAAATACTTTATTCATTTAATGAAAAAGATGTCTTCTTCTTCCCTTGTTATCATTCAGTAGTTCACGTCTGAAACCATTTTACAACTTCAAACCTTTTTGGATTTGGTTTGTAGATTGATCATTTGGGTTGCAGTTCCTCACATAAAGAGATAGATCAAGGCTTTTGGAAATTATTGCAGTGGTTCAAGCCATTGATTCTAGAGGAAGGCATGTGGGTTCTAAATTAGAATGTCAAAAGGCTCAACTTCAGCTTCTATTGAGATAGAAGAGCCCCATCTAAACCAACCAATAATCTCATTGTGGGTTAATGAATTTTCCACTTCACCTCTCTTCTCTGTTTTTCTCTCTATGCATTCATAATATTTCCTTTTTGTGATCAATAATTTTTCTTTTTTGATTTGATAATGTAATTACATTTGCAAGTGGGACTTTATCCAAAGACAGGAGATGGGAATTAGGTACTATTTCTATTATGATATTGTGATGAGCTTGGTGCTTGCTTTCCGATCTAAGGGTCCATTTGGTTCGTAGTCGAAATTGGAATCGGAATCGAAATGGTATATTCCCATAGTCTGTTTGGTTTAGACAGGAATGGGAATGAGAATTAAAATCAGCAGAAATGGGATTTTATTCCCAAGAGAGGGGCAGGGAATGGCCATTCCCTCAAATAGGGGAATGCCATTCCAGTGAATGGGATTCCAATTCCACCCACCCAAACAGTTGGAATCGGAATAGCTCATTCCGATTCCAATTCCAGACCCCTATTCCTGCAAACCAAATGGACCCTAAAACTTGAAAATTAGCAAAATGAGGATTTTTAGATTTTTTTTCTAAAATTGAAATTTTAAGATCAAAGTCTAACTGCCTTTATAACTTGATTCTTGGGAAATGGATAGATTAGTGGATAAAAGCATATGATTCAATAGAGGGATTTGGTGCAAACCCAAATGATTCAGGACTTTTTCTTGCAGATCAGTTGCTAGAGGCAAAGACAGAGTCGTAGCCATGAAAGTAGTTGGTTACCGATGATTTGTGATTTGGTGATTTGTTTGATGGTTTTTCATTGTGTTCTCAGGTTTTGTAGAGGGTTGGACTTGGTGGTGATTTTTGGTTTCTTGGTTTGCTTGTTAACCATGAAAATTATTTGATTATTTATATTTTATTAATTTCATTCTTTCAATCTGATTGCTATTATTATTATTATTATTATTATTTGATTTATTTGTAAACTTGATTTTAGGTTGATTTTTGTAATTTGATTATTGTAATTCTTTATTAGATCTAAATGTTTAATAAAAAAAAAACTTGATTACTATTGTTCTATTAATTACATGGAAAACTTCACTATTAATTTGCATACCGATTTTTATAATTGTAATTTGATTATAATTTTGCAGGTCATAGGACGTGTTGGCCTTTGATGCTAATCCAAACTCCATTTATTCATAAATCTTTTATTAAATTTATGTCATGCAAGTACCATCTCTTCAGTCGACTGGCAGCACGGGTGATTGATAGTAGTACTTCTGAATGAGATGCTCTTGGTCCTATCAAATGCTCCTTTGGCTACTCTTTAAGCGATTGCTAGCGGTCTCTCTTTTTTACATCCTTTAGTACTTCAAGCTATATATATGTTTACAGTTGCATGTCTCTCTTTGTTCTCTGTTTAATGAATTCATTTAATTTTTACTTTGAACTAATGAATGTTTCCAGCTACACTTGAGAGTTATTGGCTACTATGTTAGTTGTTGGTAATATAGGTAACTCTAACCTGTATTAGAGTTCTGCTATAGGTTACCCCTTTTCAAGGAACAATGGTGTTAACTTAAAGTTGCCTTGAAGTTGCTAAATATTTTACAAGTTTCCTGTAATATTTTAAACTCTACCAACTTTCATATGCTACTATCAAATATTTCTCTTATTTTCACATTATTTTTCTAAGAGATGCATTTTCCTTTCTTAGTTGCCCCTGCAAAGTAGTGGCCCATACGTTAATGTGTATATATATATACACTAGCGGGGACCCATGTGATGCATGGGCTTTGCTAAGCGAAAACTAAAGTTGTTAAATAATAGAAATACATAAGAGTATATAATTGTTTTATATTTTAACTTTTTAATAACCAATTCAACTGAACTCAACCTAAGTTGGTCGGCTTTCTAGCATTTTCAACCGACTTTGGTTTAGCAATTTTCCAACCCGACCAAGTTAAGTCAATTTCGGTTTAGCCATTTGTAAACTGACCAAAACTAAACTGACCTGACCATAGATATATATATTAATATTTTATATTTTAAATATAAATTTTTAATATATGAAAGTGGGAAATTCCCATATTTCTTAGTCTAAAATATTTATATCATAAATTTATTTTTTAATAATGTCATTGTAATTTATTGAATTAAATTTAAATTTTAAGTTTAAATCTTTTGAGCAAACAAACCAAATCGAAAATAGATCCAAACCGACAAAATCCGTGTTGGCGGGTTTTCACTAATGGTTAGTCAGTTTCAGGTAGACCTGTTCATGGGCAGGGCCAGGCCGGGCTTTTACTCTTCATTAACAGAAATATGTTAGGCCCGAGCCTGAGCCCGGCCCGACCAATGGGCCTACAACTTGGGCCCGAGCCCGACCCTAATAAAAAGCCCGAAGCCTGACCTAATAAAAAAATGAGAAATTTTCCCTATTCAATAATCAATATAAATCAGAATTTATTTACATTAAAAAATATATAAATTCAAAATTTATTTATATTAAAAAAAGAATATAAAGAAGGGAAAGAGGATGTGGAGAAGAAGAATTCGGTTGGAAAAAAGAAGGGAAAGAGGTGAAAAAAAGAGGGGTATTCAACTAGGGTTTTTAGGTTTAGTTATAGGTCGGGCCGGGCTATTTTGGCAAATCCCGAGCCCGGTTCGAATTTATTGCGGGCCGGGCTTTTTGGTCCAAGGTTAAGCCCGCAGGCCTATATACATGTTCAAGCCCGTCCGGGGGTCGGGCCGGGCCGGGCCGGCCCATCGGGCCACCCGGCCCATGAACAGGTCTAGTTTCAGGTGACAAACTCCTGACCTGACCAAGTTGATTTGGTTGGCAAAACAGAGATTGCAACCTAACTGAACCAATCATTGAGTACTCCTAATTTCAGCTAAATTAATAGTTTGATGTCTAATAAATAGAAATAGTTTAATCTCTAATAATTATTGAAAATTTATAACAAAAATACACAATTATTGAAAATAAATTTATAATGAAAGTACAATAGATATCTAATAAAAATACAATAAATACTGAAAATATATTAAATTAGTCAATAAATGGTGTAATATCAAATAATAGTTTAATCTCTAATAAATATTAACCAATAAATTATTAAAAAACACATAACTACTAAAAGTAATTTTATAACAAAAATACAATAAATACAGTAAATTAAATTTCAAAATTTAAATAATAGTTGTTTAATCTCCAATAATTATTGACAATTTTAAGTTAAATAAAAAAACAAAAATAGGTTTATAAATAATTATTGAAAATGTATTTATCAAAAATACAATAAATAATTACTGAAAATAAAATAAATATTAATTTTAATATATATAAATATATAATGAATATAAAATATTATTGTAAAATTACTACTAATAAATATTAATTTTTTGAATGCTATTTTCTATAATTATTAATTGATATAAGTGAAATTATTTATTTACAATATTATTTGGTTATGTAAATAATACTGTTATTTAAAATTTTAAAATATTAATTGTTTATTAAATTTAATAATCCATAAAATTATAATTAGTAATATTATTACATAATTTGTTATTAATTTTATAAAATATTAAATTATTATTAATATGAATATTATGAAACCTATTATAGTTATTTTTCTACTTTTAAGAAATTTATTACATAATTTCATTATTTTAACTATATAAAAATTAGTCATGTCAAATATTTCGTTTTTTAAATATTTAAATAATATGTAAAATATTTAATTTTTTCATTTTATTTATTTTAGACTTATTGTGTAATATTAAATATTTTGTTATATAATTATTTATCTATTTTCAATGTTTTGTTATTTAAGATATTTAGTTATTAAAATATTTAAATAATGTTTTATTTTTAATGATGAATTTTTATTATTTGAATCATTTGAATTGAATAATTTGTAGAATTATAATTTATATAATTACTACATAATTTCTTCATGAATTATGTAAAAATATAGAATTATTAATAATATGAACATTATTAAATCTATTATAATTAATTTTGTGTTTTGAATAAATATTTTAAGGTTAGTATATAATTTCGTTATAATATTTAAGTAATTCTGAAAATTTTTAATTGAAACTTTCTTTAGATAGATGAAGATAAAAAATGGGGGAGAGGATAAATTGGAAATCAAGATAGTTTTGGAGAGAATCAATCTCTCTACTAAATTAGAGATAATTTAAGAGATAAATAGGTATTAGAGACAATTTAGGAAAAAATGGGGGAAATTGGTGCACCTGGCTAAACATTATAAAAGCAAATTTGGTTGTTAGAAATAGTTAACCCTATATTATTTCATTGTCGGTTTAATGGATAATTATGTGGAACTAAAAATATAAAAATTCAAAAAGATAAGAAATTAGAAATGAAGGTTTAGAACAAGGAGAGGCATGGTGATATGGACCATATATATATATATATATATATATATATGTAAACATTAACTATTATATAAAATTTATAACTTGAACATTTTATGTAGACTTATTATTTTTATATTAATTAAAATGCAAATAAAAATTTTGAAAGTTTTAACTTTTATACTCATTTTAGTCATATAATAAGTTGGACTATAATTAAATCCAAATCTAATCCAAATTCGACCTGACTTCTGAATGTGAACCATGGGACCTAACCTTTTGTGTCTGAAAATCGAAATTGATAAGAGGCTTGGGGGCCATCTCTTCTTCACCTGCACAGGTAGTTCTGACACGATGTTTGGTGGACAAGAATCATGCTCTTGGGACCAGCTTATAAGTATTTTCGTTCCTACGCTGCACGAATTATGTGGTGGGTTAGACTATTACAATTGACTATCCACACAAGGATTTCGTTAGTATATGGTACCAACCAGAATGAAAACACTCATTTCATTTGATGAATTCCTTCCCGTCCTCATGGCACTCAACATTAGTGGATCACAAATGTACTTATATGATGACACCACCTGACTGGTTGAGAAATTTTTTTCTGGACTCGATGTTTTGTATGTATCTTCTGAAGCAATGAATTAAAAAAAAAGAAAAGAAAAAGAAAAAGGAAATAATTAATCGACCACAGAATTATGAGGAGACTTGATGTCTCGGATGGTTATTGTGTCTTCTCTTGGAGTCTTGTGATATTTATATATTTCTCCACTAAGTCTCATTATGGTACCAAATTGGTTAAGAGAGAGATAGAGGGAGTGAGAGATTATGGTACCAATAGATGTGGTATTGGGTAAATTGCTGAAACATCTCCTGAGGTTTGGTAATTGTAATCACATTCCTGAACTTTTTGATATAATTGCAATTGGATTCTGTTGTTAGAATTCTTTAATAAGAGTCATGAAAATGTTTAAAATACCTATGCAATTACTATTGAGACTGATTTGGATATAATACAATATTAATTTTATGAACAACTAAAAAAAGGAAATTTCAAAGCTGTAACTTTACCTTTGCACAATTGATATGAAGGGTAAATTTGAAAAATAAATCAATTGTGGTAGTAATTCATATGAAGATAAAGTTTATAAAATAAACATTTTGGTTAAAAATAACTGTATGGGTATTTTGGACATTTTAATGCCTCTTACCGTAGGAGGATCTACTTACAAGTATGTCAAAAAGTTCAAGTGATGTGATTGCAATTATCAGACTTGAAGAGAGGTTTCATCAATTTACCTAAAAATTAATTACAAAAAGGGGAAATTCCCGATTATCACCTTATATTTTGGGTCTAATGTCACTTTGGTCTCCGAACTTTCAAAACATGACAATCCAGTACTCGTCGTTAACTAGCTGTTAATCAGCCATTAAGTGACATTTTAAAAAGATGCAAATGCCTTTAAAGTGTTATCTAATTTTCTTTATCAACTATCCAAGCATTGACAAAAAAAATTAATTAGTCCCAAACCCTTGCCTCTTCTATTCAAGAAAGTTGGGGACACCAAAATGCCCACTCAAACATAAACACAACTTTCTTAAATGGAAAAAACAAGGACTTATGACTGTTAAATTTTTGTCAATGTTTAGATGGTTGGTAAAGAAAATTAAATGACACTCGAGGGCTTTTGTATCCTTTTCAAATGTCACTTAATGACAAACTAACTATTAATTGAAGGCATGTACTAAATTGTCACGTTTTGAAAGTTTTGGATACTGAATTGTCCTATTTTAAAGTCAAAGACCAAAATAACACTAGGCACAATGTACATAGAATTTTTCCTTACAAATTACAACACCAAAACGGAATGTGTCAGAGCCAACAGGAAGTTCTTCTGGGCTGTTAGCAAAACAGCATTGAAACAACTCTGGAATTTAAAAATAGACCCGAAAATCAAAATTTTCCTGTAGAACTGTCCTCTTTGTGATAGAGGAAACCATAACTCATTCTCTCTTGTTGTGTGAGCATGCTAAAGCGACCTGGTTTGCTAGTGTTCTAAATGTCATAATAGAGTCTTTCCCTGTCTTTTCTTCTTTCAGAAATTGGTTCAAATAGTGGTTAGAAGAGACGAAGTCTCTGGGACAAAACAAAGACTTATTCCTTCATGTTTCAGCCTTACTTTTATGGGCCATCTGGAAGAGCAGAAACAGGTTTATTTTTTTGAAAATTCCGAGCTAAGTACTGCTGTCATCATCTCTTTGTTTGTCAGGATGAGAAGGGAGAAGAACCTGACTTCCCCACAAGAATGGTCGCTTTCTTCCCTTGCCCAGAAAGAAGAACGGATTGTTTTATTGGCAGCCTCCTGGTCCAGGCTCTATAAAGATCAACACAGATGGGAGCTTTCTGTGCGAAGGTAGAGCTGGCTTTGGGGTCACAGCGAGGGACCAGTCCGGTTGTGCTGGAAGCCCTTTTTGGGAAGTTAAAGGTTAGGTCCCTCATCCAAGCTGAAGAGTGTGCTATCATACAAGGCCTGAAGATTCTAGCCAGTGGAAGGCTTCATCTTTTGTGATCGAGAGTGATTGTCAGAATTTGGTGAATGTAATAAATCAAGGAAGCGAGGAAGCAGCCAGGGATGCTTTCTAGTCAAGGATATTTCTGTGTATGTCAAGAACTGGAGTCTGGTTATTTCGTATGTAAATAGAGCAGCAAATATAGCCGGCCATAGCCTTGTGGCTAGAGGTCTTAGAGAAAGTGGTGAGTTCTTCCAGGACTCTCTGGACTGGGTTCTGGAGCTAGCCCGAAAGGATTTCCATTCTGGTTCAGGACAGGTTATCAGTTCCAAACCAATTATTATAAGGGATCATAGTTGATAAGGGCAATTTTTGAGTCCTAATATCAATAAAAATAGTCTTATTTATATAATTTTTAAAATATGTTAACTTTTTTAAAAATATATCAAAAAAGGGTAAAAATACCGTTCATATTCTTCTTCCTCCAAACCAATGAATAAATCTCTCTTAGGCTCCATTCATTTTTTGGTAAGTTATTTACCTAGGTAAAGGTAGTTATCTGGGTAAGTTTTTCGTAGGAAACATTTACCCGAATAAGTGCATTTACCCATGTTCTTTTATTTCTCATGTAAATAAGGCAATACTCATTTTAGCCATAAAAATTCATTATTAAAAGGGGAAAGTTATTTACCCCTAGGTGGGAAAGTTATTTACCCACTTAGGAGATGAATATCACTTATCCGGATAAATGATACCAAAAATAAATAAATTTTCTCTGGTCCCCACATAAATCTGAAAAAAGAACATGAGATTGTTGGTCAATGAAAACCAAAATCCCATTTACCAACTTTCCTCCTCTCAAAATCCGAAAAATGAACACCCCTTAAACATACATCTCTACTTTTTTGTTCTAAGAATCTAAATAATATTAGGAGAAACCAGAAGGAAAATATGAGGATGTACCAATTAATTTTTAATTTAATTCCTCCAGGCGTAAAGCAACAAACAAAACCCAGCCCACTCCATCACCGATGAGCTGCACCCAGATGAAGCCGGCAACATTGATCTAGAGTTGAGAGACAGAGAATCAAATGTTGGTCAGATCACCTCGTTAAATGTGAGAAAATTGATTCTGGAACGTAGGTCGTAGACGACTACGTTGATTTATTCTCTTTGTTAAATGTGAGAATTTATTCTGGAAACCAGAGATTGGACCAACATCTGAGAAAATTTATTCTGGAGCAAGTACAGAGATTGGGGGAATACCCCAAGAGGAAGAGAAAATTTATTCTCTTGCTTTCACCTCTGGTTGATTTATTCTCTGGTTTCCCATCTTGCTTCCACCTCTTGGGGTATACCCCCAATCTCTGGTTTCAGAAATAATGACTCAGATCTTGATTTATTCTAAAATGAGTACAAAGAAACAACTCAAGATCTTGAGTGGAAGAAATCACATTTAACGGAAGAAATCACATCCAAAAACTCACATTGCAGGGCTGAGGCAGAAGGAAGATGAGAAAAATATTTATTAATCTTGAGAGAGATTTATTCGATGGTCTGAAAGAGGAAGAAATAATGTTTTTACCCTTATTTGAATATGATAAACCCAGACTAATGGGACAATTGGGTCTGATATAGTTACTTATGATAATAGCAATTTAAAATTATTTTTGATAATATAATCTTGATAAAAAAAATGATTATGTTGTTAACAAGTATTTTAACCAAAATTTTCTTATATACGGTCTACAAAAATCACCCTTTTGCATATAAATATAACAAAAGTTATAAGAAAACCAGAAAACTTTTGTATTATTAACTATATAATTGTTTTGGATTTTAATTGATTTGGAACGGCGTGACAGCCCTAATGCAAACTTAGCTTGGTTGATAACTGATAAGGTCCTTGCTAGTTGTAGGCTTTAGAGAAGATTTGGGACCAAATCCGACGTTCACCAAGTTGGGCTGAACTAATTGGTGACAAATCAATTGATATTCATTCAAATTCATATGGGCTTTTGTTGATTAAAGTTTTTTAGGTACCATGTTTTTGTTTCCAGCATCACGGGAACTTTTTACCAAAAAATGTATTACGGGAACTCAGTTTTTCCCTAATTATTAAAAAAAAAAATCATTCATTTTCCTTCATTTAATTACGGGAACTCAGTGTTTGCCATTATTTTTAAAAAATCATTAATGTTATATGCAACTAAAAGCAAAACTATGATTTTGTTTTTGAAAACAAAAACAAATAGCAAGTCTTCATACTAAATATCATTCTCACCAAATAAATAAACATTGTTTTGAAAAAACCATTCATCTTCCTTCGTTTTATATGCACCTATACATGGCGTTAACCTACCTCCCTCTCTCTCTCTCATGTGGGTAGGAGATCTGAACTGGTCGAAACTTATGATTCTGTTTTGAAAACAAAAACAATTGACGCATCAGCAATTAATTTTCAAAAAAAAAATAATACAGATGACGAACACCCCTTCCATTGGTCTTTTGTTAGTTCCAAACATATTCGAAGGTTCCAAGGATGTATATATATATATATATATATATATATATATATATATATATATATTAAAGTAGGAGGTGCCACGTAGGTGGCCTGAGCTTTCTCCTTTAATAGATAATTCTCAATCCCTCTCATTTTAGTTTTTTTTGTTCCCTCATGAAGCCATGTCATCAATGTCTTTTCCCTCTTTCACGAAACCATGTTGTCATGCCTGACCCACTACTTCACATTCCCTAACTCCAAATCGTGAGAGGAGGCATGATAGGGTAGGAGAACAGGGCCAATACTCCTCTTAGTTTTCTACTCTTATTCTAATTAATCCACTCACAAATTTTCATTAGGCCATGTGGCAAATCAATAATGGAAAATATCAATTAAGGCTTCCTAATTTAATAAAGTTGGAATCAATCACAATTCTAAATCGTGATTTTCATTCAACCCAAAATCGGACTCCTAACGGTCTTTCTCTTCCAAGTGAAACACCGACATCTTCTCTTTTCTCCAGCTTAGCCAACTATTAAATCAAGAGAACCCATCCTGCAAGTAAGGCAAGAGTTGTTTCTTCATTTTTCTCCTTCTAAGCCACTAGGGTGGCCATAAGCTTAGCTTGAGCTCAATTTATAGGCTCGATTAATAAATGAGCCGAGTTCGAGCCTAATAGAGCTCGACTCGCAAGTTGAGGTAGAATATATATATATATATATATATATATATATATATATATATAATAAAATTATAGAAAATAATATATATAATAAAAATATTATAATTCTTATTTTGTAAATATCAAATAATAAATATTTTTATATATAATTTTTTATTTTTATAAAACCTTTTTTTCTCAAATCGAGCTTGAGCTCGATATTCTAGCTCGACTCGAATCCACCCCTATAAGCCACAAAACAGGAGCTTCACCCCATTGTATTTCTAACCTATAGTCTTCTCCTATTGCGGTTCAACCATAATTGGATTAAAAGGTATACTAGTGACACGACAAAGTCCAACCCATTGTGCTCTACAAGTAAGCAAAACTTATTGCCAAAACAGGGGAATCATCTTTCTTCTTCTAAGTAGCAAAGCAAGGGATCCGCCCCATCATGTTTCTACACCACCATCTTCTCCTCTTGCAGTTCAATCATCATTTAATTTGATTCTCATGAAGTTCAGTTGGAAATCACTGCCAACATACCTCTACCAATTAAAACCTCCCTCACAGGTGAGTCACTTTGTTAATCATTCAGTTATTGTTATATTTCACCGTTACTGTAAATCATTTAGTTCTTCCCCAACATCCCTCCACTGTCATTGTTACATTAAGTTGATTTAGGTGATCACAGTTCACAGACTCACAGTAGTAGTGGAAGAAGGGTTGTTTCATTGCACCGGTTTTGGTATTTTGCTACCATATGCAGAGGTATGTTATAGCGATCACTATAGATGCAAAGTGGGTACTAGAGATTATTCAAATGGGTCGGATCATTGCTTTGTCCTCTCATATCCGACCCATTTTATGTTATTTAATGTGTTACTATGTTATTTTTGTTATTGTGTTCTTCAATAATTTTTAAAATAATTTTTGTTTAATTACTTTAATCCCAAACAAACTTCTTAAGCTAGGTTTGTTTACCATAATTACAGTAAACTATTTAATAAAAAATATTAATTTATTTACTTAAAAATTATGTTTTCCATTCACTAATATTTTCAATAGTTTTAATCTTTTAATAAATTTTAAAATAAATACCATATTTATTAATAGAGAATGTTGAATATATTTTCTGAAAAAATTGCTAAAAATTATCAAAAATTATAAAATTTCTAAAAAGCACTGAAATTTAAAATAATTACTTAAAATTTATTTTGAAATTATTTTAAAATATTACTGAAATTTAAAATAGTTATTTTGAAATCATTATATAATAATTACTAAAAATTTAAAATAAATACCATATTTATTCGTTATGGTATTTATTTAATAATTTAATTTATTTAATTAATTAACAATCTTCTCTTTGGACCCAAGTAATTAGACGTATAATATATATCATGATTTTAGGAATCCAACCCAATATAATAGGAAACCAATCCCTATATACTAGGAAATCTTCCCACCTTTCAAACTCTCACCTCTATCCAAATATAGTAGGAAATCTTTCCACACTTGAAACTCTACAATCTATTCTCTCTATTTATCTTCAATACAGTAGGAAAGCTTTCTACAATTGAGTTACACCTCTATCTAATCTCCAGTTCCGATACTCTCGGTTCCGTTCCTATAACGTCTTTTCACTCTACTGTATTCTTTCCTTCTCTTTTTATCATTCTTGCTCTCTTTTAGCAATTGATTGATATAAGGTGATCAGGTAAATCCAATGGAGGGAAGACGTGCCATAGCTGGTGCTACATTTGCATTTTGTTTGTTGCATTCTGTCATTTTATTCTTTTGTTCTTTGAAGCACAATTTAGGATATGTTTCATTTTATTCTTTTAAAAGGTTTTCTGGTAAAGTTTTACATTTTTCTTAGTGCCATTAGAAGGTCGGTATTTTTTTCTTCATGATCTTCTGTTTTATTGGTAGGTCATGCTAGGATCAAAGAGATGTTAGTTAAATTAAATTAACTTGAGTACCTTAACTAATTTACTTCATTAGCTTAATTAAATTAAGTTAATTAGTTAAACTAATTAATTAGTAGTTAGTTAACTTTGTGTATGCCTAACCTGGGTTATTTAATAATTTACTTTTATTTAGCTAATCTACTTTTATTGGTTAAAGTAGCAAATTATTAATTAAGTTTCTTCCATATAAAATTATATATAAAAATGATACAAATGAATAAAAATATTTTAATAATCTTTATTAATACAAGTTTTTATATTTAAAAAGAAAGTAAATCCAAATTAGTACATGTTTAATTTTAGTTTCAAAAATAAATTTTATAATTTGATAATGATACTACAATTTTTTTATAAAATTTAAAAAGTAATAAAAATATTAGTTTTACATTCAATTATTATTAATTTAAAATCCTTTAATCCATTTAAAATAATAAAAACTAATACTAAATAAAAATTTAGTAAAAGTTAAAACAATGTAATAAAAAATACAAACTAATACAATTACGAATGTCACAGTCCTCTTTTTTGGGGTGCAACTTGGGTGGGTTGGGTCGGATTAAGGGTCAACTCAATCTTAAGTCTCAAACCTTGAGCTTAGGCTTGGCCCAACTCAAGGTTAAGCTCGAGTTTACCAACCTAGGCCCAATTTCTACCTACCTGATGGGTACCCACCCCAATGGGGTGGGTTTTGGGGTAAGTCGGGTTTTGGGATTCTACAACCCATACATTACAAGTAGGGTATGGTAATAGGCTAAACCTGACCCTCCCATCCCCAACCCACATATTGTTGGAAAGCATATAAACTTTTGTATACTAGGTGTTGAATTTAATAATATATTTGATTTTGATGTGAAGAATAATTGATAGTTTATGTGTGTGTGTGTGTTTACGTCTTAATCAAATATTTGGAAACTTTGTTGTTTATTTATGTTACTTTACATATTTATTAGTTATATATAACAAGAAATAATAGGAAATTAGATGTGGGTTCTAAACCCTATCACCCCTATCCTTGAATGTGGGGTTGATGAGGGTTTTACATTTTCATTTGCAAGGAGGGTTTGGATTCTCAAAATCCAACCCACTATGGGTTTTGTTGTGGATACGGGTTGGGAGGTTTATGGAGGCAGGTAGAGTCTAGAATTTACAAGACCTTTCTTGAACCCACTTTGTTGCCATCCGTGCTTGGGCTAGGCTTGGACTTTGGCATATTAATCTTTGTAGCTCAATTTCCATGTAAAATATATTAGTAATATATAGATATATATAACATAAAATGTTGGGCAAGCTTAGAAAGCATAGCTCAGTACCCAAGGCCTCAACCTAAGCATACTTCGAGTTTAGTTAGGCCTAAGCTTTTTGGCCCAAGCCTAGCAAGCCCAACCTATGCAAAAGTTTTGGTTGAGTAGGGTTGGGCATGGATTGGGTCCACCCAACTTTCACCCTTAGCTCCTTTTGCCTCAAATTATTTTAACAAAGCATGTGCATTGCACCGGTCCCCGCTAGTGTGTATATACAATAGTCTAGAAATTTTCTCATTTTTTTTTATTTTTTGATTTTTTATTCCATGTCATTTTTTTAATAACCAATGAGATGCTCTCATTCCCCATAAAAAATTACCCAAAATCTCTCTCTCTCTCTCTCTCTCTCTCTCTCCCACACGTTCCTACCCAAAATAATCTTTTTTCTCCTATACTACCTCCCCCACTTTCTCATAAATTCTCTCTAATTTCTATTTATCTCCTAAACTATCTCTGATTCATATTTATCCTCTCCCCCACTTTTTATCTATGTCTGTTTAAAGAAAGTTTGAATTAAAAAAATTAAGAATTATTTAAATATTTTAACGAAATTATATAATAACTTTAAAATATTTATTAAAAATACAAAAGAATTATAACAGATTTAATAATATTCATATTATTAACAATTTATATTTTTACAAAATCCATCATGAAATTATGTATTAACAACAAATTATAATTTTATGATTTTCTAGATATTTTAATTTAAAAATTGTTCAAATAATAATAATTAACATTAAATGAATAAAATATTATTTTAATATTTAATAACTAAATATCTTAAATAAAAAAAATATTAAAATAGCTAAATAATTATATAACAAAATATTCATTATTATGTAATATATTTAAAATAAATAAATCAAATAACGAAATTATTAAATATTTTACATATTATTTAAATAACTAAATGTTTTAAATAATGAAATATTTAACATAGATAGATTTTAAATATTTAAAATAACAAAATTATGTAATAAATTAAAAAAAATTCTTAAAAGTAGAAAAATAATTATAACATAATATTCAAATTAATGATAGCTTAATATATTACAAAAATAGTAACGAAATTATGTAATAATAGTATAAATTATAATTTTATGGATTATTAAATTCTATAAATAATTAATATTTTACAATTTAAATAATGATATTATTTAAATAACTAAATAATATTGTAAATAAAAAAATTCACTTATACCAATTAATAATTATAGAAAATAACTTTAAAAAAATAATTTTAAAATCTTAATCTGTATTTATTATATATTTATATATATGAAAATTAATATTTATTTTATTTTCAGTAATTATTTATTATATTTTGTGATAAATATATCAATAATTATATATAAATCTACTTTTGTTTCATTGTTTAACAGAAACTTTTAAATAATTATTGGAGATTAAATTACTGTTATTTAACTTTTTAAATTTAATTTTTTGTACTTATTGTCTTTATTTTATTTTTGTTATAATTTATTGATTAATATTTATTAGAGATTAAACTATTATTTGAGATTACACTATTTATTGACAAATTTAATATATTTTTAGTATTTATTGTATTATTGTAATTATTGTATTTTTATTAGTTATTTATTGTATTTTCATTATCAATATATTTTCAAGAATTGTGTATTTTTGCTATAAATTTTCAATAACTATTGGAGATTAAACTATTGTTATTTATTAGAGACTAAACTATTAGTTTAGCTGAAATTAGGAGTGTTCATGGGTTGGTGTGGTTCAGTTGTAGGTTGTTTGGCCAATCAAATCGACCTGGTCAGCCGAAATCAACTGACCATTAGTGAAAAATGACCAACTTGGGTGGTATCGGTTTGGGTCAATTTTTGGTTTGGTCGGTTTGTTCAAAATATTTAAACTTAAAAAATTATAGTGCCATTATCAAATAAATAAATTTAAAAATTAAATGTAGGTTATAAAAATTATATCATAGCTTAAATTATATATTCAGTTGGTTTATAAATGGCCAAAGCGAACTTGATCTAACTTGGTTGGGTTGGTTAGTTTCATCAGTTTGATGAACAACCATAGTTGGAATTAATTATTGTTATTTTTGTGTTGTAAAAAAATGATTAAAAGTAATATATAAAATACAAATACTTATTAGTTATTTAAAAAGTTAAAAATATAAAACAATTGTATACTCTTGTGTGTTTCTATCTATTATTTAGCTTTCACTTAACAAATCCCAAGCATCACACGGGTCCCCACTAATTCCTATGATTACTAGGCATGATTTGCATTTCATAGGCATGGCATTGTTAGCATGCCTCTGCTCCGGGACAAAGTAACAATTTTTTCCTTTTTAATGAATTGGTTGGAAGTCTTTTTCTTTTTTTTTTAAACCCACTAGCATTTGTTTAATGAGTAGTAGTTAAAAAAAAAAAAAAGAATTGGAATAAGCAAAGTAAGGGGGTAAGGATGTGAACGGGTTGGGTCGGATCACCCAACATGAATCTGACCCAAAGCCCAATAAAACTAACCCGACTCTAACCTGATAGGGTAAGGTACCACCTAAGCCAACCCACTAACATCCCTACAAGGGGCATTCTACAAGACGAATTGTTTTTCTTGTTTCCAGTTTCAAAAACAAATCTATATTGGCAATAGATTGTTTCTCAAAACAAAAACACAAGAAAAATGCTATTGGTTGTGTGTTTTTTTTTTTGGTTTTCCAAACTGAAAAAAAAAGTTCTTTAGGCTGTCTTTGGTTGCAGTGTAATCTATTTGAACTAATGCAAAATTATGGCAATGCAAATGTTGGGTGCAAATTTTGATTTATTTTTATTTCAAATTTTACACTATTTTTTTTTTATTGCAATACAAATGAAGTAAAATAAGACATGAATCAGAATAA